>NC_133157.1:9287500-9952857 GCF_040802235.1 Manis javanica | reverse complement strand
TGAACTGGGTCTTCACTGGAACTAGGGCCCACTGAGGGAGGGAGTGAGGGGCAGGAGAGAAGAGTGAACAGAAAGCCAAAGACCATGGGCCCATGTTCGGGAACAGCCAGCAGGGGGCAGAGTTCTCTGGTGCCCCAAGCCTTGTTCTACTGTCAGAGCCAGGATGCTTGGGGAGAAAGGGCTGGGAAAAGGAACCCTGCCAGGTTCTGTTTAAGTACATTTTGTCTATCACTTGAACAGATAGACACACATTAAAAAATTACCGGGATGCAAGTACTCAGTGAAGTGAACCTTTCACCGTACTCTGATTGCCATCAGCTGGTTCCCCTCCTTGGCAATAACCCCCATACTGGTTTATTGGGTGTCCATTCCCAGATAGTCAATGCACGTAAGAACACACACCGTATTTATCTTGCACTATTCTAGCCCCCAGGAGATCTCTAGTTATGAAAGTAGCCAATTTGTACTCACCACCTTTTGTAAATGATTCTTTAATTTATCTGGGAGCTATGGCTCAGAACTTGATCCAGGCCAAGGATTCTCAAACCCTAAATCTTCTAGTGAGCTTGTTAAAAACAGATTGCTGGGCCCCAACCTTAAGTTTCTGCTTCCTTAGTTCTGGGGTGGGGCTTGAGAATTTGCATTTCTAACAAGTTCTCAGATGATGCTAGGACTGCTGGTCCTGGGACCACACTTTTGAAACCACTGAGCTGGCTGCTCTGGGACAAAGTATGTGCCCCAGTGACCTTATCTCTCCCTCTCACAAGAGATGGCATGAACAACCCAAGGAAACACACATAACAACTAGAAAAATAGTTAACAGAATGGTTAATTTCTATGCAGAAAATGAAGAGGGGAGGGGTGTGGATGAAGAGGAAGTGCTTGAGAAGAGGGGTAGGAGTGGACGGTAAGCAACGTTTGGGGGACAGATAAGTTCCTTTTTGATCAGGTGAAGTTCACAAAGCCAGGTAAATAGACACACAAGTGGAGCTGTCTTGGGCCCAGGCAAGGAGTCACACTGACAGAGAAATGCAGGGAGAGACGAGGAGGGGGTCCAGCCCCCTGAGATGTGCAGAGGCAGAGGCGGAAGGACCAGCAGAAGTGATTGAGGAGCCCGAGGTGAGAGTTGAGGGCAAATCCAAAAGCACCTGAGAGAGGAGAGGGTTTGAGGAGGCGTAATCAAGATTCCGGGACAGCTGAGAGGTGCCACCTGGATTCGGTCCCAGGGGTCCCAGGGACGCCAACAAGGCGTCTCTTCAATGGGACCGCAGACCCTGGGGGGCGGGTGGGCAGGGAGCCTGAGGAGTGGCGCCCACAGACGGCGCGTTGGGGATGTTCTGCTGCTTAGGAATCAAGAGAAATGCGCTGGTTTCTGAAGATGGGGAGGAGGAAGCGGGTAAGAACTACTGGAATTTAGTTAAAGGTTGACGGGAGGGAGAAGAAATGAAACATGCTGGAGAAAGGGGCTGAGCCCTGAGGCATGGCGGAGTCGGGGCGTTGGGAGAGCTTAAAGGTTCCCCTGCCATGGAAACAACACTCATCTGAGCTTTACAACTCCTCCAAAAGGAAAGCACTATTGTCCCCATTTTGCAGACGAGGAGACTGAGGCTGAAAGCGATGAAGAACGCGCTCAAGGTCCCACACCTCTCAGAACAGGACCTCGGTCCGTGCGGAGAGCTCGCGCTTCTCTTACTGCTCCCGCCGCTTCTGCAGGCTCCAAACTGGATGCTTTTTTTCTGTCCTTACAAGGATGCCCTTTGGAGAGCTGCGGTATGGCAGAGAGGCCCCTCTGCAGGGCGCCCCCCCCCACCCGAGCCCCGCCCCCAGAGGCGCGGGAGGGGCGCTGGGCGGGGAGCGGCGGCAGGGCTGGGGGTGCGCACCGCGCGGGCACTGCTGGCTGGGCCCCGAGCTCGCCGTGCTGTCGCACTTCCCAGCGTCCACACCCGCAGTCAGTGCCCGCCGTGCGCGTCCCGCCATGGCCGCCGCCGCCCTCCTGCCGCGGCCCCGACGCCGGCCGCGACCCTTGCTCCTGACGGCACTGCTGCTGGGGCCGCTGCTGCGCGCCGGCCCGGTTCGCACCGACAGTAAGGTACGCGAGGCCCTCGGCCCCGGGCGCGAGTCGGCGCGGAGCAGAGCGCAGGGGTGCTGTGGCTGGGGGTGCGGGCCCCGGAGGGGTCCCGGGGAAGCGAGGGGAGGACCAGAGAGGGCAGACCGGACTTCGGGCTTGGAGAAGCCGCTGGGGCCGGGCACCAGGAGATGAGCGCGTGGGGGAGGAAACACTGGAGATGGTTGGGTTGCCTGGGACACAGCTTCAGGAAGGGGCTCCGGGACCCAGTGAAGTGCTGGGAGGTAGCCAGCACTGAAATCCAGGACCAGGGAGAGGGGGCGCTGAGAAGTTGTAGCGGCACGAGCAGAAGTGTAATCCCAGTCTAAGGAGGAGATAGAGCCCCAGGAGCGCTGGGCAGGGGCAGCCTGGAGACCTGGCACAAAGTTTCCGTGGAAGGCTGACCCATGTGGGGGCAGACCCCTGGGTAACTGCTACCCAGCGACATCCAGGTTTGGTTCAAGGCACACTACGCCCAGGCTTTCGGGCCATACTGGGGACCCAGAGACCCTCCCCAACGAACCCATTAGGCTGGCCACTCATTTGGCCACTGGCGCTTCTGCCAGAGATCTGATGCACCCTCGGGAGGACATGGCGTCTCCAGAAGTGACCTGAACTATCAGTTGTGGCAAAAAGGATCTGCTCCAGTGTTAAGCAGACCTATGTTCAAATCCCACCTCCCCCTCTCAGCGGGTGACCTTGGGCGATACCTCTCTCAGCTTCGGTTCCTCACTTGTAAATACGGGAATATTAATAGTTTCCACTCCCTGAAGTTGATGATCTCTGGGTTAAAATAAAATGCTTAGCACCACACCTGGCACCTAGCAGGTACCCAATAAATGATACTGTGATTATGAAATCTTACCACAGGGACCCCAAAAAGGGGTGATCCACAATGTAGAGAGAGCAAGACTTAGGGTCAGTCAGAATCAGGATCTCTTGAGGGCGTTCTGGAAATTACCCAAAGAGGACAAGGATGGGACTGGGGGTGAGTGAGGAGCAGGAGGTAGGTAGGGCCCTGTTCATGGAGAATGAGAATAAAGGAGTGTTCTCTCTTGGTGTCTCTCCAGCCTCTTTCCTAAGTAGAAGGTCCGAGGCTGCCCTTGTGCACAGGCAGGTTAAGGGCAAAAGCTATTTAGTCACACGGTAAGTATATGAGCAGTGGGCCCCAGCTGATCCTCAGCCTGAAGATGCCGGTCAGGGTATGAAAATAAGTGAGCTGCAATCCATGAGCTCCAATGACAAAAAGGGAATGAGTATCATTCCCATTATACAGATAGGGAAACTAGGATGTGTAGAGAGGTAGCTGGTTTGTGAATTAAAAAAACCTAGGCTCTGGGTCTTTATTGTTCTTTGGCTGTGTGGCCTTGGGCAAGTCACTGCCTGTCTCTGGGCTTCAGTTCCCCTATCTGAAAGACCACCTCCCCAATTTCCCTTCTATATAGGGCCTTCTAGGATTCCCTGACCTGGCTCAGGTGGGGGAACAAGTGAGCAGAAACCCCCAGAAAGCCTGATTAGTGCCTTCCCAGCTCCTATCTGTGGCTAGGAGGAATATGTGGTCTTGGGCATCCTCTGAGCCATGCAGAGGGCTGTAGAGCTTGTGGGGGAGGGCTAGCATTCAAAACAAAGCAAAGACAAAGAAAACCCAACCCCCTGTTTATGTAGTGAGTCAGCCAAACACTTGCTAGGTTGGGGGGTGTGCATGTTTAATTGTCCCAGGGCAGGCTGGGGCTGGTGGGATGGGGAGGCTTATCCTAGAGTCTGGAGGCTGAAGCAGCTGGGGGACTCAGCACAGTCCTCCCCCAGACACCTCCCACCCAGCAGCGTGTCAGCCAGCTGGGAAAAATGAAAATCAAGTGATGGGTGAATTTACTCCACATTCCTCAGCACTGCCAGACTCCTGCTGGCTCTGTAGAGAGAGCTGTTTTCATTATCACCCTCTCCCTCCCTCATAACAGTTCTTCCTCTCCAAGCCTGTCCTATTTTCTGGGAGTGGGAGGGAACCCCCCCTCCTCAGGTTTGGCCCCTCCTCAGGTTTCCTGCTCCCAAAAGGTTCAGTCTGCCCCACTGCCCAGTACTTTCAGGGGTACAGGGGCAGCTTAGCCCCAGTACTAACCACAGGACTCTGTGGTCTCTGCCAGCTCCTCACTCAGCATGTTTTAATTTCATGTTTATAGCAAGGTTTGTTCTAAACAGGATTTGGAGTTTCCATCTAAGGAAATGCTTAGTCTAGCTTGGGATTGGGAGAGGGAGTTCACAGCTTCCCTGGCATTTTTGAGGGGCTGCCCAGCATGGAGGTTGGGACAGACAGGTAACCACGTGAAACCCAGGCATGGTACCAGAGACCTCTGTGAACCTGCTTTTTGCTGTAATACTGTCCTTGGAATGTGGCTGAGAATTCCGTCTCTACCTCAGTTTCCCCATACACGAAAGGGCTGCTAGCAGCTCACTTTCTCCATGCATCCAGGCATGGGAAGGTGGTCTTTGGTCAGCCCTGCCACTGACCAGGGGCCCGAGGATAGAGGGAAGACCAAGACTTGAGGCAACTGGGCCAGGGGAGCAGGAGGGGCTGGAGCAAGCAGGCAGTGGTGTCCGGGCTAGATCAGATGTTCCAGGCCACGCTGGTCCCGGGAGCTTAGGTGTTGCTGCGCCTCTGCTCCGGGAGTTTCCGCCTGTGGGTGTAATTGGAAGCAGGCTCCGGAGCAGGCAAGGGATGCACAGTGATGGAGTCCTCCTGTACACAGAGAGTGTGGAGCCCCACAGGGTCTCTCTGCAAGGAAGGTCTTGCCCACATTCCACTGACTGAGGCACCTGGGACAAAGTCCTGAGAAGCATCCTATGGGCCAAGTCGTGCCCAGCACTTACATTCAGGATCTCATGCAACTCTCCTGCCAACTCTCTGAGGCCTCAGTGGTCCCTCCCCAATTGACAGACTTGAATACTGAGGGTCGAGAAAGAGTCAGGTTGGGCTGCTCTGATATCCTAGACAGGAAGCTTGAGGGGTTTGGAGAATCCTGGAGTTCCAGGATTGGTGGGGAGTCTGAGTCAAGGGGTGTGGACCAAGGTCAGGGTAGCTGCATTTTCCAGATGCACCCCAGGTAATTCTGAGGCACATTCTGCCTAGTGAAAACTCATGGATGTGACAGGGAGCCAGGGAGGTTTGGGGAGTGTGAGAGTAACAGATCATCAGAGGATCTTTTGGAAGATTAAATGCCAGCAGGGAGGAGGCTGCTGTGTTGCCCAGCAGCTAATGCACCTGAACTGGGGCTGTGGCCATGGAGTAGAAAGCAGTGGATAAAGATGGGAGATATTTGAGATGAAGCATCCAAAGAATATGATTAATGGGTTGCCCAGAGCAAGGAGGCACAGAGATCTGGGTTGGCCAAGGAGGTAGGCAGACAGGTATAGAAGATGTCAGGTACAATTTTGGATGGATTAATCTTGAGGTGCCTGTGAGCATCCAAGGAGGGGAGTCCAGCTAGCAGTAGGCTCTAGGGGAGGTCTTTGCCTACAGGATACTGTCTCAGTGAATCTAGGCTGATCATTAGAGAAGAGGGAAGAATCTACTTCATGGTGACACAATTTGAACTTGTTCCATTTCTAGAACATTTTATAGCTTCCCAACTCTGGCCAGATTTATCCATCTCCCTTCACAAAAAATCTCAAGTATACCCTCTTACCATCTCATTGTAGAAGATTTCCTTGCAAATAGGGACCTTTTTAAGCACAAACCACCCACACTTCTCGGGGCTCTGGCAGCAGTGTGTGTTGAGTGAGACTGCTCAACAGGGAGAGATGGGGGCTGAGGCAGGGACTTCCTGCTGGGCAGCAACTCCAGCCTCCATGCCAAGGGCACTGCGGGCCAGGTCCAGTGGGACCCCCAGGTCCTATGTCTCCCCTTCTCTGTCCCAGCTCGGTTGCTGGTGGAGACACCCTTGCCTGGTGACTGGGTGTTCCTGGAGGGAAAAGCAAGTAAACTAAAGATTGGGAGTTAGGCTGTGCTGTGTAACTCTGGGCAAGCCCCTAGACTTTTCTGATGCTCAGATTTCTCCCCTTTAAGACTGGGTTGTGGTGAGAGCAAAGAGAGGTAGAAAATGATGTGCAAACATGAGGGAGGGTTGATGGCAGGACTTCAGTAGCAAGGAGCTCTGCATGCACTGCCTTGTTTCAGCCTCAGGATGAGCTTATCCTCCCCATTTTACAGAGGTAGAAGCTGAGGCCCAGAGGTGTCAAGGCCATGCAGGGAGGAGATGTGGGAGCTAGGGTTTGAATCCTCACCTCTGCTGCCTCCAATCAAGCACCAAAGGACATAGTTAATCACAGCGGGTAGGGCCCTGCGTGGGCTCCTGGCACCTGGGGCAGGGAGCAGAGGCCCTCTTATGACTATGGGCTGGAGTCGGGGCCTTGGCCGCCCCCATCAGGTCATAGCACCTCATCCAAAGAGGGAAGGAATGCTGCAGTCTGATGTGGAGGCTGCTGCTGCCGAGGGTGGGCATTGGTATTATGGGTGGGTCCTCAGGAAGAGGTCTGTCTGGCCTGGCTACACAGAACACACCCACATCCACCCACTGGGCTCTTACCCCAACCTGGGAGAGTGGGTGGGGGTGGCTAGGGTCTAAGAGAAGGCAGGTGTAAAGCACTAGAAGCCGTCCCTGGGATGGTCAGGACCCTGAGCCTGGCTGCAGAGTTCACAGGCAGGGAGAAGTGCCTGCATGCCCAGAGTACAACTCCCACAGAGCGCCCAGGGCAAAGCTTCCCCCCACAGCCACTGCCTTCTCCATCTTCCTCTTCCCCCAGAGGACTGGAAGTCCACCCACTCTAGGCTCTAATCCCCTTGAACAAGTCATTTGATGGCTCTTGGGCTCAGTTTTCTCAGTAGGGCAACTGCTAAGAATATCTACCAGTGGGCCCACATGGAGAAACGAGCAGATAAACAAATCCCTTTCAGTATTACTGGTAATAACAGCTCCAATACACAGACTATTCTGTGTGCTCCTGGTGCTGGACTGAGCATATTCCTGGTATTCCATCTCAAACCTCACACAGTCCTTTGTTGTGTAGGCACGAGTAGTACCCTCATTTTACAGATGGGGCAGCTAAAGCACAAAGAGGTTCAGTAATCTACCCAAGAACACGCAGCTCTAGGTGGCCCATGACTGTCCCAAACCACCATCCCACACTTTCGCAGCACTCAGTGAGTGAATTCTCAATAAATGTCTCCTCCTGGGCTCTGCACCCCAGGCTCGCCTCTTCCATCCACCTTCTGTCCACAAAGCAGCCTACATGAGCTTTCCATAATGCAGCTCTGACCCTGGCTCTCATGCTTAAAACCCTTCCATTATTCCCCAGTGTTTTCAGGAAGAAGACAAGATCCTCAGTCAGCTTTCAGGGCCCTCCACGAGCTGGGCTCTGCCACGCCTCGCCTAACCTCCTGCCACTCCAGGCCCCCTGCCAGCACCAGCCAGAGTGAACCTCCTCCTGGCCCCCAAGTATCAGGCCCCCATTTGTCTTTACATGTCTGATTTTGTTTCCTGTAATGCCCTTCTCCTCTTTAATGATGTCGCCCAAGGGTGTGCTCCCCCAAGCAGCCTTTAGGGTTTTCCTTCTTGCTCTCAGAGCTCACTGCTGCAGTTTCTTCCATGGCTGAGAAGGTCCAGAATGTACTTCAGTCTATTTCTTCTGCACCTCCAGCTGTCACACAGGGTGTAGCAGAGGTCAGAGCCTCAAACAGGTGTCTGACAGCTCAGCAGAAATGGAGTGCCCACGGCCCTTCGTCAGAGAGCCCAGGACATGCATGGATGTTAGGCTTGACAGAAAGCCAAGAACTTACCTGGACCCTGGTAGCTTCAGTGAGAACTGAGTAGCCACGAGGCCCAGGGTGTGAGTTTGTTGACTGAGTTGTGAATAGCTATGTCCTGAGAGCCTGGTGCCCAGGATGGGCTGGTTGAGCCACCCAGGGGAGGGGCTGGTTAGGGCTCCTAGATCCCAGCTGGCATGTTTGGGCAAGCAGGCTGGAGACAGTAAGTGAGCATGTCACCTGCCACTGATCTCACTGAGCTCACTCCTGCAAGTACAAATCTTGCTGCCTCCAGGGACGAGTGACCACAACTGGACACTGGGTGTGTGTTATCCCAGGGTGGACTCTTGCCTTTCGGAAAAGGGAGGGAACCACTCAATGGAGGTCATGTTCTTTCATTTGATTCTCACTATGAAGGCCAGTATGGAGAGTCATCCATTTTACCGCTCAGAGAGGTTATGTAACCTGTTTAAAGGCCCACTGGGTGTGGGGGGGCCAGGTCTATAGAAGAAGCTGGAAGGTCCAAAGCTGGATCTTCCACATCGAAGCTGTGAGACCTTGGACATGTGACATCACCTAACACTCTGCTCCTTTATCTGTATTAATAATGGCTCACATTGAAGACACATTATGTGGTAGGTGCTGTTCTTTAATTCATTTAATCCTCAAAACAAGGCAGAAGCCCATTTTTCAAACAGGCAGGAAGGCTGAGTTGCCCACAACCTCATAGCTACTCACACAGGCTTAAACGCCAGGCTCTTAGCACTGTGCTCCAGCATGTCTGCGAAGTGCAGGCTCACTTATCTAACAGATGTGTATATACAGAGCACCTACTATGGGCCAGGCCGGCACTGTCCTGGGGATATAGGAAGGACCTAGACAAAGTCTCTACTTCTAATAGTGCCATTGTAGAAGAGAGGAGACAAATAAGCAAACATGCATGTAATACTTCAGGTGGTAATAGTACAATAAAGAAAAAGCCACTAGGTAAGAGAACGGTAATGGGAGGTGGGCAGTCAGGAAAGGCTTCTCAGAGGTGGTGATGTATAATTAATGTGGGGAAATGAGCCAAAGGACTATCAAGGGAATAAGGGCTTCAGGCTGAAGGCACCACATCTGCAGAGGCCCTAGGCTGGAGTGGACTGACCCAAAGGAAGGAAAGGGTGACAGGATGGGTTAGGGGAAGGGTGTCAGAATCACCTTGAAGGCCATGGTAAGCCCTCCCCCCATATACAGTTATTACTAAAGGGGGTGATGCACATGAAACCCAGGATCTAGTAAGTGCCCAAGAAAAGGTCTCCATTCATATTTTTTTACTATTGTGGTAAAATACACATAACCGAATTCAACATTTGAAGCATTTTAAAGCATACAATTCAGTGTCATTTAGTACATTCACAATGCTGTGCAACCATCATCACTACTTAGTTCCAGAACATTTTCATCATTCCAAAAGGGAGCCCTGCACCCACTAGCATTCATTCCCCACTCCTCTTCCCTCTGCATCCTGGCAACCACTACTCTGCTTTTGGTCTTTATGGATTTGCCTTTTCTGGATACTGATTAAATGGACTCATACAATATTTTGTGTCTGTTCTTTCATTTAGTATCATGTGTACAGGATTCATCCATTTTATAGCATGTGTCAGGACGTCATTCCTTTTTATGGCTGAATAAATTCCATTGCATGGACATACCACATTTTGTTTATCCACTCATCTGTTGATGGACATTTGGATTATCTCCACCTTGTGGCTATTGTGAATCATGCTGCTGTAAACATTCATGTACAAGTCTTTGAATACTTGTCTTTAATCCTTTTGGGTATCTACCTGGAAGTAGAATTATTGGGTCATATGGTAATTCTTTAAGTTATTGCAGAAGCCAAGCTGTTTTCTCATAGCAGCTATTAATATTTTAATTGGTATTATTATTATAAGCCTCTCTTTCCTTGTAAGGGCTGCTAACTTCTCAGCCACCTCTAGCTATCCCCACAAAGGCCAGCAGGGCTAGATTCTGCAACCTGTCCACTCCCCCTCCTCCCCAGCACTGGCCTTTGGCTCACCTGAGCCCCTCCTACAGGTGTTTGGTGACATGGACCAGGTGCGGATGACTTCAGAGGGCTCTGACTGCCGCTGCAAGTGTATCATGAGGCCACTGAGCAAGGACGCATGCAGCAGAGTGCGCAGTGGGCGGGCACGGGTGGAGGACTTCTACACAGTGGAGACAGTGAGCTCAGGGACCAACTGCCGCTGCTCCTGCACAGCACCACCCTCCTCGCTCAACCCCTGCGAGAATGAGTGGAAGATGGAGAAACTCAAGAAGCAGGCGCCTGAGCTCCTCAAGGTAACCTTTCTGGGGTGAGAGTAGGGATGAGCACACCTGGGTGAGGATCTAGCATGGGCTGGATCCAGGCTAGCCTTCCTAAAAAGTCCACATGCTCTCAGTAGGTACTGTTACCCCCTTTCCCAGGTAAGAGAGCAGAGACTCCCTGAGCAGAGGCCACTTCTTGCCCAAGACCATTTGGCCAGTAAGTGATGGAGGCAGCATTCTATGGCTAGTTTACCAGAATATAGCCCCTTACATCTAGTCCAGTGCTCTGTATTTTACCCAGTCTAGTTCATTTGTTGGTACCTATCCATAGGATTTTAAATTTTAAATGTTGTGGCATTTTATTGCTTTTAATTTAAGAATATTTCCCATATTCAAGTACCACCTTCATGCCAGATGTTGTGTTCTTTTTACACATTAGTAACACACTCTAAATCCTTAAGCCATCCTGTGAAATTTGGCACCATTGTTCTCATTTTATAGGCAAGAAAACAGATTGAGAGAAGTTAGGTAACTAGCCCAAGCTCTCACATAGTGACATGTAGCCTTGAATCTATACTATATACTTTCATGTGAATTCTGTGCTTACCCCTCCAGTCCTCCACCATAGGCAGACAGAAAGAAGCACCACCTCTCAGGGACACAGCCACAGGACCCTCTCACTTTCTGTAATCATTTTATCACAGATGAGTAACAAGCAGCTTGGAACAGCCCTGGTCCGCAGGCCGTACTTGGGTAGCCCTGCTCAAACGCACAGTATTTCTTCTCACCTCTGGCCCTTTGCACAAGCTGTTCCCTTGGCCTGGAATGCTCTTCTCCTGCCATCTTTGCCTAATCTGTGCTCCCCCTTTGGAGTTCAGCTCAAACCAAACTTCCTCCTGGCAGACGTTACTAATCCACAGATGCTCCCAGACAAGGTCAGCTCCCCATCATTAATGATCTGGGCACCCGTGTGTTACTCTCTGTGTTCTCTGACAGCCTGTGAAGGACTGTGAAGGCTTGTGCAGTCTTGCTCTTTTCCTTAGAGCCTGGCCCAGAGTAAACATTTGCTAAGGCTGGAAGAGGAGGCTGGGCAGATCATAGAAAGTTAAACGTCAGGCTCAGAAGATGAGAGGCCACACATGGGCAGTGGGGAGTCATGTCAAGTGACCAGGCAGGGGAGAGATTCACGGTCAGAGCTGCACTTTGGGAAGCCAGTTGTGCTGGCCATGAAAACAGCAGTGTGAAGCTGGGAGGTTCCCATTTAATTCCCTGGAATAGCAGTCATTATTGCTGACATTCATGAAGCCCTTGCTGTGTGCCCACCTCGTGCTGAGCTCTGTCCAGACACTACTGCTCTGTACCACAATCCTACTGTCCCATTCCACAGGGAAGGAAGGTGAAGCACGTAAGAGTCTATGTGCACAGTTCTTGAACTGTGCTCCACAGAGCCCTAGCCCTGTGCAGCCCCTCAGGGCCTGAGCAAGGTTGTAGGGGAGCAGACAAGACTCG
Organism: Manis javanica; assembly: GCF_040802235.1. NCBI lineage: Eukaryota > Metazoa > Chordata > Mammalia > Pholidota > Manidae > Manis > Manis javanica. Next base: position 9,941,134 of record NC_133157.1, on the reverse strand, counting down.
AGGTCCTACCCCTGCTTCCATCAGAGACCTCCATTCTGTTTTAGAGATCAGAGTCTACTCAGAGAAAAGCTCTTAAAACACCTTAAACTCTCCTGGGAGAGTGGGAGTAAAACTGTTTTGGAAACAGCTGGCCAGGGCCAGGCAGAAGCGCTGGCCGGCTCAGGCCCTGAGAAATGCTGCAGGGCGGGGAGCAAGGCCATCCAGGAGGGTGGGCTGTGGGAACTGCCCTTCTCGAGGAGCCAGGGGAAACGGGTTTCTCAAGTGGCCCCTCGTGCCAAGGTTTCCCTGACACTCCCACTGGCATCTTGGCCATTGGGAGGGAAGCGTCATATCCTGATGCGGTATGACCCAGCTGGGAAGGGGAGGGGCAGCTCAGGGGAGAGCCCTGGGCTGGGCAAAGGAGACCCAGCATCTGCTGCTAGCCTGTTGTGCAAGCCCCTTCCCCTTTGCTTGGCCTCAGTTTCCCCATCTGAACACAAGAAGGAGCAGTAAAACATGGTAGGAAAGAGGTTTGGGTTTAGGCCAATCTGGTTCTGCTCCCAGGTCTACCATTTAACCGCCGATGGCCTTGAGCAGGTCACTTTGCCTCTCTGAGCTGTGGCTTACCAGTTCGTAAGATGAAAATAAAAACATCCAGACCTTGCCTTTGGTTGGGTCCCTAAGCAGACCCTGAGGTGAGTGATTCATGTTCAGGTGATTTATGAAAGTGCTCCCAGGAGAAACTGGTACCACAGTAGAAGTCAGGGTGGGAAGGGAAGGAAGCCCAGTAGGGCTGTGGTCTCAGGCTACGTGCTAGCCTCAGTCCCAGGGAACACTGGAATGTAAATGACAGCTTGGCTGTCCCCTCTGGGGCTAGGGAGCTGGGCTTTTAGGTGCCTGCACCCAGTAGGCATTGCCTGGAGCTACCCCAGGAGGACAAATACACCCAGGCACTTTGGGGCAAAGCAGCTCCTTGAAGAGTGTCACAGATGCAGGCTGTTAAGGAGAGGCACATGGAAGCCAGGGCTGGACACAAGAAACCATGAGAGGGCCCCCAGGGGATGTGGGTGGGGCTCCTCTGGTATCACGGTGCACCTCATGAGGTGGTTTGAGAAGTTAAGTGAACTAGCACATTAAAGCCCCCGGCACAGGGCCTGCTGTATGGGAAGTGCCCAGCAGATGGAATCTGTCGCTTCTCCCGTGACTGTTAGCAGGCTGGGTCTGGTAGATGTTAACGACGAGGGGGGTGCTTTTGCCCACTTTGTGCCTGGCCCTGTTCCCTACCCCTTCCTCACCCTCACCCTCACCCTTCGCCGGCAGCTGCAGTCCATGGTGGATCTCCTGGAGGGTACCTTGTACAGCATGGACCTGATGAAAGTACACGCCTATGTCCACAAGGTGGCCTCCCAGATGAACATGCTGGAAGAGGTAAGGGCAGGGCTTGGGCCAGCGCCAGGCTGGTTCAGTGCTGGAGACAAGGGCACTGTCCGAAGGGCCTGGGCAATTCCATCGTGACTCTGGTGGTTGTTGCAAGCTGTACTCCAGCAGGAAGCTGGGGGAGGGAGAAGCAGGTCACAGGGTCCAGACTTTGGAGAAGAGGTCTGACTAGGGTTTGAGGGCCTTTGGGAAGCTGGAGGGTTGGTTGGAGAAACTGAGGCCCCTGCATATTATATGAAAGTGGTGTGGAGGGGGCTGGAACCTGGAGTTGCCCTCAGTTCACCAAGACCAGGATCCACAAATTCCACAACTCCTGGACCACCATTCACATAAAATACCACACATGTGGTGCCCCCCGGGGTGGCGCAGTGTGGTACAGGGCTGGCCATGCCCATTGGGGTGGGGCTTGAGGGGACTTGGCTCCCCCACACCTACCCACATCAGAGGCAGAAGTGCTGAGCATCTTCTCCTAACCAGGGCACACGTGCTGGAGGGCTAGTCAGACTGCCATCTGAGGACTGGCAGAGCATTGAGCAAGCATGAGGGGCCAAGCTGCAGGTTCGGGGCTTACATCTCTGCTGGCACAGCCGGACCTCTGCCTGTTTCCTGCATCCGGCCCCTGCAGAGCTGCTGGGAACTTGGGGACATGCAGCTGCCAGGGGCCTGAGTGGGGGTTTCCTTTCCCAGCTTCCTTTCCAGAGGGAGGGGCACCTGGGCATCCTGTGGCCCAGAGTGGGAGATTAACCCCTTATTATTCCCAAAGTTGGGATCGCAGTGGCTTTAATTATTCAAAAGGTATTTGGTGAGTTATCTACTATGTGCCAGGCCCATGCCAGCATGGAAATGCCACATGCACTTGTGCTGTGTACCAGTATTTCCTGGGCACCTAGTGCACACCAGGCTCTCCGGGGGTCGGCTCTGCAGTTGTCTTCCTCCTGTAAGGAGGAAACATTAACTCACTTCATATAACTATGAGCCAGATAGTACTGGAACAAATCAGAGATGATTTCCACAGCCACAAATAAATGATTTTTTCATTATCTTCTGTTTTACATTATTTGTACTCTGCTTCTGTTCACTAAATGATAATTCTGGGGAAAAAAAAGCTTTCTGCTCACCCTGGGAGGAGGTGGAGGGAACAGCCTCATTCAGGAGGAGCTGCCTCCCTCTGCCCAGGTGGTCAGGCAGCAACCTGGGGTTCCCTCTGCCCTCTTCCATTACACCAGTGCTTCTCAACCAGGGCCGATTCTGCTCCCCAGGGAACAGCTAGCAGTACCGAGATATTTTTGGTTGCCACAACCTGGGGGAGCTGAGTGGCAGATGCTACTGGTTTCTGGTGGGTAGAGCCCAGGGATGCTCCTAAACACCCTAGGCACACAGGCACACAGGTCAGGCCCCCAGAGCACACAACTGTTTGGTAAATCGTAGTAGTGCTAAGGTTGAAACACCCGCCTTCTACAGTTTGACTTCTGTGATGGAGTTTAGAATGTGCTGTGTCATTTCTTAGCCTTCCTGATCCTCACAGTAACCCTAACATTTAGTTGCAAGTATAATAAAGATCCACATTTTATAGGCAAGATAACTGAGGCTGAGAGAGGTAAAGCCTCTAGCTCAAGGTTACCCAGCCAGGAAGAAGAGAGCAAGGATTTGAACCCAGCTCTGTCCAGCTCCTCTTGCCCTGCTGCCTCTTGATCCCTGAATCTGTTGACATCCAGGGCTGGCTGGACATGAATCAGTCTTAGGTTATCTCCTTCTTTGTAAAAATTTCTATCAATGAAATTCTGAGCTCATAATTCTGATGCTCCAGGAGTTCACAGCAAAGAGGTGCTTTCTGTGTCTGACTCTAGTCTCTCCTGCTTCAGCTGAGAAGTAGGCTCAGATAAAGGAATTCCACACATACCCCAGACCTGCTGAGGCTTTGGGAACCTGGGATCAACACCTGCCAGGCTACCCAGGTTTCCTAAATCCTGCCCAGTGGACAAGGCCAGCCTGGTCTACAGACCAGCAATGGGGATCCCTGGGTTGGGGGATCCACAGAGAAGAGCACAGTGGAGGTGGGTGACTAGAAGCCGCTAAAGCCTGGCTGGGTCCCCAGCAAGGGGGATACAAGGCGAGGCAGGAGAATGAGCCTGGGAGTAAAGGTGGGGCTCAGTGTAGTGGGAGGATCCCGCTCTTCCCAGGAGAGAAGGCAGAGACCGGAGACATTTAGGAGGGACCAGAGATCACCCACAGCAAAACCCCAGATAGTTTCATTGTTTCACTATTTTACAAAAAGAAGGTGTTTATGTATTTATACATTACTTGTGAAATTAAAAGGTAATCTTAAAGTAGCAAAAGAATGGTAGCACCTTAAGTGACAGATCCATGTGAGACTGGCTAAATACGTTGTGGCCCATCCAGGCAATGACATATATTGTGGCCAATAAAAGGAATGAGGAGCGCTGTATATACACTATATGTAGGTCCACATACATATACAAATATGGAAGAGCTCCCCAAATGGGCTCAAATGAAAAAGCAAACTTAAAAAAAATGAGAGAGAGAAATCCATAACAATTGTTGGCACTGAGAAAGGTGAGGACACATATGTTTTTATACCCATTTTTATCTTTTTAATTTAGTATTGTGAACATACTTATTTTTTCATTCACTTACTTTTTAAATAGAAAATAACAACTACAGGGTCTCATTCCACCCATGCTGGCTGGTGCTGCCCCCAGCTATGCCCCTGGGCCCTGTTCAAGACCGAGCAGCAGAGCCTGTTGGCAGAACGTGTGCTCTGTGTCCCAGGGTGGGAGGGGCAGTCAGGGGAGGCTGGCAGGACCTCTGGTCTCACCCCGCAGAGCATCAAGGCCAACCTGAGCCGGGAGAACGAGGTGGTGAGAGACAGCATGCGCCACTTCAGCGAGCAGCTAAGACACTACGAGAACCACTCGGCCATCATGATGAGCATCAAGAAGGAGCTGGCCAGCCTGGGCCTCCAGCTGCTGCAGAAGGACGCAGCCCCAGCCCCTGCGGCCGCCCCGGCCACCAGCCCTGGAAGCAAGGCCCAGGTGAGGTCGTGTCTCTCAATGTGGGGCCAAAAGCTGGGTAGGCTTGGGAGCACAGTGTGCCAGCCCTCAGCCCCGGGGCCAGTGGCGCCGTAGCACAGCACTGAGGGCTGGCGTAGCTGGGGACCCCATGGCAGGGCAGGAGCGCAGTTGACACAGGTGGGCTGGGAGTAGACGTGGGTTTCAGCTGAGGGATGTATTGCCTGAGCCAAGCATTTGGCAGTATTCATTCTCATTTCCAAACTAGTGGGGAACTAGTTGTAGAAAGTCCCTCCCTGCCTGGCCCTGGGAGACCAGGTTGGTGCAGCAAAACCACTTCTAGCCTCCCCTGCTGTGGCCGGCCCCTGGCTGAGTCAGGCCTGCTCAGGGGTAGGTGGGCGGTGCCCTAGGGTGCTGCAGACCATACCACATCATCCAGCCATGCTGGGGTGGAGACTCCTGCAGACAACACCCACGCATACTGCATTGAAGCTCAGAGCACAAAGGGAGCAGAGGCACTGGTTTTGCCCCCAGGCAGAGCCACCCATGACATGCAGCACACCTTTGTTGTAGACCCTCTTCCTGGCAGACAACTGCAGAAAAGGCTCTCCCTCTGGGCAGGGAGCGAGCGCCCTTTGGGTGGACGGAGTATACAAAGGCCCCTTCCTATGACTGGCACACAGCAAGGTGTGTGGCAGACCAGATTTCAGTCCCATCCGTTCCTCTTTGGCTATGACCCACACCGCTCTCCGCAGCAGCCTTGTTTTTGTTTGAGCAGAGGAGGAAGGGCCTGACACGCAGAGTCCCTACTCTAAACCTGACTTCCTCACAGACTCCACCTCAGTAATCCCATAACCACCTGGCGGGGCAAGGATTGCTGCTCCTTTGACAGATGAAATGGGAGTGAGGTCACACGGAGAGAGGGTAGCTGAGCTGGCCCTGTGTGATTGCCAAGCCCATGCCCTTCCTCCCCACCTCTTTGCCTCCTGTGCTGATATTGTGATGATGGGGCCATTTTTGTCTGCAACTGGGACCCCCTAGCTGCCGAAAAAGTGTGGAGGAAGCCTGGTGCCCCGGCCCAGTGCTGGCTTCCTGCTCATTCTCGTGTCAAGTCCGCAAACGTGAGTGAATCCTGTTTTGGCAACAGCACAGAAGGTCTAGTTACTGTACTTGCCATATCTCCTGGAGATTCTGCCTAACAATGGGTGATGTCACAGGCCCTGTGTTCTTGTGCCAAGCCAGCATCAGAAGTATTTAAAAGGAAGTGCAAATAACAGAATTCATAAATCATTAGAACTGCATGCCCTAAGGGTAGTGCGGTTGGTGAGCAACCATCCCAGTTTCCCCCAGATTTCAGGGTTTCTGGGATACAGCACTTTCGAAGCTAAAACTGGGAAAGTTCAGACACAGGAGGATGAGTTGGTGGCCCTGCCTATGGACCTGAACACCTCTCCTCTTCCCACAAAGACAATGAATGAGAGACAGAGGGATGGGAAGCTGACCTGGTGATCTGCTATGTCCCCAATTGCTGACCATTATGGCCTACTCCCAATGGGGAGTGTCCAGGAGTTGGGAATTGGGGCAGAAATCTAACCTGTCAAACTAGGTTTCAAGCCTGCAGGCGAGCTAGAGTTGAGTGGGGAAACTGAGGCACACCCCAGTCATGATGTAGCCACTACAGGAGGAAAGTGACTTCATGAAAACCTAGGAAGTAGGGCCCGGAGCAACATCACCACTTACAGCCCTACACACCAAGTCCCCAAACCTGGCCCCCTGCAACATGCCTTCTACCATCCCCCAAGTCTGTGACTTCCCTTCCCTCCCAGGACACAGCTGGAGGGAAAGGCAAAGACAGTAATGGATACGGCAGCATGCAGAGGAGCTTTGGAGACAGGGGCCTCCCAAAACCTGCTAAGGAGAAGCTGCTGAAGGCGGAGAAGCTGAGGAAGGAGGGCGCCAAGGGCAGATTCCCCCAGCCTACGGCCAAGCCCCGGGCTCTGGCCCAGCAGCAGGCCATGATCCGAGGCATCACCTACTACAAGGCGGGCAGGAAGGAGGCGACTGAAGCTGTGGCTGGTGAGTCAGAGGGGACTGGAACCTTGGGACAGGGGCTTGCGGATGGATGGCCAGACACCAGGCCATCTTCCCTGCAGTCAGACCGCCCAGATTTCAGCTCTGCTGGTTACCTGCTAGTGCCTTTCCTCATCCGTGCAATGGCAGAATACCCCCACGGGGCGGTTGGGGATGAAATGGTTAATCAACACAAAGGGCCACTCAGGACCTTTCCAGTATTTACAGCTGCCTCCGCCCTCATTGAACTTCTCTCCTTCAGTCAAAGATTTGCTGAAGCTGCATTGTGTTCTTGCCGTATCTCCCAGAGATTCTGCCTAACACGAAGCTCAAGTCTAGTGGGAAAAAACATGCCTGTGACCAGAAAGCAGCCAGAGGAGGAGTGGGAGAAGGCAGGGCTGCAGCCAGGCCAGGGTTCTGGGAAATGGCATAGGGCCTTCGAGGCGCCTCCGGTTTCTCTGCTGGCCTGGGAGTGGACGGCCTCTCCAGCACCTCCCACTTCTGATCTCCCCAAATAAGAGCCCACAGACTCCTGCATTTTTTGCAGCTCCTTGAGGGATTATAGTGAAGGCTAGAGTAATTAATTGAGAAACAAGTTCCAAGCGTACTCACATTTCTGGGCCACCCCCTGCCCCCCACTGTGGCTCCTGATGCCCCCTCTGAGACCTTCCCCAGAGGCCTGTTCTCCTCTGATGTCCAGACGGACGCCGAGGGACACGCTTGCTTCACCTTCCTGGGTCCTGCTGACCCACCCATGTCCAAAGGGGCCTGGAAGTGGAATTGTGAGGGACCAGTCTCCTTTAAGAGCCCCCTCCATTCTTGGTCTCCCAGGGCTCAGGGGCCTCTTTTCCCAGCTGCTGGTGCCAGCTGTGGGCCCTGGGTCCTGCCGGCTCAGCCTGGCCACAGCACAGGAGCCTCTGACCCCTGGCCAGGGCATCACCAAAGAACAGCTGCAGGCATCTGACTGCCAGCGAGGCCCGTGGGAACAAGTTCCCTGCCCTGGCGGGCTGCCGAGGCCAGGCTGCCCTGAGGCCCCCGGACCAGAGAGTGTGTCCCCATTTCTGAAGATTCCAGGGGCTGCCTTGGGAGCATGGCTAAAGCCCTATGCAAAGAGTAAGCCCAGCAGGGAGAGGAAGGGAAGAAGCCAGTTAAGGGTCCTGCGGTCAAGGCACCTCAGTGCGCCCCCTGGGGGCCGCACTGTTTCAACAACAAGAGCGCCGTTCCTACGTCCCTGCGTGTTTTCTCAGTACATTCAGACATGCTGTCGCATTTGACCCAAGTGAGGAAAGGAGAGGTGAGGAAACAGAGAGGTTGAACGACTGTCAGTGGGCTGCTTCCTTAGATCCTTTCCTGGCTGGGCCCCTGAGCTGAGGAATCCTTGTCCCCTGCTGTGTGGCATTGAGTCTCCCTGCTTCCCTCACCCAGACCCCATCCATCCTGGCCCAGAGAATTGCGTGGAATAGGGAATGACCCAGAGAAGGCCCCATATCAGGTCCCACGGGAGCTGAAAAAGTCCTCATTAGCAAAGCCCAGCCAGCAGAGGTGAGGGAAGACCAAGAAAGCCAAGAGATGGGAGGGAGGAGGTGAGTGAGGGGCCCGAGAAAGGCAGAGGACTGGGTCTAGAGGCAATGGGAAACTGGGTGCATGCCCCCCGTCCTGCAGGAAGTGTCAAAAACTGGGAGCCCAGAACTAGGAGGTGGGACCCCAGGGAAAGGACCAGGAGAAAACCTTAAATTGAACTGAATCCAGTAATTGAATCCTGCTCCTGGAATTGAATTCAGTAAATGAAAGAATTGATACAAAGTGTTTGACCCCTCATATTTGCCAGGATCTGTGCAAACGTCTTATATACATTTCCTTCTCATCAACACAATAGCCTAAAGTGGTGGGCCTCGTGATGCTCATTTCACAGTGGGAAGCTGAGGTCCACCGAGGCAGGGCACTGGGCCAAGGCCACTCAGCCTGGGGGACTTGGAGCCTGTCTGCTGACCACCACTGCCCAGGGCTCCCCCTCCCTGCCCCATGGCCCCAGAGCTGGGAGCCTGGTGGGCTTGGGGGGGCCCTGGGCAGCAGCAGGTGCTACCAGGGTGTGAGCACAGGCTCTTCTCTCTGTAGACAACGCCCTCAAGGGCACTTCCTGGCTGGAACAGCTGCCGCCCAGGTCAGAGGGCAGGCCACCGGAGCCCAACTCGGCGGAGCATGATGAGGCTGTGCCCCAGGCCTCAAAGAGAGCAGACTTGGCCCCTGGCACCCCTGCCCCAGACCCTGCCACCACCTCCACCCCCACTCCTACCACCAGTTCCCTGCCCACTGAACCAACTTCGCGCCAAGAAGTCTCCAGCCAAGGTGAGTATGCCTCACAGGAGTCAGCAAACGACATCCCTGGGGACAGCCCAGGAGCCAGATCCAGCCTGCAGCCTATATTTGTATGGCCCTGAAGCTAAGAACGGTTTTTACATTTCTAAGGGTTGTAAAAATATATATATATGGGACAGAAGTAGGTGGCCTGGAAAACCAACAATGTTTATTATCTGATTCTTTACAGAAAAAATGTGACCTTTACAGGGAAACAGGTAGTACTTTCAACAAACTCTTCTCAAAGCCTCACCTAGAATCCCATCATCAAAGCCAGCAACTATTTTCAGTCTTTGTTACCTCTGACCAGTCTTGGGCCCTGTTTTTATGTCCATGTTTGTGGTTTTGGCTTGTGTCTTTCGGTAGAAATCTTCAGTAAACCGCAGAGCCCATCCTCTGGAGGGCATTTGGCTCTCTGGGATAACAAGCCTTAAAACCATTCCCTGCTTTGGTCTGAGTGCATTCCAGTTCTAGGAATTTTTCCTAAAGTATCCGTCAGGGATGTGGACAACAGCTGCAGCTTAACTGGTTTCCTCCCAGCCTATTTCTAATGTTAGAAAACTGGAAATAATCTAAGGGCCTGACACTGAAGAGACTGGTTAAATAACTACAAGGGCACAGCTGTCTGGGGGCCTGGTAGAACATTGAAATCACATCATTAAAAGGCTATTTAATGATGTGAGAAATTGCTCAGTGGAGAGAAAAAGCAGGATACATAAAACTATATTCAGAAGAACCATGTTTTTTTTTTTAAGTATGTCTGTATGACTGTGATGCAAAGAAAAAGAAAGGGAAGGAAATAACATGTCTAAAAATTTCTTTGGATAATGGAAATTATGATTTTTATGTTCTCCATTCTCCTTTTCTGAATGTTCTGTGTTTTCTACAATGATCAGACATTGCCTTGCTCATGAGGGGGAAAAAAAGTTTACAAACAAAACATCAGGAAGATAAGACATCTGATAAGACCCAGATAACATTCCCAAGCTCTGCTCTGGCGCAGGGCCTGCCGGGCTCTGCCAGAGCTGTACCCCTGGCTCCCCACAGGCAGAGAGGCGAGCTGTGAGGGCACCCTCCGGGCCGTGGACCCTCCTGTGAGGCATCACAGCTATGGGCGCCATGAGGGGGCCTGGATGAAGGACCCTGCTGCCAAAGATGACAGGATCTATGTCACCAACTACTACTATGGGAACAGCCTGGTGGAGTTCCGCAATCTGGACAACTTCAAACAAGGTTAGGGGCCTCCCGAGGGAGAAGAGGGGTGGCCTGGGGAGGGTCTCCTATGGGAACTTGGCCCTCCTTTGCCTTGTGGTTTCAGAATTCCCCAGCCTGGCCCAGCTCCAAATGCTCAGCACCCCAAGCTGGGGAGTCTGGGGGCACCCTGATTGAGCTGGCCCCCTTCCAGAAGCTGAAATGCAGCAGCAAACAAGATGGATGTGGTCCTGCCCTCAGGGGTGTGACTCACGGTCAAGGGAACAATACTTAGAATTTCCACCTGTAAACTGCTTACTATGTGCTAATCACCTCTTGTGAGTCAGCTCTAGGAGGTTGGGGTTACAACCCTGTTTTACAGGTGAGCAAGGCCCCAGGCCTTAGAGGACCTTCAGGTCTGGACAAGAAGGTTAGGGAAGGACAGGAAGAATTTTAGCTTAGATCTGGGGCAAGATGCGGGTGAGGGGGTGATCTAGACATGACTTGTCCTCCAGAAATCACCCGTGAAATTAAAGAAATAATTTCAGTACAATGTTAGAGGGAAAGCTCAAGAACCCCACCTGGAGATCAGGCAAGACTTCCCAGAGGAGGTGATGCTAGGCGGAGCCCTGAAGGAAGAACAGGAGTAAGCCATGCTGAAGGGAGAGGGAGGGAAAGGTATTCCAGGCAGAAGAACCAGTGTGCACAAAGGTCTGGCAGTAAGAGAAAGCACAGTGGCACAGAAGGAAGGTGAGGGGGTAAGGAAGAGAGCGCAGGCTGAGGCAGGCCCTGTGAGCCACACGAGAGAGTTTGGACTTACCTGACCTGGTCCCTGCCTGGACTGGCTCACATGCTAGTGCGGAGGAAGCCAGTGAGAAGTACCAAGACAAGAGTTATGGGAGGCTAGAGGAGAGGCCCTCACTCAAGCCTGGGGAAGTCAGGGAATGCTTCCAGGAGGAGGTAACTGGCTGAAAGATTGGGAGGCATTCCCCAGGCAGACAGAAGGAACAGCATGGGCAAAGGCCCCAAGACAAAAGACAGGGCTAGTGTCTGCCCAAGTCTAAATCCTGGCTGTGCCATTACATAACTGGGTGACCTTCAACCCAGGGAGCCTGTTTCCTCCTTGGCAAATGGGGCAATAATAGTACCTCCCACATGGGACTGTTGATGGGACATGATAATTAGCCCAGCTCCAGGCCCATGGCATACTCAGTCTCCGTTGTTTGCTGGGCCACTCCAGAGAGCCCTGGGCGGCCTTGCTGGTTCCTGGGGTGGGCTGGGGTTGGCAGGGAGGCGGTGGTGTGACCGTCGCCCTCCACCCGCAGGCCGCTGGAGTAACATGTACAAGCTGCCCTACAACTGGATCGGCACAGGCCACGTGGTGTACCAGGGTGCCTTCTACTACAACCGTGCCTTCACCAAGAACATCATCAAGTATGACCTGCGCCAGCGCTTCGTGGCCTCCTGGGCACTGCTGCCCGACGTAGTGTATGAGGACACCACACCCTGGAAATGGCGTGGCCACTCAGACATTGACTTTGCTGTGGACGAGAGTGGCTTGTGGGTCATCTACCCTGTGGCGGATGACCATGACGAGGCCCAGCCTGAGGTGATCGTGCTGAGCCGCCTGGACCCCAGCGACCTCTCCGTGCACCGCGAGACCACATGGAGGACCCGGCTGCGGCGGAACTCCTACGGGAACTGCTTCCTGGTGTGCGGCATCCTGTACGCCGTGGACACATACAACCAGCAGGAAGGCCAGGTGGCCTATGCCTTTGACACGCACACGGGCACTGATGCCCACCCACAGTTGCCCTTCATCAACGAGCATGCCTACACCACCCAGATCGACTACAACCCCAAGGAACGGGTGCTATATGCCTGGGACAATGGCCACCAGCTCACCTATACTCTCCACTTCATAGTCTGAGCAGGACCTGTACTCACAGTGAGGAGTGGCTGTGGGCCAGGCCTGGGGCTGGTACCAAGTAGCACCCAGGGGAGTAACCACTTCCACCTGCACAGCACTGTGCCAAGAGCTTCACCGGCACTAACCTACTTAGTCCTCCCAACAACTGTAGAGGAAAAGAGTCAAGCCCATTTAAGAGATGAGGAGCCCGAGGCTCAGAGAGATAACCCTTGCCTGAAGGGCCTCGGTTTGGGTTCAGGCAGGCCAGCAGCACATTTTACAGATGAGGGGGCCTAACCACGCTCTCCTCTGCCCCCAGCCCTTTCCCCTCTTTTTCTCTCAACTCTGTCTCCCCTCCTGGGGCTACTCAGAACCAGAGGCCTTTGGGACTGAGGGACTAGCGTTGGGTGGAGGCCCGGCTCTCTGTGTCACCCAGGCCCCCGTTTGGGCTGAGCTGTTGGTGGCCCTGGGCTTTAGTCCCTTTAGCTCATGTCCCTGCTCCTTGCCTTTGGCCAGCACCCCCCACCCCACCCTGCTCACTGTCCAACCACATTCCAAACCTCCATGGTCACCCAGCCACGGAGCAGAAACCACACCCCAAGAAAAAATAGCGGCCCCCGTTCCAAGATCCCCCTCCCTCTGTACTCATTTTTATTTTCCCTTATTCTTCCTCAGTGTCGTCATTTGTTTCTACATGAGCAGCTGAGAAGGCTGCAGACAGCTGCCCACCAGCAGCAGCTCTACCAGGGGGAGGAGCTGGCCAGGCCCTGAGGCTCCCTCTCCACCCAGAAGTGCAGGCTTTGGCCACATACCCAACCTGTGGGACCTCTCCCCAGCTCCTCCCAGAGCCTTTGAGCCTGGGATCCACCTTGGTCTTTCTCTCTGGGCCTTTGAACCCACAACTTACACTATACTCAGGGATAGCCCCAGGTCAGCCATGAGCAAGAGCATAGGCCCAAGGCTGGGTGGTACCAAAACGAATAGTTTCCCTTTCTTGTCAGTCCTGCCCTGGTCATTTGGTGGGATGACCCAGCAGCCTGAGGGGCTGGGGGAGGCTGAGACCTGAGTAGTAGGTCCAGGGGAGGCATCGGACCTTCTGGCTACAAGGAAGGGCCGGAGGGTTGAAAAGCTGGGCAGGAAGGAGAAGCGGGTCTGGGCCTGGGCTTTTCCTGGCTTCAGAAATGGTGGTGCCAGGGCTGCCCTGCACCCAGGTCTTGGGGCTGAGGATGCACAGATGCGCCACCCAGCCTGGTGCTGCTGATGGCTTTCTGAGCCTCAGACCCCAGCGGCCCAGAGGACAAGACCTTCAAGCCTGCCCCTCATTGGCTTTAGGCAGTTTTTAGAGCTGGGAAGAAGTTCTCAAGTCCAACTCCCTGTTTCATCAGAGGAGAAATAGACCCAGAAAGGTTTGGAGAGTGTGTCAGGTTTCCACAGTGGGAATAGGACACAGCCGATCTCCTTCTGGAAGGGCTTTGTCTATATCCTTTATTCTCCCAGCTCAGAGGCAACTTTGCCTGGGAAGGTGGTAGGTAGACTACCCAGCACTCAAGCCATCCCAACACCTTTGAATGGTATTTACTGCTGATCCCAATATAACCCCCTGACCTGCTCTCTCATTCCGGTCCCATGCCAGCTCCCAGATATCTGTATATTTGCCCATCCAGCTGCCATGTTAGAAAATTCAGCTGCATACCCAAGAGTGTAAGGAAATGCATTTTGTGCCGAATGTATTTCTCTTATATATTGTCAGGTGGTGATATTATGTTTAAGCTGAAGCTCACCCCTGAAATGAAGGGGAATGATGACAGCCAGCCAAGCAAGGCCTGACTCACAGCAGTGGGTGCATCCAGCCTCCCCCACCCTGCCAGCCACGAGCTCCATTTACACACTCTTCAGGGGGCTGTGTTTCCCTTGGCCCTGGGTGTGGGTTTTATAAGGCTGTCTTTTGTGATATCATAGCCCAACCATGTGAGAAGTGTTCAGGCTCCTCTTCTTCCATTAGTCTGAGAAAAGGGAAAGTCAGAAAGGACCAATTTTGGAAAATCAAAGGACAAGCAAATTGTTTTCTGGGGGAGATGATGCTGGCTGCAGCCTCCAACCATTCACTAAGCCCCTTCTGTTTTTAGGTCCTTGAATGTGGGATATGTGGTAAGTAGTTATTTTCCTCATTTCACAGATAGTCAAACTAGAGCTCAGAGAAGTCACCTGTCATGTAGGCAATTACATGGAGAGCCAGGTTTCACAATCAGGTAACCCAACCCTCATCACTGACTGAGCATCAGTGGTGTGCTAAGTGTGCCACATGTGTATTCTTGCATCTGTACAACAGTGAAAGGTATACACTCCGAATGTGCCCATTTAACAGATGAGAAGACTGAAGTGAAAGGACTTGCCCAAGGTCGCACAGCAGCTTAGTCTGTGGCAGAGTTAGGGCTTCAGGGCTGGTCAATGCATGTTCTTCACCAACTGTGTGCTACTCTAGAAGCAGCTCCAGAAAGGGTGGCTATTGCTTTTATTCAGTGTGGCCAGGCCACATACTGGATCCACACAGGAGCGAGCCCTAAGGATGATTGGGTCAGTGTGTGAAAAGTCCAGAGTGCCAAGCCAAGAAGTGCCTCCAATAACATTTGAAACATAGTCAAGTATAAATTAAGAGTTGAGTATAAGTCAACAGAATATAAAATTGTAAGACAATTAGGTTTTGTCCTGTCGGTGATGAGAGGCAGCGAGGGTTTTTGCTGTGGTCTTTATTATGTTTGGCAACAGGCATTTCAAACAAAGCAGGGCCTGGACTAGGGAGGGCCAGTGTTTCTTACCAACCTTGGCTGTAAGGGCAGAGGAAGCTGTCTCTGGTGTTTCTGAACAAGATACATGAAGGGGTTTTGGCCGGCACCTTTGATTCCTGCCTAGAGATTTCCAGGCCTTAATATTTAATCTACTCTGGGGAGGAAAGTAAGGGGAACTCTGCCTTGGCAGGCAGCCATAAAGCTCAGGCCAGGGGAGTTTGCTGGAGATGATCTGAGAGTTCCGGAAAGCCCTGTGTTCCAAAGCATCTTGTCCTCTACGACAGCACTGGAAACCACTCCAGGGGCAGGAAAGCACAACACTGGATGGTTGTCAGGGGGCTCTGGATGGGAGTCAGAGAGTCCTGGGCTGGAACCAGCCCTACCTCTTACATGCTGCATGCTTGGTGGGGTAGGGACAGACAGAGGGGACACATACCATCGCCCTTTTATGGCTGAACACCTGCAGCTTGGTGAGGACAAAGAGCAGCTGAGAGCCCAAGCAGCACCCTTCTAGAGCTGGAAGTCACCACCCAGGAGCCCCCAAAGTCAGTATTAATTTTCCCCATTATAGGTGATAAGCCTCAAATTCAGTGAGGTTAAGCAACCTGCTCAGGGTCACAAATGTAACTAGTAGAATCAAGATTTGAACCAAGTCTGTTTTTAGACCAAAGCCCCAAATTAACATTGTTAGAAATCATGTAACCAGTCATGTTTTCTTTTTTGCTTTTTGGCTGCTGGGAAGCTCAAAGTCAAATTTGAGAATATTTTATTTTTAGCAATGGAACTGAGTCTCCTACAGGACTCTGGCTTTATTTTAGCTTTCTGCTTTTACCTTTACGCTGATCTCTTTATTTTTATCCTACTGTGTTTCATCTCTTTGTGTAAATTGCCACAATATGTTTTTTGCAAGAAGGTGGCATGTATCTAAATAAATACATGATCAAAAGCTTGATTTAAAAGTCTTCACTAAATGTTATGGTCTGCATCCTTATCATAACACATATATTTAATAACTTTTAAAAAATATTTGTTAAGGGTGGAGAAGGAAGATTAAAGATGGTGGCATGAATGGTGAGACAGAGTCCTCTTCCCAAAACCACATTTAATATGAAAATATAGTTAATACAACTAATCCTGAAAGAGCAACAGGAAAGAAGGCTGTGCCATACTGCATACACCTGGAGAAAAGAACAGACCTCAGGATAACGTACCAAAGCCATGATCTGGCAGGACCCAAGTCCTTCCTCCACCCCAGCTCACTGGTGGGAGGAAGAGAAATGGAGCAGGGAGGGGGTGGAGGCCAAGGACTGCCAAACACAGAGCCCTGGAGATCTGCTCTGGGAGCACGAACCTACATTGCATGGTGCTCTGGAGATTAGTGGTGTTGGGAAGCTAAGACAGGCAGAATACTTGGAGAGACTGAGACTGCAGTCGCTTGTGGAAGACAGAGATCCACATCCAGCTGCTCTGGGACAAAAGAAAGGTGGGTAGCCTGAGAGACTTCCTAACAGTGAGACGGCTGCAAGGGGCAAAGATTGCACAGAACTTGCTACTCAGGAGAAAGGACAGGTAGACAAAATTGTCTGGGCGCACTCTGCCCAGGAGGTTGGGAACTTTAAGGAATTTCAGGCGCTCCATCCCTCTGGGTGGCTACACAGCTCCAAGGTCCCCCACTGTGATACACAGATTGCTGCAGCTTCTTCCAGGCCAGCCAGCACCAGCTCACAAACCAGCAGCCCCTGCCCTGGTGTCAGGCCAGCCAGAGAGAGGCCCTGCCTATGATAGCTACAAACATAAAGCATAGAGGCTTACACCTGTGTGCTTGGCCCACTGGTTCTGCCAGTGGAGACAGGCACAGCAGCCAGGAAGCAGGAAACAGCTCTTTCCTCCCCCCAGGCACCAGTGCTGCTTCCCTGCGACCCCTGACATCACTCCAGGGGCTGAGAAGCTCCAGAGAGTAGAGCTTCTGGACACTAGGTGGTGCCACATACAAATATAAAACATCGAAGGAACGTGGTTCAAACCAAAATCCCACAAACACCAGAAAAAGATCTAAGTAAAACTGAACTCATCGATCTTCCTGAAAAAGATTTCAAAATAAAAATCATAAACATACTTATGGAGGTTCAGAAAAATATTCAAGAACTCAGGGACAAATTTAGGACTGAGATTCAATCATTAAGGAATTCAATATCTGAAATGAAACATACAATGGAGGGACTTAAAAGCAGATTACACGTAGTAGAGGAGATGGTAAGTGGAATAGAAATTAGAGAAAAGGAATACAAAGAGGCTGAGGCACAGAGAAAAAAAAGGATCTCTAGGAATGAGAGAATATTGAGAGAACTGTATGACCAATCCAAATGCAACAATATTTGCATTATAGGGGTACCAGAAGAAGAAGAGAGAAAAATGGATAGAAAGTGCCTTTGAGAAAGTAGTTGCTGAAAACTTCCCCAGTCTGGAGAAGGAGATAGTCTCTCAGGTCATGGAGCTGCACAAATCTCCCAACGAAGGGGCCCAAAGAAGACAACACCAAGACACATAATAATTAAAATAGCAAAGATCAATGATAAGGACAGACTTTTTAAAGCAGCCATAGAGAGGAAAAACATCACATACAAAGGAAAACCCATCAGAAACTTCTCAACAGAAACTTTACATGCCAGAAGGGAGTGCATGATATATTTAATGCAATGAAGCAGAAGGGCCTCAAACCAAGAATACTCTACCTGGCAAGATTATAATTTAAATTTGAAGGAGGGATTAAAGAATTTTCAGATAAGCAAAAGCTGAGAGAATTTACCTCCCACAGACTGTCATTACAGTCTATTTTGGAGGGACTGCTGTAGATGGAAGTGTTCTTAAGACAAAATAGCTGTCACCAGGGAAAACAAAATCACAGTAAAGAACGTAAAAGAATTAATTACTAAGAAGATGCAAAATCAAATCAACCACCCCCAAAGTCAGTTAAAGGATAGACAAAGAGTACAGAATATGATACCTAAAATGTAAAAAAGAATGGAGGAGGAAGAAAACGGAGAAAAAAAAGAACCTTTAAATCATGTTTCTAATAGCATACTAAGTGGTTAAATTAGACTGCTAGATAGTAAGGAAGTTACCCTTGAACCTTTGGTAACCACGAATCTAAAGCCTGCAATGCAATAAGTACATACTTGTCAATAATCACCCTAAATGGTAAATGGTCTGAATGCACCAATTAAAAGACATAGAGTCATGGAATGGATAAAAAAACAAGACCCAACTATATATGCTGCCTACAAGAGACTCACTTCAAACCCAAAGACATACACAGACTAAAACTGAAGGGATGGAAAAGATATTTCATGCAACTAGTAGGGAGAAAAAAGCCAGTGTTGCAGTACTTGTATCAGACAAAATAGACTTCAAAACAAAGAAAGTCACAAGAGACAAAGAAGGATATTACATAATGGTAAAGAAGTCAGGCCAACAAGAGGATATAATCATTACAAATATCTATGTACCCAACACAAGAGCACCTACATATGTGAAACAAATACTAACAGAATTAAAGGGGGGAATAGAATGCAATGCATTCATTTTAGGAGACTGCAACACATCACTCACTCCAAAGGACAGATCAGCCAGACAGAAAGTAAGTAGAGACAGAGGCACTGAACAACACATAAGAACAGATGGACTTAACAGACATCTACAGAGCACTCCACCCAAAAACAGCAGGATACACATTCTTCTCAAATGCACATGGAACATATTCAAGACTAGATCACATACTAGGCCACAAAAAGAGCCTCAGTAAATTCAAAAAGATTGAAACTGCACCAACCAGCTTCTCAGACCACGAAGGTATGAAACTAGAAATAAATTACACAAAGAAAATGAAAAACCCACAAACACATGGAGGCTTCACAACATGCTCCTAAATAATCAATGGATCAATGAACAAACAAAACAGAGATCAAGCAATATATGGAGACAAATAACAACAATAATTCAACACTGAAAAATCTGTGGGACGCAAAGGCCATGATAAGAGGGAAGTACATTGCCGCAACACAGCCCTACCTCAGGAAAGAATAACAATCCCAAATGAACAGTCTAAACTCACAATTAATGAAACTAGTAAAAGAAGAACAAATGGGGCCCAAAGTCAGTAGAAGGAGGGGTATTATTAGTAAAGATTAGAGCAGAAATAAATAAAATTGAGAAGAATAAAACAATAGAAAGAATCAATGAAAGCAAGAGCTGGTTCTTCAAGAAAATAAACAAAACAGATAAACCAGACTTACCAAGAAAAGAAGAGTCTACATACACAAACAGAATCAGAAATGAGAATGAAAAAATCACTACGGACACCAGAGAAACACAAAGAATTTTTAGAGAATACTATAAAAGTTACATGTTAACAAACTGGATAACCTAGAAGAAATGGACAGCTTTCTAGAAAAATACTACCTTCCAAGGTTGACCCAGGAAGAAACAGAAAATCTGAACAGACCAATCACCAGCAACAAAATTGAATTGGTAATCAAAAAACAACCTAAGAACAAAATCCCTGTACCAGATGGCTTCACTGCTGAATTTTATCAAACATTTAGTGAAGACCTAATACTCATCCTTCTTAAAGTTTTCCAAAAAGTAGGAAGGAATACTTCCAAACTCATTCTATGAGGCCAGCATCACTCTCATACCAAATCCAGGCAAAGAAACCACAAAAAAAGAAAATAAAAGACCAATATCCCTGATGAACATGCAAAAGTCCTCAACAAAATATTAGCAAACCAAATTCAAAAATACATGAAAAAGATCATCCCTCATGATCAAGTAGGATTTATTCCAGGGATGCAAGGATGATACAATATTCAAAAATCCATCAATATCATCCACTACATCAACAAAAAGAAGGACAAAAACCACATGATCATCTCCATAGATGCTGAAAAAGCATTTGACAAAATTCAACATCCATTCATGACAAAAACTCTCAACAAAATGGGTATAGAGGGCAGGTACCTCAACATAATAAAGGCCATATATGATAAACCCACAGCCAACATCATTCTGAACAGTGAGAAGCTGAAAGCTTTTCCTATGTGATCGGGAACAAGACAGGGATGCCCACTCTCCCCACCTTTATTCAAGATAGTTCTGGAGGTCCTAGCCATGGCAATCAGACAACACAAAGAAATAAAAGGTATCCAGATTGACAAGGAAGAAGTTAAACTGTCCCTGTTTGCAGATGACATGATATTGTACATAAAAACCCTAAAGATTCCACTCCAAAACTACTAGAACTAATATCTGAATTCAGCAAAGTTGCAGGGTACAAAAGTAATACACAGGAATCTGTTGCATTCCTGTACACTAATAATGAACTAACAGAAAGAGAAATCAGGAAAACAATTTCATTCACAATTGTATCAAAAAGAATAAAATACCTAGGAATAAACCTAATGAAGGAAGTGAAAGACCTATACCCTGAAAACTACAAGACACTCATGAGAGAAATTAAAGAAGATACCAATAAATGGAAACACATCCTGTGCTCATGGATAGGAAGAATTAATATTGTCAAAATGGCCATCCTGCCTAAAGCAATCTACAGATTCAATGCAATTCCTATCAAAATACCAACAGCATTCTTCAACGAACTACAGAAAATAGTTCTAAAATTCATATAGAATCACAAAAGACCCCAAGTAGCCAAAGCAATCCTGAGAAGGAAGAATAAAGTGGGGGGGGGATTATGCTCCTTGACTTCAAGCTCTACTACAAAGCCACAGTGATCAAAACAATTTGGTACTGGCACAAAAATAGACCCATAGACCAATGGGGCAGACTAGAGAGCCCAGATATAAACCCAAGCATATATGGTCAATTAATATATGATAAAGGAGCCATGGACATACAATGGGGAAATGACAGCCTCTTCAACAACTGGTGTTGGCAAAACTGGACAGCTACATGTAAGAGAATGAAACTGGATTATTGTCTAACCCTGCACACAAAAGTAAACTCAAAATGGATTAAAGACCTGAATGTAGGTCATGAACCCATTAAACTCTTAGAAGAACACATAGGCAAAAAACTCTTGAATATAAACATGAGCAAGTTTTTCCTGAACGCATCTCCTCGGGCAAGGGAAACAAAAGCAAAAATGAACACATGGGACTACATCAAACTAAAAAGCTTCTGTACAGCAAAGGACACCATCAACAGAACAAAAAGGCATCCTACAGTATGGGAGAATATATTTTTAAATGACATATACAACAATTGATTAACATCCAAAATATATAAAGAACTCACATGCCTCAACATCCAAAAAAGCAAATAACTCAATTAAAAAATAGGCAGAGGATAGGAACAGACACTTATCCAAAGAAGAAATTCAGATGGTCAACAGGCACATGAAAAGATGTTACACACCGCTAATTATCAGGGAAATAAATGCAAATTAAAACCACAATGAAATATCACCTCACACCAGTTAGGATGTCCAATATCAAAAAGACTAGGAACCGCAAATGCTGGCAAGGATGCAGAGAAAGGGGAGCCCTCCTACACTGCTGGTGGGTATGTAAACTAGTTCAACCATTGTGGAGGTTCCTCAAAAAACTTTAAATAGAAATACCATTTGACCTGGGAATTCCACTCTGAGGAATTTACCCAAAGAAAACAACTTATCAGATTCAAAATCTGACATATGCACCCCTATGTTTATCGCAGCACTATTTACAATAGCCAAGATATGGAAGCAACCTAAGTGGCCATCAGTAGATGAAAGGATAAAGAAGATGTGGTACATACACACAATGGAATACTATTCAGCCGTAAGAAGAAAACAAATCCTACCATTTGCAACAACATGGATGGAGCTAAAGGGTATTATGCTCAGTGAAATAAGTCAGACGGAGAAAGACAAGTACCAAATGATATCCATCATTTGTGGAGTATAACAACAAAGCAAAACTGAAGGAGCAAAATAGCAGCAGACTCAGAGACTCCAAGAAGGGACTAGCGGTTTACCAAAGGGGAGGGGTGGGGGAGAGTGGGTGGGGAGGGAGGGAGAAGGGGATTGAAGGGCTTTATGATTAGTACACTTCATGTGGGTGATCAAGAGGAAGACAGTGTAGCACAGAGAAGACAAGTAGTGACTGTGGCAGCTTACTGCACTGATGGACAGTGACTGCACTGGGGTATGGAGCAGGACTGAATAATATGGGTGAATGTAGTGACCACATGGTTCTTCATGTGAAACCTTCATAAGTGTGTATATCGATCATACCTTAATAAATAAAAATAAATAAATAATATTCGTTAAGAAAATTGACATTGTCACTATACTGTGAGTGGAAACTGACCTGAATAATGAACTAGGGCTGAAGAATCACTCAGGCTGAAAACTAGCCCCTCCCAGTGGAGAGGAGAAGCAAGCCATTCCCGAGGGTGTTCAGACCCTACCTTGCAGCCCCAGCTTTGCTGGCTGCAGGGAGAGCTGCTGTTTACAATAGCTCCTAGGTCAGAGAATGTGGGGCTGAAGGAGAGGTAAGAATGAAAAGAAATGCTTTCCCAGGAAAAAGGGCGTGTCATGGAACTGGGGCTGGGGGCTGTGAGCATCACGTCCCATTTTTCGCAAAGCTGAGTGATTCATAGACCCTCTGTGATTTCTGCCATTTCCTTACACCATTGTCAGTATGGTTTACTCTTTCTCTTTTACATGATTTCATTCTTTGTTACGAATTTCACTTCAACGGGAAGTTTTATAAGCTGTCAGCAAAAATAAAAACAATTTTTAAAAAAATTTTTAAAGGAGGAACATTACAATAGCAAAAAGAAAGCCAGTGTCCACAAATAAAAAGTGACCAGGATGTGACCCTGAAAACAAGCAGCTCTATTGCGTCCGGTGGATTCTGTCCCTGGGAGCCCCAGCCCGATCGCAGCCCGATCGCTCATTATGTAAAAGGAAGATTAGTAAATGTCAGGGGACATAAAGGGCAAACCAGCACCAAGTAGATGTTGGCCTTGATATAGTCAGAGGCATAGGCTTGGAAGCGAACAGCTTCTTCCTTGTGACTCAGTGGCCCTTTATATGGTGGCTTAGGTACCCCCAAGGAGCTCTCAAACCACTGACAGGTGACTTGGATTTAGACCAGCTTTCCCGACTACAGACACACACACACACACGTTCAGCTAGGCCTTCCCTTCACAGCTGTGGCAGAGCCCCTGACTCCCCTGGGAGCTGGGTACTGTCTTTGTGGCCCCTGGTAATGACAAAGATCCCTCTCCCTGTAGGACAGACCATCAAAAAGCACAGTGCAGACCCCTCTGGGGCTGATCCTAGTCCCAAGCAGGCCACACATGACTGTGGGTAATTCCACAGGAAGACTGTGGTCTTTCTGCTCAGGCTTTTCACTAGCCCTTGTCCCATCTGTCCCCACTGCACTGTCTTCCTTGGCCTTTATATCAGCTGTCCCTCTGCTGGGCACACTGGTACCTGAGCCTGGGTGTGACTGCCTCTCTCTGGTCATTCAGGTCTCAGCCAAAATGTCACCTCCCCAGTGAAGGGAGGTTAGGCCTAAAGCTGACCTGTCACACATGCTCTTTCTTCACTAGCAGGTATTTATTTATTAGTTTACTTGCTTAGATTCTGTCTCCCCTCACTGGAATCTGAGCTGCACAAAAGCAGAGCTTGCTCCCGACCATTCATCAGCACTCAGGAGCCCCCCAACAAATGTCTGCAAATAACCAAGTGATCTGTGTCAGAACCTTGGACAAGTCTGCCGAGACAGCCTCCCTCGGTTCCAAGGCATAGCCAATGGATGGGCCACACTTCTTTCAAGTGGGGTCATGCAGCATATTTGTTAAGGCCATAAGTCAGGTTCCACACAGAAATCTCTAGAGTGCAATCTCAGATCATTAAGATTGAAGAGCAGGTGGGATATTTCCAGTGACTCTCTCCATCCTGCAGTTCTATGAAAATGAGACAACCCATCTTCAGGGAAAAATACCTGCCCTGGCCTGCAACCAGGGACTTAGGCAGCCAAGAAAGCTGTGGAATTTCTGTTTCCTGTACATACCAGCCCTGGGCATGTCAGGCACACAGCTCTGTACCCAAATTCAGCTCTCAAAGCTGCTCAGTGACCAATAGAGACCAGAGGCTGCAGAGTTCAGTGGGCTCAGGGCCTGGACTACCTTATCTCTGACCCTTTTTTTTTAATCGAAGTAGAGTTGACATAATATTATAATAGTTTCAGGTGTACAACATAGTGATTTGACATTTACATCACAAAATGCTCACCACAGTAAGTGTAATTGCCATCTGTCACTATGTCAAGTTATCACAATATTATTGACTATATTCCCCATGCTATACTTTTTATCCCTATCACTTATTTATTTTATAACTGGCAGTTTATACCTCTTATCTCTGACCCTTACCCACTTGGTTAACAGCATCCTACCAAAGGGGGCAGTGGTAAGGGTTGGGCAAATTTGCAAGCCCTAAGCATGATGTCTAACACTCGGTGGGAGTTCAGAAAGTGGTAACCAGTTAATTGTGTCCAGTCAGTGCCCTGCTCAGAGACTCTGCCAGCTCTCCTGGCAGGTCCATGTTCCGCACTGTGAGCTACAACATGACTGACACTTGGGTGCCAGCCTCAGAGGCTTCGAGCTGAGCAAGTCTCATCCCAACCCCTGAGAGCTGTCTGGGAGGTGGGGGAGCCAGATATGACCACACCCACACGGTGTTCTTGGTGTCCCAAGAGTGGAGAGCCCAGAGGGGCTCCACGTGCTTGGTGGGGGCTTCTCCTGGAGCCACAGGAGCCACCACCTCCCCCTCGGCCTCCGTGTTGGAGCAGGGCCCCCTCTGGTCACCTGTGATGATGTAGTCCTCAAAGCAGATGTTCCTCTGCCCTTTAGACTTTCTCCCCAGGACTTCAAGCCCTAAAATTTCCACTTGACTGGGGTGGGGAAGGAAGAAATAATAATAGCCACCTGTAAGAACTAAACATCTGAGTGTGTGCTCCACAGCAGGTACGGTGCTGAGTCCTTACAACACCACCTCATCCAGTCCTTCCACAACCCCCCAGAACAGGTACTACTGCTATTCATATTCACAAATGAGGAAACAGGCACTGACTGGCACCTCACAAGTTCTAGAACACAGAGCTGTATGGCCCACCACCCTCTCAAAACCCTGCATCAGTGGTTCTTAGCCCCAGCTCATGTCAGAATCACAGGGGTGTTTTAAAGGGAGTCCATGGCCAGGTACCACACAGACAAATATGCTATAGTCTCTGGGTTGAGGACAGGGATTTGGTGTGTTTTCAAACTCCCCAGAAGATTATGCTGTGTATTCAGGGTTGAGGCCCTCTGCCCCTCACCATTCTGGCACTCAGGAGCCCCCTAAGGATGACGGGTGGATATGCCAGAGGCCAGGCTGCACCCATGAAAGCCTCCTCTGCCCTGGATGCTCTAGAAGAGGGAGCAGAGAGAGCAGGCCTTAGCCTAGCAGGTCATCCACTGCCCCCCCATGGGTGCCTGCGGGGAGTCAGGGTTGGAGGGGTGCCTAGGGCCCAGAGCACAAAGGCTCCCTCTGCCCCCAGGCGGTGCCCAGATGCTGCCCCGCCCATCCAGCCCAGTTTGCACTCTGCCCACATCTGAGGCTGGCCCCTCGACCCCCCACATTCCAGAAGGGACCCATAAGGCAGGAACAGACAGGGCTTTCAGGATGCATGCCTGCCAGGGGGAATGAATTACTACCAAGAACTATCTGCCATGAGCACAGGGTGGCATTTCACGTGCCAAAGGTTGGCTGGCCCCGCCCTGGCCCTGCCTGCTTGGCTCCAGGACCCTCATTCCAACTGTACAAGGACAGAAACTTTATTCTCTTCCACAGCAAGAGGCCTCCGCCCCCCACCATCTGTGCTGCACCCCCTCAGTGATTCCCCCCCCCCAACCGCCCAGGGGCTGGAGGCTTGCTTCTCCATGGCTCAGGGCAGAGCAGATTAGATAAGGGTGATTCAAAAAGTCAAGTTTCCCAGGTCTTTTTAAGCCAGGGATTTTATTGACAGGGAAAATTATTGTTACCAAGATGGCAGCCCCCACCTGTTCTGGCTTTTCTGCATGAGGCCCTGACAGGTGCCATCAGCTGCTGCAGCTGGGACAAGCTTATTGTGGACGGAGCCAGGGCTTTTGAAATCAGAGAGCCCTCAGTTTGAATCGCGGTTCTGCCCCCTGCCACCTCTGGAATTTGGCAACTCTACCTGAAGTTTCTGATATGTTTCCTCATCTGTAAAATGGGGATGACAACCTTGACCTTCCAGGAATGTTGCAAGGTTGAAATGAGATAATGGACATGAACAAACTCTAAGTGGGAACACAGAGGGCATACCACAGGGCAAGGCACATTGCACCATAAGGAACTCAAAGACTGACTCAAGTCATCACTTTTGGTCCAACCCGCATAGCCTGAAGTTGGGGCAAAAGCGAATTGTCAGCAAAAACAGCATATCCTCAAACCTGATGACTTGCCTTGCCTTATATCTCAGAGAACAAAGAGGGCAAATTTCTTCCATCTAGTGTGCCTACTGGGATTGATTGGTAATGGCTGTCCATGGGAGCAGCCCACCTAGGCCCACCATAAGGGAGGACACTAAGCGATTAGCAATGTCTGAGACAAGAATAAGAGGTTAGGATGGTGCTATGTGTGCTATTTTACTATTTCTATCATACAGCAAGATCAAAAAATATTTCTCACTCTAGTTTTTGTCTGGATTTGCGTGACAGTCTCCAAGCTAATCTTTCTGCTTCTGGTCTCTTCCCACACTCTGATGTTCAACTTCAGGTACTAGAGTGAATTTTTTTAAAATGAATATCTAACTATTGTTTCACACCATGCCTGTCACTGTCCCATGGCTCCTCCCATTGTTCTAAGGATCAAACCACACTCCCAGGGATGACATTCAAGGCCTCCCCTCAACTTCAGAGTCACTCATGGTCATTCACTTCCAACTATCCCAACCTTGAGCCTCATCAACATAAGGCCCTTCAAGAGCTGAGATGTGAGAATTCAAGGCATCGTGGAAAGTCAAACTGAAAATCCTATGCCCAGACTCACAAGATCAGATCAACATCAGAGGGGCAGCCCAGAGACATTGCTGCATTAGCCACCGGTGAGTTTAACAAACCAGAAGGAATTGGTAAACTTCCAATGAACCTTGAACTGTGGTTTAGCAAAGCTGTCATCCTGCTCACCTCTAACCACACTGACGGGATTAGTCCTGATTGCCCCTGAAGAGGGGAATTTACCCTGATCTCCTGACTGCCCATTCTAAGACAAATTCCATTGTCAGCAAGACACAGGATGAGGCTTCCAGGCACTGCTGTGTCCAGAGCTTTCTTGTCCAGGGTCCAGACATGCATGATGGTCCCTGCCCCACCAGAGGCCATTCAGGTTCCTCCCCTTGTCCCCTCAGTCTCAATTCTTGTTTTTCCTCTGAAGGCAATCACATATTTCAATCTTGGAACTTCACAAACTCCTCCCCTGAGCTCCTGCTCTGGCCATACTCAAGGATGAGCGCTGGGGAGTCAGAGATAAACAATGCAAAAGTGATCCATGGAGATGACAGCCTCTTCAACAGTTGGTGTTGGCAAAACTGGAGAGCTACATGTAAGAGAATGAAACTGGATCACTGTCTAACCCCATACACAAAAGTAAATTCAAAATGGATCAAAGACCTGAAATGTAAGTCATGAAATCATAAAACTCTTAGAAAAAAACAGAAGCAAAAATCTCTTGGACATAAACATGAGTGACTTCTTCATGAAAATATCTCCCCGGGCAAGGGAAACAAAAGCAAAAATGAACAAGTGGGACTATATCAAGCTGGAAAGCGTCTGTACAGCAAAGGACACCATCAATAGAACAAAAAGGTATCCTACAGTATGGGAGAATATATTCATAAATGACAAATCCAATAAAGGGTTGACATTCAAAATATATAAAGAGCTCATGCACCTCAACAAACAAAAAGCAAATAATCCAATTAAAAAATGGGCAGAGAAGAAAAACTGAAGGAACAAAACAGCAGCAGAATCACAGAACCCAAGAATGGACTAACAGTTACCAAAGGGAAAGGGACTGGGGAGAATGGGAGGGAAGGGAGGGATAAGGGTGGGGAAAAAGAAAGGGGGTATTATGATTAGCATGTATAATATGGGGGGGACATGAGGAGGACTGTGCAGCACAGAGAAAGACAGGTAGTGATTCTACAACATCTTACTATGCTGATGGACATTGACTGTAATAGGGTTTGTGGGGGGGACTTGGTGAAGGGGGGACCCTAGTAAACATAATGTTCTTCATGTAATTGTAGATTAATGACAACAACAACAACAAAAAAAAATGGGCAGAGGAGCTGAAAGACAGTTCTCCAAAGAAGAAATTCAGATGGCCAACAGACACATGAAAAGATGCTCCACATCACTAGTCATCAGAGAAATGTGAATTAAAACCACAATGAGATATCACCTCACACCAGTAAGGATCGCCACCATCCAAAAGACAAACAAATGCTGGCGAGGTTGTGGAGAAAGGGGAACCCTCCTACACTGCTGGTGGGAATGTAAATTAGTTCAACCATTGTGGAAAGCAGTATGGAGGTTCCTCAAAAAGCTCAAAATAGATATACCATTTGACCCAGGAATTCCACTTCTAGGAATTTACCCTAAGAATACAGCAGCCCAGTTTGAAAAAGACAGATGCACCCCTACATTTATCGCAGCACTATTTACAATAGCCAAGAAATGGAAGCAACCTAAGTGTCCATCAGTACATGAATGGATAAAGAAGATGTGGTACATACACACAATGGAATATTATTCAGCCATAAGAGGAAAACAATTCCTACCATTTGCAACAACATGGATGGAGCTAGAGGGTATTATGCTCAGTGAAATAAGCCAGGTGGAGAAAGACAAGTACCAAATGATTTCACTCATATGTGGAGTATAAGAACAAAGAAAAAACTGAAGGCGCAAAACAGCAGCAGAATCACAGAACCCAAGAATAGACTAACAGTTACCAAAGGAAAGGGACTGGGGAGGATGGGTGGGAAGGGAGGGATAAAGGAGGGGGAGAAAGGGGGCATAACAATTAGCACATATAACCTTGGGGGAGGCACAGGGAAGGCTGTGCAACACAGAGAAGACAAGTACTGATTCTAGAGCATCTTACTATGCTGATGGACAGTGACTGTAATGGGGGTTGTGGGGGGGACTTGGTGAAGGGGGGAACCTAGTAAACATAATATTCCTCATGTAATTGTAGATTAATACCAAAAAAAAAAGTGATCCATGGTTACTGTCAATTAGCCTGCCTGGGGGCAGGGGTGGGGGCTGGGGAATGCTTGCAGACCACAACCTGTATCACAAGGCTGTGGAAAGAAAACCTCATGAGCACATCTCAGTCTGCTTCTCAAAAACTGAGGTCACTAAAGAAGTATCTTGGCTTGCTGAAGAGGCAACCCTATGAGTTCCTTGAGGGAAAATAGCTTATTTAAAGAAAAGCATCCAAACTGCTTTCTTTCTTTTTTCTGTTTAACATTTTATTTTGAAACAATGTCAAAGTTAGAGAAAAGTTACAAGAGTAGTGTGTGTAAAATTGTAACAGTTCCAGAATATCTTGCCTGGCTTTAGTGCATTTGCATATCCTCAGGCGTGGAGAGAAGTTCATCTCCATGTCATCACCTGGGAAGCTGAGGGTGTGTCTGAACCTGAGAGTTTAAAGGGAGGGGCTGGCTTGCTTCTTCCGGAGCAGAGGAGACAGACGGCCCTGGACTGCAGTTTGTTAGCAGTAAACAGGTTTTAAACTTTGTTTCTCCCTTTGACTGATTTCAGTTTTTAGAGGTATTTTGCCCCCGGATTTCCTCTCCCTGGACTTAAGTAGCACAAATAATTCCCATATACTCTTCCCCCAGATTCAGGATTATTCACATCTGTGAAACTGACTTTAGCATTGTATGGCTTTAGTGTATTTGCATCATTCCTCAGGGGTGGAGAGAAGTTCATCTCCATATCAATGGGTAATTGGAGGCAAAGGAGGGCTTATCTGTACCTGAGAAGGGAGGGGAGGGCCAGGGTTTTGCTTCTGCTGGAGCAGGAAGGAGAGATGACCTGGGACTGCATCTTGTGAGCAATAAGTGGATTTTAAGCTCTATTTCTCCCTTTGACTGATTTCCATTGTTAGAGGTATTTTGCCCTGGGATTTCCTCTCCCCAGACTTACAATGCCCCTTTCCCGGGTATCAGATACTTCAGTGTATATTCCTAAGAACCCGGACATTCACATAGCCACAGTACAATTAGCAAAATTGGGAAATTTAACATTGACATTATAGCTACTCTATAGGTCTTATACAAATTTGGCTAACCTTCCCATTAATGCCCTTAACAGCAATTTTTTTCTAGTTCACTTATATGCCGTCACATCTAATTGTCATGCCTCTTTAGTCTCCTCACCTCCAGAACAGCCTTCTTTGTCTTTCACGACATTGCCATTTTTTGAAGAATACAGGTCATTTAATTTGTAGAACATGCCTCCATTTTTCATTTGTCAAATATTTCCTCATGATTAGATCCAGGCTATGCATTTTGGGCAGGGACACTGCAGAAATGATGCTATGTCTTTCTTTCTGCAGCAAATGAAGAAGCGCTTGATGCCAGGTTTTCTATTGCTGATGGTTACTTTGACCCCTTGGTTAAGGTAGTGTCTACCAGATTTATCCACCACTCAATCACTGTGTTCTCTTTATAATTAATACAGAATTTGTGGGGGAGTGCTTTGGGACTACAGATATTTTATTTCTTATCAAACTTTCACCGTCTAGTTTTAGCATCTTGATAGTTCTTATCTGTATTATTTGTCTGATGATTGCAAAATTGTGATGTAAAATTTCTAGTTATCAGCCAGCATTCTACTGTAAGGAAGAATTTACAGTAGATATGCCCATATGTTAGTGCGGATGCTGAACCTCTCAATTCTTCTCTTATCCATGGGTTATAATTCATTACTATCATTATTGACTTGATAACCAAACTGTTCCAGGTTTGGCCAGTGAGAGCTCATTCAAGCTGGCTACTGTGTCCTTTTCATGTGCCTCTCTTATTCATTGAGCACTTCCTTATTTTCTGGCACAAAAAGATGATCCTGGCTCATCCTATGGTTTCTGTGGCCTAGCCCAGGAATCAGCCATTTCTTTAAGGAGCCCTGCTCCCTTCAGTAGAGAATGGTGTTAAGAAGCAAGGAGCAGGGACCTAGGAGGGCTCACCGTTCCTAGAGTATCATTGCGTCTAAGTGGACACAATGTCCACTCGTGTCCATCCTCTCAGTGGACAGAAGTAGGGAATATACATGTACAGAAATATATGAGTTCATACTGGTACCTCCAGTTCCAGCCCGATACCACAGTGTTTGTTCCTGGCCTTCCCCATTTCCTATTTGTTCCTTTTCTGACATTGAGAAGCCTGGCTCTCAACACCCGCAGTGTATTTCATCTGTTACTCAACCCTCTAATACACAGAGAGGAGTTTCAGAACGGCTAATGAAAAAGAAACCTATTAGATGGAGTTCAGTATTTCTTTTTTAATCTTTAGATTGAGGGTATATATCAAAGTTCAAAAGTTAAGTGGGTTAGTTCCTTTTTTCCCCTTCAGTATGGTGTGCTATGCATTTGAAATATATTTCAATAATTTATAAATACTGAGCTCCTTTATTAGAGATTTTTCTTTTTTCCATAGTTTGGTGCAGTTCTATTATAAATAACACATCGTTTTCTTTTTCCATTTTTCTGCTTGTCTTATTTTTGTTTTAATAAAGGAAATTAAGCCATTTACATGTATAGTGAGAGCGAGAATGTCTGGTCTTTTTCCTGATATCATGCTTGTGTTTTTATTTACCTCTTTAACGTGAATGGGAGAGAATTAGGGGCCCCTTTCATCCGCTGGCGCCCAGCACCTGAGACTGGAGCATAGGAAAACTCGGCAAACATTTGTGGAAGATTGACAGAAAGCTCAGCGCGTGCCTTTCCCTTGACCCTGGATGGACAGACACATGGTCCTGCCCGCACTGTGATGAATGATAGTGATGACTGCAGCAGCCACCATTAAGTTCGTCATGAAAAGTCTTTGCAAAGGGTTTGGATGTGGGAATCGCTGACTAAATCATACATGTTAGTTATCGAGCACTGACGAAGAACCAGGCATGGTGTGATACTATCTTATTTAATCTTCACAATAATCCCATTTAACAGAAGGGGAAATCTGGGGCTTAGAAAAGTAATTTGTTTTTACAACTAGGAAGGTGAGTTGGGATCTGAATCCAGATCTCACTTCAAAATCCATCCTTCATCTATCATGTGGCCCTGCCTCTACATATTCAAAGACAAACACATACACAGTCAGGAACTCCAGGAATTCTGTAGCTCTTGCTCACAAAGTCAACATTTCCTTAGCTGGACCCAAGTGCCAGCTAGTTCCCTGGAAACCCACAACCAGAATGGAAGCTAATCCCATGAGGTCAGGCCCAGGAGAGGACAAGGAGATGCTCTTTTGATGATTTAGACATCTATCACTATATTATGTCCTCCCCACCAAGGTTAACTTGGATTCAAAACGATTGGCCAAAGTGTGGATAAAGGAGCATTCAGCAGAGGCCAGTGGGAGTGTAGATGATGACCGCCAGCACTGATGAGAGCTTATTCTGAGCCAGGTCCTACATCAGGGTTTCTCAATATGAGCACTATTGCTGTTTGAGACTGGACCATCCTTTGTTGGGGAGGACGCGTCCTGTGCATCACAGGGTGTCTGGCAGCATCTCTCACCCCTAGCCACCAGAGGTTAGTAGCATGCGACCTCAGCTGTGACAACCAAAAATGTCTCCATACATTGCAAATCATCCCCAGGGGCTGGCAGGACAAAGTCACCCCAAACTGAAAACCTCTGCTTACATGTGTTATACTAATTTAATTCTCAGGACAATCCTATCAGGTGGGTACTTTCATTATCATCCCCACTCTCTAAATAATGAAGCACAAATAGGTTATTAAGGTCCTACCTTAAAGGGAGGTCAGTACTGACACAGAAAGATGTCCTTTACTTTACTGAATAAAACTAATCTTAAAAAACCACATATACAGTGTGATTTATTTCTAGAAAATGTTAAGTACATATACCAAGGGAGAAAAGTGCTATTTGAAACAAGAGGGTAAAGAAGGGATTAAAACCAAATCAGCTGGAGTCCAGAGGCCACAATGCTTCATTGTACTGGACACCCTTTCTGATCTGACCTTTCCAGAGAACAGTCTGCCAGAATAGAAAAAAAGGAAACATGCATACCATTTGGCCCACAGTCCCAAGTCTAGGACTTCACTCTATGGAAATGTGCACGCAAGGATGTTCATCTCATCGTTTATACACATGAGTAGCTGGAAGGCAGTAAAGACCCATCCAGAGGGATTAGTCTGCCTTCCCTCTGGGCCTGAGCACTTGAACACTGAACTCGAGCCAGAATAATTTTTTTTAAACCCTGTAATTCATTCTGCAGACATTAAAAAGGATTATACAGATTTATGTCAACACAGAAAGAAGTCCTTGATACTTTACTGAATAAAAATAATTTTTAACCACATGTATAGTATGGTTTTATTTCTAGAAAAATTTATGTACATATACCAATGGGGGTAAATGCTATTTGTAACAAGAGGTAACTGCAGTAGCCGCTACGCTGGCTGAGAATACTGCCTGATAGGAGGCTGACAGGCTGAAAGATGAGTGGTTGTCAGGGGCCAGGAAGAGAGGGTGCTGAGGAGTGACTCCTGGTGCATATGCAGTTTCTTTATGGGATGACAAAAATGTTCTGGAGAAAGACAGTGATGATGTTATCACACAACCTTGTGAATATACTAAAAACCACTGACTTGTTTACTTGAAAAGGTGAATTTTATAGTATGTGAATAAGGTTTCAATGAAACAAATTTTGACACTACTGGAGGGAGAAACTGACAGAGACAAAGCAATGGTCAGGAAGCCGGTGACCCAATGAAGGGTCTGGCTCCCCAGGGCCCCGTGGGGCTGTTGGAGGGGCATTTCCCACAGTGTGTGTGATGAGGTGCTAAAGCTAGTTGAGTGTCCAAGAGTACCTGGACAACTTGCGGACAGCCGGAGCTGACACGTACCCACGTCTCCTGCCACATCCCCTGTCCCTGTCCCCATTGCTATGTTTGAGTCCCAATAGCATCTTGAATTAGAGGCTACTCTTTGATGGGTTTTAGTGGAGCCAAAGGATGATATGGAGGAGGAAGCTCTAGCCCCCACTCAGAATATCTGCCAGTCCCCGCTCCCAGCCTAGTGAGCCCACCATCCAGGTAAAGACAATGTGCCATCCTGCTGGTGGGAATGTAAGCTAGCTCAACCATTGTGGAAAGCAATACGGAGGTTCCTCAAAAAACTAAAAAGAGAAATACCATTTGACCCGGGAATCCCACTCCTTGGAATTTACCCAAGAATACACCTTCTCAGATTCAAAAAGACATATGCACCCCTATGTTTATCGCAGCACTTTTTACAATAGCCAAGATGTGGAAGCAACCTAAGTGTCCATCAGTAGATGAATGGATAAAGAAGATGTGGTAAATATACACAATGGAATACTATTCAGCTACAAGAAGAAAACAAATCTTACCATTTGCAACAACATGGATGGAGCTGGAGGACATTATGCTCAGTGAAATAAGCCAGGCGGAGAAAGACAAATGCCAAATGATTTCCCTCATTTGTGGAGTATAACAATGAAGCAAAACTGAAGGAACAAAATGGCAGCAGACTCAGAGACTCTAAGAAGGAACTAGTGGTCACCAAAGGGGAGGGGTGTGGGACAGCGAGTGGGGAGGGATGGGGAAGGGGATTGAGGGGTATTATGTTTAGTACACATGGTGTGGGGGATCACAGGAGAAGAGCACAGAGAAGCCAAATAGTGACTTCTACACTTCAAATCTTGCTACACTGATGAACAGTGACTGCATTGGGGTATGGGTGGGGACTTGATAATATTTGTAAATGTAGTAACCATATTGTTTTTTCATGTGAAACCTTCATAAGAGTGTATATCAATTGTTCCTTAATAAAATATTAAAAAAAAAAAAAGACAATGTGCCATCACTGTGCGACAGACACTTCCAACCAGACTGACAACCACCCCAAATCAACTCAAAATCACTTGAACAACAGGCTCTTGTTTTCTTTGCCTAACAAAAAGTGCTAGGTAGGACAGTACAGACTGTTCATTTAAAGACTCAGGGACATCACCGAGGGCCCAGACTCTTGCTCTTTTTGTTTGGCCACCCTCACGTGCTGCTCACCTGTTGGTCTCATCCTCAGGGGTGCAAGATGGCTGCATCAGTTCTGAATGTCACATCTTCATCAGTGTCCAGAGGCAGGAAGGGGACTGGCTGGTGTTTCCCAAGAGTCCCCCCTGCAGACCATTCCTTCCCTCCTCAGAGGCAGAACTGGACCGTGGGCCTCCCCTGTCCCTGGCCACTGGCAAGGGGATGAGGACCCCTGCTGAGCTCAGGTTCATCAGAAGTTACCTGAGTAAGTTAGTAAATGAATGACCGGAGGGGTGGACCACACAACAAAATCTGGTCTCTGCAGTGACGGGGAAGGGAAGTAGCAGCCATGGCGGCCACACTGGCATTCCTTCTCCAGAAGAATGCCTTCCCTCTCCTGCACGTTGCCTTTCTCAATCCCTCTGGGGTCATGCATCCTCTTCCTTCACATCAACCCGCCTCCTCCTCCAGAAAGCCCTCCCCGTCCTCACTGGCTTGGTCCAAAAACTAGCACCTTCTCCACAGTTCTGGCCACAGTCACAACTAAATGATTCGGAGTGTCAATATGTGATTGAAGTCTGTCCCATACAGGCAGGTCCGCCCTTCACCCAGGACGCAGTCAGAGCCTGGCACAGAGCAGGTACTCAGTAAACAGTTACCAGCTAGACAGATGAATCAGTACATTATGAGAGGCAGATGTGAGGCCTGGAAACTGATCTAAAGAGCTTTCTCTGGGTGGTGAGATTTTTTATTAAAATATAACACTCACAGCAGAGTGCTCACATGTTAGGTGTAGCTCAATGACTACATAAATGCGTAAGCAGCTGGGATGGACAATAGGCAGTAGTTTTATTTTCCACTCTGACCTTTTCTGGGTGTTTTAAACCTTTTTCAAACTTAGAAGGGGCTGGGTCATTTTTACAAAAACAAAGCCTTTATTATTACTATTATGTTAAACAAAGAAAACATCATTTTCAACTATTGGGGATGTGGAAGGAAGCCATGGGGTGCTAAGAATTTCTTCCTTCCCTTGTTTTGTTTTCCCTGCCTCTCTCCCCCTGACCTCACAGCAGGGACCCCTCCTGGAATTTCAGATAACCCTCTCCTCCCTCCAAGGGGTGGGTATGAGTTAGTTACAAAGGCCCAAAAGGCTGCACCAGGCTTAAAACAGGCAAAAAGGTAAATTGCCACGAAAAAAATGACACAGGTGTTTGTGTTTTACTTTTTTTCTCCAAAAGCAGGAATTTGGGGGATCTGAAACATCTGGTTCATTTAACAAAGAATTGGAATCTATTCTTAAAGTTTTGCCCAGGTTAATAATTTGTATGTGATGAAGTGTGCACTTGTACATTTGTTTATTCACTCATTCATTCACTGGTGTCTGCCTCCATGCCTGGCCCATTCTGAGTGTGGGGAATACAGAGATGGATCCGATACCTGTCCCCAGGGAGACAGATAATCACAACAATCACTTCAAACTATGATTGCTGCTCTAGTGAGAGCTGGATGGGCCTGGTATAGAGCAGAGGATGATTATCATCTAAGAGAAGGGGCATTTGAGATGGGTTTTGAAGAATGCATAGAAGTTGGCAAGGCAGAGCCAGGATGGAAAGGCATTCCAGGTAGAAAAAAACAGCTGAGCCAAAGCACAGAGGCTGAGAGCGCAGCACACTGAGTACAGTAGTCAAGAGCATGGATGCATAGCTGGACTCCTGCGTTTGAGTCCTGTCTTCTGCACGTCTTCACCTTTTAGCTGTTTGATCTCAAGTAAGCTTTTCAATCTCTCCGTGCCTCAGTTTCTTGCAAAAGCACCTACCCCATAAGGTTGATGAGGAGTAACACAGATGAGTCATCTAAAGAGTTTAGACCAGCCCCTATGCAGGGTAGAGCTTGGTAAATTGGGTGTTACTACTTTTGAGGCATTAGGTATTGGGCGTGAGACTGGGGAAGCTGGTGGGGACTAGTTTTCAGTAGGAGACGGACGTGACCAGGTGAGTGTCTCTCAGCAGGAGGGTGGGCTGCAGGGCTGAGGGAGAGCAAGTCAACACAGTGGTCAGAGCATAATGGGGAGGCTGGACCTAGCAGGGGCTGTGAGCACAGGTGGAAGCTTCAAGACAGAGTCCATCAGGGCCTGAACTGTGTCCCCTCAAAATCCGTATGTTGAAGTCTTAATTCCCAGTGTGGCAGAAGGTGGCCATATTTGGAGATAAGGCCCTTAAAAAGGTAATTAAGATAAAATGAGGTCATTAGGATGGGCCCTAATCCAGTATGAGTGGCGTCCCCACAAGAAGAAATTAGGACAATACATGCACACAGGGAGTCACATGTGAAGATGGGGCTCGGGGGGAGGCTGTGGCCTTCAAGCCAAGGAGAGGCCTTGGGGGAATCAGCCCTGAGGCACATTCATCCCAGACTGCCAGTCTCAGAACTGGGAGAAAATACATTTCTGTTGTTCAGCCAGTGGTCCTTTGTTATAGTCGCTCAAGCGAATACAGAGTCCAGCAGGGAGTGGAGACACTTGGGGGCTGATCAGAGGCGGGAGTAAATGGACAGAAAGGACAACCCCTGGGTTCTGGCTGACACAAGAGGTGGAAGGAGGTGCCCCTGAGATGGGACAGGGGCGAGTGCAAAAGGGTAAACTCTGTTTCCTGGTAGGAAATATGCAACATGAAATATGGGCGCCAGCCTCCACCCATCTCCCGCCCTTTGGGCTCCGAGGACCCTGGCCCCAGGCCTTGCACCAGCTCCCCCAGGTGCTTCCGGCCCACCAGCTCCACGCGGTGGTGACGGATGCCATCACACCCAGCCGCAGTGCAGCCAGGGCGGGGTGCTGCCAGCTGGGCGCTGCCTCAGTGTGAGGAAGAGGAAGGGAGGGCCAGCCGAGGCATAAGTCCCAGAGACAGCGCCAAGTGTCCCCTTGCTTCCAGGAAAACAGTGTGGTCACCTTGCTGCTGGCCCAGCCCAATCACAATTCACTTGCATGCACTTGGGCTATCTAGCATCTCTTTCACTCCGGGTGGCAGTGAACACCCACTACCCAGGTCTTATAGGTCTCCCCAAGCTCAGAGAGGTGAAGTGACTTGTCCAGGGACACAGAGGTTGGGAGGACCTGTCTCACACTGAAGCCCAAGCTCCTAGCTGCTCTGTGGTGGTTTCACTCCAAGTTTTGTATCAAAGTGGACTTGGGTGATCCCCACTGGGCTTTGACAGTAACTTCTAGAGAGCACAGAGATTACACAGAGAGACCACCTCTCAGCATGAGCCTCTGAATTTTATGGCTAAGGAATATGTTGTTGTTTTAAAGAATGTTGCAAGGTTTATCTGCTAAAAATATTTAAGCATAAGAACTTGAAAGCCCTTTGAGGCCGGAAACAGTAATATTGCAAAGCACTCAGTTGGCACAAATGCCTGCAAATTCCCAGGCCATCTGGGAAGCCCAGGCCCTGCCCCAGCATGACCCTGGGGAGCCCCCCACCTACTCAGGGGTCCTGGCCAAAGCCACTTCCGCACTCTGGGCCTGAGCTCTTAGCCCGCCTGGAAGCTGGCTTGCTTCCCAGCTGCGGTTTTTACCGATGTGCTGGGAGCTGTCCCACAGTCTGAGGTTTGGCATTGACTGATTCCTTGCCTCCCAAAGGAGGCTAGGGGAGAACTGGGGCCTGAATGCAGTGGGTCCTGGATTCAAATCTCCCCTCTACCTCCCAGAGGTCTGTAAGACCTGGGTTGTGGGCTGTGAGCCAAGCCTGCATTAGAATCCAGACCCAACCACTTCCCAGACACATGGCCTTGGGCAATTAATTCATTGCCCTCTGCACTGCAGTGTCCTCACCTCTCACACGAGGATTGGCATGGTCCTCACAAGCTTGTGCAGACCATTGACGACCTTAGATGTGTACAGTGATTGGAACTGTGTCTGGCACAGACTAAGTGCCCAGTAAATGTGGGCTATTGTTGTTACTGT
The DNA here is from genome assembly GCF_040802235.1 of Manis javanica. NCBI lineage: Eukaryota > Metazoa > Chordata > Mammalia > Pholidota > Manidae > Manis > Manis javanica. The sequence goes on along the minus strand of NC_133157.1, from coordinate 9,902,034 downwards.
GTTTCTGATCAGTGATCCTTCACCAAACTGAGCCTTAGCACCCCCATCTGTAAATGGGAATGATACCGGACCCTAGCTCAGAGCACTGATGAGCTGACTAGGTGAGACGATTCAAGGAAAACCCTTAGCACAGTACCTGGCAATTAGTGAATGGTCAACAAATTATTAGCAATTATTTTTATGATCCCAAAGCCCTTCAGGGAGGCTTGTACTCTAGAAACACTAGAAGGTTAAAGGATTAAGTTAGTGAGAAGAGAGACAAAGCCATACCATTAATATTTCTAGAGCAAGAGTGGTCAACAAGCCTTGTTAAGCAGCACCCAGTGGGCCGGGGACCCAGAGCTGCGGAGGGCTGAGAGCAGCCTGCTCCGATGCAGACGCTGGCAGCTGGCAGCAGGGAGTTCTGGGAGTGGAAGTGGCTGGGAGGATGTCAGCTGTGGGGCTGGGGGACTGGGCTAGGGAGAGGGCAGACTGCCAGGGCCAAGGGTGGGGCGGGGTGGGGCCGCCTGGAATCCAAGCCTGTGGGTGGGACGGAGGCACAGTTCCAATCTGGACAGGAGCTCGGGCGAGTGCCTGACCCTCTGAGCTGCACTTTCCTTGTCTGTTAAGCGGGGCCAATGATGCATTCAATGACTCAAAAAACATATGTGTGCTCCATGCCAGGCACACAGTAGGTGCTTGATTACAGGGCTGTTGACAGAGCCTGGAGGACTGGTCAGGTACAGGGGAAGCTGGTGACAGATCCACCTGGCTGCACCTGAGATTGAGCTCAGGCAGGCAGCAGAGGGTGGGGGACCCCTAAGCCTGGCCTTCAGGGCATCTTGGGCTCCCTGCTTTGCTCTCTCTACAGGTGAGCGGACATGGGCAGTTTCCTGGAGGGTCCTGATGTCAGTGGGTGCTGGAAAGGGTCCCTGTGGGTAAGGCTGCCCTCCCAGCTGCCTTCTGTACCCACCCCAACCCTCATGCCTGGCAAACTACTTCCCAAGACTCGCCATGGGCCCTTCCTCCACCTAGCTGGTATTGAGACCGTGGCATAGTCCTCCCCAGGGTCCGGACTCCAGGCCTCACTGCTGGGTGCTCTGCCAACAGCCACACTCCCGTCCCAGAGTGGGAGCTGTGACCTCCAGCCACAGGAACGCTGCTGGGGCCTGGCACAGACTGACAATGTCCCTTACGGGATCCATCCTGTAGACTTTCACGTAACTTTTTAATAACAACAATAGTTTTGTGCTTAACTGTGTGCCTGGCACTGAACTAAGATCTTATGTGCACAGAAAACTAACAACTACCTTGGGAGGGGGGATCCAGGATCCCATTCCCAGGCTCAGAGACATCCAGTACCTCACATAGTGAGGGTCCAACCCAGGCAGACAAACACCAGTTGCTCCTTGCTCAGGAACCACATTTACACTCTGTGGAGAGAGCACTGGTTTGGGAGTCTGTAGGCCTGGGCTCCGCCTTCCCCTGGGTGACCTTGGACCACCTTCCAACAACAGAGATGAGCCCTGCTCTGCTTCCCCTACATGGGATCCTGCATAACAAATACCACCCCTGCATTAGTCATGGGTTCTTTAGAGAAACAGAACCAATAGGAGATAGATGCACACGCACACACACACACACACGTACACACACGCGCACACACACACACACACACACACACACAAATACACTTCAGGAATTAGTTCATACAATTGAAATAACTGAAATTCACAGGGCAGGCTGGGAGGCTGGAAACTCAGGCAGAATTTGATGTTGCTGTTTCGAGGTAGAATTTCTCCTCTCTTTTTGCTCCTAAGACCTTCAACTGATTGCATGAGCCCACCAACATCATCAAGGGTAATTTTTACTTTGTCAACTAATGGTAGTAAATGTACATGTTAACACACCTACGATTACCTTCACAGCCACACTTAGATTAGTGTTTGATTAAATAACTCAATACTATAGCCTAGTCCAGTTGACATACAAGACTGTCCGTCACATCCCCAATTCATAGATAGGGAAACTGAGGCTCAGAGAGGTAAACAAGCAGCCCAGGTCCCAACAGATGCAACTGGGAAAGTGGGAAATATGATCATTGCCCACATATATGTCTATGTTAACATCTTCAGGGAGTAGGATCTGAGGTGATTTCAGCTTTTTTTTGGTATCTTTCTTACTATCTAGTATTCTTTAAATTGCACATGCATAACTTTCATAATCACAAAAAACATTAAAATGATTTTCACTTGGAAAAAAAAGAGGCTTATTTTCTGAGAATTTATCATCGTAGGTGGATAAAACATTAAAAAAAGGCTTGTTCTTAAAAACAGTGAAGAATCTGTAACTAATCATCAAAGATTCAGAAAAAAGCACAGCTAGATCAAACAAATGTGACAAGAACTTAGCTGTTGGTGAATCTAGGTGGAAGATAAATGGGTGCTCATTGGGAACTTTCTGTGCATTTTGTTGTTCAGAATAAACACAGTTGACCCTTGAATAAGACAGGTTTGAGCTGCATGTGTCCATATATATGTAGATTTTTTTCAATAACTATATTGGGACAATTTGTGGTGATTTGCAACAACCTGAAAAGACATTTTCTTTTCTCTAGCTTTCTTTATTATAAGGATACAGTATATGATAATACATATAACATACAAGATATGTGTTAATTGACTGTTCATGTTATCAGTAAAGCCTCCAGTCAACAGTAGGCTATTAGTAGTTAAGTTTTGGGGGAACTCAAAAGTTATACTGGCATTTTCGACTGCTCAAGGGGTGGGTGGCCCTAACTCCCATGTTGTTCAAGGGTCAAATGTAGTTGGATGCAGGGGTCAGGGAGTGTGTGTAAAAATTTAAAATAACCCAAGAGGGGCAAAGGTATCAGTATAGATGGGCCATACATTCATTACTAACCTGGGAGATGGATACATGGAAAAAGACTTCAGATTTTAATAGGTTTACATACAGGCTGTAATTTTTATAGCAACCACTAAGAGTGCATCATATTCAAACTACTAGAGGGAAAAACAGATTATCAGAGTAGGATAAGAAAGGAGAAAAAAGGAAATGTATCACAAGAAAAATAGAAGGCATAAAGGAAGGTAGATTTAAATACCTAAGGAAATCAGTAATTATATTAAGTGTCAATTAAAAGGGACACCTCTATCGTGGGGAAGGCAGTGTAGTACGGAGTAGACAAGTAGTGACTCTATAGCATCTTAACACGCTGATGGACAGTGACTGCAATGGAATGAGGGGGGACTTGGTAATATGGGTGAATGTTGAAACCACAATGTTGCTCATGTGGAACCTTCATAAGATTATATATCAAGATACCTTAATTAAAGAAAAAGAAAAACCGCTTCTACTTAAAAGAAAAAAAAAAAAGACACCTCCAAAAACCAAAGGATCTATACAGCAAGACCAAAAATAAAGTTACACCATGCAAACAATAACCAAAAGAAAATGGGCATAGTTGTATCAACAGCAGACAAAAGACTTCAAGGGCAAAATCATTACAAGAAATAAGGACATTTCATACAGACAAAAGGTTTGATTTGTCAGGAAAATGAGCAATTTAAACACTACATAAAGTAACTTCAAAATATATTTGAATATATGAAGTTACCTAGTAAAGTAACCTCGAAATATGCAACACAAATATTGGAAGAAATACAAAGAGAGACAGACAAATCAGATCGCAATGGGAGATGGTAACATTTTCCTCAGTGTTTGGTAGAAAAGGCAGGAAAAAAGTCAGTGAGAATCTAGAAGGTTAACCAAGATCATGAAACTGACCTAAAGGACCCATCTAGAACCCTGCAGCCCACACCTGCAAAAGGCACAGCCCTAACAAGGAGAATGCAACATTTGCAAAACGTAACCACGGACAGGGTCCCCAAACAGGGACTGAGGTCATTCTGAGTTTGGTGTGACCTCATGCATTCCATCTGGAAATACATTACAAAAAAGATGACTGGCAACTCCCCATACATTTGGAAATTAAGTAACACTTCGGAGACAAAATCATGACAAAATACTCAAACCAGACAACAACAGAGCCACTAGAGACCTGGGGGAGGGGCAGCTGCCCAGAACCCCATCAGTCTTGGTTTGTGGGGACAGTGGGATGTGTGGCTGTCTCTCCTATTGTTCCAGAGTTGTTTTTCAAAGCCAGCATTTATTGAGCACCTAGTGTGTGTCTGGGTGCTCTCTCTTGTGACTTCTCACTAGGATTGACTAGATCAGATCATTTTCATCCCCATTAATGCCACAGAGAGCAAAGCTGAGGCTTGGAGAGGTCAGTGACTCGCCCAAAGTCACCCAGCGATAAAGCAGCCCAGGGCTGTTGTATTCCATGATTTTAATTACATATGAGGCTGGTATAATTAAGAGTCCCATTTTTCAGATGAGGAAACTGAGGCTTCTAACAGAAGGCCATAAGTACTAGGATTTGACCTGGGGATTTGAACCCAGGTCTAAATGAGTGTTGAGCCTTTAGCAGTGAAGAGTGGGAAACTGAAACTGGGGGCTACGGGGACGTGCAAGGGAACACACAGCTGGGTGTGGCGGGAAGCTGAGATTCAGGCCTGTGCTTCTGGAAAGGGTTACAAGTCTGAAAGGAAACCACCCCCAACCAGACAGGAAGGGAGGGACAATGCCCAGACAGACTGCAGAGGGCTTCTCAGCCCCAGCCCGGAGACACAAGGCCCTGGGGTTGACAGGAGTCCATTATTGGGAGGTCTCAGGCTTGGGGCAGCTGAGCAAACAGCAGTCCCCCATCAACTGACACAAAATCCCCATTGAGGAAGGTCGGGGCCTGGGGCTGGAGGGAAGGCGCTGCTGTGACCAGCCTAAATGAAGAGGGAGGGGCTGCATGCAGGGCATCTCAGTCGCCACCCCTGTCAACTTGTTGATGAGGAACCCGGCAATGCCTGGGATCACACAGCTGGTCAGATCCCATTCTTGTGGCTTGGGGTGCAGGCCTGGGCGGCACCCTGCAGGAGCCAGTGTGCTATTCCAAGCGAGAGCAGATGAGCCCAGGAGGCCCTCCGTTGCCTCTCGTTAGCCCTGGAGCCCCAGCTCAGTGGCTCAGAACCACTCTAGCCCCGAGAGGCCCTGCAAGGAGCTGAAGGGCACTCAGCACATGGAGCTGCTGGCCTCTCCTTGCCCTGCCAGAGCTGCTTCTGCTTTCTGGCCAGAGTTCCCCACACCAGCCATATTCCCCAAGCCCCATCTACCAGGTGTCTCCTTGGAGGGCAGCACAAGGCTGGGCAGATTTCCACAGGTGTGGGAGGCTTTGCCAGGTGGGGCTGAGACAGTTGGGAAGACAGGGGGCAGAGGGGGCGGGCTGTAGCTACAGGAGCCTCCAGCTGCCTGGGACACCACAGCGGCTGCTCCCCATCTGCTCTGGGCTGTCCTAGGGGGCCAGGCACCCCACGGTAGATCAGACCCTCGGTCTGCATCCTGACTCTGCCTCTGAAGCTGGTTGCAGTCCTAGTCCTGAGTCTCCACCCCTCCCAAGCCTTGGTTTCTGCAGGCATACCCACCTAGTGTAGTGGTGTAATGCGTGGCACCTGCTGGCACTGTCATGGTTGGGTTATAGTTATTATCACTACCTCCGGGCGGCCTGGGAAGAAAAGGTCAGGAGGCCAGAGGCCTGGCGGGCCACCTGACCCCAGGGGCTCGGCTCTCCCTCTGGGCACAGGGGGCAGCTAGGCAGCCAGCGCTCTCTTCCCAAAGCTCAGTTTGGACCATTCCCTTGTCCCTGCGAAGCCTCTTCACAGCTCCCTAACAGCTCCGGCACTGTGTGTGGCAGCTCAGTCTGTAAGTCCTGTGAAATTAGTCATTCTGGCTGGACAGACTCCATCCCCAGGGCTCCTCCTTTGCAACTTCCACCCTCTCAAGGAGTTCCAAGGCTCCTTCTCACACCCTCTAGGTTCCATGACGTCTACTTTGAGAACCAGCGCCTAGGGATGCTGATGCAAGCCCCTCCGCCCAGCATCCAGGCCTCCATTTCCTGCATTCTCCCCAGCTTTTCATTCTTGTTTCCCATGGGTGTGTCCAGGGGATCCAGTGCCCCCTTCCCCATTCCTGCCTCCCCGATCTCCTGGCAAATCCCTCCTTAATTCCAGAGGCCGAGAAGCCCTTCTCATCCCAGAAGGCCTTTCTGACTGCCCCAAGGGGGCTCAGGTGGCAGGCTCAGAGGGGTCAAGGGGCAGGATTTGGCAAGCGTGGGAGCAAAGGATCTAGGTGGGAGGAAGCCAGTGGGAGTACAGGACAGGAAAAAAAAGAATGAAGGGAAGGGGGAAGGAAGAGGAGGACAGAGGCTGGTGTGGGGGCTGGCGCCATGCCCCTCCCCCTCCCCCCACACCCCCACCTTGAGGCCAAGCCCACCACCCCCAGCTCCAGTGAGGAAAGGCATCCCAGGAGCCCAGGGGACCAGGGGACAGGCATAGGAGCTACCACCCATCCTGGGCTCTTGTCCTTCAGTGTTCTGGATAAGGCATCAGGCCAGGGCGGGCCCAGGGCCCTCCTGGGGCCATCCTGGGAAGACTCAAAGAGGTAGGACAGGGTTTAGCTCAACTCAGTGAACAGAGCTGTGGCCATGGCTGTTTTGCTTATGCTGTTGGAAGTCACGGTTCTACACCTCAGGGCTCTACTCCCAGATATCTGCCTTCCCAGACTGCTTCCCAGGGTGGGGCCAGGTCCTCCAAAATCCCAGGAAGTGGGGGTATGGGCCACCAGAAGCCAACCTTGGTCTGCTACCTTCACAGATGCCCCAGAGCCTGAGGCAGGCCTCAGTCTCCTCCCCAACCCTTCTCCCCAGAGCCAGGATGTTGGGTACCAATGTCACCTGGAGACTTCCCATAGGAAAGGGAGGCTAAACCCAGCTGGGGTCTGGATGGGCATCTGGGGGGCTTGGGCAAGTGTGCCAAGGCTCACCATTTATTTGGTTCTGAGCAAACAATGCTGAGTGCCTTTTCTCAGGGCATCCATGCAAGCACCAGTGGGTCAGCATCCATGCAACAACCAGTACGACCCCAGAACTGGCCCTGGCACTGTGGAGATGGCAGTGGGGCCAGTGCAAGCAGCTCACGTGGGCTCTGACTTCAGACAACTTGGGTTTAAGTTCTAGCTCCGCCTTCTTCTCAGGCTAAGGCTAAAGCCTAAGGCAAATTGAACCTGTTTCCCCATCTGTGACTGGGAGGCGAAGCTTCCCACCAGGTAGGGGCATTGAAATGCAGTTTGTGAAAGAGAAAGCAAAGCTGTACTGATGGGAGCTCTATATACAAGCATACTTTGTTTTACTGCTTCACTTTTACATGCTTCACAGATGATGAATTCCTTACAAATTGAAGATTTGTGGCAATCCTGCATTGCGCAAGTCTCTCAGAACCATTTTTCCAACAGCATTTGCTCACTTCATGTCTCTGTCATATTTTGGTAATTCTCTCAATATTTCAATTTCTCATTGCTATTATATTTGTTACGTGATCTGTGATCAAAGCACAGATGATGGTTAGCATTTTTTAGCAATAAAGTTTTTTTTAGACATAATGCTATTGCACACTTAATGGACTACATATGGTGTAAACATAACATTTATATGCACAGGGAAACCAAAAAATTTATTTGACTCACTTTATTGCAATATTCACTTTATTGGGGTGATGAGGAACCAGCCTGAGATATCTCCAAAGTCTGCCTGTACTGAACACAATGTAGCCTTTGGCTCATTCATTCTTGTATTCATTCATTCATTCATTCATGCAAAAAGCATTTTAAAGAACTCCCCTGAATCACTGACGTGTGGTCAGTATGGCATGGCAGAAGGACCTGGGCTCTGGGCTCAGGACTCAGGCCCGGCTTCTCTTCTGGCTCTGGTCCAACGTTCATGTGGTTTTGGGTAAGTTGCTTCCCCCTCCAACTCCAGTCTCCTCATCTGCAAAAAATGGGATTGTACTCCCTTCCTGAGATAGACAGATAAGTCACTGAGCAGGCCCTCGGGTGCCTGGAATCTCTCCCCCTCTCCTCCAGAATTTCTTCTGGATGCCAAAGGGCAGCAGGTGAGGCTTGACCCCAGGCTGCAAGCTGGAGAGACAGCAGGGTGACGGAGGCCTGAAGGGGCACAGTCACAAAAGTTGAGAAAGAAGCAGCCATTTCCTGGGCACCTATTGTGTGCGACACCCCAGGCCAGGCGCTCTGCTGACTTGTCTCATTTAACTGGGCAGCGTCTCCCTTCTTGGAGCTCCTGGGACCGAGCAGTACTGTTCCCACTTTACAGAGAAAAAACAGGGTTCAAAGAAGTCACTTAAAGGACATTCCCCAGAAATGGTTCACGGTAGGGCCCTTGAAGAAGTGAGCTGGTGGGACTAAGCAGACCCTTGAGTGTGGGGGCCCGGCCTATGGCCGAGGCTGAGCCCCACTCTAGCTGGACAACACCCTAAAGATGGCGCCTGCTTCCTAGACACCACCCTTCCTGGCCCTACAGCTCAGCGCATAAGGAAGTCTCCATGATTGGCTTGTCCCCATTTCCGTGCTTGTGCTCATAGCATGCTTTTCACATGCTTCCAATAAGACTGAACCTGGTGCATGATCAGTCAGCTGATTGGTTGGGATATGCTATATAAGCTGCTGCCCTGGGGGAAGTGGTGGTGGTTGTTTTTTGCTTTTGCCTTTCGCTACATATGGTGTAAACCATGGCATGCTCAGATGCCCATAATAAAGATTCCTAACGAACCAGGCTTTCGGTGATCGTTCTCCTGCCGTCGCCCTAGATGGCGGGACGCGATAGCTGGTGCCGAAACCTGGGACGAAAACCTGGTGCCTGAGGACGGAGTGGAACTTCTCACCCTGCGGCGATCCGAGTGGACACCCTTTGGAAGAGTTACACGAGTGACTGACATTTTGGAGAGTGGTGAGTATGGTCAGGGACAAAGTGAAAGCAACATCAGGTCATGCGAATGCAAGCAATTGTGATGTGTGTGTTTAGCCTTTGTGTTCCTTGTCTTGTTCTGTCTTAGTCTGTATATGTTTCTGCGTTTCCTCACAAAAGAATAAGAGCACTGTGGAAAGTTCGCAGGTAAAGCGACGTAGACTAAAGTTTGCGGGAAGCGACGAAAACCAGTTAGCGAGGACTCTCAGGCTGTAAGGAGACTCAATTCAGGGGTACGAGCGCAGGCGCACGTAACCTCAACTTAGAATAGAGTCAACCTCCTTTCCTCCGCACTATGGGTTCAGAGGTGTCTAGGATGCGGGCGGAGGAACCACTCCGGGCACTCCTAAGGGCTAATGGAGAGGGGGAGGAAGTCCTGGAAGATGTCCGGGAGGAAAGATCCTCCGCTAGGACCTCAGAGAGGGGGTCCGAGCGAGGAGGATCTACAGATGAGGAAGGGGAGCTATCGGGAGGAATTAGAAAAGCATATAAGGAGACTCAGAATCGCCCAGAGGAAGGAACGCCCTATCCCCCGCAGTTATCCCTCCCTAACGCAGCTGAGGCAACAGAAAGAGGAAGAGGAGTCGGAGGACACCCCCCTCTCAACAACCCTGAAACCGTCCTTGAAAATGGTGCCGTCAGCGCCCCTTCTTCCTCCGGCTTCATTTGCAGAACTGCCCCTGTATCACGTACAGCCCTGTCGTCATACGTGTGATTGCAATCAAGGACTAGAAAGAGGGGGGTGGAGGGAGTGGCTGAGAGAACAAGGAAGTGCCGCTTTCCCTGTATTTGAAGACCCTAATACACAACAGAGGTATCATCAAGCCCTAGATTTCAAGGTCATTAAAAGTCTGAAGGAAGCATCCACAACGTATGGCCCCCAGGCAGCTTTTACTGTTTCTTTAGTGGAGTCAGTAGCTTCTCTTAATCTGATGCCGGATGATTGGGCCAATGTAGCAAGAGCAGCCCTCTCTGGAGGTCAGTACTTGACATTTAAGACAGCCTGGCAAGAATTTTCACAGGACACGGTTCCGCGTAATGCCGCAGCAGGTAATCATCAATGGAACTTAGACATGTTGATGGGCATGGGTCCATATTTGGGTCAACAGAATCAGGTAGGATTCCCCCCAGCGGTATATATGCAAATAGCCATGGCAGCAGTGAGGGCCTGGAAGACACTGCAAGGCACAGGTGACCTACAGGGTCAGCTGTCAAAGGTGTTGCAAGGATCTGATGAGCCATATGCAGACTTTCTAGCCAGACTGATGCAAACAGCCGGTCACATATTTGGTGATGTTGATACTGCTATGCCCCTTGTGAAGCAGCTGGCCTATGAGCAGGCCAACAAATGGTGTAGGGAGGCCATAAGACCCTGGAAGAACAAAGATCTGAGTACTTATATTAAGGTTTGTAGGGACATTAATGACAGCGTGGTGCAAGGACAGGTTATGGCCGCAGCCATAACTCAGGGATTGAGAGATGCTCGTGACAGGTCAACCCCTCCTGGGGCCTGTTTCTACTGCAAATAAATGGGTCATTTGAAAAGAGATTGTCCCAAGTTGAAGGAAGCCAACGAACCTGCTAGCAGGCCCAAACCAAGATTATGCCCGAGATATAGAAAAGGAAATCACTGGGCCAGTGAGTGTAGGTCAGTGGTGGATGTGGAAGGCCGACCGCTGCCCCCTCAAGAGCCAAAAAACGGGAGGAGGGGCCCTCCACCTCAGGGCCCGCAAATGTATGGGGTGGTTCAACAGATACCCAGAACTCACCACCCTTTGACAGATCAGGGAGTTCGCCCAGCACCGAGGGATCACGGAGAGCAACAGCAGGAAGCGCAGGAGTGGACATCTGTGCCGCCACCAGACTCACATTGACCCCCGAGATGGGAGTTCAAGGTGTAGAGTCAGATTTTGAGGGACCTTTGGCAAAAGGAGTAGCGGGTCTCTTATTGGGCCGGAGTTCCACTACTAAAGCAGGGTTAATAGTACACCCAGGAGTTACAGATCCAGACTATGAAGGAATAGTTAAAATTATGGTCTCCTCCCCACGAGGAATCATGGCTATTAGCCCAGGAGATCGCATTGCTCAAATTCTTATGCTTCCTAGCAAACATGATTTGTATACGCAGAGTGGAAAACCCCGGAGCGGAGGTACAAGATGATCGCACTGCTTCTGCTCCTGCCGTGGATCCTACAGCAGGCGACGGCGGAGCCGAGCTGCAGCTGCAGCCACCGCCGCGCTGACTATCGCCATTCCTACGGCAGAGACGCTGAATGGTCTGTCCCAGGCCACTGCCTCGGCAATGACAACGCAGAACGTCATCAACGGCCATTTTAAGAATGGGATGGCCTTGGTCAACCAACGCATGAACCTTCTTCAAGAACAATTGGACCTCTTGGGGGAGGTTTTGTCTGGGGGCTGCGTCCATTCTTATACGGGGGTGTATTACTGGTATTCCTTTTCATAATTATTCTAAAGCTGCCAACTTGTCCCAGACAGTTAGGCAAGTTGTTAAAAACAAATTGGTCCAGTGAGCTTGACGAGCTCACCACTCAGCTACGGTTAGAAATTTTGAATGTTAGCTCCAAGAAGGTAGAGATGCTCTCCGTAGCTCAAATAGCTGAAGCTGTGTTAAACGCCACCAAAGCCTGGTCAGGTGTAGGTGTCATAGGAATATTGCTAATTGTGGGCCTCCTCCTGCTTGGGAGGAAAGTCTGTTCCATACAAAAACAGCAACGGGGAGAACGGAAGGTCCTGTGCAGGCCATGGCAGCGCTAGAGGAAGGCATCTCCCCTAGAGTATGGCTTAATATGCTGGATCAGTAGTCAAGGACGGGTAAGATCAGGAGCTGCGCATATCAACCTAAGACAGGGCGCAGACCTAAGTTCTCTGTTGCCTGAGGACGGGTAAGAATGCCGCAGACTCCGGACGACCTAAGACAGGCATGATCCTGACAGCCCTTTGGTTATAAAACAATAAAGGGGGAGATGTGGGGGCCCGGCCTACAGCCGAGGCTAAGCCCCACTCTAGCTGGACAACGCCCTAAAGATGGCGCCTGCTTCCTAGACCCTTCCTGGCCCTACAGCTCAGCGCATAAGGAAGTCTCCATGATTGGCTTGTCCCCATTTCCGTGCTTGTGCTCATAGCATGCTTTTCACATGCTTCCAATAAGACTGAACCTGGCGCGTGATCAGTCAGCTGATTGGTTGGGATATGCTATATAACCTGCTGCCCTGGAGGAAGTGGTGGTGGTTGTTTTTTGCTTTTGCCTTTCGCTAGATGGATGCTCGGATGCCCATAATAAAGATTCCTAACGAACCAGGCCTTCGGTGATTGTTCTCCTGCCGTTGCCCTAGATGGCGGGACGTGATACTTGAGTTTTATTTTTCAGCTTTCTATATATACACATGTATTTTTTTCAGCCAGTATGTCATTTAAAACATTTTTTAAATTAAAAACATTCATTTGTGTGCTAGGAATAAAGCTGTGTAGAAATGCGCAACAGTGCCCAGAAAAGGCACAGAGAAGTCAGACTGACCCAGTTCGATCCCCGGTGACGTGGGCCGGTCCCTTCCATCCCCACGACAGCCCCAGGGTCATGGGGGGCCAAGCACTGGCCAAAATACTACTAAGTGCTGGTACAAACCTCACCTGAAGAACAGCAATGGCTGCAACCGGGGGAGCTTGGAATAACAAGTGACTACCCTCTGTCCTGACTGTCCTTTAATAGTGTTGTGTCCAGGGCATTTTAAGAATTTAAAAAATTGAACAAAATACCATAAAAGTTCTTTCTGGCAAGGTTGTAGCTCTGCCCCCACAAGCTGGTTGGGCCTGTTACAGACGCCCTGCCAAGCCACTCACCTCTGCCCCCCTCATTCCATCCTAATCTGGGCCATAGGTGTGTCCGGGGGATCCAGTGCCCCATCAGGAAGGTGGCAGACTCACTATTTCCCAGTGCTTGTCCCAAGGCATTACAGATTTCTCTCTCTGTCGCAGTCACTGGAATGTGGGAGAGGTTCAAGGGGCCTGTGGCTAGGAGTCCCTGAACCTGAGCTTGTGGAACGCAGGCAGGGGCCATGGACTCCCGCTGGGGAGACTGGGTGGTGGTCAGGCCCCCTGAGCTTCTCAGGTTCTTTCTGCATGCAGATCATTTTGCTAACCAAACAGAAAATCCATCTTAGAAAAAACATGCTAAAAATATAATTAGGTAAGTAAATAAGACCAAGTTTCTAGGTCTAGTAAATTGTACCCCAAGAGAACCAGAGTGAAAGGTGCAATTGACACCACAAAGAACGGCCCAGAGGCCAGAAGCCAGCAGAGAAGAAAGCACCATGGTCCCACTTTTCTAGGAAGGGTGAGTCCAGCAATCATGGACTACTTAGCCCAACACGGACTGCCAAGCAATTTTGGACAGATTATTCAGTAGTGGTTTGAGAGTGCTCGTGAAATAGAGCAGGGAAATGGGACAAGGGTCATGCCATTGTAAAATCTACTTAGCCTGTGAAAAAGGCCCAGCTTATTCTTTAACTTACTCTATATGCTGTTCTTCCCCTTCTTCCAGCCTTTTAATCAATCAAGTAACTCTGTAACCAGGATGAGAGATAGACCTCCAAAGTGTAAATGAACCTATGTGGATAAAGAATGCCGAGATCCAGATCAACACAGTCACCTAAACAACCCTATTCGAAAGACAAAACCTTAAAGAAATTATGAATCACTGTATACATCATGCCTCATGCTGACCCCTACTCAAAAGGCCCTATAAAACTCCAGACCCTAAACCCTTAAGCATGCCTCTTCTCTGAGGTCGCCCACTTTGTCTGCGTGTACTGTCTTGTATCAAATAAACTTTCTTGTTGCATAAGCCGATTGCACTTGTTTCTGAACTCTCTTCCATGATAAAGACAAGAACTTTCTGACCTCCACCATCAGTAGTAAATATGTCACTCTGCTATTTCATTCAGCTTTCTAGTCTTAACACAATCCTTTTCTCCCTATTTTATATCAGACCAGTAGGGAAATGGGAGTTCTCAGAACATAAACTCAATCCATCCAGAGCTCCATGGCTCCCCCAGATTTTGGGGTGGTAGAGATATAATTTCCATGAAGTGCAGACCAAGCCGACACTGGACACCAGGTGACTCTGGCTTCAGGACTTGGCAAGGTATTTGCCCTGTGCCCAGAAGGAGTTGAATGAACTTCCCTTTTCTCCCTCTGTTCTTCCTTGCTCTCTACTATCTGCATGGTGGCTGACATTCGCTTCTTTTCTTGCTTTAGTGAATTCCTCTCTTGTTGGCACTTGTTTGACCTGATTGAGAATTCTTTCCCAAAGTTAAAAGCCCTCCCCTGTCCAGGCTGAGGTTTCACCTAGTGCACAGGAAGAGACCTCCTGAGATGAAGCAGCCGGGCAACTCTCAGAAAAAGAACTGGTGGCCAGAAATGCCAACGAGGGTTCCTGGGAATTATGGCAAGTCTCTTTATCCTCTCTTCTTTATAATAGGACAACTGGGCCTAATCCAGATACACCTACCTGGGTTTCTGTAAGACATGGGAGTTTGTCTTCCTATCTCTGGATTGCTGTGGAAAATGTGGACTTATGATATCATACTTTAATAACATAGCGGACCAACCCAAAGTACTTACTATGTGCCAGACACTTTTGCAAGCACTTTGCATTTATTAACTCAATCCTCAATGCAAACCCTATGAGGTGGGTGTTATCATCCTCACTGTAGTCATGAGAAAGCAGCAGCACAGAACAGTTAGGTACCTTGCCCGAGGTCACAGCTGATGGGTGATAGAGCTAGAAGGCAACTGTCTGGCTCCTGAGCACACAGGTGAACAGCTGGTTTTAAACCCACCTAGAGATCCTGGATAGATTAACAGAGAAGGGTGAAAGGGGGGTAGAAGCCAGGATCTTGCTAGGACTGCCTATCAAGATGCCCCACCCTTCCCCAGCCAGTGGGCACATGACCCACGCTGGGCCAACCATATGCTCAAGGATCATGAAGCGCTTAGGCTTTGCACTGGAGTCTTAGCCCGGCTTCCTGTCCTTCCCTGGCATGGTAGGACTGTGGTCCTTCTCATCTTTCATTCCCCTCAAGCTCCTTCCCATAAAGTCCCTTTTGGCCAAACATAGTTTCTGTTGTTAGCAGAAAGTCCTGCCTGAAGTAGAAGCTCATACCTTTTCTTCCCACCCAGATCTGTTCCTGAAGGAGTGGGCCCTCCTCCACCCCATGGTTAATCCATGATCCTGATGGGTGCAAATGGGTGCAAAAAAAGTGAGACTCACTGGGGGTCTCTAGTGATAGACCAGAGGGTTCTGTCCTTACCCATGTCTCATTGATCATCATTTTCACAATTTGGATTTAGAATACAGAAAGCCTGTTCATAAAATTTGCAGCTGTCACAGCAACAGAATTAATGCTTTGTGCAGTGGAAGCTGGACTTAAAATGCTTTCAAGACTAGACAGCTGGAAGGGATCCAAGAAGATGACATTTAACCAGCTTAATGTAAGGTTTTGCATGTGTTTCCAAAGAATCCTTTATGAAAATGCCATAAAGGGGAGGGACAGCTGGCTGGACAGTAGTTCATGGGAAAAAGCTCTCATTGCAGATTTAGTGAGTCACCAGAATAATGTAGCTGCTGAAAACACAAGTGCCTCTTGGTAGCGCAGGTTGCATTACTAGAGATCGAGTGCTTAGAAAACCGGGGATGGCAGTATGTTTCAACTTGGCTCTCATTTCCAGTTCTGTCTCTACATTTTAGGAGGGATGATGACAATTGCAGTGCATTCCAGCTAAGGTGCGCCAGGTACGAGGAAATCACAGACACTTGAGGGCCCTGATCACCCTTGGGGAGCTAGGATCCCTGTATGCAAATAACTGCAGGGGAATCCCCAAGAAGAGCCCCCAGAGGCATAATATTAGGGGACCAGCTGTGGAAATTACAGAGATGTTTTAGTCAAAGCCCTTTGGGTAGGAAGTAACCAAAACCATACTGGCTTCACTCAGCAAAAAAAGAAAGGAATTTACTCTAAGGAAACAGGTGTGTTTCAGGATGGCAGCCTTGGGGACTAGAGCTGGGAGCAGAATGCTGGCAGGAACCAGGCAGCCTGACCCTCCACCTCTCTCTCCTCTTTGCTTGCTCTCTTGCTACAAAACAGCTTTCTCTGCTTCCTGGGGCACTGTCAGAAAGCATCTCCTAGCCCTGGCATTGTATAATCTGCTAAACTGCTGAGGACTAGGGGTGGTGGGGACAAGGAATGGGGGGTGTCCGGGTGAGGAAACCAGAAGAGGGCAGGGGCCAGATGGGAAAGGCTGGTTATTAAAGAATATTCCCACAAACACCTGCCTGCCTGCTGCCCAGCTTCAAGCCAGAACATCACCTGGAGCAATTCTTCTTCAAGGCCCCCTGTGTTCTCTCCCTTCTTCTCCCCATAGTTAACCACCCTGGTGATTTGGGAGTTTCTCATTCCCTGCTTCTCTCTGTAGTTTCAGTACACAGAGATGTATGCCTGAAAAATGGACAGTTGCCTTTGGCAAGTCTTGATTTTCATCTAGGGAGCTCATGCGTATAGCATCTACTGTCACAGTGCTTTTTTGCTGAGCATGTTTGTGAGATGTTTGCATGTTGACAAGCAGAGCTGTAGTTTGTTCATTTCCCTGGCTGCGTGGCTTTCATTGTTTGACTCTACAACCATTTCTTTCTACAGCCTTTGACTGTCGAGTTATGTCAGCCTTTTGGAACTACCAACAGTGATGCGAGTGCCCCTGGGAGTGGAAATTGTGGAGATACAGTCTGGGTCCATCTTCCACTGTTGGTGCAAGGCAGATTCAGACCAACCCAGGACCTTCGAATAGCAGGACTTTCCTGTGACAGGACAGGCAGTCCTGCAGGGTAGTAAGGTCCCGTTTGCAGGGCTGTTGGTTGCCTGCTGGGGGGGAGGGGCAGAGTTATAACCTAACTGCATGCTACATTGAAAGAGTGTCTGGTGCAGGAAGAAGTTAGGGGCTTGGGGGGTTTATCAGACACTGGCACGAATATTCTCTACTACTTTCTAACTGTGTGACCTTGACAACTCATTTCTTTCTCTGAATCTCCAGTTGTTTCTTCCAAATGGCTGTGTGCCCATGGCAGTTTCAGAGGGAATTATTCTTCAAGGCCCCCTGGGCCTGGGAAGGCAGGTACTTTGAGGAACTGGAGAGGCAAGGCTGGTCCCAGGACTCTGAATCACCTTCAGGGGATGGGGTGAGAGTGGGGAAAGGCCAGCACACAGCCTCCTTCCGAGACAGGGTGGGCTGGGGGATGACAGAATGTGGCAGGCTCCCTGGGAAGGAAGAGACAGTCAAGAGGTCAAAAATGTCCTCTGAAGACCCCCTGTAAAAGCTAGAACCTGGGTTCCCCAATCCCATGGACAGAGCCTGAACCAGTGAAGTACTTCTGCTGCCACCATGACTCTGCTCCCCCACCCCCTGTGATGCCCATGGACCACCTCGTGCAGGTATAGCACCTGCCAACCCTGGGCTGGCCATACCCTGAGCCCCTGCTGGGCATGAAGCCAGACAGGCCCTGATCACCAAGAATCCTCCACATGAGGTGTCCCTGGGCTGTGGGACCCTTGGGTGAGCCTGACAGGGGACGTTTGGAGCTTTGTGTCCAGGTTTTAAGCTAAAAGACAAAGGTGGATATCACAGCCTCCCCATTCTCTGCACACCAGGTGCCCTTGATAGGCACTAACTTAACTGACTCTTCACAAGGTTTTGCAGAAGAAACCAAGAAATCAGGCAGCTGACCCAAGGTCACAAAGCTGGTGGTTGGCAGAAGCCAGACCTGTGGTTCTAAGGCTCCATCTCTCGGACAGGAGCTCTGACTTCATCTTGGGGGTGCGTAAGGGAAGGCTCCTGGGCAAGCGGTGTTGGAGCTGGATGCAAAGGTAAGTATCAGGCCAAGAGGTGGGGAACCCTGTGCGCACAGCCCAGGGTGGGAGTGACAACGGAGAGGTGGAAGAAACGTCCCTTGTGGCTGAGCTCAGGGAGCAAGGTAAAAGGTGGGGGCAGGGAACAAGAGCAGGAGCAGGAGAGGTGCACATGCTTTGGCCTCTGAGGACCCTGGAATTTATGGTGGGTGGTTCCCACCACAGACTGTTGAGCAAAAGAGTTTTAGCTGCAGCTCCACCCTTAGCAGCCCAACCGAGTGGTTACTGAGCCTGGTCACTGGACAAGGCCTATTTAGAGGGTTCTGGGAATAATGTGCTGGGCTGCGGAAGGTGGTACTGGGCCCTTCAGGTAGCGCAGCAGCAACTAGATGGCTGGGAAATGCCAGGTGGGGCATGGTTTAGGGGTGCCTGTGCAGAGGGAGGGGGGGAGGGCCTGGGGAGCCAGACAGCTGTGGGGGAGCCGTATCTGGGGGTAGGAAGGGGGGTGGCGTTATAGGCCTAACTCACATGGGTCCCTAAGAGCCAATTCAGTGACTTGGGCCTTCTGGGAGTTAGGATGGGGGGTGGGCCCATCTCAAAGCTGCCATTGTTGCCTCCTCTCACGCCTGACTGTCTGGGACCTAAAATAGAGCAGGAGCATAGGGATCTCGTGAGAAGTTTCTGGCAAGGAGATGTGGGGGGAGGGGCATGAGTCATTGCTGGGAACCCTCAAGTTTGATGCTCCCAAAGCCCAGCTGCCCCACCCCCACCCCAGGGAGCCTGGAATCCACTGGACAGTGGGCAGGGGAGGGTGTCTCAGTCCCATTCCATCCCTGGGGAGGGGAATGGGTCCTGGCCCCAGCTCCATCATGAAGGTGATGGATAACTGGGCCAAATCTGCCCCCTCAGGACTCAGTTTCCTAGATGTACCAGAAGTCGGGGACCTTGATGTTTGCTATGAGGCTACTGAAATTCAAGGCAGGTGGTCCTATTATAGGCACCCAGAGTCAGACAGACGTGGGATAAAGCCCCAGTTCCTCTTCTACTGGCTTAGTGACTTTGGACACATCCCTCCATCTCTTGGAACCCATTTCCTTATCATTTCCCAGTTTCAGCTTGAATTATCCAACAAGGATCCTGACAGCTACTGGGGGCTTCTCTCCACGGCCTTCATATCCTCAGCAGGCACACTTTGTGCTGCCAGGAATGTTAACAGTGACCTTATTTTTTATGCCCGGTGCTCTACATATATTAACTCTAGCTCCCCACATTCTGGAGGCCAGAAATAGGTGTCTTTTCCAGTCCTTTCCTTGGGAGCTGTTCAGCCTCAGAACTGGCCTCTCCTGGAGGAAAGGAACCTTGGCACCAGGGAGGGCCGTCCTGGGCACCTACCACATGCCAGAACCTGCACTTAGCTCAAGCCTGGGGTCCTGGAGGTTACGGATGATCCTCCCCATTGTGCAGATGGGGAAACGGGCTCCTCTCAAGGGGTCTGTGGGCCCTTCGCAAACCGGTGGGCACGGTGCACGGGCCCTGCCGCGGGAGAGGCGAGAGCGGCGTGCGAGGCTGGCGCGCCCCCTAGCGACCACTGTCCTGCCCCGCCGCCGGAGCTGCCCAAGCTCCCACTGGCAGCGGTCGTAGTGAGGAAGTCCTTTCTCTTGCCTGCAGCATGCCCACCTCCTCGAAGCCGACACCACTTCTCCGTCCGTGTCTCATTGCTTCCCGGAGACCCCACGGCAGCGGCGCGCCCCGCCCCGGCTGCCTTGGAAACCGCTTGTATACAGTTTGCTCCTTCCCTTCCGCCCCACATCCTAAGAATGGGAGCGCGAGCCAAACCAGTTGCTGCCTAGGAGAAGCCCCTTGGGGCCGGCCAGCCAGGGGCCCATGAAGAGCTGGGCCCCAGGAACGCTGGCCGTGGGGAGAGTGAAATTCTTCAGCCAGCACCGTGGAGGAGAGAGGCCCAGTCGGATTCTGCCCAGACTCTGGGATCCTGACTGCGTCTAGCATGTGTTCCTGGTTCTGGGTGCTCCAGAATGGGCCCTAGGTTCTAAGCTCTGATTCCAGAGAGCGCTCAAATTCCTGGCTGACTCGTGTTCTCTTGGACTCCGGCTTTTAAGTGAACTCAAGGCTAGAGATTTTGAACTCCTAGTCCTGGGCTCCAGCTCTATGGGTTCTGGGCTCCCAGGTGCCAGGATCAGACTGTAGAAAAGGTCCAGCCTCTGGCTTCAGTGAAGGCCCTGGGCTTTACTCAGGTTGAGAGCCCCAGAGAGGGCTCCACACTCTTGGCTCTCTGACAGCAGAGTGGTTTCTGGGCTCTGGCTGTAGAGTGAGGCCTATAGTCCAGTTCCAGCCGAAGGATCCTGGGGCAGTGTTTGGGGCTGGCCTGGGTCTAGAGACAGGGGTAAGCAGACAGGTGTTTCTTGCTGCAGGATGGGACTACCTTTGTGCTCTCCTTCGGTCAACTCCTCTGCCTTCTCTCCTGACGGCCAGAGGCTGCTCACAGCCTCTGAGGATGGCTGTGTGTATGGCTGGGCGACCCAGAGCAGGTAGCTGCTGTGGGGGCTGGGTGGCCACACAGGTGGGGACCCTCAGCCTGGATGGGGAGACAGGCGCATAGGCCTGTTTTGGCATTCTGCAAAGCCTACCACAATGACCTCTAGTGTTTGGGTCGGGCAAGACATGCAGGGCTGGGGAAGGTCAAGGAAGCAACCCAGTCTCAGGGGCCCAAGGCTCCCTGACTCTGACCTGGACTCAGATCCTACCACAAATTAGTGTTTCTTTGTGTGACTGGGTTGTTTTATTCTGCCTAATGTCCTTAAGGTTCATCTGTTACTCACTTTTTTTACTGTGACCATAGTCATGTCACCTCTCTGAGCTTCTTTCTTCCTCTTTAGAAGGGGGTTAATTGCCACCCTATAGGCTGAGATAATGCAAGCAAGTGCCTAGTACCCAGTAAGGACTTAGATGTACTGTCATTGAGACCAAAATACAAAAACAAATGTAGTAGTAATTACAAGGCAGATTAATGGCATAATAAAGTCCAGGGCTGGGAAGCTCAAAGGAGGCAGTGAACCTAGGCTGGGCTGTTAAGTCTCTGGGAAGTGCCTACATTTTGACTGAGTATTGATTTTCCAAACAAACTGGGAACGGTGTTCCAGGCCAACATACCAAAGCTGTTATTGCGAATGTGGCTGGAGGGTTGTTTTGGGAGTAAGTAGAGGGAGGTAGGCAATGTGGCTGGAGACATTAGCAGGGGTCAGACTCCAGGGGCCAGAGGTGGTGTGTGGTGTCTTGTTCCCTGATGCCACAGACCACGTGAAGTTCTGCTGCTTCTCCCCTGACGGCCGCCTCTTTGCCAGCACCTCCAGTGATGGCACCATCTGCTTGTGGGATACAGCACAAACCAAGTGTCTGCAGATCCTAAAGGGCTGGTGGATTGGATGTGTCTGGAAGCCAGGGGTCAGGACTGGGTTCTTTCAGGCCTTGCTGTGTCCTGTGCCACTTTGTCCCTTCCCTGACCTGGTGCCTTAGGTCACCAGCGGAGTGTGGAGTCAGCTTTAGCCCTGACTCCAAGCAGCTGGCATCAGGTGGCAGGGACAAGCAGGTGATGCTCTGGGAAGTACAGGTACATGGAGGGGACAGCCAGAGCCAGGCCTTGGATCCGGCACACACAGCCTTCATATAGGCAGGAAGGTTCTGTCACCCACACCTCACATCCAAGACCCCCCTGCATCTGGCTGCAGCCGCCACCACCCCTCCTGCCTCAAACCTCTGCCCATGAGGTGCCCACTGCACTGCCTGGAAGCCCTCCTGTCAGGCCTAGGAAGCCTTCCTAGACCCTGATGTGCCACATTACCCAGGCAGCCCTGCAAGGAGGACCTGAGTCTGACCCATCTAAGGCCTAGAACCTGGCACAAGGCTTCTGGACTGCCTGCCAAAGGTCAGAGCTCTCTCCGCCAGTCTGGCCAGATGCTGCACCATTTAGCAGGGCAGCAAGACACCTTCCAGAGCAGTGACTTTACACCCAGCTCAGAGTGCCTGGTGAGCCACACCACCTCTGCCCCGAGCCCACACAAACTTTCCAACTTGGGGCTGCGCAATGTTCCAGACCTTCTCTGGGTGACTGCTCTTATGAGCCTGTCCCCTCGTCTAAGCCAGGGATTCAGCAGGGCTCAGTGAAATGGTGCCTGCTTCCCATGAACCTGACTAGCCTAGGGCCCAGGCTGGCCGGTCCATGCTCATGGCAGACGTCTGCAAGCCACTGGCTCCTGTGACCCCACCAATCTTCCACGAGGAGTTGGAAGCCAGCTGCCTGTGCTCCTCAGCCTCTGGCCTTCTGGTGAGCTGGACTATGCTGGGTACCCGTCTGGCCCCTTAGTGGTTTTAAGATTTTTGGGGGGTTATGGCCATTTTGGGGCCAAGTGAGCAAGTAGATCCCAAGCCAGCTTAGAGCTGTCTACTGTCTAGGCATCCGGCTTCTGGGACAAGACCAACCTCATCTGGAAGCCCTCGACCAGAAGCCTACTTGTCCAGCATAGCTTTCTCCCTCGATGAGCCACAGCTGGCCAGTGCTGGTTATTCCCACATGGTAGCCCCATTCCACCAGGCCTTTCCTCCAATATCCTCGCCTCCAGAAATGATCATATCCCTAACTGCCCTAAATAGGAGGGTACCAACCACCTCTGTACCGTACCTGCACAGGCCCAAATGTTAGTGGCATCAATATTTTTTACTCAAACAGCTTCAGGGGAAAGAAAACTACTGCACTGTATTCTTTATACTATGCTGAGCATGTTAAATCTATCTCAGGCAACAAAACTCAGCCCAGAGGTTAGGATTTTGGCTAGGACTCATCCTAAATTGATTTCAGAAATACCCCATCCTTCTGCTTGTTTATTTCCAGGTCAAAGTCTTGGGACTGCAGCACAGGAAAGTGCACTGAGATCCTGAGAGTAAGGCCTGTGACTGCGGTGCCAAGGGCAGTGGGAGGCTTGCCAGGGGAGGCGGGGGGCAGGCAGGAATGGCATCCTCAGAGCCCAGTGATGTGCTTCTGGCAGGGAGTCCTGGATGTGGCCCATGCCTGTGCCTCCACCCCAGATGGGAAACTCCTGGTGTCTGGAGCTGCTGACCAGGCAAGACACCAAATCCACCACTCAGATCACCCAGGGCCTTTTGAATGTAACATCACCACCAACCTCTCCCTGCCCAGGGTGCACAGGGTCTGGAGGAATGATCATGTGAGAGGACAGGGCGGTTCCACACCACAGACCCAAAGTAACCATCACAGAGTCCACCGGATCCTGTGGCCAGGACTGTCGTGGCTCCACACCAGCAGCTAACAGCTGTAGGCAAGCCCGCTGAAATCTATCAGACCCCTGGTAACCATAACCTGGACAGCAGGAGCCCGTCTCCCAAGCATGGCTAGTGGAAACACCTGCCAACAATGTGACACCAACCCATTTGTGTTTTATTAACGCCACAGTGCTCAGGCCTTGACAGCGTATTTCCGCAGGGGGTATAGCCGCTCCTTCCGCTGCTGCTTCTTGGTCTTTAGGTTCTCTTCGTGCTTGTTGAGCCGGCGGCGCATGGCTCGTGTTTTCTTGGGCCGCAGATCCAGGGGCTTGTATTTCTTGCCCTGGGTGAAATGCAGGGGGAGTGTGAGGACCAGGGTTTAGGAGCTACTGGAGTAGCTAAGGAAGCCACGGAGCCTGGAACTAAGGTGCTCAAGGACAGTGGGAAGACGCTGGAAGTGGAGGAGGGAGGCAAGCGGCTGGGGTGGGGTAGCCAATTTGTAGACCTGAGTGTGAGAAGCTGTATGACATCCAGCCCAGAGGGGACTATCACCCATACAGACAGACTGAGATGGCAGTGTACCTTAATTACAAGCTCATTTAATTTCCCCCAAATCAAGGTTGGGAGACTCTCCCCATGATTTTTAAGTTTCTTGACTTATAAGCTAAGAAGTGAGTGAACATACTTAGATCTCAAAGAAGCTGTGCAGAACTGGGGTTTGCAGCGAAATCAACTGACTCTAACTTGATGCTCTTTCCATGTGTTTAATTCCCAACCATGGGAACATCACACCCCAACCCAGGAAGGGGTATGTGGCACTCAAACTCCTGGGGATAGTTTCTGCTACCGTGGTCTAGGTTTTGCATGATTGTAGGTACAGGACAGAGCCTTAAGCTGATGCTTAATGAATCTGGAGGGTCTTGTCAGGTATCCCTGGTGTTCCCTGCGATGATAACATTCCCGCATAACAAAGGAGCGTCAGAGGGAAGCTCTGGCTTGGGCCAAGGTCATACAGCTGTAAGGGCCAAAGCCCCCTTTCCTGCCTTGGCCCTCCCACCACCTGCTCTCAGACCTCTAATTGGGCCATTATTTCTCCATCTCTGGCTCCCACCCTGGTTCCTTCCCCACCTTCCCTAGTGAGCAGTTGTACACTATCACAGCCCCCATGGTCTCCTTTGTTCTGCAAAAGTCCCTGGGCCTTCTTCAGTCTGAGGCTCTGCACTGGGTGCGGCTTAGGGACAGATCAGCCCTGGTCCCTGCTCAAAGACCTCCCAGCCCAGTGGGAAAGACTGAGCAGGTAACAAGTGGCCCTCTGGTGGAGAGGAGGATGGAGATTAAGGATGGTCTCACGTAAAGACTGGCAATAGCCTTGAAAGCAAACAATGTAGACACCAGTTGAAAGGAGAGCATGCACAAAAAGCCTTGAAAACAGCTCAGATTCTTTCTGGGAACTGCCAACAGCTTGGAATGGTAAGCACAAGGCAGATGGGCATGAGTTAAGTAGGGTTCAGGTCACGAACGGCCTGGGGCAGAGAACTGCAGAAAACACTAAGCAGGAGACAAGGGTAAGTTCTGCAGGGAACATGGAAGCATGAAAAGTCTTTGTCCACCTATATCCCTCTAATCAGCTGGTGCAGGTCAGGGCCCTTTCAAATTTACTTAGTCCCTAGAACTCTGCTGTACAACAGTAGCCACTAGACACACAGTTTACATTAAAAATTTAGTCCTTCAGTCACCAGAGCTACATAAATACTCGACAGACACATGTGGTCAGAGTTTACTGCATTGGGTTACAGATGTCTATCACTGCACCAAGTCTTCTGGACAGCGCTGATACAGAAAAGGCCTCACCTCATTTCCGAATGAATGGTGCCTGGGCTGTCTGCCTGCCACACTGCCTAGTATATTCACTGGATAGTTACATGAAATTCTTCCAGGCCAACACCTCTGCACGGTCCCCTCAGAGCCTATGTCAGTTTCAGACCCAATCCTCAGAAAAACACTCCCACAAATGCGCATACATTCAAGGGTGGCAGCACCCCACCCCACCCCACTGCCCAACACCGTGATGGCTTTTTGATGCTTCAAGTCCTGTTATTCAAACACTTATTTGGGTGTTAATATGAAACCATCTGGCAGGGCAATTAGAGCCCCACGCCAGTCTACTTTAATTAAAAAGGTCATCGTGGGTAAGCTGGGTGGGCCTGATCCAATGAGCTGAAAGGTTTTAACACAGGCCTGAAGCTTTCCCAAGAAATCCCGCCTACAATAGCAGTTTGAACCTGTGTGCTAGAGTTTCAGCCTGCCCAGGATCTTCCCTTCCTGAGAGCCAGCCCTTCTGATTTTGGACTTAACTCATAACTAGCCAGCCCCACAATCACGTAAGCCAATTCCTGTCTCCTGGTGGTTCTGCTTCACTGCTTGAACTCAGAAAATGGTTGTAAAAATTCTAGGCTAAAGGGGTCAAACACCTGTGGAAATCACCCACAAGCACTCAGTCACCCCTCCCTAAGACAGGGCTTAGACCTGGGCCCAATTACTCAATTAATTGTAGGTGACCCTGGGCAACTTAACCTAAGCCTTGCGGTCCTCATCTAGGAAACTAAGAATGTTAGGTTCTTGGCAGTGACTTGCCAGAGTAATCGTTTTAAAACATTTAAACAGTGATTCCTCAGACTGCCCCAACTCACTCAGCTACTGAGGCTGGATTCAAAACCCAAGTCTCCAGCCAAACTCCCACCACACTGTTATTTCCTGACAACTGCAGCCCCAAGGAAATGCTGTCTGCATGCCATATGTTAGTACAAGATGCTAGTAAAAAGGCAAACCCATCTGCAAGCTGGGAAGGCTCTGGAAAGCCCAACTATGTCTGAGCAAAGCCCAGTCCCAGCCACCTCAGCAGGTTAACCTTTTCATTCTGCCCCAACAGCCAAGGAAGCGCTGGAACTTCATTTTCTGCAGCCAAGCACCTCCACCTGACTTACCTTGTAGAATTTCCTGAGGTTCTCTTTCTGAGTCTGGTTAATGACGGTGAGAACACGGGCAATAGATTTGCGGACAACTCGGCTAGAAAACAGAGACAACGGTGAAGATGGGGAAGACAAACAGGGTTCCCAAGGCATCTCTTTCAGGGCCTGACCCAAATGTCCTAAGGCAGAGGCATTCTCCACCAGCTCATCCAAATTCATCCAGGAGGTGCCTGACCCAGCCCAGGTGCTCTACAGGGAAGGCCTACAAGAATCGAGAAGATAGGCATCCCAGGAATGGGGACAGGGAACAGCCTGGAGTACCCAGTGCTTCTGAGGAGCTATGAAGCATTCAGTGAGGAGAGGTGGAGGGCAGCTCAGGAACGGTATTTGAGGGCCATAAAGACCTAACCTACATGCTGATCTGAATGAGCTCACTGCAGGGAACCATGCGAAGCTCGGCAACCAGGTTAAGCTTAGGAGTCACAGGAAGGGACACTTAGGAGAAAAGAGACATTTTTGAAGTAGAAATGCTATGGGGGTGGGGAGGGGTGGATAAAGATACGAACAGAAGGGGAATAATTTGTATTCATGTTGGGGAATGAGGGAGGGTCACTTGATGGCTAGTGAACACGGTCTTGAGGATCCCACATACAGCTTATGTGTACCCCAAACTCACCCCCCTACCCCTACCCCACCATAGGGAAGCTGTTGGGAGCCCATTCTATAGGAGGGGGTGGGGGGGAAATCAAGTGCTGGTGGGAGGTGGGAGCAGAGTCCAGTTAGGTTTTTGAAGACAGCATTTGAATGGCTCAAGGACACACAGATCTTTCTATAGCCAAAGCTGAACAAGAGAACTCCAGGCCAAAATGTGGTCAAATGCAGATGAGGTCAAGCACACAGCAGTCTCCCGCCCAGGCAGATGAACCGGAAAGGCTGGCGGGGAAGAACGTGACATTCCAACCCAGGGGTCCACTGAATGGGCACTTAAACGGACACCTCCTTAAATCAACCTTGAAAACTAACAAATGCTCCTCGTGCACACATGTTCCCCACGTCCAGGGCTGTAGTCCCGATGCCCGACACTTACATCTTGGAGAGCTTGGAAGCCGCGCCGCCTGTCACTTTGGCGACACGCAGCTGGGACAGCTCCACTTTCAGGTCTTCCAGCTGTTTAAGCAGCTCCTCCTTCTTCTTGCCGCGAAGGTCTCGAGCCTTAATCTTGGCCTGAGCGAAAGAGTTTGGGTCAAACACCCAGCGGGGCCGTCTCCCCGACCTCCGCCGTTCACCGAGGCCTCCACCCGCCATCCTCCCCTCCACTTGCGTCTCAACCTGGGTCACAAGTGTGCTGGGGGCCCAGCAACACCCCCTAGGCCGCGCCTTGGGCAGGGAAACCGTGGCCGCGGCGAGCACTCCCTCACCCAGGCCGGCTGCGAGGCTGGGCCGCTCGCTACCCCTATTCTGCAGACAGCAGCGCGCCGGCACCTCTCCCGCAGAGGAAGAAGCCGGTAACCTGACTGTGGCGGGCGGCACTAGGCCTTTCGGCACGGCGCCCCACAGGCCTGGCTGGCAGATGGGATCGCAGAGCTCACCCTAAGCCCCCCACCCCAATCTCCGAGTCCCACAGCGCGCGGATGTCAGCCGATTCCCCTGCCCTCACCATAGCTGCTTCAGACACGGCCGCCGCCGCCTGGTCCGAGAAGAGAGGGGAGGGGCTGACGTCCGCAACTACTTCCGGGTGGCGGCGGGCGGAGTCAATGGCGTCGCAGTGGGAAGCCCCGGCTCCGCCCTTCCAAGCCCCGCCCCGAGGGGCTGGAGCCCTGCCCCACTGTACCCTCGTTGTCCTTCCGCATCCGAGATTACTTAGGTTCACACCGCAACCTGAGCGGCACTGTTGGGGAAACGAAGGCCCGGTGCAGGCGGCAGCTTACCGGAGATGGCATAGTGAGGCCTCCAATTCTTCCATTCAGCCATTTATTCGTTCTTTCACTCATTCATTCGGTAAACCGTTGCAGCTTGCCCAGTCTGTGCAGTTCTTGCTCTGGGCGCCAGTTTTTTGGAGGTGGAGGGGGTGAGGGTTAAGGGTTTTCAGATGAACTAACAAGGCCCCTGCTTGGGGGGAATTTGAAGTCGAGGGGGAAGGTGAGGGGTCACACTGCTATAATTCAACCGAAAGATGCTCTAGTGGAGGCAGCATGTGGCTGGGGGAAGAGTTTTCAAGGCCTTTTTTCAGTGAACCCGACCCAATTTCAAATTCTTATTCTGTTGCCTGGTGCTAGCTGAGACTCTTGGCAAATCCCTTCCCTTCTCTGGGTCTCAGCTTTTTCACTTGTGAAATTGGGTATTTATGAGGATTAGGAAGATAAAATTTTAAAATTCTATCTCCTTGGCTGGAATGGAGGTTCGTGGTCATAAGCAGGGACATTATTTCATTCATCAATTTATTTGGGGGCTAGTTCCTTACTTGTAAAATAGGCATGTCTGGTTCAATGTTCCTTCTGACCAGGACGTTCTGGGGATATGAATTTCTGCTCTCGTTGTGTGCCTGGGTCACAGCGATTTCTTCTAAGGTATGGAGTTGAAAGGCAGGCAGATTTTGCCTGTTTCCAGGACCCCCGAGAATTTTATTCATCACCTATTTCCCACTGTAGGAGTCTGAATCTTTAGAACCCAAGATTAGGTAGCATCATAGTATGGCAACATTTTTTTGATCTGTGACAGAGTTCAGTGAATATTCAAAACAATAAAAATTAGTCATATTTCATTAACTACTGACCTTTATTAAGAAGAGTACCATTATATGCAAACAAAGACCCAGTTTAGTCTAAGGCTAAATTACCAGAACCCCTCAAGCAACAGCCCAGACACCTAATCCTGGCACCTCAGAGTCGTCAGTCCTTGACTCTGACTTACCTCCCCTCACCTTCATCTTTATTCATCTCAGACTCCGGGGACTTGTCTACCAGGATTTGTCTCTCCAACGAGAGCCGAATGCTCAGCCCCCTGGACCTCGCCTTACGCCAGCATGGTGGCCACAAGGTCATCTTTCTTTCCGCATCCCCCATATGTCAAGGACAAGATGACCGCTACACACGAGGGGCCGCCGCACCCTCAAGTCCAAATATCTTGTCTTGTCTACACACCGGATACACTTTACTGAAACGTTTTTAAATTCTCCCAGTCCGTTAACTATAGGATCACTGTGTACAATAGAGGCAGCCTCCTTCCGAGCTCAGTGGGGTAACGTTCCAAGCTCCTAAGATCCGAGACGCAGGCTTCCCCCCACTCGTCCCCTCCCGGAGCCTAAGAACATGTACTCATTCCTCAGGCCTCAGCTCCAAGGTTTCTTCTCAAGGAAATCTGCCGGGCACTAGACAGGCAGAGCCGGGAGCCTTCTTCTGCGGGGCCCGTGCGCTCAGTGATGACCCCCCGGAGTCCGCGGCTGTGCCCCCGCCGGCCCCGGACTCCGGATGCAGGAGGGAAAGGCGAAAAACGAGCGCAGTTACGGTGCCACGATGCTGAGCCCGTATGGGGAAGGCACTCCTGCTCCTCAGACGGGAAGACTGAGGGATCTTGGACATGGTAGGTAGGCATGGAGTGGGAGTGGGAGAGGGGACCACCAGAAAATCTCGCGGGTTTCCAGCCTCTCCCCCGTCAGGCTCCGCCTCGCGGAACACTTCCGGTTCCGGCGTGGCCCGGAAGTGGGCGGGCGGCGGCTGCGCGCGGAGGAGGTGGAGGAGCTGCCGGGCGGCCGCTTCCCGCCCCCGAGCCGGTGCTGAGCTGAGTGGAGCCGGCTGAGCGGGTGCCGAGCCCCCGCCATGGCCCGGAACACGCTGTCCTCGCGCTTCCGTCGGGTGGACATCGATGAGTTTGATGAGAACAAATTCGTGGATGAGCAGGAGGAGGCGGCGGCGGCGGCGGCCGAGCCAGGCCCGGACCCTAGCGAGGTGGACGGGCTCCTGCGGCAATATCCTTACCTGGCTTTCCTCATCCCCGGCTTCGGTCTCTCAGGCCGGCCTCCCCATTCCTCTTACTCCCGGCCCCTTCAGGTCAGTCTCCCGCTTCCTTTCCGATCCTGCTTCCCCTGACCAGGGTTTTCTCAGTCCGGGTGTCCCGCCCCTTGCCCCGACCCGGCCTCCCCTCTCCCCGTGTCCCCGGCCGCGGGCCCCGGAGCCTCCTTCAGCAGCGCAGCCCCACGCGGCCCCAGCCCCGGGTGGACCGGCTCGCTCCGAGGCTCCAGGAGCATGCCGGACGCGCCTCCGCCCCTCACGCCCCCCACTCCTGCGCGAGGCCTCTCCTTTCTTCTCCTGGCGCCCCTATCTCCTCAGGTTGTCTGTGAGCGCCCCATCACTCCATCCCTCCCTTGCAGGAAATGGGGCCGTTCTCGGGCTTGATTCGCGGGAGGGGCTGAGGTGAGCCACCGCTGAGTGACTGAGCAGCCAGGGCGGCTCCCGGGCACAATCCTCTCGAGCCGGATTGCAGCACCACATGAAAATAGGTGGGCGGACGGCTGCGTGGAAGAAAGGACCCAAGTGGGAGCGAAGGCTGCAGCCTTAGTCCAAACCGCAGATTGGAGATTATGCATCTCGGTGCATCTCCCACCCCAGAATCAGTCTGACCCCTCTACCTTAATGCCACTCTTTCTCCCCTGTTCTCATTTTCCTACTAACATCTTGGGCTTTGGACCTTGATGGTCTCAGCCATGTTCAACAAGTGAGCTTTGGCCTCCCTCCCCCCAATAACCTTCCTGCTCAAGAAAACAGTCGGAAAAACTAGTAGTTCAGAGCTAAGAAAAACCAGACAGCATAAAATGAAATGTAGAAAGAGAGCCCACAACTGGAAATGACTATTCTTGTGGTCACAGAAAACAAGCATTTAGAAAACAAGATTAAAAATAGAGGTGATTGTCACAGCTTGCTTGGTCCTTTAGCAGTTTGAGTACAGGAAGCTGACTTATTCTCACAGGAAGAATTTTTCTTTATTCAAATGGTATTACAGGAAATGCTCCCCCTCCCCTGCACTTGCCAGGGCTCATGCTGTATATAAATCAGGTTCTGGGTGTTTAATCAGTTGACTCAGCTTGGGTTGGGAAGTCAGACGCATTGACTGCCTTTGGGAGGAGCCCTCCGGTGGTACTCCACTGTGCCGTTAAAACAGAAACCTTAAGACTTTGTTTGAACAAGAATGTGTTTTAAAAGGTGGGGATTCAAACTTGTATTCCTGCCCCACCAGAATCACCCCCGACTGGTGAAATGGGGTCATTGAGAAGGTTGGTTCTGCAGCCAGGTGCAGGACCTGGCTTATGAACAGGCAGTGCCAGAAGGGCCCAGGGGTCAGGCCTGTGGCTCAGAACCATCCACAGAAGGGGAGAACAAGGTCTGGTCATCTGCTGTCTTGGTCTTGGGTGCTGCAGGGACTTGCTGAAGGTCATCTTTTGGCACACCCCTGACTAGTGAGAGCCTCCTTGAGGCTGTTGGAGGCCTACATTTTGCACTTCCAGGGGATGGTGGTTTCTGCACTAATGGCAGTGTCAGAAACCTTGTTAGCACAGAGAGTGTACCTCTTGGGATTGGGGAAAAGGGACATTAGCCGACCATACCTGAAATCCTGACGAATGGAGGGAGGAAGGTAGGGGGAAAGAACTATTTATTGAGTCTGTCATGTGCTAAGGGATTTAGATTAGATCATTGAATTTAAACTTCCTAACAGGTTTCTAGTAGCCTTAGGACAGAGGTGAGGAGTAGGGATGGGGTTGATTGATTGTAGTGGGGTAATGTAGAGTGGAGGCAGACATATTGCTGTATAGGGAACCAAGTCAGTGGAAAATTACGCACATGAATTGGAAAGAATGTGAGTTGTGCATCCATGCAGACCCAGCTCTGTCATGCTGTAGCTGTGTGACCTTCAGTAGGTCACATACCGTCTCTGAACTTCAGCAGCATCCTCTGTTAAAAGGAGAGCCATGCTGACCTTCCAGGTTCCACAGGAGCATCACTGGACCATATCTTAAAAGGCTTCAGCATAGTGCTGGGTACACAGCAAGTGTCCTGGATATATAGCTTGAGTCTGTGGCTAGAGTAGCTGGGGACTGACAAAGCTTGGCTTTGGAGTCAGCCATACTTGAATTTAAAGGCTAGCTGGACAGCTTAGCTCTGTGATCTTGGGC
This sequence comes from Manis javanica, assembly GCF_040802235.1. Lineage (NCBI taxonomy): Eukaryota > Metazoa > Chordata > Mammalia > Pholidota > Manidae > Manis > Manis javanica. Next base: position 9,869,766 of record NC_133157.1, on the reverse strand, counting down.
AGGTCATTTCTTTCCTCTTAGCTACAAATTTCAGTGCCTTTAAAGTGAGACTGATTCTTCTCCCTATCTAAGTTCTTTTTCTTCCTCACTAAAGCGCCTCTGGTCCTTTGGGGCAGGGATTTGTCCAGAGCAGTGGTTTTGAGTGGTCTTGCACTCTCTCTTCCCCCTGAGGAAATTGGGCAATGTCTGGAGACATTTTGATTGTCAACTTGGGGAATGCTATTGCGATATAGTGGGTAGAGGCTGGGATGCTGGTAAATACAGTACACAGGACAGAGCCCCCCACATCAACCATCTGGTCTAAAATGTAAGTAGCGCCAGGATTGACAAACCCTGACCTAGAGGAGACAAGGGGCCAGGCAGGGTTCCCCATCTCCACAGCCTGTTCTCTCGGAAGGCCCAAAGCCAGCTGATCTAGAGGCCAGCCTGGTACATGGTGTGCCCTCTGTGCCCCCCAGATCTCCCAGCTCTGAAGGCCCCTCACCCATCAGCACCTCTAGTGAATGCTTGATTGGTAGACTGGCATGTGGAGAGGTTACTAAAGCAGTGTCACCCTCCCCTTCCTGGTCCATCTTCTGAGTGATACTGTTGACCAAACATGCTGGTTAGTGGAGAGTGCCAGGCTGCATTTCCTTGTAAGCCTCTGGGACTCTGCTTATTGCTCTGGGACACCAAATTAGAAAAGAGTTCTGAGGTAGAAGTTATTAGTGGCTGGTATCAACTGGGCTTCTCCTTACTGGGAAAAGGACTTCCAAAGCTGATCCATACAGGGAGCTAGGTCAGAGCCCAGCAGGGGCTAGGAATCAGCAACAGTGGCTCCCCGGGCGGCATGGGCCCAGCTCAGTCAAGATGGAGCCCACACTGGGGAAGAAAGGACTCAGCTTTGCTCTGGAGGCTTTGTCTGTTCACACGTGGGTATCGCTGCATGAACAGGAGTAAAGACCTGATTGGGCAGAAGCCATTTCTCATTCTATTTTTGAAGCTTTTTGGCTGAAGCCAGTATTTCAGATGAGGAAATGAAAGTTGGCTGATGTAATTCAGTTTAAAATAGGTGTCACCTTTGGGGACCTAGCCCAGATTGTAATTTTCTTCTGAGTGCTGGGGATTCAGAACTCAGCAAAGAGTACGTCAGGACTGCAACTAAAGTTTGTAGAATTGGCAGGGGATGATGAGCTCATTTTGTTGACAAAAGGTTCTTCTAGACTGAAAGCTCCCTTCTTGCAGCAGTTGGGAACCTTGCTCACCTGATCAGGTTTTAGAAGATAGATGTTTTAGCACATCATCTCAACTTTTTAAAATAGTTTAAGTGATACAAAGCATTGGATCAAGAGATTACCATTCGTGTTTTTGCTCTTTTGAGAATGATAACCTCACATGTTGTTAGGGTACAGGAAGGGCAGGTACTGTGCCCAGGGCTGAGCAGGTGCAAGTGAACTCAGTCAGTTTGCTGCAAGTTACCTGTGAGGGCAGTTGCTTTGTTACCACCTTCCGGGGCAGCAGTAATCCAACGTGCTTTGCAGGGGGAGGCTTAAGGAGCACAGAAGGCAGGACTTGCAGGGTTGGCAGGGGTGCCCACCACCTCCCATGTGGCTCAGGAAAACTACAGGCTACCCTCTAAACAAGCAGTGCCCACCTGCAAGCTGTAGTGGGAGGTGGGTGAACGTGGGTACTAAGCCGTCTGAGTACTCTCTTGAGCTGATTTTTAAATTAGTCATGAATAAAAGTGTGGACCTGCTTGAGCCCAGCCATCCTTAACTGGTGGTGATGCACAGGGGACATGCTTCGGGCATTTCATGCAGCCTTGCGGAACTCGCCTGTCAACACCAAGAATCAAGCTGTGAAGGTAAAGAGGGTCACGGTGCAGCTCTGCTGGGTGGTGGGACCATGGCTGTGGTTGTCCGTGTCCCCAGCTGAACGTGAGCTCTCTGGGGCTCTGAACAGTGTCTGTTTCATCTCCGTGTCATCAATGAGTCTCTACTAAGGGAGTGTCTGCTGGGCAGTGCTTCCCTGGAAGCCACCTGGCATTCCTGCCATCAAAGCTGTCAGTGTTTGTAATAGAAGCTCCCCAAGGCTCTTCTCCTCAGGGCCTTACGGGTGTGAAGTGAGCTGGACCTTGCTCATTAGCAAACAACAAGTAAGCTTGCCAGGTGAGGTTTACAGTGGCTACGCTTTATAGGCTATTCAATAAGCCTCACTTGCATAATGATTTTCAGTGCTTCTAAGAGTTCCTGCCTGAAAAAGAAGGTAGAATTGTGCTTACTGCCTCCCTTAGGCTGTCTAAAGTTTCCGTGCTGATGCTGTCTAAAATTTGGTCCAGGGAAAGGGGTCTCTGAAGCAGGGTCTTTGCAATTTTGTGGCAGCATCTTGATGTAATCACAACCACACTTCTCTAAGGTGGAGGGAGTGGCCTCTCTGTTCGTGGGTGTGAAAGCAGAGGGAAGCTGCAGCCAAGTAAACCTGCTTTTCTAAAAAACAGATCTCCACAGTTGTGATCCTATAGAGTCTTAAGGCCTTGCTGGTGTTACCAGAAATAGTGATGCTTCTCCCTTGGAAAAAACTTATTTCTTCCAAAATGAGTGGAAAAGCTTAGTTGACATAAATAAGGGATATGTTGAAATTTAAATAAAATAATTTCAGCCTGTTTTTTTTTTTAACCATTCTAGTGTTAGAAATTGGGCAGTGTTTCTAATGAGTTCTGACCCCTTGTTCTCGTTTGGTATTTGTGTGCCTTCACTGTGGCTCTGGGCCTCATTCCCTTTCTCTTTTCCTCTGTAGGAACGAGCCCAGGGTGTGGTGCTGAAAGTACTTACAAATTTTAAGAGCAGTGAAATTGAGCAGGCTGTGCAGTCACTGGACAGAAATGGCATTGACTTGCTAATGAAGTACATTTATAAAGGGTTTGAGAAGCCCACAGAAAATAGCAGCGCAGTGTTACTCCAGTGGCATGAAAAGGTATGTGAACACATTGCCTACACAGGCAGCACACTGACTCACTCCAACCCCAGGGTTCAAATCAGCAGGCCAGATTTTCCAGAACATAGGACAGTCTGATAGGCATATGAGAATAAGGGGCCACACTTAAAGCAACTTGGGACACCTGATCACTTACCTCTCTCAAGGAAGCAGCTGGTAGAGGTTCGCAATGCGATCTCTAGTAATCACAGTTACTTTAGCTCTCGATTTATGCCAGGCAGGTCATGGGGCAGGTGACTTGGCATAGCAGGGTAGATGGGTAGTCCCAGGTGGGAGGAAGGCAGGCTTACTGGTGGCTGGGGCTTCATAATATTTTCTTTGCATTGATGGAAGTGGTGGTCAGGGGCTCTTAGGAATGCAGGCTGAGCCATCTGGCCAGCTTTTTGGGCTTCCTGCTCCGGCCTCAGCCTCATCAGGCCAGAGTAGGAAGTGGCAGAAACCTTGAACATCACTGAATAGGGCCTTCATCCACCTGAAGCAGAAAAGGCTGTGCGTGTACTTTGCTTGGGTTGGTACAGGAACAGAGCTGCCTGTCTAGCCCGTGTCTTGCCTGGGTGCCAGTGTCCTCTTGCACTGTAGAGCTGCAGGAAGCCTGTCCACCATTACAGGAAACTAAGCTATTACTAACACGTCCTTCCCAAAAGGCTCTGTGGTTTTAATGGAGTGGTTCTCTTGCTGAGGGGTCCGTCACTTGGCAGCCTTGGTGCTGGGCTCCAGTGCCGGCCTTTGGTCCTGCTGGTGGGTGTGCTCTGCCTGCTCAGCTGGAAGGTGAGCTCCTGGGCTTTGTAGGTGGGGGTGGCTGTGGTACTGGAGGAGCTGAGTGAGCCCTCTGCATGATATGAAGGCCAGGCCGTTTGGTTCCTTTAAGGCAACATGGTGCTCTGCTCTATTGGAACTTCTAATGAGGACTCCTGGAGGCAGCTGTAATGGGCTTGCATCTACTTAAGTGCTGAGGGCAATGCTGGCAGGCCAGAAACAAAAGGGAAAGCTTGTTGAAGGGAAAATTGGGTGGCAGGGGCCTTCTGCTATACGTGTGTGCTTGGTAACAATGTTCTCAAGCCCAGCGCTGCTGCCTCCAGAGATGGCAGCCCTTTAGGACCCTTGGCTCCAGGATGGGGCTCCATCCCTAGAACGTGACCGCTGTTGCTGCCTTGCAGGAATCTTTTTTCAGAGGGTCTGTGACACGTTGGGACCTGGGTCTGGGAATGCATGATTCCATCTACCCTACAAGCTAGGTTCCCTTTGGCCAACAGATCTCATTTGATGTTTCCTTTTCCTGCCCCCACAGGCATTAGCAGTAGGAGGACTAGGCTCCATTATAAGAGTTCTTACAGCAAGAAAGACTGTTTAAAAAATAGACTCATGTTACCTTGAGAAGAAGTTTGGATGCACGGCTGGTGAAGAAGGTATTGACAACAGACCATCTTCCTAAGAACTTCCCAACTATTTCAGGACATGCATCCTCTGAAGTGTATTTTATATTCAAGGTGGAGGGAGAAATCGTCTTGCTGTTTCCTAAGTCCTTTGCAGGATCTGATAGTCTATGCCTTTGTCTGCGAGTACTGCAGAGCTGACATTGTGACTGTCTCCCGGAGAGGCTGGCCAGCACTGGTCAGCAGCACAGGCCTGTGTGCACTGCCTGTTTAAAAGGGGGGGTGATTTGGGCAGGTGCAGATCTTAAGGGCTGTGGTCAGGGGGAGAGCTTGGTGTTTTTGAAGTGGAAAACCCTCGAGGGTTTGTACAGATACCCCACCCTCCCAGAGAAGGCAGGCTCTCTTGGATTCATTGTAAAGTGCCTGCTGCATCAATAAAGCTCTTGGCTTATTAGTACATACTTTGTGGTGCATTTCATGTATGTAAAAAAAATGGGCAGTGAATGGGATGGTAATGAATAAGAGGTTGACTATTCTAGAAACTGGATGTGGAGGGTGGTAGATGAGTGTGCCTGTCCCTGGGCGCCAGCATGGGAACCTAGCCCTCTGGCCACAGCAGTGCCTCAGACTTGGGCTGCAGCTGCTGGCCGCTATGGAGAGATGTTTTGTCGAATAACTTTGTTTCTAACTCCTTTGATTTGCATGTAATTTTGGCACTTATTTAATAAAGTGCCAGACATTCAGTAATTGACCTGGGCTTTAAAACTCTCTCCTGTTTGTGTGACTGCACTTGTGGGGTATTTGGAGAGTGGGCCTCAGACACCTGCTGACTCTGGGTCTGGCTGTTTTAACATGACATGGACAATTCATTAATTCTTTAAAGGATTAAAAGCAAAAAACAGGTAGCAGTCAGCCTGTAGATATAAAAGGAACATTTTTTTGCCTATGACCAGTAACAGTGAGCCTCTCTGAGGAGCAAAAATGCAATTTTTTCCTTCTTGGCACATATGACTACAGTTTGCTTTCTGTTAAAGGTTAAGGACCCTGTTCATACTCTTGAAGCTCTTCCCAGTCATTCGAGCCTTGGGACAGACTTTGACCGAAGTGACACAACCTTCCCTACTGCTCTGCAGAACCCCCATCATCCCTGAGCGGTAGGACCAGGCTGCTGGCTTCATTAAGTTATATGTAATTATATGTATTTACTCACCCAAAACCCAGATCTGGGGAGGTTCTTTCTGAAAGACAAAAATTCTATAGTCTGTCCTTCCCCCTTTTTTAAATTATTAGATTACTGGCTTATGACTTGGGAACAGCCAGATGGAAAGATACATGGGGCAAGGTATGGAGAAAGGGCAGAGCTTCCAGGCTCTGAGTGCGCCACTCCTTACAGCTCCATGTTTCAACCGGAGGCTCCATGCTATAGTCCTTGAAGTATTAAATAGACATAATGTACTAAATCTAACAAGCCAGAGATCGACATACCAACTATACCAAATAAAACCCATGCAGTTGCATCTGGATTAAAGAACTTTTAATCAAAAAGTATGTGACACCACAAATGAATTTTCTACAGTAGTTTAGATAATAGAATTCCTATTTACAACATGAGATTAAGATCAATGCTCATATAAAGGGCTATATATACTGTCTATCACAGAACGTTTTGTACAAGTAAAAGTGCATTAAATCACTTATTCCACGCTTCCTCTTAAAGCTGAAAGAAACTCAACATGCAGGAGGAAAGCCTAATCAGAATGGATCCTCCCTAAGCAAATACAGACTTAGTGATGAGCTCCAAACTACACGTAAAGCTGCCGAGGGATGGGGTGATGTGGGGAAGGGAACGGGTGAGACCAGCTCGGGCTGGCAGGCCTCAGAGGAGCGGGCGGGGCTCCCAAGCTGTGATGCCTCTGGCAAGCCCTGAATCACCACATCAGGGACTGACTCCCTCCTGGCACAGCTGGCAAAGCTACCCCTCATCAGAATTACAGAAGGGGCTCGTGTTTTGCGTTCCCACCAGGTAAATGGGAAATGTCATTCTAAACCCCAGACATCCGTAGGGAGGAGCCCCAGGGGGAGATACATAATGGAGAACAGGTCACCTGGATGGCAGCCCAAACTGGGTGAAAGGTCATGCTGCCCTTGCTTGGTACTTCCACGTCCATGGGAACATAGTAGGCTTACTCTAAATCCCCCCTTCTTTTTAGATATATATTTTAACCCTAAGCATTTTTGAGAAACGTAACCTTACATCATTGGATAACTGGTAAATTTAGGAGTCCCAGTTACTCAGTTTTTTGTTTAACCAGTGAAACTTTCATTACACTATAAATCAGTAAGCAGTTTCCCTTTAGATTTGATTTTGTGGCTTATCCAGGGCAAGCATGTTCCCTTTTCCTTAATAATGCAAGTTTTTATTAGTCACTACCAGAGCCATCTGCATTGCTCTCAAGTACTGCAGCCAGCTGGGCGCTATATATGACTGTAGTGTTGTCTTAAATATTTGGGGGTAGAACGAGGGAGAGAGTGGTGGCTCTAAGGCACACCACCTCCAATGTTTTGGTCAAGGCTGGGGGGGAAGGCCAGCTGCTGCTTCCTTTGAATACAGCACACTGTCCTTAACAGTAGGAAACATGTGATTAGTATTTGCTCAGTATGACAACACAGAATTAAGAGCAAAACAAATGAAGTACCACCACTGCTTCAAAGAGAAGCAGATGCCACGGAAGGCTAGTCAAAGTACAAAGGGACAGGAATCCCAATCTTAGAAATAATTTCCTAGTGATGCTCTGATTTTCCTTTAAGAATACCAGTTAATGGATTTTATAATACAGAAGCTGTATTTATAATAGTGGAGAAGTTTAGCTATAAAAAATAGTTTAAAATGGTTTACCAGCAACCTATCCAAGACAAGTACATTCATTAAAAAGGCAATTGAGTGTATTTGGTACTAAGGATCTTTTTATACATTTGTTATTTTTCTTCAGTAAAATGAGATACTGTCAGAAAGTTGCATATTCATTAATCCACATGGGCTCCAGAAGACCTTAAAGATGTACACATCTAAAGTTCTAGGTGGTTTGAGAAACAAGGTAAAATAATGTTTTCTGGAGAGGAAGAGTCAAAAAGCCTCTTCTAACTCATCTGAACCCAAACACGCGAACAGGGAAGGGCATTTTAAAAAGCCACCCTTGCCAAGTTGGCTCCCTGCAGCAGCAGCAGGTGGCATGGCCTGCTGGGCACCGTTTCAAAGGGCTGTCTGTATGCCAGCATCATCACTACATGACGGCTCACTTGCCTCGTCTCTGATGGATGCTGATGGCTTCAACTTTAAGTGATAACATTAAAAGTTAGAGGATTCAGGTGCATCGCAGCTGGCAGAGCTGGGATTTTAGTAGCACTGTGGAAATGGGGGTAATGCCAGGACCTTCCCATTTGGTGACCAGAGTGACATGGGATCAGCTACCTCCTGAGGTTCACGTCAGTCTGCAGGGAAGTGCGCCTTAACTCTTGTAAACAATGTTGAGTCGCTTGTACAAAATACTGCAGTTACAGTGATTAAAAACCCACCCAGACTGGTGTGTCAGTGTTCTTTTCACAGAAAAAGTGCCAGCCCGTGGAGCCCTACCCCTGGGGAGCTCCACCTAGGACCACGGTATCCGAGGGCTGGAGATGGATGGCCGGATGCTGCCCTTGGGAGCTGGCTTGGACCCAAACCACGACATCTGTGTTGAAACAGAAAAGTCTCTTGAGATGAGAATTAGGAGCAGGGGAGAGGAGGCTGAAAGAGGCCCCTGAGCCGCTGCTAGCAGAGCCGCGAAGACAACGGCTGCAGAACCAGTCTGCAGGGAGGAAAGCCCACTCACTCAAGTGTGGCAGGGCAACTGGGGAAAAACCAGCTGCCAAGAACAAGGTAGTGCAACTGTGGGTAATTCTTCCTTCAAATCTTTTTCTATTATATCATTTATGCAGGTACTTTTTGAATATTTTTCTTTTATAATTTTTATAACATCTGGGTGCTGGACCCAGATGAGGACCCATGAATGAAGCGATATCAATGAACGTGCTTTAGAAAATACAAGGCCTACTGGTCAGGTCAGCACGGACCTGCATGTCTTCAGGAACTACTGCCTGAGTTCATCATCCAAAGCACCTTCTGAGCCGCTAATGCAGTTGGGAGCCGGTCTCTGCCAGTGCAGGTAACTAAGGTGTTTTAGAAGCAGGACAGCAGACCAGGGAACCCTACCTTATACTCCAGGGTTTCTTTGAGCATGTTCTCTTCCTCTTGAGAAAAGTTCAGCAACACCGACACAGCTTTTATGAGATGAAAAGCCTGAAACAAAGTTTGGCTGCCATGGGCCTTGGTGGAGGGGAGAGGGGGTGTGAGGTGGTTGGGGGACAGTCAGGGATAAACCTTCCTCGTTCTGCTCCCCACTTGGTTAGGAAGGACCACGTGGAGGGTGAAGTCAGCATTCTGAGATCTGACAGGTTCTTTCTCTCCCCTCCCTCCCGCTTTTACATCGGGGACCAGCAAGATCGCCCAGGACATCCACAGCAGCTATGCAGGATGTTGGGCAGATCCAGTGCCCTGGACTCTGGCCTCGGCATCCCGCCCACATCCCCCAGGAGCTAGTTCCCCACTTGACGCTCCCTACTTGCTGCTCAGTCAGGTCAATTCCAGCTGGAGAAAGGACTAAGTCTCCATGCCAGTGGTAACATTGGAATGTGGGAGAGGAAAAAAGAAAGGGATTTGGTGGGAAGCCATGCAGGTCTCAGACAAATAAGCCAGACCCTGGGGTGGAACTCAGAACTCAAAAAGCAACTCAGAAACCCTTTACCTCAGATTCGCGACAGGACATGAATTTTAAAACCACATGTTTAAGGTACTCGAAGTTGACCTCACGGGCATCAGTAGTTAGGTCAGCATTATTCGTGACAGCAGGGGCCAGGTTTGGCATCTCAGGGCCAGGCTTCTCTCGGACTTCAAAAAGCTCATTATCGGGTCTGATTTTCTGAAAAACCAATGGAAAGATGTTACATCAAGCCCTTCAAGAGAGGTCTGAAAATCACCTGGGAGATTCATCTGGCCCAAGCTGTGATCACCTGCTCGTTCCCTTCCACACCTTGCGCATAGCAGGGCAAAAAGGCCCCGCTGGGAAAGAAGCACAAGTGTCTGAAGGTGGCTCAGTCCCTCCAGCTGGGGTAGACAGCTGAAAAGGGGAGAAGTCATCTGGGGAAGTTCAGACATTTCCTTAATCCACGTCAGGACACACCAGGGTCAGGGAGCACCCCAGCCAGGGCAGAGGTGCTGTGTCCTCCTGTGGTCGGGTCTGCCACTGTCCCATTCACATGTGCAGACATCCCTTCAATGACCTCTCAGACAACATTTAGGCTCGGAGAAGGCAGGCACATGCCCGAGGTCATGCAGCCACTTTTCAGAGGCATGTAGAAGCTGGCAAAGCCACTGTCCCACCAGCCAACATCTGACTTCCCAGAGACCATTGCAGTCAATTAGGGGAAGGACAGCATTGTCAGGCAGCAAGGGACTCCAGAAGGATGGGAGGGCTGGGAGGGTACAGGCAGTGGAAGGAGAGGGACACTTACCAGTTCCTTCTGCAGAGTCTTTTTGAGTTCCAGCATCCTCTGCTGCATCTGCTTTATGGTCTGAAACAAATCCCCCACCCCGCAAAAAGCAATTCATTAAACACATTTCACCATCTTTAAGGTGCAAAGGACAACAGAGCAGACACCCTCTTGGGCCCCCATGACCCCGTCAGAAGTCCCTGCCTTGTCGCCTGAGAGCTGCTGCCTCGGGCTCTCTCCCTCACGTGCCACTGCGTCGCACACTTGCTCTCCAGGCCCAGCAGCGGCACTGGAGTGGTCAGAACCCCTCTGCGGTGCACATGAATGTTGCAGTGCCGCCCTCCCCTCCCCACGGGCTCGGTCCTCGGGACTGCTTTTGCGCTCGCCTCTGTAAACAGCACAGCTAGAAACATCCCTTTACAGTATATACTGTCCTTCAAAATTATTTTTATGTGTTACGCTCCCCAAGCAGAATACTTAGGCCAAAATTTATGTTTTTCATCATCACCATTGCCTTCTGGAAAAGAACTGGCAATACGTATTTTGAACAGTGTAGAAGTTCATGGTTTTTCTGTACAATCCACCAACACTGGGTTTGATTTCTTTAACTTATTTTATTTTTAGTCTGGTAAGTATTATGAGCCTTCAATGTAGTTTGTTACACATTCCAATAATTGCTAGAAAGGGTGAAACTTCGTTTTCCCAATGAAAAGAATTTACTGTACAATCAGCAATACAGGAAAAAATTTAAATAAGAATCTCTCCAAAATCTGAAACTGTAGTATCAAAATGAGTTTCTCCTATGGACTTGTCTCTGTCACCATTCTTGCACTGAGTAGCTGGAATTTTGAATGGTATTTTTCACTTATTGGAGTTTTCACAGCTTTCTACAATTTTCCTAGTTATAAATGTGACAGTAACTCTAGGAGCACCATGCCTTGTTGTGTAGCTGAATTTCTGTTTTTGAGCAGAGCTGTAACAGCCTTTATTTTCTTCAGAGAAGTAGCCCCACAGTGTCTAGAGGAGGGAGGCGCCTGGGTCAGAGGACCAGCTCCTGTCAGGCACATGGAACGGCCTCCAACACAACCCATTTTATAAAATAGTAATGAGTTGTTTTCATCTGTATTCTCTTGCTTGACCAGGAAGCTGGATGTTCTCCAAAAAATACATACGATATTTTATTTTATGACTTGATTTTCTAGGTTCTTGGCTCATTCATTAATTCATTCAACAAGTACTGATTATGTGCCTACTATGTGCCAGACACTGTTGTACAGGCTGGGGGAACAGAGATAAACAAAACAAAAAAACAGTGTCTGCCCTCAAGAGGGAAATGTCAATACCCAACATACAGTGTATCAGAGGTAGTAAGAGGTGTGGGACAAAAGAGCAGGGTACAGGGAGAGGGAGTTCTGGTGGTGAGGGCTGACAAGGGGTAGCAGGGGGGCCTTACTTGACAAATGACACCATGAAGGGAGTGAGGGTAATTCGGCAAAGAATCTTGCAACAGAAGGCTCAGCATGTGCAAAGGCCCTGAGGTGGGAGGCTGCTTGGTATTCACAGAAAGGCAAGGCCAGCATAGCTGAGAGAGAATGCTGGGAAAGCAGAGTGACTGTGGTGAGAAGGGCGACAACGGGCCAAGCCACACACAGCTTTGCAGGCCACTGAAGGATTTTGGCCTTTATAGAGAGACGGGATGTTGTCGGAGGGCTGGAACAGAGCAGTGACAGGGAAACCAGTTAGAAGCCCAACACCATTCTCTAGGGAAGAGGATGGTCACCTGGCCTGCAGTGGTGGTAGAGTGGGGATGAAATACAGCTCATTCTGGTTATAGTTTGAAGGGAGAGCCAAAAGGATTTGCTAATGGTTAGGATGTTGGTTGTGGAAAAAATAAGGGGGTTGAGGATGACACCAAGGCTTTTGCCATTTACTAAAGAGGAAAGATGGCAGTAGGCACTAGGGAGCATGGTGAACCTCAAGTGTGGTTTTGGATGTTTCAAGTTTCAGATGCCTTTCAGACACTCATGTGGAGATACAGATACAGAGCAGATGGACATGTGGTCCAGAGCTCATGGAAGCTTTGTGGGCCTGAGAGAATGATGTGGGGGCCAAGCCAGCGGCATACAGTACAGGGGAGACTGCCAAGGGAGTGAGTGCAATTCAGAGATGAGGTCCAAGGGCTGGACCCTGGGGGACACAATGCTTGTATTGTACAAAATACACTTTTCTGTATTTTGTATTTCACACTAAGAGGTTAAATGTGTGAGAGAGAGAATGAACACTTTTCCTTTTGTTAAATACCTAAAACAACTCGTGCCCTCCCACCCCCGAAAGCTCACAATTTGGGGACAGAATTTCAGGCCAGAGCAATAACTAGCCAGCACACAACTTCACAGGGCATTTGAAAACCAGGACCAAGTGAGACTCTGCCTTTATGGGTGACAGGCCTCGCTGGATGCATGGAATCAGGACATTTATTAAGCCTCTACCAAGTACCAGAAATTTTACAGGACAGCTAACAAACACGTCCATTTCATTTCCCACCTCCCCAGCTCAAAAACAATCACTTAAAAGTAGGTATTTCTGTCATTTCACAGCTACAGAAAGGAAGTGAGAGGTAAGGTGACTGGTCCAATATGACCCAGATGGTGACAGCAGAATTGGTTGGGAACACCTAGACTTACTGCTGCTTAAGCTCCTATTCTCTGGACATTCTCTTGGGTGGGGAGGGCGACGACTGGCAGGTGTGAGAGGCAGGCATGGCAGGATGAGGCCCAGGAAGAAGCCCTACTGATGAGAGGCCATCTCTCCCCCTAGAGATGTACAGGGGCATCAGCAAAACTCTCCAAGAAGGGACTGAATGATTTGAGGCACAGGATGGGGTAAGAGTAGAGACACAAACAGCTGAGTAAAGAACATTCTCACCTTATTTTTCTCCAGAAGTTGCTGCTCCAGGTCCTGTTTTTCCTTCTGTAATTGCCCGAGATCCATGGCCCCCACCTCACCATTTGGGATTCCCTCCACAGCCTGAAGCTGGTACGCAGGGTCCTGCATAGCCTGGGAGGTTACCTACAGCAAGTGATGGTGGCAAGTTAAGAGCAAGGAATGTAATGTCAAGCTAAGCCACAGGTCTGTGGGGAAGGGGACCAGACTCGTGCCAAAGGCGCAGTCTGGTGTGTTCCAACAAGTAGCTGATCAGGAACCAAACTTCTACTACGGAGATCCCCCCTGGGCCTTCCAGAGCGACAAAAAGCAATCCAGGCGATGAATCTGCTGGGAAGGGATTTCACCCTGAACCCTGACAGGGGCTGCCTCGTCCACTGGGCTCCTCAGGGCTCACAGCCTCCTAGTTAGTCAGTTAAGCAGCCTCACTTTATATTTCATCGTGGCCAACTGCACATGGACTTGGTGGGCTAAGATGGGTCTTACGTGAGGCTCACTGACGGAGAGCAGGTCCTCCTGAGCAGCGGCTGCATCGGACTCCACAGCCCGCAAGCTCCTCAGGGCCTCCAGCTCACTGTGCAGCTGGTGCGTCTGCAGCAGGGCACAGTCATGACCTAGGCCAGGCAGCAGGTAGGTGAGCACCACGAGCCTCGTGGCTCCCTGCTGCCCCATGACTGGGCCACCTCAGGGCATGAGTGCTGGTAGGAACAGGTGAGAAGGCTGGGCCCGGGGCAGACCCTTACCTTTCTTCAGCTGGAGAATTTCCTGCTCCTTCTGGAGAATAACTTCAGTTTTTTCCTGCAGACTCTGCTCCTTTTCATCTATCATGGCTGTCAGGTTAGCAGTCTTACAGAGGGAAAGCAGAATGAGAGAAGGCTGGCAGAGCAACCCCATCTCTCCTAAAGGAATCTCCGTTTTTCCACTACCCAGAGTCTCTAGTGAATCTCTCCACAAATGCTTCCCTGAAGTCGACAGCCTACAACAGACCCCAAGCTAACCTCTGCTCCTATAAATACACAAATCAGCTCTCTTTGGCAGGGGCCCTGCACGCAGGAAATCACCCTCCCTGCCCCTCTGGCCATGGTGGGCCTACCAGAGATGTGGCTGTTCCACCCAGCCTACCAACAAGCTATTATAACTGTAACTTCCATGTCCTGAGTGCCTGCAATGAGCCCAGCAGTGGATACACATGACCTCATTACCATATCCTGGAAGGTGTGATTATCCTAGTCTTTTAAGAGGCAGCTCGAGAGACTTACCAAAGGCTTAGAGCCAGTTACCTAGAAGGTCTGGGGCCTCACACTGCGTCTGTCTTCAAAGGAAGGCTTTCCCCACCCTTCCTGCTGAAAGGTCCACCGAATATGGTCTCTAGGGCCTGTAGGCAGGGATGGCTCCCTTCAGAGAATAGAGCCCAGTAGGTGATATTTTTTCCAGGTGATGTTTATAACAATAACTGGCTATCAAAAATCAAAAAGGCCATCCTGTGGGGTGAGGATTTCTTTACAGCGTTTTCCTCCCATCTTCCTAGAGACCTCAGGGGAATGACACAGTTGGCAGCATTCCTGAGACCTGTGTCCCCCCCCTGCCCTAGACAGACGGGGAGGTAATGTGGTCATCCTTAGGACTGAGGAGGGGCATCGCCCACACCTCAGGGTCGCCTGGGGCCTACCTGTTGCTGGAACTCTTCCCTCTGCTTCCGCACCTCCTCCAGGGCTTGAGCCATTGCCACACTCACAATTTCTCTCTGACTCCATTCATCCTACAATCCAGCAGACATGTAGGAGATTGAGCCCCAAACCTCTATTCCCATTTTTTTAGCTGCAGCCTTCATGTGAGGGAGGGAGTACTGCCTTGCAGGCCCAGACTAACGCTCCTCTTCGAGGGCCCCAGGCTGCTCTCTAGCTGCAGTGCCTTCTGTTTTCCTCTGAGAACTGTCCTAGTGGGCCAAGCACTGACCTCTGGAAATGGGCACATGGCTGACGGTTGGTCATCCTATGAACACACTAGTCAGTGTGCAGGCCAAAGCTAGGAGACCTAGAACTTGAAGAGCTGGTCTAATGAAATCAATGCAGAAAAAGAAGAAAAAGACTCTCAGACCCATGGGAATGTAGTAGTGCACTGGAATAATTGGTTACAGAAAAAATAGTAATCAATCACTGAATTTTAATAGGGTAAAATGTCACAGACTCATCAAAATTGCCCATTTTGTGGGAGAGAAAGGCTCTGAGAAGTCAAGTAGTTTGCCTGAGGCCCTAGAGCTGGTAAGCAGCACAGCCAAGTCTCCTGTGTCTGAGCTCAGAGCCAAGCCTCTGGACGCTAGGCTCTCCCACGCACGGTATTTTCTACCATGAGCAGGGCTGCCTCACTGGACTTCCCAGAGCACAGGGACTGTCCCCTGACACACACACCAGGAGACTGATGCTTGGCTCACAAATCAGCCCCCAGACTTCCCAGGTACCCAGACACTGGTCAGGTATGTCTGCTGTTTTTGTTTACCCATAATCACCCTTTTCTGGGCTAAGAGAGTCATCGTTCCTATTCCCCATGCCCACCCTGCAGTTCCTCAGGGCTCTAGTAGGGTAGCCAAGAATGAATGATACACCCATTTTGTGGCTTTAAGGATAAGCATATGATCCAGGCCTGGCCAATCACAGCACCTATTCCCTTTGGCCAAACTGCTTTGTCCAAAGGATGGCTCTGTCACCCAAGATGAACTAATCAGAATCCTTTTTTACATAATGAATCTGAGAGGGAGAAGCCCTCTTTCCCCTGGGATTGCTAAGCTGGAATGTTAGCAGTGTGGAGCTGCTGTGGTGATGTCCACCCAATCTGTAGGACACAGTCTACATCATGGGGAAGAGCAAGGACAAGAGCTGGGTGGGGGACAGGGCAGGAGCCACGTGAGGCAAGAAGGGAAAGACCTGAGGCCCCTGGTTCCAATCAGGCAAGTCTGTCTGGTTCTGTGAGCTGCTTAACTCCCCCTACAGAATCTCCTTCCACTGACACCAGTACGAGTGGGTAAGAGGGAGATGTCAGCCTCTGGCCACTGGCATTCTGCCTCCTGCCATGGAGCTGTCAGAATGGACTTTCCGTGAGCTCACCTCTACTAGAAAGGCAAATCAGCGCCTGAACTCAAGGGGCTGACAGTGGGCCCTTGAACTACCAGATAACACCCCTCACTGGGGAGGCTCTGTTGATACAAAAGGAGCAAGAGGCTTCAGGCTGGGTGGGGCTGTGAAACCCTGGCCCTGTTGCCCAGGTGGGCGGGGTGACAGGAGTGCTGTGCCTCCACAGAGGCCCTTCCTGGGGAGGTTTGGAAGAGATGCTATGACTGCTGATGTCTAAGAAGATGGGAGGCAGTCAGTGAGGAGACAGGAAAGCAGGGCAAGAAAAAGCAGGGCAGGGAAAAAGCACCCCCACAGCAGGAACTGCACTTGACCCTTGCCATCCATGGTCCTGTTGGACCCTCAGGGCAATACTCTTGAGGTCAAGGGTTAACATCTTCAGTTTATAAAAGGGAAACTGGATTCCCTCAAGAACCAGCTAGTGAGGAGCACGGCCAAGTCTTATGTGACTCTGAAGTCTGTGCTCCTACTACCGAGCCACATACACTCCAGCGCCATGGGACTCGAGGATGACTGGCGCAGCTCAGGTTTGCTGCAGGGGCCACCAGGCTACCTACCCATGTGTGGCAGCTCTCTGCACCTGGAATGATTTCCCCAGAGGGGCTCAGGGAACAGCTGTTTTGAAAAATATGGACACAAACAATTCTGAATATGTGTGCACCTAAAAATACTGCTTCAACCTAAATTTCCATCAGTAGATGAATGGATAAAGAAGATGTGGTACATGTACACAATGGAATATTACGCAGCCATAAGAAAAAAACAGATCCTACCATTCGCAACAACATGGATGGAGCTAGAGGGTATTATGCTCAGTGAAATAAGCCAGGTGGAGAAGGACAAGTACCAAATGATTTCACTCATATGTGGAGTATAAGAACAAAGGAAAACCGAAGGAACAAAACAGTAGCAGAATCACAGAACCCAAGAATGGACTAATAGTTACCAAAGGGAAAGGGACTGGGGAAGATGGGTGGGAAGGGAGGGATAAGGGCAGGGAAAACGAAAGGGGGCATTACGATTAGCATAGTGCATGGGGGACACGGGGAGGGCTGTGCAACACAGAGAAGACAAGTAGTGATTTTACAGCATCTTACTACACAGATGGACAGTGACTGTGAAGGGGTATGTGGGGGGGAACCTAGTAAACATAATGTTCTTTCTGTAATTGTATATTAATGATACCAAAATAAAAAATAAAACAGACAAACAAACAAACAAAATACTGCTTCAAAATACTTGAAGCAACAACTGACAGACCTAAAGGGAGAAAGAGACAAACGCACAACCACAGATGAAGATTTAGCACACTCCTCTCAATAACTGATGGAACATGTAGACTAAAAACAAACCAAAAAACTCCCCAAAATTACAACCTAGAAGATACATGGAAAATTAGAACAATACTACCAACCACCTTGACTTAATTAGCTTGTACAGAATGTTCTCCCTAACAGCAGCAGAACACATACTCTTCCCAAATGCACTGAACTGGTGACCAGGAGAGACTATAGGCTGGGTCATGAAACAGGGCTAAATAAATGTCAAAGGACTGAAATCGTTTGGAGTGTTGTGTGACCATAATGGTATTAAACTAGAAATCCAAGATATACAGAGAACTGCGGACGTTTGAGAAGGAACTGCACTTCTAAATAGCCCACGTGTGCAGGTTTGCAGGTTATCGTGCCCTCTCAGGCCACAGCCGCCCGTTCATGCTTTGCTCCATGATGCTGGGCCTGGCACTCTGCAAAGTGCGCTCTGCTTGGCCAGCGGGCTCCAGACTAATCTCTGCACCAGGGAGAGCTCAGGAACTCAGGGGAGGCAAGAGTGAGAAAAAGACCTGCTCCTTCCTCAACTTCCTGGTTCTGCGGCAGGGCTGCCTCACCCTGGCAGCAGCTGCATTCAGTGTACAGCTTTCCCAACACCTGGGGCTGGATTCGTTCACTGCCCTGGTCCCCAGCACACACACCAGCGCCGTTGTGCAGCGTCCTGCCTTGCAGGTCAGTGACAAATCTGTGGCTTCTTCATCTTATCTCCTAAATTCCATAATCCCGACCTCTTCACTTTGTTCCCTTAGTCCTAGGGTTGCAAGCTGCTTCCTGCAGCTGCTACCTTTCTGCTACCTTTCACTGTTTCAGCGCTGGCCTAAAAACTACCTCAGAACATAAATTTTCACTCAAATAACTGGGCTGGTTCCCTTCTCCTAACTAGACCATGAATGACACACCATCAGTCTGATTTTGTTTCTTCTTGCTCTTCATTCTTTTTTACCTCCTCACATCCTCCCTACTTCTGTCTATAATTTTCCTTCACCTGGGAGATGCTCTTTAGTACATCCTGTAGTGCAAGTCTGCTGGTGATGAATTTTTTGCTTTATTGTTTTTCTTTGGTTCTTCTACCATGCTGTGTCTGGGTATGGGTTTTAAAATTTATCCTGTTTGGATTTGTAAGGATTTTTAAACCTGTATAACTTGACAGTTTTCATCCATTTGGAAAATTCTCGGATTAAAGATGGCAGCATGAGAGGTGAGACAGAGGCTTCCTCCTAAAACCACATATAATACAAAAATAATTACAACTAATCCTGAAAGAGCAACAGGAAAGAGAACTGCATCAGATTGCATACACCTGAAGAAAAGAGCAGACCTCATGGAACAGGGTAATGTACCAAAGCTGTGGCTTGGCAGGACCCAAGCCCTTCCCCCACCCCAGCACACTGGTGGGAGGAAGAGAAATGGAGCAGGGAGGGAGTGGAGGCCTGGGACTGCTGAATACCTAGCTCTGGAGATGTGCTCTGGGAGCACAAACCTACATTTCATTGTGTTTGCATGGTACTCTTGAGATTAGGGGGTTGGAAAGCTAAGATAGGCAGAATTCCTGGAGAGACTGAGATTCCAGCCACTTGTGGAAAGCAGGGATCCATATCTGGCTACTCTGGGACAAAAGAAAGGTGGGCAGTCTGAGAGACTTCCTAACAAGGAAGCCCTTAGCAAGAGGGCTGCTAAAGGGGCAAGAATTGCACAGAGGTTACTACTCAGGAGAAGGGACAGGTAGACAAAATTGTCTGGGGGTACTCTGCCCAGCAGGTTCCAAACTTTCACAGTCTTCAAGTGCTCCAGCTCCCTGGCTGGATACACAGCTCCAAGGATCCCCTCCGTGAAACGCAGCCTACTGCACCTTTCTCCTGGCCAGACCCACTTGGCTTGCAAACCGGCAAACCCTACACTGGCGTTAGGCCAGTTAGAGGGAAGACCTGTCTACAGCAACTACAAACGCAAAGCACAGAGGCTTATTTATACCTGCATGCTTGGCCCACTGGGTCAGGCAGTGGTGTCAGGCCTAGCAGGCGGGAAGCAGGAAACAGCTCTTTCCTCCCCAGAGGAACCAATACCACTCCCCTGCGACCCCCAACACTGCTTCAGGGGCTGAGCAGCTCCAGAGAGTAGAGATTCTGGACACTAGAGGGCGCCATATACAAATATGAAATGCCAAAGGAATCTGGTCCAAAGTAAAATTATTAATACAACTCCTGAGAAAGATTTAAATGACATCAATGTCATGAATCTTCCTGAAAGGGAGTTCAAAATAAAAATCATTAACATGCTCATGGAGGTACGGAAAGATATTCAAGAACTCAGGAATGAATTCCGGTCGGAGATCCAATCATTGAAGAGCACAATGGAGGGTAGTAAAAGCAGATTACATATGGTGGAGGAGACGTTAAATGAAATAGAAACTAGAGAACAGGAATACAAAGAAGCTGAGGCACAGAGAGAAAAAAGGATCTCTAACAATGAAAGAATATTGAGAGAACTGTGTGACCAATCCAAACGGAACAATATTTGCATTATAGGGGTACCAGAAGAAGAAGAGAGAGAAAAAGAAATAAAGTGTCTTTGAGGAGGTAGTTGCTGAAAACTTCCCCAATCTGGGGAAGGAGATAGTCTCTCAGGCCATGGAGGCGCACAGATCTCCCAATACAAGGGACCCAAGGAAGACAACACCAAGACGTAAGTAATTAAAATGGAAAATATCTAGGATAAGGACAGACTATTAAAAGTAGCCAGAGAGAGAAATAAGATCATATACAAAGGAAAGCCCATCATGCTAACATCAAACTTCTCAGCAGAAACCTTACAGGCCAGAAAGGAGTGCCATGATGTATTTAATGCAATGAAGGAGAAGGGCCTGGAACCAAGATAACTTTATCTGGCAAGATTATCATTTAAATTTGAAGGAGGGATTAAACAATTTCTAGATAAGCAAAAGCTGAGAGAATTTACCTCCCAAAAACCATCTCTACAGTGTATTTTGGAGGGACTGCTACAGACGGAAGTCTTCCTAAGGTTTAACAGCTGTCACCAAAGGTAATAGCATATTAAGTGAGTTAAGTTACACTCTTAGATAGTAAGGAAGTTAACACTGAACCTTTGGTAACTATGAATCTAAAGCCTGCAATGGCAATAAGTACATACCTATCAATAACCACTGTAAATGTAAATGGACTGAATGTACCAATCAAAGGACATAGAGTCACTGAATGGATTAAAAAATAAGACCCATCTATATGCTGCCTACAAGAGACTCACTTTAAAACCAAAGACATATACATCCTAAAAGTGAAGGGATGGGAAAAGATATTTCATGGAATGAATAGGGAGAAAAAAGCAGGAGTTGCAGTACTTGTATCAGACAAAATAGACTTCAAAACAAAGAAAATCATAAAGGACAAAGGACATTATATAATGATAAAAGGGTCAATCCAAGAAGAAGATAAAACCGTTATAAATATCTATGTGCCCAACACAGGAGCACCTACATATGTGAAACAAATACTAACACAATTAAAAGGGGAAACAGAATGTAATGCATTCATTCTAGGAGACTTCAACACTCCACTCACTCCAAAGGACACATCAACCAGACAGAAAATAAGTAAGGAGACAGAGGCACTGAACAACACAATAGAACAGATGGACCTAACAGACATCTACAGAACTCTACACCCAAAACCAGCAGAATATACATTCTTCTCAAGTGCACAAGGAACATTTTCAAGAATAGATCATACAAGAGGCCACAAAAGGAGCCTCAAAAAGATTGAAATAGTACCAACCAGTTTCTCAGATCACAAAGGTATGAAACTAGAAATAAATTACGCAAAGAAAATGAAAAAATCCCACAAACACATGGAGGCTTCACAACATGCTCCTAAATAACCAATGGATCAATGACCACATAAAAACAGAGATCAAGCAATATATGGAGACAAATGACAACAATAATTCAACACTGCAAAATCTGTGGGACACAGCGAAGGCCGTGCTAAGAGGAAAGTATATTGCAACACAGGCCTACCCAGGAAAGAACAATCCCATATGGGCAGTCTAAACTCACAATTAATGAAACTAGAAAAAGAAGCACAAATGAGGCCCAAAGTCAGTAGAAGGAGGGACATAATAAAGATTAGAGCAGAAATAAATAAAATCAAGAAGAATAAAACAATAGACAGAATAAATGAAAGCAAGAGCTGGTTCTTCGAGAAAATAAACAAAATAGATAAACCCCTAGCCAGACTTATCAAGAAAAAAAGAGAATCTACTCACATAAACAGAATCAGAAATAAAAAAGGAAAAATCACTATGGATACCACAGAAATACAAATAATCATTAGAGAATACTATAATTATATGCTAACAAACTGGATAACCTAGAAGAAATAGACAACTTTCTAGAAAAATACACCCTTCCAAGGTTGACCCAGATAGAAACAGAAAATCTGAACATACCAATGACCAAGAAGGAAATTGAATTGGTAATCAAAAACCTATCTAAGAACAAAACTCCTGGACAAGATGGCTTCCCAGCTGAATTTTATCAAACATTTAGTGAAGACCTAATATCCATCCTTCTTAAAGTTTTCCAAAGAGTAGAAGAAGAGGGAATACTTCCAAACTCATTCTGAGGCTAGCATTACCCTAATACCAAAACCAGGCAAAGACACCACAAAAAAAGAAAATTACAGACCAATATCCCTGATGAACATAGATGCAAAAATACTCAACAAAATATCAGCAAACTGAATTCAAAAATACCTCAAAAAGATCATCTATCATGATCAAGTGGGATTCATTCCAGGGATGCAAGGATGGTACAACATTCGAAAATCCATCTACATCATCCACCACATCAACAAAAAGAGTGACAAAAACCACACGATCATCTCCATAGCTGCAGAAAAAGCATTTGACAAAATTTAACATCCATTCATGATTAAAACTCTCAGCCAAATGTGTATAGAGGGAAAGTACCTCAACATAATAATAGTCATATATGACAAACCCACAGCCAACATTATACTTAACAGGGAGAAGCTGAAAACTTTTCCTTTAAGATTGGGAACAAGACAAGGATGCCCACTCTCCCCACTTCTATTCAGTGTAGTACTGGAGGTCCTACCCATGACAATCAGACAACACAAAGAAATAAAAGGCATCCAGATTGGCAAGTAAGAAGTTAAACTGTCCCTGTTTGCAGATGACATGATATTGTACAGAAAAAAACCCTAAAGAATCCCTCCAAAACTACTAGATCTAATATCTGAATTCAGCAAATTGCAGGATACAAAATTAATGTGCAGAAATCTGTGGCACTCCTATACACTAACAATGAACTACAGAGAGAAATCAGGAAAACAGTTCCACTCACAGTTGCATCAAAAAGAATAAAATACCTAGGAATAAAGCTAACCAAGGAAGTGAAAGACCTATACTCTGAAAACTACAAGACACTCATGAGAGAAATTAAAGAAGATACCAATAAATGAAAACATATCCCATGCTCATGGATAGGAAGAATTAATACTGTCAAAATGGCCATCCTGCCTAAAGCAATCTACAGATTCAATGCAATTCCTATCAAAATACCAACACATTCTTCAACGAACTTGAGAAAATTGTTTCAAAATTCATATAGAACCACAGAAGACCCCAAGTAACCAAAGCAATCCTGAAAAGGAAGAATAAAGCTGGGGGGATTATGCTCCCCAACTTCAAGCTCTACTATAAAGCCACAGTAATCAAGACAATTTGGTATTGGCACAAGAACAGACCCATAGACCAATGTAATAGACTAGAGAGCCCTGATATAAACCCAACCATATATGTTCAATTTATGTATGATAAAGGAGCCATAGACATACAGTGGGGAAATGACAGCCTCTTCAATAGCTGGTGTTGGCAAAACTGGACAGCTACATGCAAGAGAATGAAACTGGATTATTGTTTAACCCCAGACACAAAAGTAAACTCGAAATGGATCAAAGACCTGAATGTAAGTCATGAAACCATAAAACTCTTAGAACACAACACAGGCAAAATTCTCCTGAATATAAGCATGAGCAACTTCTTCCTGAATGCATCTCCTCAAGCAAGGGAAACAAAAACAAAAATGAACTCATGGGACTACATCAAACTAAAAAGTTTCTGTATGGCAAAGGACACCATCAACAGAACAAAAAGGCATCCTACAGTATGGGAGAATATATTTATAAATGACATAGACGACAAGGGGTTAACATCCAAAATATATAAAGAACTTACACACCTCAACACTCAAAAAGCAAATAACTCGATTAACAAATGGGCAGAGGATATGAAGAGACAGTTCTCCAAAGAAGAAATTCAGATGGCCAACAGACACATGAAAAGATGCTCCACATCACTAATCATCAGGGAAATGCAAATTAAAACCACAATGAGATATTACCTCACACCAGTAAGGATGGCCAGCATGGAAAAGACTAAGAACAACAAATGCTGGTGAGGATGTGGAGAAAGGGGAACCCTCCTACAATGCTGTTGGGAATGTAAGCTAGTT
The DNA here is from genome assembly GCF_040802235.1 of Manis javanica. Lineage (NCBI taxonomy): Eukaryota > Metazoa > Chordata > Mammalia > Pholidota > Manidae > Manis > Manis javanica. Next base: position 9,845,888 of record NC_133157.1, on the reverse strand, counting down.
CAACCATTGTGGAAAGTAATATGGAGGTTCCTCAAAAAAATAAAAGAAATACCATTTGACCCGGGAATCCCACTCCTTGGAATTTACCCAAAGAATACAACTCAGATTCAAATGCACCTGTATGTGTACCGCAGCACTTCTTACAACAGCCAAGATTTGGAAGCAACCTAAGTGTCCATCAGTAGATGAATGGATAAAGAAGATGTGGTAAATATACACAATGGAATACTATTCAGCCATAAGAAAAACAAATCCTACCATTTGCAACAACATGGATGGAGCTGGAGGACATTATGCTCAGTGAAATAAGCCAGGCAGAGAAAGACAAGTACCAAACGATTTCCCTCATTTGTGGAGTATAATAATGAAGCAAAACTGAAGGAACAAAATAGCAGCAGACTCAGAGACTCCAAGAAGGAACTAGTGGTTACCAAAGGGGAGGGGTGTGGGAGGGTGGGTGGGGAGGGAGGGAGAAGGGGATTGATGGGCATTATGCTTAGTACACATGGTATGGGGGATCACATGGAAAACAGTATAGCAGAGAGAAGGCACATAGTGAATCTGTGGCATCTTACTACACTGATGGACAGTGCCTGCATTGGGGTATGGGTGGGGACTTGATAATATGGGTAAAGTAGTAACCACATTGTTTTTTCATGTGAAACGTTTATAAAAGTGTATATCAATAGTACCTTAATAAAAAAATTTTTTTAAAAAAGAAAATTCTCAGCCATTATCTCTTCAGTGATGCTTCTGTCTCATGTTGTTCATTTCCTTCCTGTCCCCCGCTGACACGATAAAATATCTTGCAATATTCTGTATGTCTTTTATCTTCTCTGTATTTCAATCTGCCCTTTCTCCATTTCACTAATTCTCTATTTAGTTCTAATCTGCTGTTATACTGACTCATTGCTTCTTAAAATTTTTTTTACAAAGGAATAAACTGAACATATTTAAAGTGTGGAATCTGATGAATTATAGTGAATCCATCACCACAATAAAAACAGTGAAAGCGTTCATTAACCCAAAAAGCTTCCTCAAGCCCTTTTGTAATCTACTGCATTGAGCTTCAGTTATTGCATTTTTCAAAAAGTTCTAAAATTCTAATTTGATTCCTTTTAAAAAATGCTGTCCTTTATTACAGTTTCCCAATCTCTGCTGAAATTTTCAGCTTTGTCTTTTAAGGTCTTAGACACAATAAGTGCAGTCAGCTCTTGGCCTCCTTCCTAATAGCCTCTCCTGCTTCCGTACTTGCCTCTTCACAGGACCTCCTCCACAAAGAGCAAGAATGATCCTTTTAACACAAACTTCTTCATGGCTTCCCTCCCTCCCTGTCCCCCACTGTTCTCCCTGAGCTCACTCAGCTACAGCCATGCTGTCCTCTGTGCAGTTCTCTGAACAAACCAAACCTTTTTCTGCCTCAGGAACTTTCTACTTGCTGTTTCCTCTGTCTGGAATATTCCTTCTCTGAACATTCACAATGCCGGCCCCTCTCATTACTCAGACCTTGTGCTAAAATATCACTGAAGCCCTCCCTCAAGAGCCTTTTCCTTTTTTAAAGGAGCCTTTTCCTCCCTACTCTCTGTCCTTCCCTAGGTTCATTTTCTTCATAGCATTTATGACTATTTATCACTTATTTATTGTCTGTAGTTACAAGGTCCACAGGGAGGAAATGTCTGTTTTGCTCACTGCCACACCCCAGCACCTACAATCGTGCCTACAGGTACTCCAATGTTTGTTAAGGAATACATGAAAAAATATCTCAGTCCACAGTACAAGCCCCCCCCACAATACAGCACATTGCATTAGCACCTACAGAGCTTAGCAGTAACAGTTATTGAGTGCAGACCCTCAGCTATGGATGTTCTCAGAGATGATCTTTCTCAAAAGATCCACAAGGTCTCTGTGTCACGACCAAGCTGAGCAAGTGTTGCAATGATCCATTGTCTAAGAGTTGCTATGCAAGAAAACAGGAGCCTGGAGGCCAATAAGAAGGGGACAGAATCTCTTTCCTCTGCATCTAGCTATGTCCCAGTAATGAATAGGGCAGCATCTTACTGAAGCACCAAGTTCTCAGAAGGGAAAGAGGAACAAACAGCAGACTATTCCTTCATCTCTGTACATGGTCCCTGATATAAACAAACAAACAGGGTTCCTTTTTTAAGGCCTTGCTTTACTAGTCTTACTGGAAAAAATCAGCAAGTGTCAGAAAAATCTGAGCATTACTTTCAGGCAGCTGTTGACAAGGATACAGAGGAAGGGTTAGGCCTTCATGGTGAAGTGAAGTCAGATCAGCACTGCCTCTAACTAACAATGGAACTTGGGCAAATCACTTCCACTCAGAATCTCAGTGACATTTACTGCACAATGAGCATAATTCTTCCTACCATCCTTGGTAACTGAGGACTTAATAAAGTGACAGTTTCTAGAAACTGCCTAACAGAACTGTTGGACAAATGTTAGTTCCACTCCTTTTCCACTCTGAGTATAGAGCTTTCACTTGGCCACTCCAAATATACACATAAGAGGCACAACACATTTGTGAAACTCTGATTCAGTTAGGTCAATACCTTTAGCTTCTTTAGTTCAAGTTGGTGATGTTGTAAAGAATGTTCACATTCATTCTTACTTTCTTTAAGGGCTGTGTTTTCTTGCTCCAGCTCTCTCTGCAAATTGAGAAAAGCATATATAAAATGGAAAAGTCTTTACCACACTTCCTCTGGGCACTGTCCTACAGACAGGGAACCTTTAAAAAATGCCTCTGTTGTCAGTGCAGGGGTGGGAGATGACAGTGGAGGCGGGGTCAGAGAGCGAGCCACCTGGCAAAGTCCTCTCAAGAAGGAACATGGCAATGAATTCTGAAGGATGGAACAGGGAGAGGGACCAGGCAAAGGGAGTGCCATTGGGAGGAGTAAATTTTGGAAAGACAGTGGGAAGAAGCTGAAGGGACTGGTCAGGAAGCAGTGGGAAGCCCTAGTGCAGCCCAAAGAAAAAGATAAGCCATGTATTTGTGTTTTAAAAGAAGCCTTTTTACATCCAGTCTCATAGGCAGATGTCTTATTGGAAAGATAACAACTGCTCCAAAAAGTGGTCTCTTAGTTCACAGGGGGTGGTCTTTTTCCTGTCCAATTACTTGGCAGCCCAGCCCATTCCCTTCCTCACTCACCACCTTGTGCTCTGCGGCCGTCTGGCTGGCCACCCGTGCCTTCTCGAGAGCAGCGAGCTGGGCCTCCAGCGCACAGACACGCTCCGTGCACTGCTTCTCTAGGGTGAGGACCTGCTGCTGCGCGTGGCTGCCCTCCTCGTGTGCAGCGGCCTGCAGGGGTCCCAGAAGACAGTCAGTCATGGTGGCAGTGGGGGATTGCTCTGTTTCTCAGTGACCCAAAGATTGGTGTCCAGTGGAAATAACTCCTTCCTGACCTTCTCTGGCCTGGGGGCTGCCAAGGTCCCCACCCACAGCTCTGCCTACTGCCCCTGGTCCTGGCTTGTTCAGGAGTTGGAGTCTGAAATTGGTCTTGGTGCTGGGGAGACAGCACTGGGCAGCACCAAGTCCTAAGACACAACCTTCCTTCACCCTGCTCAGGGCTCCTTTGATGGCCGAGGCTTTTCCGTGGGAGGCAGTACAACAGGTGATGAAGAACAAGGGCTTTGCAGGTCCTGACTCCCTCTACCTGCAGCTGCCTACTCCCCCGCTCACATCCAGCACAACATCTGTATCTAAGGGCAGGCCCAGCTACCACTCCAGAAGTTGGGAATGAGTTGGGGGCAGCTGCAAAGGCATAAGAGAAGGCACCAAGGGCCTAGAACACAGCAGCCACACAGTTACTCACAAGTGCCTGAATCTGGGCCTCCTGAGCTGCCACGACGTCAGCACTCTGCTTCAGCCTCTCCTCGGATGCCTGCAGGCTCTGCTCTAGCTCTTCCACCTGCGTGGCAAATGGAAGCAGCCTCTCATCCAAAAGAAGCAAGACGGCCAACAAGTGGCTTCAAACCCAAATCGATTTAAACCATAGAACAGGTACATCACAGAAAAATTTTAAATTAAAGGAAAGATATCTATAAGTTTACAATTATAAAATGATAAAACCCTGGATTTTCTTCCAATCTGTTTTTTTTCTTCCAATCTGTTTTTATGACTATTTTTGGTTTTTACAATTTTATAAATGATCCTAAGACTTTGTATTTTTCCTCCTCACTCAGGTTCCCTTGCATTCAGAACTTAGATCCATTCCTTAAAGGCTGTTTTATAATTTACTGAACCGCCTCCTACTATGGTAGCATTTCAGTTGTTTTCCACTTTCCCATCTAAAATAATGCATCAGTTGACAACTTCACGCAATATTTTTTTTACTTGGTCTGAATCACTTCCTTAGAATAGATGCCAGAAGTGGGATTACTGGTATGATACAAATTTAGGTTTCACTCATTCCACAAACACTGGCCAAGTCTGACCCTGAACTAGGACTGGTCCAGTGGACAGCACTGGCCAGCACTGAGCTAGACTTGGCTCTCCAATGTGGCATTTTTATCTGATTTGAGCTATCTTTACCAATTTATCTTATGAAGTCCTCTTGTTTGCTGAACAAGATCTGACCTTAGGGAACTTTATTACTAGAACATAAGCACAAGGAAGGCTGCAGGCTTGTCGAGGAGAGGTGGGTACCTAACGAGGTCTCGTGGTCCCTCACAGACATTAGCCACGTAAGATTTAACTGAAACAACCCCATGAGAATAGTGTATTTCTGCAGAGGGAAACAGTAATGTTACTTGCCCATGATCATAGATTTTAGTAGTGGTAGAGCCAGGAGTGAAACCTAGCTTTTTTAACTCCTGGGTTTAGAAAATACCTACTCAAGTCCCAGAGCTCAAAATTCAGATCCTCAAAAGGTTCAGCACAGAGTTATCATATGACCCAGCAATTCACTCCTGGTATATTCCCAAGAGAAGTGAAAGAAGCCCTCAAAAAAACCTTGTTCATAGCACTACATTATGTCCACAACAGCATTCTCCATAACCAAAAGGTGGAAATAACCCAAATGTGCATCGATAAATGAATGGATAAACAGAACATGGTATACACTTACAAGGTAATGTAAGCCTTAGAGAAAGGAATGAAATTCTGACATATGCTACAATACGGATGAACCTTGAAGACGTTAGGCTAAGTGAGATAAGTCAGACACAAAAGGACAAATACTGTATGAGTCCTCTGATACGATGAACCTGGAGTAGTCAAATGCATAGAGACAGGAAGTAGAATGGTGGTTGCCAAAGACCGGGAAGGATAGAATGGGGAATTATTGTTCTAATGGGCACAGAGTTTCAGTTTGAGAAGATGAAAAAATTCTGGACATGGATGTTGGTGATGGTTGTACAACAATGTGAATGTACTTAATGCCACTGAACTATGCACTAGAAATGGTTGAAATGGTAAATGTTATGTATATTTTACAAGAAGAAAATGGTTATTCAGAAATACTTAGAACTGAATTACAATAAAACAAAGTTGTATTTAGAGAAAAATATACCTTTAAGTATACTTATCAGGAAATAAAGATTTTTAAAATGTGCTAGCATTTGCTATGGTCTAAACGTTTGTGTCCCCTGCCAATTCATATGCTGAAATGTGATGTGATGTGATTTTTTTCTTCCAATCTGTTTGGAAGGCCTTGATGTGATGGCATTAGGAGGTGGGGCCTTTGGTAAGTTCTTAGGTCATGAGGGTGGAGACCTCAGCAATAGGATTAGTGCCCTTAAACAGAAGGGCCCCACAGATATCCCTACCCCACTTCACCACTTCACCACTTTGCTCTCATTAAACTGGCAAAAATGTAAAAGGCTTGGAAATGCCAATGCTGGAAAAGATGGAAATGCAGATATGGGAACGTTCATACATGCTGGAGAGGTAAAGCCAAGTGCAGCCCTTGGGGCACTCCTGTCCTGTTCAGTCACATCAGGTCATAGGCACTGTCCAGCCTCCCTCCATATGGTGGCAGGGAAAAGGATGTTCACTGCAGTGTCACCCATGGGGACAGAAAGAAGGCAATCTGGATGTCTAGCATCTAGCAGGTAACTACAGTAGAGTAGACAAGTACAATGAAGGGGACACAGGTAGAAGGGGGAGCAGTTCACAGTTACAGAGGAGACGTATGTAAAGCTCTATCAATTATATAAATTAACAGGTGCACAAAAAACAATGCCACCCATTTTAAGGTAACCCAACAATAAAAGGATTTCTCTTAACCACATTAGAATGTTTTCCTATAGGAGAGAGAGGGATGGGGATAAAAGAGAAAACAAACAAACAAGAGAACAACTTTGTGGGGGACAATGATGGCAATGTGGCAATAAAGAAGAAAACAAGTAACTCAACCCCATATAAGTAAGATCCACCACAGTCCCTTCAAAAGAAAACCTCCAACCCAGGGGGACTCTCAGCCACAACGTCACCCAGCCAGGTCACCACCTGGACCCAGGGATTACTGGGGTAAGTCCAGTACCTGAGTCTCCAGCATGTCTATGGTCTCGGCCTGGCTGCCTCTAGTCGCCAAGGGCTTCGGCCTGGTGTCCCCCAGAGTCTGCTCAGCAACTGTTCTCTGTGAATTGAAAGAGGAGTGGAAGAAAGCAGTTATTTTTCTATTGAATAAATATTGATATTTACAACATACTATGACTGGTGCGAGGCACATGGGACACAAATACGTTAGAAAAAATAGCTAATGAGGCAAAATTCATATATAATGAATTATACAAAGGTAAATTTCTAAAATGAAAGTCCCTTGACCTTGAAGCTGGGGCAAAAGACTAAGAGAAAAGTTATATAATAGAATGCAGTAAGTGGCCACCAAGAAGCCGCACAGAGCAGGAGCCACTCATTGCCTTGGGCAGTGGGAGCCTTCCTAAGCCACAGGAGGCCAGGGTGGGAGCACCCAGGCAGAGGGAAGACCAATGCAGGAGTGAGACCCCCTGGGACATTCGGGGAGCTACAACCTGCCAAACTGAAGCAATAGTGGATTCAGGTCAAGAACTAAGACTAGAAAGTTAAGCAAAGGGTCAGATCATGAGAAGCTTTTTATGCGGCAGAAAGGAATTTAATTTATTTCTGTATACAATATTTTTTAAAGTGGGAGCATTACATTTATTTAGTGGGGAAGTTGTTAAATTTGGGGACTTACTCCAGGCCTAAGGAAATCAGAATTTCTGGGGGTAGGGCCGAAGATAAACACTTTAAACAAACTCCCCAAGTAACTCCTATCACATTAAACTTTAAAATAATGATGATGGCACAACAGTAATGATTATAATATTAATAGCCGAAATATACTGCGACTTACCATGTTCTAAAGCCTCAGTCTAAGCACTTCACATACGGTAACCCATTTAATCCTAATAACGATTCTTTGTGTTTGGTAAAATTATTAACCCTAGTTTACAGAGGAAAAAGCAAACACAAAGAATTAAGTTACTTGCTCTAAGTAAAAAATTAGTAAGTGGAAGAGGCAAGATACAAACCTAGGCAAGTCGAATTCTGGAAATCAATTTATACCCCCAGGAACCCACGTTGTACTCCCTGTAGACTGCAGGGGAGTGGAGGAAGATGTTTAAGGGAGTGATATGGTCAGAAATGTTGTTCAGGAAGATCAGTTTGGCAGTGAGCGTGACAGCCCGTCTCCAAGGGTGAAGGAGGAGAGACTGATGCTACGCAGGCCAGTCTGGAGACTTCTAACAGAGACTAAGCTAGAGCTGCTGGAAGCCCTGAAGTGCAACAGTGGCAGTAGAGATGGAGCTATTTAGCTGAAACTGACTGAAGACAGAAAGTGAGGGTCTCATCTAGGCCCAAGGCCTTGGCTTTGTCACCTTTTGTCACAGTGAGGCCAATCACTGGGATACAGAGAGGAGCAGAATGTGGGCAGACAATGAGCTCAGACCTAAGGAGAAGGCAAGGTTACCCACACCACCGGGCAAAAGGCCTATCTGCTCAATAGCCTCCCTCAGCTAAGGAGAGGCCACCTGCTGCTCGAGGCAATTCCAGCTCATACTAAAAGCAGATGGTGACTATTTCTCTTGGTCAATGGAAAGTACAGAAGGGTGGAGGATGAGAGCAGTAAGACAAGACTGCCCAAGTGGCAAAAATCACCAGGTGCAATTTATCAGTGATCAGGATGCTAATGTTCATATGTGTCTCTGAACAAAGCTCTCCCTGTCTTGAGGAAAACATGTTCAAAACAGAGACCTAGTTACCTCTTTCAGGAATTCCCATACATGTTCTTCCCCTGGTAAGTTCTGCTCTAGTCTCTTCTCCAAGGACGCAACGTTCTCTTGCAAATCTGTGATGAGTTTTTCTTTCTCTTGAGATTCAGCAGTGGCCTGCAGGTGAAAACAGAGATACCATTACTCTGTAACACCTTTCTCTCCCCTCCCATCTCCCCTTGGAACATCACATTCCCCTGAAAGTCTGTTCTCAACTGCATCCTAGAACATACAGGCAGGAAATCTTCCCTGAAAATGGGACATAGAAGATGTAGTATCAGAACCCAGCACCACTCAGACATCCAGTTCAGACCTAGTGTAGCAAGAGGCAAACACTCATCCCCAATTTATGCAACTGACAATCAGGGAAGGAACAATGTTATTACCTCCACGGATCTAGCCAGGAGTCTGGGAAGATGCTCCCCCTCTTTAAAATAACCAGATTGTACTGTCAGGATCTATCAGCTACAGGAATGTTCTTCCTCCCACTTCTCATCAAACACACATTTAATTCTTTTAACAGAGTCCAACATGACTGATGTCTTTACTCCAGATGCCAAAAACCAGAAGTCATCCCACTCAAGCAGCTCCCAGCCAGCCCTAAAATGACCCACAGAACAATGCTCCTGAAAATGTGGGGCTGGAAGAAGAGGTAATGATGCCAATGTTGCTGCCTCATGGCTGAATAGAGAACTTCTGAAACACGCGATAATATTCACCCTGCCTCAGAGCACTGGGACCACAGCAGAGCCACTGCGCACCTCCTCCCTTGGCCCCAGACCAACACCAGCCCACTTTATTTCTGTCTGTCTCTTTAGCAATGATGGCAGTGGTGGCGGCGGCAGACTGGGACTCTGTTCCTTCAACTTCTACCAACCTTCAAAGGCCACCATCAAAGCAGAGGGTCCAGGAAGCTTTGTTCTTAGATCCCCAGTGGTCCTTGCATCCACTGAGGATGCCCATCCTCCTCTCCCACCAAGTTTGTGCGGCATTACTCCCACTTGAATACTTGTGCCTCCTCACATACACTCTGCCTCACCTCATGCTTCTGGTGCTTCATCTCAGGCTATAGATTTACATGGTCAGCTTGGAACCTAGCCAATCGCTTCTCGGAGTAGATGTAGCAACTTGGGCCTAGGGCTTTAGGAAAAGGACTTCTCCTGAACTCTTACTCTTACAAGGGTGATAACACAGGTAGTACCAGGAAAGTTTGAAGAACAGATTCAAGAGTCCATAATTCGAAAAACTTTCATCAAGCCTATACTATGTGTATTCTTCTGGGGATACAATCAGACACAGTTCCTGACCCACAGAAACATGGAGGCTGGTGGCAGAGACAGATATACACACAATTACAAAATAATACAATCTTGCTGCAACAGAGGGATGTACAAGGTGCTATGAGATATTAGAGGCAGAAGAGATTAACTGTTCGGGGAAATCAGATTCGGACTCCTAAGCAGGAGTCCAGACAGAAATGGATGGGAGTGGAGCTAGCACTCTGAGTAAAGTAGCATGTGCCAAGGGGCAACAGACAATGGCCAGGAAGCTAGGGGAAGAGCTGAAGGAAAACATTTTGCAGAGCACAGAACACAGAGGGAGAATGTGATAGGGAAGAAAAACAGTTTTGGCTGTGATGACCCACCTTCACGGCTCTCTCACTAATAATGGAACAGTAATAAGGTACAGCAGGGTACAGTAGCAGCAGCTACAGTCTGCAGAGCATGTGCAAGCATTTCTCACTACTCCTAGTCCTTACAACCACCCTTCACTCTGCCCATTCACAAGAAAATGAAACTTAAGGACGAGCCTAAAAACATACACCTTAGTGACAGATTAAGGACTCAAACCTAGGTCTCCTGGATCCAAAGCCTGTACTTGTTCTACTACATGTAATATGAACTTGAAGAGATACAGGTGACTCTTCCCAGTGAAAACCAAAAGAAAAAACAAATCTTGTATAATTCATGGTGCTGGGCAAAGTTAATGACAGAAAAAAAATCAGTCACCATTTTCCGTTTAGTTTTCTTGTGCACCATATTCCACATGGAGTCCCCATCCCCACTCTGGCTTTTCCTCAGGCCTTCAACACCAATATGCTATGGCCAACATCATACTTAAAGATGAGAAACTCGAAGCTTTTCTATTAAGATCAGATACAAAGTGAGGACGCCCCCTGAAACTACTCCTTTCAATACTGTCATCTACGTAGAAAATCCAAATAAATAAACGAAAAAACTCCCAGAAAAAGCAACTATATAGCAAAGTTGCAGGATATAAGGTTAATATATAAAAGTCAAATGCTTTCTTATATACCAACAATAAACAAGTGGAATTTGAAATTACCATAGTCACTCATTCATGTTAAGGTAAATTTACTGGGTGAACCTTGTGAGGCAACAAAGCCCAGAAGAATGAGAATGAGTTTGAGACTAAGACTTGGGTTACAACTCAGCTCTGCCATTACTCTGCAACTCTCAACAAGGTAGATGACCTCTCTTAGTTTGCATTTAGGTATCTGTAAGTATGCTACTACTTAGCTGGAAGGGGTACACAGACTTCTGTTCACACAAATTTTACTGTACTGTAATGATGTCACTAAGTCTCCATTGCACTGGAGTTAGCAGTTCTCAAGGGCTGAGGGCAGGGTTTGTGGTACCACCTGCTAGGGGGTATTCTGTCATATGAGCAGAAGGGCCAGATTGTTAATGCCTGAAGGATGTTGCTGGCATTAAGAACCTAAGGGCCAGGAAAGCTAAATGTCCTGCAATGTAAGGGACAATCATACAATACAAATTGTTCTGCTCAAAATGGTGGTAAGAAACACACCACTGAAAAACACTACAGTCAATAGTAGTATTTTTATTGTTCATCTTTATAGTATTATGTATATGCTTTTGAACAAATTGGATTAAAGCCAGGTATGTCAAAGGTACTGAACAAATTGGATTAAAGCCAGGTATGTCAAAGGTACAACTGGGCCACGTAAACCACAACTGTTACGTTTTCTTATGCTCAATACATCATTTAGTACTTTAAGACATATTTGAGTAGACCAAATGGTGTGCTTTGAGAATTCCTGTCAGGACAATGCTGACCTCTTCTGTTAAGCAATCCTTGTTTAGCTGTGTGTCCACTTCCATCTGAATGGAGCCTAGCTAGACCAGGAACTAGGGCAATGAGACACAGAAGTTTTGGCAGCCATCCTGAGGCAGAAATTTCTGACAGAATTTGTTTTTACCCCATTCATGAATCTGAGGAACCAAGGTCCACTCCCTACTTACCTTTTGCAAATCAATGGAAAGCTGCTGAATGAATGCTTGGAGCTCTTGTTCTTTTTGCTCCAGGACTGTGATCTTGATTTCTGCATCTGTTTTTGAAGCTTTCACATGATCTCTTCATTGAAACAAAGCAAACAATAAACACATTTGGATATTTCATTTAAGGCACACTCTTGCACAGGAAAAATACAGATGGTTCTTTACATGTCAGAGCTGCAAACATTAGCCATGTGAAGGTTATCAATGGAGAAGACTCCTGGCTCTTTCTGAAGCAGAATCCCAAAGAGAACAATTCCACCCAGGTTTAAGTGAGAAATCTTGATCTGCCTTCAGTTACTGAACAGCTTACAGTCTGAATTGCTTGGTAGGGCTGGAGGGTCCTCAGGTTAGGCAGGTGAAGAAGAGTGAGGGTTTTGGGGGAGGGGGAGATCTGAGCCCTAGAGAGGTAAGGATAAGTCCAGAAATGTCTGTCAGGACTGAGATCAGAGAGGGATTGAAATGAGCAGTAGGAAAGGCAGGTGGGCTAGAGCTGGAGCTACACTGACACCTCTTCCCGCGGGCCCCACAGACCAAGCGAGAACCTCTGCTCTTCCAGCGTCGAGTAGTGTCTCTGCAACTCCTCTAGCTTCCCGCGAAGGTCTGAGGACAGCTGACTAGAGGTCAGCAACTCCTCCTGGGTGTGAAGAAGTTCTCTGGTTCGTGCCTCCAACTCTTGCTCCATTTTCCCCAGACTTTCTTCTTTTTTTAAAAGCTGTTACAAAGATAAAAAGTTTCACTGGACAATTATTAAAAAATATATATATTTTTAAAATCTGGACAAATAAACCAAACTTTTACAACATTTTCTGTGACCTTATATGGGGCTTTATATGCCCAGTAGTTAAAAAAGAAAGAGAAGGAAAAGGCAATAGATTTCAAACAGAACTCTTCCATTTTAATAAACTGAAAAACACAAATGGGATTAATGTCAAAGACTACTAGGGCATGTTTATCAGCAATGAGAGAGTGATGACTAGCAAAATCAGAGTAATTAATCATCTATTCAGCATTTAGCTACTAAAACAATAATGCGCACCATGTGTTTGACTTTACTTAGTTCCTGCTGCTGGAATCCCTCTAATTCATCCATTTCATCTCTCCTTTGAAAAAGATTCAAACTCTGGTTCTTCATCTCCTGTAACTGAGCTGTCAGAAACCTCTTCTCCTATTTGGAAGAAGATGACATCAACTAAGGTCACTAAGACATTAGAAATCCATATTATGTAAGCAGAATTCTGAATAAAGGAAAATCTTAAGGAAATCTCTTGTCAGTGGACAATACTAAATTGATAATAGGAAGCTTTACAGTAATATGACCTATATGGCATTACCCACAAGTTCTTTTAAGTTAAAAATAAATGTTTTTTAAATGACAGCTGTGAATAAGGGGAACAAGAGCAATAATTACTTAACACTTAAAGTTCTTAAATGTGATCAGCAATTCCGGATACCCATTTTACACATCTATTCTAAGTGACACACTGAACTGTCTGAACAACAGTAACTGGAGTATGATGGAATGCCATTAAAGAACTAGATGTACTTAAGTAGAATTGATTTCAGTTACCAAGTTCAGTTAGCAAGTCAACAAAAACTAGACATGATTGGGGTCAGCAGGTTACTATTTACTAAATGACAGCTTCCCAAGATAGATTCTCTCAAAGACAAACCCTATTGCAGTTTCCAATTCTTGATTGAAAGGAAATTAAAAGTCTAAAAACAACACTTTCAAGAGTCACAATGGCATCACAGACCTGCATGAATGTCTCATTACTCTTTCCCAGTCTAAAATATTTCCCACCCGCTCCTTTGTTGGGGGGGCGGTGGTAGGGGAGAAAAAGAGTTCCCTTACTGAACTGAAAGAGGTTTTATTTAGTTCAACGGATCCCCCTTCACCATAATTTTAAAAGATAAAAAAATAGTCCAATGAGAATTTCAATTGTTACTATCTTAAGAGTTTTTTTTAAGACAAGAAAATTTTAACCTAACCCATATCTCACACTTAAGGAAATCACCATTAGCACCATGTTTAGAGATTTTTTTTCTAAAACACACGTTTCTCTGGGAGACGGCTTAACTTTTCTGTAATTCTTTCCTTACATAAATATGTTAAAGCATTTGGATAGCTTGATAATCACGTTTCTACAGAGCACCAAAAGAAAATCACTGGTTTAACTTTTGTGTTTTATCCCAAGAATGGAGCAATAATAAATTCAATCTGCTTAATAAAATTAACAGTAAGTATATTTTGCAACTGAATATATCATCTAAGAAATAATTTTTCTACCATAAAGAGTAATTTAGGAGTACTCCATGAAAACAAGGAATTAAGTGGGTAGCAGCATATAATTCAGGCTGTGGAAGCTAACTATTGATTATTTTAAGTTAAAGTGTTTTTCTGGAGAAGATAAGTAATGACTCTGTAACATCTGACTACACTGATAGATAGTGATTGCAATGGGGTGTCGGTGGGGGAGACTTGATAATATGGGTGAATGTTGAAACCATGTTGCTCACGTGAAACCTTCGTAAGACTGTGTACCAATGATACCTTAATAAAAAAAAAGAGGAAAAAATAGATTAACTAATTAAAGTGTTTTTCTAATTGTGGGTTTGGAATTTCATTTTCCTGTTCATGTCTGGGCACCAGGAATACATTACGTTAGGCACCCACACAGTGTTGCACAAGCTATGGTGCTAGAATAATCAGTTTTCCTCATCTGTGTGTAGCCAAGAGGTTCTTGTATCTGCTCAATGTTGAGCCTTGAGAAATGCCCTCCTTCCCCTCAAAATTAGGTAACATACCTAGTGTTACCACAGTGTCAATCAGGACCCCAGTAGGAAATACATGGCAGACTCAAATTAGGTATTTTCAGAGATTTTAATAAAGGGACTTTTCAAAATTGTCGGTGGGGTAAGAAAGCCAAGAGATAATGTGCTACCGATAGCTGAGCATGAAGGGGCGAAGGAGCAAAGGGATGATGAGGTCACAAGAAACCCAGGAAGAGAAACTATGTCAAGAGGGAAAACCAAAGGTAAACCAAACTGGAGCTGTAACTTTTGGCCGTGGGATACAGCTAACCTGAGGCGATACCGCATGAAGAAGGCTGGAGAAATAAACATCCCAACCACATTCTTGGTGTTCCCCACTGGCAGAACCCAATTCAAAGCCGGAAGGCAATGGAGCCCTGCTGACGCAGTTCCTCTCAGCCTTCGGGCCCACAGAGGAAGATGAGAGGCGGAGAGCATCTTGTGAGGGACAAACAATAGGTATCCAGCATGCCCACCAACAAAGGGAAGACATGAGCTTTTCAAGTCAGTGTCTAATCATCCAGTACCCTGCTTCCAAGAGGTGCTACAGTAATCAGTACACTGGGTACTGGAGAAACCATTTTCCCAGCCCCTAAGGAGACCCATGTCCATGATGAGACAAAAATAAAGAGGGACTGACCTTTTCAAGGTAATCCATTTTTTCTGACCATTCCTAAAACAAAACAACAAAAAAGTATAGTTTCCGGGGAAGAGTATCAGTAATATCAAGATTTTCAGATATTAAACAAAATTAAAACAAAACAACCTAACTCCCCCTCAAAAGCAACGAAACAGAACAGCAAATTAAAAAAATCCGTGAAGTTGGCTTAATTTATGAAAGCCAAGAGTCCTAAAAGGAGAAGAAAATGAACCCTTTATAAAACTCTAGAACATAAATTTAAGCCTGCAGATGTCTGCTGAGCAGAGCACCTGACAAAGCTCTACCTGCTGTTCTGGTGCAGCTTTTCAGCTTCCTCAGAGTGTTTTCCCATGAGTACTATTATTTTTTGGGAGCAAGTAGCTGGGACCATTTGAAATGGTAACTTCAATTGATGTTTAGAAATTAATTTGCTGAAGGAATGGAGTCTTCAATAGCCCCTGATAATAACCTTCCTTCTTATCTTGATTTTACCAATATACTTTATGCTGCCTGGTGCAAGTTAAAGGAAAGGGATTATGCCCCTTATTCACAAATCAGAGAACAGGGCAAAAAATAACCATTGGTACAAAAGACCATATCCCAAGTGCCTACAATCAGAACCCAACAATTTTGGATTATATCTTAATTAATATACACTTATACCATAGTTATCCACTAAGTATTGGTGAATGTTTTTCTCTGGCTAGTAAATGTCCTAGATGACTAGTACACACTTTCAAACATACCAACCAACTGCCCTACCTACTGTAGTATAGCTGAAACAAATTATAAATTTTCTTATATGAAATACAATAAATTGACAGTCTTAATACATCAGGATTCTCATTATATCTTGATACTTCTCTTAAATTTAAAATGTCATTGAACAAAATATACTTCATAATTATTATAAGAGCCATTAATAGAACTGTTTTTCTTTCTTACTGTCATTCTTTCGATTTGTCAGCATCTTTCGATGGATGGTTCTGATGAGATTTTAGGAATTCCTTTCTGTCTAGCTGGCTGGGGTTGAAGAAACTTGGGAAGATAAATTTTAAGAACTATGTACATCATGGATGATGGCTAGTTTGACAGCACCTTCTCCACCACAAAACGCAAGTGTTTGCGGTCTAGGCTTTGAGACAGGTTTTTAGAGGACAAGACCTTTTTCCTCATCTTGGGACTTGCCACCAGATTATAGACATACTATTTTCCTTCTCCACTTTACAAAGTTACACGGTTGCAGAAACTCTCACATTCTGGACCAATTTCATGATTATAAACTTTCTCGATGACTACCCACCATACGGCCAGATGAAATCTAAAAAAACATATATAGCATTTCTTTTCTCCTAGCCTGTAAATATTTTCTCCTAGCCTGTAAGTATTTTCTACCAGGTTTTTGTTATGATTTTTAAATCATGTCACTAAGTGAAATCTTTTCACCAGTCTTGGGCAGGGTCACATACAAAATACCTGGTCCTTTCTGGCTAATGCCAAAGCCAGTCCTTCTGCCATTTTGGCTCTGTTGGCCTGGAATGTTTCATTCTGCTCTTGAAATTTCCGCATGGAAGCTGTTAACAAAGAGGCTCTATTTGAGATATGGAAATATTTCAGATACGGCATGACAAATAGCCCATGTGATTAATTTACAATTGTCATCTAACAAAAAAGATCATGGTCATGGAAGTGGATTATGAAACTGGGAAAAACCTGATCTATCTTGACTTTCCCAGAATCTTAGTAATAGATCAGTTTTTTGTGTGTTTCCTGTTTTTTTTTTTTTTCTGTAATAGTCAAATATATACATATAGGTAAATGCCAAAGGTAACTTTTTAAATGGTACTAGGATACAACACTTGAGTTAAATAGGTAGCCAGAAAACACCAATGCAGTTGCTAAGTGGTGGCTACCACCACTTTATCAGAATTAAAAACAAAAACAGAAATCAAACCAAGGCAAAAAAAACTTTCTTTTCTTTTAAAAATTAAGAAGACAACAGAAAATACCTTTCTCTTTCTGTTGCATCTTTCTTGGACTGAGCTCAAAGGAGAACACAGGACTTAGGGTAGACTAAATGCAGTGTGGGTCCCATTGTTGGAGGAGTGGTGACAGGTAGGGACGTCCGCCTGTTACTGAGCATAGCAGCTCGAACCAAAGTCTCCTAATCCAGGCCCAAGGGCCAGGCACTAGATTTTACTGAAATCTAAGGGCAGCCAATAAACTGGTCAATTGGATGGAGACAAGCTGTTCCAAATAATGACCATCCTCCTAAGGAGCATGCCCATAAGGCAACATGAGTTGTACACTTATAAATATCAGACAAATGTTATTTCAACATGATTAAGAAATACACTACTTATAAAGATTTGAGCTATGATGAGGGACAAACTTAATCACATGCTATTGTTTCATTTCAAAAAACTAAGCTCTGAGAAGATTAATAAAAAAGCAGGAAAAAAAATACGTACAATCCTGGTGTTTTTCTAATGCAATTTCAAGCTTCTCTTTTATCTTCTGCAAGTTTCGGACCTGTTCAGCATAGTCTTGGGTGAGGTGGGTGACGCACATACCAGGAATGGACAAACATCAGGAAAGGAAGTTAATTAAACAAAAAAAATGAATGAAAATGATGATGATTTTCTCAATCTGAAAACCATACCTGTTAAGGAGAGCTAGGCAGACAGCCTCCCATTAACAACGAACAACACAGGCAAACAGGTAAAGCACAAACTATCCACAGTGTAAACAGTGAATACACACAGGCAGGTTTGTTTAGCCTGGAAAAAGGACAAGAACTGGGCCTGGTCTAGTCATCAAAAATGCCCTGCACTGAAAACCGGTATTATCTCGTTACTTAAATTTCAAATCTCAGTTTTCATTTCCTCAGCAGCAGATCAGGGAACTTACTACATAAGCAGCTCACTTCTAGTCATATAACTGTGTCACAGTGGTCAGGGCAATAGCAAACACCTTATCACAGTACTGCCTTTTCCATGAAAGTACTTATTTCTCTAAAAAGTCAGCTTCCTTCCTACACGGGAACTGAACTTCCTATGCTATATTGAAGGTGAATTCATTTTCTGGGCGATGGGGGGGCCAAAGAAGAGACCACAGTAGAAAAGTAGACACACTTTAGTTTAAATCCTACCTCTCCCAGTCCTGTGCTGAGAGATGTTAAGAAAATAACTGATTCTAAGTATTAGATTCTTCACTTATCAAAATGGTAATATCAACTGTACCTACTTCAGAGGATGCATTTGATAATAAACTGTTTTATATGCCTTGGGTAATAAACCAGTGTTCTCTAGGCCTAAGCACCTGGCACACAGTGCTCAATAAAAAGTAGCCACTATTGTTGTTACCAGGATTCACAGTGAGTCTGTAGGAAAATACCCAGGATGTAGGTGGGCTCAGTAAACGTCAGTTCTCTTTCCTGTCCCTTCTTGAGACAAAAGTCAAGCCTGAACTATTCTTCCTTCTATACTGGGGAAGGTATATTGTATAATTTTCTACCCAAGATTAAACAAGTATAAAGCCATTTCACCTCTGCAAGCTGACCTTGTTTATACAGGTAGGGGCAACAGGATAGTTAACAGTTGAGTTTAAAGCAGACTGCAGTTAAGAATATGGACTCTAACATTAAGATATCTGGGTTTGGACGCCTCCTCTACCACCTATTGTGTGATTTTTAACCTCATTGAGCCTGTAAGGCTACAGTGAAGACCTAATGAGATGACTGGCTAACTGGTACCTGTGAGCTATATGAGTGGCCTTTGGTAACTACACAAACACAAATATCACACATACAATTTGATGACTTTTGTAGTGTGTTGCTTTCACTGCAACAAAATAGGCATAAGGCCAAGGGACAAAAAGAAACACAGAAGCCACTGACCACTTCACAAGATGAAGCTTTCAAAATGTATCCACTGACAGAAACCAGAATAAGAACTCACAACTCTATCATATCATGCCCTGTGAAGGCAAAAGATATAACGGGAGTTGCATAAATTGTAAACTGCACACAAAGGATATAATGAGAGTTATAGCTTTTATGTAAGTGTTGAAGTTAGAAATGTCACTGAAAAGTGGCTCAAAGACCCAGAACGACACTTAGAGTTGACATGTAGCTGTAGCAAATGGCAACATGGCACCAAGCTTTCTCTGGTGCTGAAGAATCTAGTATCTGTAACTATTACTCCCTACTCCTCATCTAAAGCAAACTATGCTAACGGATGAAAGATGGTCAAATCTATTCTACATATACTTTTAATACCTTTCATATCCATGGCTAGAAACCTCAGGAGCAGAAAATGTAAGTTTTTTTTTTTAAACCTTAAAACTCAGTTTTGAATTTCTACTATTTAGTACACTAACAAAAGAAGGGAAAAATGGGGATGTAAATTGCTCCTTTTTGACCAAGATCAAAATATGTCAAAATAACTATAAGGTTATGTTAAATGGCTATTTTATAGGGTGAAAGGGTCAGCCAAAACAAATTTTCTGTTTGGTTTTATGAATTCTTGGACATACCAGAAAGTCTGGCCTCTAACTTCCGTATCTGTTCATTCCTTCTCAAAAGCTGAGACGAAAGATCCTCTCTGGAACTGCTACCATCAGAAGCCTGTTCAGACAGACACAAGAGGAGGGTGGATTCATACATGGGTTTTCAGCAGTGTAAGACTGCAGTACTGAATCGGAAAGTGACAACCTTTCTTTTAGGTTTGGTAACACTTTAACTGTGGTCATTGGAAAGCTTTTTAACATACCTAGGCCCTAGCTTCTCTACCTGTAAAATAAAAGGAACACTATCTTCCCTATAATGGGAAGGAGCTATAAGATGCTAAACAGATAAATTACATGTGTCTGTGTGCATACATGCTATGGGAATAAATGATGGTAAACAAATCCACTACAATTATACTACACCAAATATACAATATAAAACATATTTTCAGTAATAAAAAAGGGAAGCAGTTTATTTTTCCAAAGGTAAAACCCTGGGATAAAGGGGGGAAGGTAGTTTAGCGAAGTATCAAAACGGTCTGTGATGAAGAATCTATCACTGACGCTGGAAAAGTTTCGGTATTGTCATCCACAATGAATCAAAGACTTTAGCAGATAATATGCACTCAACAGTCAGCATATTAATGAGACATCAAAGACAGGGAAGCCACTGAGGAGCTTCAAGCATTGGAGAGACATGAACAAATCTGCTTTGGGGAGTTACTGGAGGCAGGGAGCACAGATTAAGTTACCACATTTGTCCAAGAAAGAAAGACAGCCTGAAATAAAAAGGAAGTAAATGTACTACCAGTAAATGGAGTAGAGAGAGCAAGTTTGAGATATTTAGGAGATGGAAGCCAAAATACTGCTGACTGACTGCATGCAAGGATATGACGGAAGGAAGGGTCTAAAATGCCTCCAAGGTTTCTTGCTGGCGACTTGGCAGGTGATGGTACACATCTGAAAATGGAGTTAATTAATTATGTCCATTTTAGAATTTGAGAAACCAGAGGAAAGGCATCTGGTTGAAGAAATATATGCAGTGGGATATAAGGATCTGGAGATAGGGAGTGAGGATCAGAATGTATACATAGTAAGTTCAACAGATGACTTTAGAAGTCTCAAAGAAAAGTATGAATTCAGGCCAACCTCTGTATCTCGAGTTCATTTGAGATGAGAGACTTCATTTAGTGTGTCATCTTGAAGGCAAAGCAGGTACTTCTGCCACAGAACTCACCATTAAAACTGTACCATGTCCTTCAGCCTGGTGATCAAATGTGTATTTATATTTCCTGGGCCGTATACCAGCCAATGATTTAGATCTGGCAACCTTACTGTTCCATCCCAATAACCTAATAGCTCCAGCCACGTCATCTGACCTAAGACTGGCAGTATAAGAGAGGAGGAGGAAGACTCATCTGACTATGAAAATAGCTCAAGTGTCTATCACCAGGAAAAGACAGACTGCGGCCTTGTCAAACTGCGGGATCTTACATAGCAGTAAAAACAAATGAACCACAGTTTCGTGGAATACAGATGCATTATAGAAACATGCTAAGTAAAAAAAAAAATCCAAGAAGACTACGGTGTACCAGTTTTATAAAGTTCAAAATTAAGTAACATAGAACAATAAATTGTTTGTGAATGTATATGTATCTTTAAAAGCAAGGGAATAAAAAATACAACACTTAGGGTAGTGGTTAACTGGAGCGGTTAACAGGGAGGGGGAAAAGGAATTGGGAAGGATTATACAGGAGGCTTCAACAATATCGATAATGTTCTACTTTTTTGGATAGGCAACAGATTAACAAGAACTCATTGTATTTTTATGCTTTATTCTTTATATTTATGCTACCTATATTCTCTCACATATACCAAGCATTATAAATATATATTTTTAAGTTATCTTTTAGAGGATCCTGTCATATGCTAAAGACATGCTTTTAAATTCTAAGGCATGAAATGTATCAAAAATAAGAAAAAAGAAATAGAGCACCTCAGACTAAGAAGACTCAGGTATAAAATACAAATATTCTTGCAATTTTAAAGGAAAATACTTACTGGAGGGATTCCCTGAAATATTATTTTAAAAATATACTTGACTGTACTGAATACTGAAAACTAGAGAAGATACTTACGAAGTCATCTCCTGAGTCAGCTCCCATAGAGGCAACCGATTCCTTGCTCACTGACCGTGGTATCCTAGTAGCACCTCCTGGCCTCTGGGTGACAGCAGTCTCTTCTGCAATTTTCTTCTTTAGTTTTGCAAACATTTTTGCAGTATGGCTATCCTGCACTGATGACCAGCTTTTCAACCACCACAGTAGACCTTAATCCTTAGTCCAGCAAACAGGAATTCAGAGACCAGTGCCTAAAAAGTTCCAGACATCCAAGCTAGCTGCATTCCCATTTCAATGTAAGCAAAGGGCTTATGGCAACACTGTATCTATAAATCAGATGAAAGAGCTCTAAGTTAAACATTGGAGAGATTTCACATCTGAGTTATTTTAAGCTTCAGGTTTCAAAATTCAAGTTTCATAATTTTGCATGCACACTTATTAGAACACAATTACCAAACGTTTAAAAAGCAGTCAGGTGCTTTGTACACACAGATAAGGAAATCTAGTTTGGAGTACATGAAGTAACCTGCCAAAGATTGTATGGCTAAGTGGCAGGGCTGGTATTTGAACCCAGGACTCTGACTCACAAGTTTGCTTTTTTCTTTTTTTAATTACACTACATTGGCTATGGCATATAACACATTTAGAATAATTTCCCAGGGCAAACAGTAACATCACATCATGTTCCTGAATCCTTCCCCCAATATTGAGTTTAACCAGTGGATTGGGGGTTTTGTTGTTTGTTTTATAAGATAAAAACAAAAACATGTAACTCAATACAGGGGAAGGTGTAACATTCTAATGTTATAGGATGGTTTGCAATCAACTGTTTACTAGAAAAAGCTGACAACCGAGAAAAAAATAGGCAGGCCAGATAACTAACTACATTGTACAAATATCAGATTTCCTTAAACATTTCACGGAAATGCTTTGTGGTTCTTTTCAGGATGATTAAAATTACCTCAAATCAGTTTCTTTTTCCTCAGAATATTTTGCACGCTATTTAACATGTGATTGAAATGTCTGTTCCTCTCAATGGTGTATAAAACATTAATAACCTGGTTCCAACCTTAACTTTTCATGTTTTGTGATCTATAAATAACTTCTTACCACTTAAGACTGTCCGTTTAAGTCTGAACAATTCTCCAAAAACTTTATCTTCAATGTCTGTAAACCACCTACTCACCTGGCTCATCTATTAGATTTAAAATGGCCTGGAGGTCAAAGCATCCTGTCCTGCATGAAGACAAAGATAAAAGGCACTGGATATTTCCATTCAACCATAAGGTCTAACTGTTGGGAGGCCGTGGAAGTGGAAGAAGGTAGAAAAACTTGGGGTAGGGGGGAGAGGAGGGTATGGGAGAGAAACCTGTCACTTCCACGATCCTCAATGGGCTACCTTCCTACTCCTTAGTCTCCTTTGCATTTGTGATTAAGCCTAAGAGCTTCACTTACAGGTACAGAGGGTGGAATCTCCTAATGCAGAAGGTGCCACAATTCACTTTGCCTTGGGAGCCCTGAGCAAAGCAAGTTCACAGGGCCAGCATTTATTTCTCAGTTGAGTCTGACATTCACATTGTTTACCTGGCTAGACCTTGGGTTGTCTAGTCAGAGAGCCTTGATTCACACTAAGAAAGTCGCTGAGGAAAACGATGGCTAAGTTAGGTAAAAGCTGCCTAACGCCCAGGGAGACTGCCAAGGCAGTTTGGATCCCACTCACACAAGATCCTTCCAGACCCGCCCGTGCTTGGACTGTCGAAAAGGGAGGGGACCCAAGATCTCTCCCTTTTGACAGCAAGGAAACAGATTCAGAGAGGAGTGACTTGTCCAAGGTCGCGCAGAGGGGTACTCCGACACCCCAGGCTCCAGACTCCCATGCCCGGCAGCCCGCAACATCCTCCTTTTAGCACCCCGGTCCCGCCCCCCGTCTCGGGTCTGGGGCAACGGCGGCCGGGCCGCTTTGGGGACAGACCGAGGCCACCGGGAAAACGAGGGGCCTGCTCGCGTCTCCGGCCCCAGCCCGCGCACCTGCGGCTCTCTGGGTAGCGGGCAGAGCCCCGCCTCCGGAGCTTCTCTTGAGCGCCGGCCCGCGTCACCAGCCCCTCGGCCCGCCAGCTAGCAGAGCAGCGACCCGGAAACCCACGTCCCCAGCGCACCGGAAGTGGCTGCGCGCGGGGGCCCTTTTGCCGCACGCATGCGCTTGCGCGTGGTCTCTGCCGCCGGCGGCGCGAGCTTGCGAGTGGCGGTTGAAGCGGATCTGCTGGAGGGCGCGGAGGCGGGTCGTTCCCTCCTGCCCGCCTGCCACGTCAGCCCGCTGCCGACCTGCAGCAAAGACTATATGGGACCAAACCTTTCTTCTGCTATTTTTAAAGGGGGCGGCGCGGAGCTGGGCGAGTGGGAGGAGCGATGGGACCTGCGTCTGCTTACCTGGGCCGTGGCTCCGCAGGCTAGCGCGGAGCTTCCATTCTTCCCTAATCCCACTGCACCCCGCGCACAGTCGTCTGTCACGGTACTAGGCGACCACTGCAAGTCCGTACCTCCAGAAACTGGTACTGGGACCTCTCACCAAGTGTTTCAGTTTTCGTGCCTTTCGACCTGCAGTAGGTTATACGTTTAATTTCGCAACCGAGGACACACATAATGTACCATTGAAAAAGTTTCTAGAATCGTAACCCTTATTATGTAAGGCACTCCAATATATTGCATTTCATTAAAAAATTATGCTGGTAGCAGCCCGCTAAATTCATTTCACTATCCACTAATAGGCCTACAACTTTTGACATATAAAGGATGTCCAGAGACGTAAATCTGCCTTATTGAAAATGACAGTACAAATCAACCCACGTCGGGTCTCTCGACTCAGTGCCGACCAAGCCAGACATTCCACATTAAAGTTGCTCTTTTTCTGGCTCCAGACCTAATACCAGCCAGAGGCATAGCAGCTACCACCAACCCCTAAAACAAGCCCTCCCTCGGCGTGTCCCAGTTCTGACCAATGGGAGCAGGGCTAGCAAAAATCTGACTAGGACTCCGAAGAAATGTACAAACTAGGATAATATAAACATCAGATACAAAACCTCACCAAAGTTTGTAAAGTGTCTGAGGTGTTATCTGAAAGAAGCAAGCCTTAACAGTTTAGCACTTGTCAACAATACTGAAGTACTGAAAACTTTAAGCAAATAATGTTTATTTTTATACTGATGATACACTTAGTATATACGTGGATTCAAGATACAAAATTCATTTACAAGAGTTCACACCCTATGAATGTAGTCAATTCCTAGAGAACATTTATCAATGCAAAAATGTCAATACACTGACAACAAAAATAAAATGTTCTGAACCTTGTTATTCAATAAACATAAAAACAACACGTTTAACTTTCCATCCTCTAGTATTGAGTACCTTCACGATGGTAGGCACCGTGTAACAGAAGAAAACATAGGAAAAAGAAGGGCCTACTGAATCGCTCTGCAGAATCACAGTGTTTACTCTGAAATTTATTTAGTGTAATTAGTGAAAGGCTTACTATCCTTTATGACAAATCACATACTAATACAAGAGTAGAAGTGATGAACTCAAGAAAATGTTTAAATAACTTCTCAATTTCTAAAGTCTATGAAAGTATCAACCACAAGAGACAAAGCAGAAAAAGGCTGCTGAAAAGGAACACAGCAGGAAAACATTCTTAAGAATATATATGGCTTAAGCAATGTAGAAACACAACAGAAGACTTTTACAATACTACAAATGTTCAAGTCAAATGATACTGACAATATAATTTTTGCCCTTAGTCACTGGTAATAAACAGCCCCTTCAAATTTATTCTACTGATAACACATATAAAACTAATGAATCCAATGGTTTGCTGTCATACAGAGCTGAGTTGATGGATTTTGTTGTAAAGTATTAACCCACAATACCCAAAATTTAATACAAATGAGCAACAAGACTACATCTCAGGATTACAGTGATTTGTGAATAGCTATATAGGCAACGAAAAAGCTTCATTATTTGCACGATAGATTTGCAGCACTTGGATAAGAAGTGTTACGTGAAAATTATTGTGCTTCAATCTCTTGAGGAGAGCTAATAAATATAACTCTATTAATCCCTATAGTGTTACAATTCTATAACATTTCAGTTAAAGACAAGCACAATTTTTAAAGTGTTTCACACCACTAGAAAATCAAGTAATTATATTCTCCAAATGTAATTCTGCTATCATTGAGACAAGTGCATTTATGTGTAATATCCATAACACAGATAATAGATTTCACCATTATTTTCAGGGAAAAAAGATCAAACAACTTGTTTTAATTCCTATTTGATTATCTTAACCTTTAGTAATGATTTGAATAAAGAAAAAGGATATTCAATCTTATAATGGAAACTGCTCAGAGAAAACAATGTGGCCTGAAATGACAATAATCCTTAGGGCAAAGTAAGAAATGATTAATAACTGCTTCATCTGATTCAATGATTAATGAAACCACTATCTGTACTGGTGCTATACAATGAAGATGACTCATTTGAATAAATTCTTTGCCTTGTAAGCTCTACTGTGAAAATGTTAGGACATCGTACCTGCTTTTCCTATTACCTAAGTCCTATTTACTTCAACTGGAGGAAGACTCCAAATTATAAGCCTCTGATCACTGAATGGAAAGGTACATTAAGAACAAAAAACAGTTGGAGAATTAGCCATATAGTCTATATGACAAAAGGAATGTATCCACATAACTATAAAAAGCCACAAACACAAAGTCCTAAAATATTTTACTGAACTATTGAAAAATCTTTTTAATAAAAAACAAGAGTTAAAAAAGAAACACCTCACTTTCCAGAATAGTAAAAAAAATTCTTACTGCCCTAAAACATTTAAAGCAATTTTCCCTGCAGATTTTTAAAACTTCACAACACATAATTTGGGAGAAAAAAAAATCAGCAAAATGCAAAGGAGGGTAGGAATGGGATTTTTTTACAGTATGGTGGTTGTTTTTCTATGGTTTGGAAGGATTTACTTTGGGATTATAATATAATCATTTCACATTTTACAATGGCTGATTGCACTGACTTGATGTTTGAGAAAACTTATGGGTCAAATTGTCAGGGTTACAAATCTTAACTTTCAGTCATGGACAAGTGGACATTCACAATGGCTTCAAAGGAGAAAATATTAGTAACATAAAGTTTTAAATATTGTTTACTACAGACCTGTAGGAATGCTAGCTATAATTTTCTATCTCATTCTGAAAGTGATATAGTCACTCAATCTATTAACTTTTGTTTCACAATCCTATCAGAAAAGTAGAAATCTGAACCCTGAAGTTACCAATGTCTTAATAAGTAATACTACACCTAAAAAGATGATTGTCTTTAGGATATAGACTGGAATTGTCCACCAAAATAGGAAAACATTCCCAATTTATAGTCTTGTTCTATGATCAAATTCAGGCTTGATTAAGTGAATCTGGAGTGCAGAATTAATATAATGTACTTCAAACTATTAAAAAACTCTGAATCTACTGTTCAAATATATATATTTTTAAATCACACTGCTTAGAGTAGTTTGATAACTAGTTTAAAAAATAACTAAAAAAATTCACAAAAGAAATTAATAAAAATATTTTAAAATTAAGAAATGGTGCTTCAGTAACAATGTTATGCAGAAACAGAATTCCTAGAAGTCAGTAATTACACCAAACTAATAAGTGAAAAGTACCAATGTGAGCTCAAGAAAACATTTCATATCTACAGAAATCCAAAGGAAAGATTTCTATGGCACCAACAAATTAGTTATACTTAATACATTTATCTTTACCCAATTAAGGGCATGTCTCCCCATACCATTTGATAGATACCCTTCCCTTCAACAGGTGATTGATTCCATTCACACATCATTATTCTTTTTTAAACACAAGGCATGCTTAATAAGTCTCCATGAGTAAGTCTAAGTGAAGCTGGGACACAGTGTAATATTATGTTTTGAAATTCTACTGCGAGGGAGATGAACTGCCCCGCCCCCCCTCCTTTTTTAAGATAAAGTGGTCACAGGTTCCAGGAAAGAGTGGGAGGTACAGCACAAACAGGTATAAAGTATCAATGCCTAAGCCTACAGGAGGATGGGTGGCGGGGGGAGGACTTGGCCTTCTAAGCAATTCTTATTTTATTTAACTGCAAAGTAACTGGCTTTACAACTGTTAGAGTCAGAGGTCATATTCAGGATGTCAGTCTCATTGACTGCACTTTTTATTGCTGCTACTCTCAAGTTAATGTCCACACTGAGCCTGAGGCAGTTCCATGAATTTTAAATGGCATAACATCTACTCCTGCTACTCTCCAGTTGCAACAGATGACTTGGTTACTAAAACAAGGTAACATCAGACCCTATGAACACTTTCACTGATTTTTCAGTAATAGTACATTACCAAATCTTAATATTTAAGAAAAAGGATATTATAACTTTATTTTAAATTTAATACTGTAATTGAGAAGTGTTTATGAATAGTTGGCTGTTTTATTAAAAATACAATGAAGAGGCAAATGTAATGTTTTTTGGATGGTAAAATTGACTCCTGAGTCTAACTTGTCTATTTAAGATAATTTAATGTTGGACAGATAAATTTAATATTCTGAAAAATAATGGGGTAAATTGCTTTGCAGTTGTATTTTTTCATGCAAAAATGACTTCTACTTATTTTCTGCAGTGAATGTATCCAAGTGTATATTAACCATCTCCTACACTCTCCCATGCAAATGAACATGCCCATGAAGGCAGGAGCAACCGAACATTGAGACTCTGATATTCCACAGGTTCACAAATTGGCACTGCACATACTTACTTACTATCCTCTAAGAGGATATCCTCCTCTATCCTTGGTAGAGGTTTGAAGGCCCAGATTTTAAAGCACACCATGCACTTAATATTAAGAACCCTACTTCATGTGTGAACATGTCATCAATTTGCAGAACACAAGTGGTCTCATAGAGACAAAGAAATACAACTGAAGGCATTTTATTCACTGGAAGCCTTTTCTCAGATGAGTATACTCATCTTTGATATGCAACTCCAAAAAGAAAAATCAATAATTGGAGATGCTAAGACAGGACTAAATTAATCACAGCTGCTGCAAATATACAGATTAACAACCCCCTGTTCCTTATTAAATCCCACCCATCTCCATGAAGCCCTCCCCTAGCTAATACCCCTTTTTCTGCCTCACAGAGACAGATATAAAATGAGACACATTGGTGAAAAATATTGTTCTAGAATTAAAATTTAGTTTAAGGTATTGAAATGGCAACTAGGAATCCCTATTTAAAGGACATTTTCCTAGCTATTCTGAAATGTGATCAAAGTAATTTTTCCCACA
This sequence comes from Manis javanica, assembly GCF_040802235.1. Taxonomy (NCBI): domain Eukaryota; kingdom Metazoa; phylum Chordata; class Mammalia; order Pholidota; family Manidae; genus Manis; species Manis javanica. The sequence goes on along the minus strand of NC_133157.1, from coordinate 9,816,862 downwards.
GTCCCTTGATTCTCAATATAAATATACTCAGTAATAACAGTCAACTATGGGTCAAGAAAATAATGGACTAATATAGCTTAAGAACTTGCTGGTGTCTTAGTTTCACATACTTAGGTCTTTCAGATTTATGTCATGAATTTATCATCAGTTTAAATGGAAACTGGCAGATGATTTAAAGCTAAGAATATCCAGCTTTCTGTTAAGATCTTCATATCCTAATTTCAACTCCAAATTAGCCCATTTTACCCAAACACAAGCCCCTCAAAATAGAGGCTCACGAATGAGATATAGCCACAACCTAATTACAGCAGCATGAACAATGCCACTATGATGTCCTCACAGAACTTAAATAAATTCAGCCCACAATGGGTATGGGTATATAATATACACGTACTGTTATCATTGCATACCAATATATTTACAAATATGTACATATATACAAAAGTATACACAGAGATTGCATTTAGCATCACAAAAATACACACATGCCATTACTAATAAAATAAGAACTTTAAATAAATAAAGTCAACAAAAGAGCCCTCAATGTAAATACCCTTTATACTCTCCAAACAGGAACATATACACCCAAAATATCACTGGGAGATTCATACCATTCATACTCACATCAAATCTTTGTACTCACTTAGGGTGAGAAGGTTCTGAATCACTGACAGCAGCCAAGTTTGCAAACCTTGGCATCCTACTGTGTTTCCAGTCCAGAATGGTCTCTATATTAATCAGGCCGATAACAAGTCTCTGTGGAAAACTAAGTACAAGATTTTCAACTGAGTCCAAACCCCTTCTAAGAGACAGAAAGTTACTAAGTCACACAGGTCAGAGATTAAATTTGGTGAAGAACACTGAGGAAAGTTCCATAATTGATACATAACCAGCTTTGTTACTTTTCCCTTTACCTCAATGAAATTTAGTACTTCCACCACCTAATCTGTTTCAGGGAATTCTATTATAAGAATTAAGGGCAGTAGCCACAAGTGAAGAAAAAATAAAACCTAGATCATATATCAGGAAAATTTCAGTCACCACTAGATTGCACTTTGCTTTTAGAATCTCAAAACATTTCAACTTGGTAAAAATACAAAGGATACAATAAATTCTGTGTGCTTTGAGAGGTTTTGAGAGCACCACTTCCTACGAGGAAAACACGCACACATACAAAGAATATATCCTGGCTAAAATCAAAGCTAAAACATCTGATGTGTAGACATTTTATAATTAATAAGAAAAATTTGCTAGGGCTAGCTGATTGACTGGCTTCAATATTTGATATATTTAAAAAATACCATAACCTTTTGTGCCAAAATATAAATCTCTAATTATTTCTTTCTTGCTCATTGTGGAAAGCAATCTGAGTGACTGGAAAGACTAGACTGAGATGAGGAGATTTGAGTTTTAGTTCTAGCTGTATCTTTATGAATAAACTGAGCTTTTTTGGGTCTCAGCTTTCTCTTCTGTAAAATAGGGAAGATAGCTGCTATACCAAGTTCAGAAATACATGGAGAAAGAAAAGAGAAAGTAATTCCATTGTGCTTAATTTGTTTCATGGATAACTGATTTTGTACAATCTTATACTTCCTATTTTGTTTACAGTGATTCTTAAGGGAATTGAGAAACTATATCAGAATCTCCAGGGGGAGTTTGTGCAATTTGAAAACAAAGAAGTGCTCTTTCTCATCACTCTGCTTTGTTCTTAGTTCCAACATTTAAATTTCTATGCATTCTAAAAATAAATAAATAAAGGGATCAACACTTTTATATTTATAAAGGGGAGCAATATGCACTGAAAAAATGAGATTCTGTGCCATTGCCATCTTAACCCCAGTGGGTGATTGTCATTTTACATTTCTTCTTCTTTGATTAAAGCCATGCTTTAAAATGTAGAAGCTGGTGATGAGTACAAGAGGGTTCATTAAACTCTATTTATGTTTACATTTTTCAGAATTATAAAAAAAAAAAAAAAAAGACAAACATGAAGTATTTGCACAAATGTGATCTGAGTAAAGTCTACCCTGATCACTCATTTAAACATTGTTCTTCACTCAAAAACAGACAAAAAATTTCCCTTACCATGCCCTAAAGTTTCTTCATACTAATGACAACTTTCTAACATCAATTTAATTCTGTTTATTGCCTGACTCCTCCTACCAGAATGTAAGCTTCCTGAGAACAAAGATTTTTAAGTCTACTTTGTTTGCTTTCTCAATGCCTAGAACAAAATCTAGAATACACTTGGCTTTTTTTTCTTTTTAAGGCATGATTGAAGCAAGATTTTGGAATTTTCTAGTAGCATTTCTCTTTGAAAATTCAAGATCATTTAACTTCACTTAAGACTTTAACTACTAGTAAGGAATTACACTATTAGCTAAAGGAGCAATGTCATAATCTAAACCCTAGTTTTGAGCTCTAAAACCCCTTGTTCTTGGGCAACCATGTTTCTAATAATAAACCTATGAGTTCCTCAGGAGATTCTCTGAAATAGTTCCTACAATTAAGTGGGACCCAGATATTTTCTTGAACAAAAATGAGTTAAATATAATCTAGAAAAGATAAGGCATTAAAATCAGGGAAACTAGTTTTCCAGGTGGCAGAGGTAGGGAAATCAGTACCATTTGGAAACCAAGATTTCAAATAATAGTATAGAATTGGGTAGGATCTTGGGCCAACGCCTTCATTTTACAGATGAGAGTGCTAAAAAGCAGAAACGTGAAGACACTTGTCAAAGGTCATAATGCTAGTTACCAGGAAAGCCAGGATTAGAACTCAGGTCTCCTTGTTCTCACACCAGTGTTCTTTACACTAAACAGGTGAGGATAAAGCTCAGGTCAATAAATATTACTTTAAGCATTAGAGAACAGGAAAATCCATGTTGTTAGAAATATTACTGGCACAGAACTTCAGGGGAATTGAATCAAGAAGTCAGACAATTAAGGACAGTCTATTGCTGCAGTCACGGTGAACACCGTTATGAAAGAAAAGCCATGAAGTTTATTGGGGCACTAAAAAAAAAAAAAAGGGAAAGCAGTCTTTATCTGATAATGAAAAGGCAAAGGAAATCTCTCTCCAGGGTAACTTTTCTAAAGCTTTCTAAAAAATGTTTAAAAGAACTAAAATAATTTTAAGTCAATATAACACCACAAAGTCCTCAAAATGAAGAATAACTTCAAGACTTCAGATGAAAAATCAGCAAATTAGAACAGGTATATGAATAACTTAGTTCCAAATAATTCCCCATGCCAGAAATGAAAACCAAGTTAAAAATATTACAGTAAAATCTCCCTAGGGACACAGGAAAGGAGGCACCAAAAGCAATCACCTCATTTCCCCGGGACTGCCAGAGGTAGAATACGAGTCTGTACAGAAAATTAGATAGAAGGGCTTTTGATTCTTAGACTTCTGAACATGAATGCTCTCAAATCAAAGGTAGGGTGGGGGAGAATCATAGCTGGTACCTGTGAAATTATGGAGATGACGGGAAAGAAAAACACAAAAATCTTTATACTATACACTGAGCCCTATTTAAAATAATAAAAAACTTGGGCATGAATATAAAATATTAAATACAAGGGGCGTTAAAAAAATCTTATTTCCAAATTATCAACACAAAAGCAACTTCTATTTTAAATTAAATAACAATTCAGTTCCCCGAGCCCCTACCCACAACTAAACTCAATAACATCTCTGACTTTGAAGTCTCAGAAATTTGAATTAGGCCAAGAGATTCTGTACCATGTGCCACAGACTTCAATCTAGACAGTATTTAAACTTGATCTCATGAATTAAGAGTTTTAAATACAGTTTGGACTGGACACATTGTATTATGAAACCAACAATTTGGTTTTTTCACTGAAATACTTAGAAGTTGTTCTTTTTCAATTCCAGCATTCAGACACTACAAAGAGAACTTATGTCTTATGACAAAGAGAAATATGTCTTATGATAACACAGGACTCACACATTCAATGATATTTATCATCTTAAGACCCTAAGTAAAGATTTAACTTTCAGATGTAAATCAATCCTATACAATTTCTTGAAGTTTGCCAGTATTTAAATGAATTAAATGATTTCAGAACTATCTCGATTATGCTTCAAAGAATCACACATTTTTCTACCTAAGTTGGAATGAAAAGAAATATTATGGAAGGACTGTTCTTGGTTTTTAGTAGTCCATGCTGGCTAGTTTCATATTTGTGAACAATTACATATTTTCCAAACCCACACATTTAAGGTCCAAGTATAAGAGTTGGATTTTCCGCATTATATAAAAATAAATGATTTACTCTCCTCAGGGTGAGAACAGTAACTATCTGAGTGTAAGATTAGATGTTGGAGATAAATATCCATACCTCAAAACCAAAAAATAAAAACTCTAAGATTAATTGAAGTTTTTAAAAGACCTGAAAGACTGCATTTTAAAACAGTTACCCTAAAAGATTGAACAATTTTTTTCAGTTTGTTTTTTAAAATGGTGGTCCTAAATTAAAAAATAAAAACGAAGTAACACCACTATGTGTCTGTCTCACATTAGAAAACTGCACCATTTAAAATCTGTGGCCAATGAAAAACTGTTTCAACAGGAGGATTTTTTTTCTAATAGTCATCTATGGTATTCTCAAGGAACACGTTTCGTACATCCAGAATGGAGGCTAATTCCAGAATGTGCTTCTGGAGATGAGGATTCTCCACAGTTTCATCCCTTGGCAGTTGTGGATATGATTCTGGATAATTTCGTGTTTCCTGGTAGGCAAAGAAAAGAAAAGTCAAATTTTATGGTTTAATAAGGAAAAGTATATACAATGATATTACTGTTAACAGTAAAAGTATTAGAATTAACTTAATATGTATTTTCCTCCTTCATATTGGTATGGTTCTTATTGGTAATATATTTGTTGAACATATGAAATTGTTGAGATTTGACCATTCTGGCCTTTTTAAAAAAATGACAGTTTCTTATGGTTCAATCTAATACATTCATTTAGAGGAGTTATTTCACAAATACTTACCACAGCCCATCATTTCTAGGCAGTATATATTTTGGAAACCATGTAATTCCTACTTGCTAGAGGAAATATCCTAGAGTATACAGAATTTCAACAAGTATTTGTCAAATGAATGAATAAAGAGATGTTGCAGCAGAAATTAAGATGAGAGAAAAGACAAGAAAAGAACTGAAGAGGTCAAATTAATGAACCTTGGTGATTAACTACAGGAGATGGAGGTATCAAAGATGACTGTGAGATTTCAGGAACAGATGGCTTCAGAGAAGAGTTGGGAGGTCCTGAGAGAAAAAGAGAAGTAAAGGAAGAACAATTTGGAGGACAGTATAAAGCCGCAGGTTTTAGATGTATTTTATTTAGGTAATAGGGTAATACAAATAAAACTGCCCCTTAACCAGAATTTGAAAATTCAAGGCTGTATCTCAAAGACAGGTTTGATCAGTATATGTAAACACATATATAATCTGCATGGAGATAAATATTAATGTAATGAAAATGGATGCGATTTCTAAGAATATTTGCAGAGTGATAGACTCCTTAAAAATGGAGAAGGTCAGGAAAAGAAAAAAGGGCAGAAAAGTAATAATAAAAGAAAAAAATTGTAATTACATGCAAACAAAAGAAGGAAACAATTTCAAGAATCAAGTAATTCTCACTTGGAAATTCTTCTTCATTTGGTAATTTCTATAGACTATGATTTTGCCACACATTTGAAATTTCCTGAAGAAATAAGTTACTACTTTTTTATGCATCTCATACGACAGCTCATATATTCAAATGTCATCTCTCTCTTCTGCCTGTAAGCCTCACTCAATATACAGTACAAAGACCAAATTTTGTTTCACCGCAATAAAATCTATGGAGTGAGAAAAACAAATGTTCAAACCTCCTAAAAAGAGAGAGAAAAAACGGTAAGAACTATTGGTGTTTGACTGCAAACTCAACAACTCTCTTAGTTGACAAAGGGCCTGGTCCTGGCAGAACATATCCTGGAATGGAGAACATTGGTTGTAACAGAGAATGAATGAGGGAGAACCCAGAAGAATCATGCCTTAGAATTAGGCCAAGATAAGTCTACATTTTAAAGATAATGCTACTTTAAAGTCACCCCTTAAAAACTTAAAATCAAGGCATGAAAAGATCAAAGAGATTTGCAAGTAATTTAAGTCCTGCCAGAACAAAGTCCAACGCTCTAAAGAATGACAATAAAATCCAGATTTAAAATCATAAAATTCATAACGGCCACAACAGAAAATTACTAGACATACAAAAAATTAGGAATATGAATTCCTAAATATTAAGAAAAAAATGAAAACAAACCTATAAATAATAAAGAACATAGTACTAGCAGATAAAGACTTTAACTATCACATGCACATTCAAGAGCACAAAGGAAAACATAATGAGAACAGAAATAGAAGATATTAAAAGAACCAAATGGAACTTTGAGAAATAAGAAAAATATAATCCCTGAAATGAAAAACTAACTAGACAGGATTAACAGCATGATAGGCTCTACAGAAGAAAACATCAGTGAATTTGAAGACACAAACAACAGAAACTGAAACACAGAAAAAAGACTTAAAAAAAAAAAAAAGCACATTGGTTACCTATAGGATAATATTAGGTTGCCTAACATATATGTAACTGATGTCCCAGGAAGAGAGAAGGGAGGAAGAAAAAATATTTGAAGAAAAATGGTCAAAAGTATTCTGAAATATTTTAAAACTATAACCTATAGATCCAAGATGCTCAATGAGCCTCCTGAGCAGGAAGAACAACAAGGAAAACCATATTAAGATACATCATTGACAAATTATGGGACTGTTATAAACCAATGTGATCTAACAGACATTTATAGACACCTTCACCCAACAACAGTAGCATATACATTCATTTCAAATGTCCATAGAACTTGACCATAATAGACCACATTACAGACACAGCAAGTCTCAATGTGAGTCTTAAGGGACTTAAACCATACAAGGTATATTATCTGACCACAAAGGAATTAAATAAGATAAAAGATACCTGAAAAATTTCCAGATACTTGATACTAAACAATGTATTTATAAATAACCTGAGGTTCAAAAAAAAACAGTGAAATAAAGACTGTGTCAGATAAGTAAATAAGAGAGAATTAATTACCACCAGATTTATACTATAAGAAATGATAAAGGAAATTCTGTAGTAAGAAAAAATTATACCAGATGGGAAATTAAATCTACAGAAAGAAGTAGAATGCCAGAAATGGTAAGTATATAAGATTTTTCTTCCTCACTTAAAAAAAATTTTTTAAAGATAACTGAATGTTTAATGTTACAATTATGATGAAGTATTGTAAGGATCTATCAAATGTAAAAGTCATATATATAATAATAATAATAAAGATTATGGGAGGGAGAAAATGCAAGTATACTGTTGTAAGATAATTATATTAAATGTGAAATGGTATTTAAAAAGTAAAACTAGAGGTAACAGCATAAATCAATAGAGTTAACATAAAATTCTAAAAACAAAACCTTAATTCAAATGAAGATGAAAGCAAGCAAGAAAAAAGGTACAAATCATAGCCAGAACAAATAGAAAACAAATCATAGTATATCTAAATCAAAGTATATTAAAAATTACATTTCATATAAATGTAATTTAAAACTAAAAATGTCAAATAGAAGGTAGACATGTCAAGCTAGATAAAAAATAGGACCTAACTAATGCTATAGAAGAGAAATCCACTTTGAATATAATGACAGACAGGTTGAAAGTAAAAGGATAAAAACAGAATTGCCATTTAAACACAAACCAGAAGAAAACAGGTATGCTCATGTTAATATTGATCAAACTAGACTGCAGGTCAAGGAATACTACTATGCATAAAGATAGACATTTCATACTGATGAATGGATAATTTCAACAAGAGGACACAATAACCTTAAACATGCATGAATTCAATAAGAACTTCAAAATACACGTTTAAAAAAACAACTGAAATGAGAAACTAACCAATTCACAATTACAATCACAGGTTTAGATAGTCCTCTGTCAGGAACAGATCAAGCAGACAGAAAATCAGTAAGGATACAGACTTGAAGAATACTGTTTGAAATAGTTCAACATAAAATTGAACAAACTGACATTTATACGTCACTTCATCTAATTATAACAAAATACACTTTCTTTTCAAGTGCAGAGAGAGTATTCACCAAAATAATTCATATGCTTGGTCATACAACAAGTCTGAATAAATTTAAAATTATTGAAATCATAAACTAAAGTGGTGCTTAAAAGGTTTAAGTATTTGTATTATTTAGGTATTAAGCATTTGTATTATTAAGTATTTGTATTATTAAGTATTTGTATTATTAAGTATTTGTATTATGTTTAAGTATTGTATATTTGTATTAAGTATTTGTATTATCTTAAAAATACAGAAATTTTGAAAGAGCACATTAAAATTAAAGTGATTAAAGAGATGAAAAACAACAAAGTATGAATGGAAATAAATTTTAAAAAGACAAACAGTAGTAAAAAAAATCAATGAAAGCAAAAGCTGTTTATGTGGAAAGATCATAAGGTTAACAGACCTTTATATAGACTGAAAAAGAAAAAAAAAGGAAACATTACTAATATGAGGCATGAAAGATCACTAGAGGGCCTTTAGGGATTAAAAGGTTAATGGAATATTATGAACAACTTTTTTGGCAATAAATTAGATAAATGACTTGCAAGACACAAAAGGTCAAAACTAAGAAGAGAAAACATGAATAGACTCTGAAATTGAATTCATAATTTAAAACCTTCCAAAAGAGAAAACTCCAGGTCCAGTTGGCTTCATTGATGAATTCTAGCAACCTTTCAAGGAAAAAATAAAACTAATCCTAAAGAAACTCTTTTTAAGAAATAGAAAAAGAAAAGAATGAAACACATTCATTTCAACTCAAATTATGAAGTCAGCAAATATCCTGATAACAAAACCACATGAAGACTTCACAAGAAAATTTAAATTCCATAAACATTCATAAAAACAGATGCAAAAATCCAGAATGAAACATTAGCAAATTGAATCCAGCAATACAAAAGGGTAATACAGGACCACAAAATGTGTTTAATCCTAACATACATAGTTGACTTAGAAAAAGAATTTATGAGAAAAACAATCAATGCTATTCATCATGTTAACACAATGAATATATGTTAGATCAACAAATGCAGGAAAAAAAATTGACAATCTTTCTGATAAAAACTTATTTCTGATTAAAAACTCTCAGCAAATTAGAAGGGAGCTCAGTCAACCTGAAAAAGGGTATCTATGAAAAACTAACAATTAACAGCACAATTTATGGTAAAAGACTAAATATTTTCCCCTTGAGACCAGGAATAAGGCAAGTATATCCATTCTCACTACATAAACTCAATATTTTACTGGACAACTAGCCTAGAAATAAAGCACAAAAAAACAATAAAAGGTATACAGAATTTTAGACTTCAAAAGTCACTCCTAGGAAAACAAAAAGGCAAGACACAGAATGTGATAAAATATAAGTAATAAGTACATGAAAGACGTCCAATATCATTACTCTTCAGTGAAATCCAAATTGAAACTACAATGAGAGGCCACTATAAATCCACCATAAATCCATCAGGTCGGTTAAAGTTTAAAAGACTGACAAAACCAAATGTTGACAAGGATGTAGAGAAACTTCCACACAATGTTGCTGGAAACATTAAATGGTACAACCACTTCGAGAAAGAGTCTGGCAGTTTCTTATAAAGCTAAACACATACCTACCCTATGACCAAGAAAAATCAAAACATAATGTTTGTGTAGAGACATGCACAAGAATGTTCAGAGGCTGCTTTATTTATAATTGCCAAAAATTAAAAACTGTCAAGGTAGCCATCAAAAGGAAGAAGACTAAATAAACTGTGGTACACTTAGACAATGGAATACTACTCAGCAATTAACAGGAACGAGCTACTTATACATAACAGGAATGGAACTCAAGAATGTTTGGTCAAAGGTTTACACCAAAGAGTCCATACTATAATTCAAGTTCATTTAGAGGTGAAACTAACCTATAGGGCAAACAATAATGAATAGTGTTGCCTTTGGAGTAATGGGCAGTGGACTGATAGGAAAGGGGTGTGGAGAGAATTTTCTGGAATGGTGCTGTTATAAGTTGATCAGGGTTTGAGTTACATAAATATATGTATTTGTCAAAATGCACCTAACGGCATATAATAGTTTTGGGCATTTCACGGCATATAAACTTTACATTTAAAAAGTAAATTTTATGTACACACATAAAATAACATTTTTTATGCATCATGAAGTGTTGAGGGGTAAAGGCTACTGATGGCCACAATTTACTTTAAAATGCAACTAAAAATGAAATGAATTGTTGAATGGAAAAGAAGATGGACAAATGGATAAATAGGTGAGAAAGTAAATATACCAAAATGTTAACTGTGGCATCTAGCTGTGTGTATATGGGTATTCACTGTATAAGTCTTTCACATTTTAAAGTTATAATAATAAAATGGATAAACATAGCATATTTTAAAACTAAAAGTTGCAAAAGACTTTAAAAACTGTTCTTATATATTCGAAAAAGAACCAAATGTCACAGAAGCAAAAAATATGTCTAAAACGACCCCGGAATCCCACTTCCTTGGAATTTACCCAAAGAATACAACTTCTCAGATTTAAAAAGACATATGCACCCCTATGTTTATCGCAGCACTTTTTACAATAGCCAAGAAGTGTCCATCAGTAGATGAACGGATAAAGAAGAGGTGGTACATATACACAATGGAATACTATTCAGCCATAAGAAAGAAACAAATCCTACCATTTGCAACAACATGGATGGAGCTGGAGGACATTATGCTCAGTGAAACAAGCCAGGCAGAGAAAGACACATGCCAAATGATTTCCCTCATTTGTGGAGTATAACAATGAAGCAAAACTGAAGGAGCAAAAGGGCAGCAGACTCAGAGACTCCAAGAATGAACTAGTGGTTATCAAAGGGGAGGGGTGTGGGAGGGCGAAGGGGATTGAGGGATATTATGTTTAGTACACATGGTGTGGGGGATCATGGGGAGAACAGTGTAGCACAGAGAAGGCACATAGTGGATCTGTTGCATCTTACTACACTGATGGACAGTGACTGCATTGGGGTATGGGTGGGGACTTGATAATATGGGTAAACATAGAACCCACATTGTTTTTTCATGTGAAACCTTCATAAGAGTGTATATCAATCAAACCTTAATAAAACATTTTAAAAAACGGCTAAAATTTTTAAGACCTCAATGAACACCATTAAGTAGTTACATGAATATGTAACTTCAGAGCAAAATGGACAAAAGACTTGAACACATTCTACAAAGAGAACACAGAATAACACATATGAGAGCTTGCTCAACCTCAGCAGCAATCCTGGAAATGAAAATTAAAACCACAATAAGCTACTACTTTACATCCAGAAGATTCACATGAAAGCGTATGAACACAGTATTGGCAAGGATCAGAGCAACAGCAACTCCTAGGCACCGCTAGTGAGTGTAAACTGACACCCAGTAAAACTGAACGTGCCTGAATTGCCTGACCTTGCATTCCATTTTTACGTGTATTCCCCAGGGAAAACCTTACACCACATGCGCACTAGGGAACTGATAGATTTTACAGTAGCATCATTTATAATATAATAAAAAGCTAGAAACAACCCAAATGTCCATTATCAGTAGAATGGGTGAGTAGTTTGTGATACACATATATACGTTAGTTTTGGATCCTATAGAGCAGTGAAAACAAATGAGTGAAAGCTACAGTTATCAACTTGGCTCAACCTCAGGATCAGAATAGTGAGCGAAAAAAAAGCAAGTTGTAGAAGACGTACAATATGGCTCCATCAACATTTTGTGCAAGAATACAAATACATGTGGCAAAACTATAAAGAAAGTGAATGATAATTATAAAATTCAGGATTACAGTTTCACATGAGAGAAAGAAAACCAGGGAGGACCCACAGAGGGGCCTCAAAGCTAATGAAAACATCCTACTTCTTAAACTGGGGGGCAAATAATCAGATGTTATACTGTTTATCTTTGTACCTTACATATTAATTTGTGAATATCATTTTGAATCAATTCAAACTTTATTTAGTACCGGTAAAATGTAATACATAATTCTAATACCCAAAATGGTAAAATTGGTCTTAAATAATATTCTTTGCCTACCCGAAAAATCTTGTGCATCCTCATGGTGGCTGAACAAAAGATAAACCTTGTGAGAAGCAAGCGAAGAAATTCATCTCCAAAAAACTGGAGAAATGCCTGATCTGCAAGAGGAGAAAGGTGACAGTAAAAGGAAGCTTAAATGGAAAATACATTTCAGAGGGGAAGAAGTTCAGGAAAACCTTCTCAACGTTCCTGCCTTTAACAAATACCTTCAAAAATTCAAACAATTTATATAATTTTAAACAATTTAAAATCATTATAGTATGTTCTGTTAAGTGTGCAGTTAGATTAGTAGGGTACCTATTGAACGTGAATGGGTGAGTAGCTGGGCAATATCGCGGTTGATTTTTCGAAGATATTCTTGACATTTTTCCCACAGGCCTCTACGCATGCTTGACAATCCAGAGACAAATAGGAAGGCCATTAGAGGATTGTTCAAAAAGAGAGTGAAGAGGCTACCTCGTTGAGATTGATCTGCAATAACAAACACGTTATGTATATGGAAAACAGTTTTGCAAAAGATAAGGAGATGCATTTCAGCAACATTTTAATATTCTGATAATGTACAGAATAAAAGCTGTGTCATTAAATCATAACTCAACAAAGTAGATTCTGCACAGAACTACAAAAACATACCACAAGTACATTACACTCTGCTGAACAAACTTAACAAAGAGCCTGGTAAACTTGGGAGAAACGGAAAATGAACAAATTCCTTTGCCCTTTGCCCTCCAACCAGTACATTTCAACCAAATATGGCAAGTGCTGGACCATGGGCAGTCAGATAGAATTCTCTGATGACTACTAGAAATGCCAATCCTTTTCATTCTCCTTTGTTAGTTGCTCTTCTTAAATATAAATATTTTCTTTGGTCCTCCTACACATTGTAGATCTCATCTGCTCCCATAATTTCAATTATCATTTAAATGCCTACTGATTCCAATTCTCTGTCTGCAGCCTAGGTGGAGCTCTTTAGTCTAGAACTGCGATAGCTACTGGACTCTTAAAATGCGACTGGCCCAAACTTAGATACACTGTGAAATGTAAAATATAAATGGGATTTCAAAGCTTCAGGACAAAATAATATAGTGTTAACCTTAATTTCACCTGTTTTTTTTACTTTTCAAGAATGTGGTTACTAGAAAAGTTAAAATTATGTATGTGACTTCCCTTGTATTTCTACCGGACAGTTACTCTAAACTACTCTATTCAATCTAGCTCCCAAAGGTAACCTCAAACTCAACATACCTGAAACTGAAAGCAAATTCTCTCCCTTTTTCTTCTCTTACAAATCTGCTTCTTATCCAGCATCACATCACCACTTCCACCAGCACCTCAGCCAGAACCTGGACATCCACCCCTGCCTCCGGCCTCCTTTACTGCCTCACACCCAGTCTACCACACATCTTGCAGGTTCTCTGGGCTTAGATTCTTTTGAAGCAGCTAAGCAGCCAATGCCCTCACTCTGGCCACCACCAGCTGCCTATTTCCATCAGCGCTCCTCTCCAATTCTTCACAAGGTTAACCAAATGCTCTTTTCATGCTACTCTGTTTAACATCTTTTGGTGGCACCCATTGTCTTCCATTTAAATCTACTAACAAATCTTAAGTGGTTTTTCATAAGTCAGTCCCACAAACTCTTCCCTTTAACTAGAAGGGGCCATGTTAATTTCTGTAAATGTTCCATAAACTGTCTCATCTCAGAGCTCTTATCTCAGGGCTCACATGCAGACACTCTTGTTCAACCATTTCTCATCCCCACTGAATTCTACATATCCTTCAACTCCACTTCAGACATCTTCTCATGTATTTTCTTCACCCTCCAGGGTTGGTTAGGAGTTCCTCTTACATGTTGCATGTGCCTCCTATGAAACACTAAGAGCACCTACAGTAATTGCCTGTTATTTGTCTGAATCATCTACTAGACTTCTGGCTCTGTGAGAAACATGACTGCATCTGTCTAGTCAGTGTTATCTCCAGTGCCTAGCATGGTACCTGATAAATAAATGTTGAAAAAATGTTCATTGAATAAGTAAATTAATTCTTGGCTAAAGAGAGAACTGTAGACTTTAGGTACCAGTGGTGCAGGAATTGACATTACCATGTACTCAAGCATCTGCCAGTTTTGTGTCCAAAAAGGGATTTTGTGTCCATTTAAGGGATTAAAGGTCTAAGCTGTATAGCACAAAAAACAGGATACTAGACTAAAAAATGTTAAGGATATAAATTACAACTAAGCATATTAATAATGATAGTTAGCTATGTGCCCAGAATTATTTAATGAGGTAGGTACTATGATTATCTCCATTTGATAGGAAAAGAAACAGGCACAGAATGGCTAAATAATTTTGTAAGATCACACAGGAAGTAAGTGGCTAAATTGGTATTCAAATTCAGTTTGCTTCCAAAGTCTTTTACCCTCTACACAAAAAAGCATTTCAGACCAAATAACCTTGGTATTAACCCATTAGACCATGCAATTTTAAACAAAGCTGCATCTTGATAAAACAAATTGATAGCAAAAAGTACTCTTGAGTAATTGTAAGGGGTTACATTTCTCTAGGAATGATAACTGGTTAACAAAGTCCTCAAAGCAGGAGAATTTTACCGTTGTTTGAAGGTAAGTTCTATTCCTTAGTAATTTGCCTTTTATGTACATGAACTTTATATTTCTACATGTTTTTCCCTGCTAAACAGCAGAACTTACCTTAAAACAACGGTGAAAAGTCTCCAGCTTCTCTCAGGCTTTCAAATGCTGACCATCACTTCCTGTGTCAAACTATGTCAGCAGACAGGACTTCTGGCTGGGGAGTAGCAGTAAAATGCCACCTCCCACAGAGAGACGTCAGCACTATTCACAGTTAGGGAGATAGTGAAACAGTGACAAGATCTGCTAAAACACGTTCAGGTTCGTTCAGCATTTTACGCAGCTTCCCGACTAGAGTTAAAATTAAACTACGTGTGACTTGCTAAGGACCAATTACTAAAGACAATGTCTTTCACTTCTCAGCCATCTGAGAAACAACCAGAATATTGACATGCCTCTCTGGCACACTGAGAAGAGGTTCTTTTATTTAAAAAAAATACAACAAGGTAAAAATGTGAATAAAAGAAACCCTTTTAGTGGTGCCAGTTAGGTTACCCTAACTCTTAGGCATAGGGTGAGAAGTTTTCTAGACCAGAAATCTCATGGTCTTAAAAGATGCCTGAAATATGTAGCCAGAGATATGGGAATCATACTACATGGACAATGACAAGTGCACCAAAACAAACACCTGCAAAACAAATTTTAAAATTCACAAGTCATGAGTCCCGAAGAGCAAGGGACCAAGACCACCCTTTTCTCAAGGATGATTTATCATTACTTTTAAAATTATCTCAAGGTCTAATGGTAGCACATTAAAGAAATCTGGTTCTTGGTAAGACTTCTGGGTTTATTTCATATTGACACCTGCCACATTAAACATTATAAAACATGTGACCATGATTCAAAATGTAGGCAGTGTTTATTTATAACCTATGGGTGTAACAGGTAATGACAGAACATACCTTGTAAAGCTTTTGGATATGCTGTAGGAGAAAGCAAGCAGACTAGTGGCTGTCCAAATAAGTTTGTGAAATTCTGGAATATATAAGAATTTAAAACTTTAATTAAAGATTTGACCAAAGTTAGTTACTTGGCAATTTTCCAAAGCACATCACTAAGTGTACAGATTGGGCCCTATTATACTTATAAGCAGAAGCAGAAACTTAAGTAAGAGCTAAAGAAACTGCCATTCATGTATGACTACCATGCATACATAGTAGGACCTCTCAAAATAATGAAGTTCTCTAAGTAAACTATTGACTTTTTAAAATAAAGGAATATACATGGTTGCCATGTTACACAGAGAGGCCACTTGGCTGTCTACCAAGAAACCACCCTATCAGGCAACATACTCTTTGCATGATTAAGGATATCCTTTCCCTTAAAGGCAGATCTATGTTGGAAGTAAAATCATAAATGGTAAAACAAGAAGAAGTGAAAAAAAGAAAAAAAACTAAAAACACTCCTGCAAGATAAAAATGAAGACTTGAACAAATGGAAAGACATACTATGTTCTTAGAGAAGAACCCATTCTAAAGATTTCATTACACTGATTTATTCAAACCAACCTCAATAAAAATGACCACAGATTTCTTCCTGCAATGAAAATAATAATTTTCCTTTGTGCTATTTTTGTCTTGAAATGGTATCCTTATCATAATAATTCCTTTCATTTACTGAGTGCTAGTCACTTTCCAGAACTATCCTAGTCTCCTTAGATCCTAACCTATAATGTTGACTCTGGTAAGATCAGTATTGCCAACCTGTCTTACAGAGATGGAAAAAGAGGCTAGTCAAGACTAAGGACATGCTCAAGGTCATACCAGTGTCTCGTGGCCTAACTGCTATAGAATGAATTAGAAAGCTCTGATCTTTTGCATTGCTCTGGAATTATGTACCTGATTCTAAAAGCTTAAAACTATTTATTGGTAAACCCAAAAGGATCAGAGCCCTTTTTGTGGGAAAAAGGAGATTCTTTGATCACTCTCCTCTACTTTATACTCTGTGACTGCGATTTTCAGATTCCCTATGAACATTAGATTTTTTTCTCCCAGAAAATCATCTACTTAACTGAGACTTTAAAACATCTTACAACTTTAAAACAGACATTGTATCGTATCCTTTTTAAAGATCTGTCCTTCAACAAATACTCACTGAACCTGTGGACTGAACACTGTTCTAGGTGCTAGGGATACAACAGTAAACCTAACAGATTAAAAAAAAATTTTAATCCTATCTTTCTGGTGCTGATAGCAGTAGAGGTGGCAGGTAGAGATCCACAGTAAACTGAATAAAAAATTTATATAATTTCATAGAGGTAACAAGTGCTACATATGGAAAGACAGCATACAGGATGGTTATCAGTACAGAATTTATACTCAGACTGTGTTTAAATACCAACTCAGTCACCTATGAGTTGTGTGTGTGACCTTGGGCAAATTAGTTAACTTTTTTGTGTCTTGGTTTTCTAATCAGTAAAATGGGGACAGTAAAAGTAACACACAGGATGTGAGAGGATTAAATATGTTAACCTCTGTAAAGTGCTTAGAATAGTGTATGGCACTATATGGAAGCTAACTGTTATGATTATTAAGAAAAATAAACAAAGGTGGATAAAGAGGGCTGAGGAGGCATTTAATTTTAAATTGGGCTAGTAGGGAAGACCCTACTCTGAGACTTCAGTTGATCAAATACCTGAAGAACAATGTGGGTATGTTTGGAGGAGGATTCATGGCAGGTGGAAGAAAACACAAAGATCCTAAGCAGAAGACTGCCAGGGTGTTTCAGGGGCAAGGTCAATGCGGCCGCAGAGAACTGAGTGATAAGGAGACTGGAAAGAGATCTGAGATCTGATCCGAGAGGCACTGGAGGGAGGGAGGGGGCGTGCCAGGCCAGACAACATAAAGCCTTCCTCGGAGATGAGGAGACTTCAGAGACTGAGTAGAAAAGTGACACGATCTGACTTTCAGGTACACTCTGTGGGGGAGCTAGGGCAGGATGACGACGACTAGTGAGGAAGCTACTGCCATAATCCCAGGAGAGACGAGGGGTGTGGACCAGAGGCAGTGGAGGTGGGGAGATTCGGGACACTTAGTCACGGCCAGGAGGATTTTCTGAGACGGACACAGGGTGTGAGAGAAAGAGGAGTCAAGAAGGAAACCAAGGATTTGGGCCCAGGTAACTTTAAAAACATGATAGTCATAAACTGATATAGGGAAAGCTGGGGGTGGAAGAGGGCTAGGAATTCTGTCATGGGCATATTAAGTTTACAGTCACTATTAGAATTACCAACGAGAGAGGTGCTGTGGGTAGCCTATATTCAAGACCGGAGTAGCCAAGAGGTCTGGGCTAGAGACGTAAATTTGGAACTTAACAGCATAGAGATGAGTCCACAGAGTGGACTCAAGGGGGTCCACTGACATTGGAAAGGAAGAGGAACAAGGATGGAAGCCAGGGCACTCCAATAAGAGAGGTCAGGGAGCAGAGAGCTGAGGAAAACACCAGCAGATGGACTGAGAAAAAAGACAGACTCCAGAGCTCTTTTGCCCTATGGCAATCGGGTAACTTGAATTCAGGTTTTATAGGCCTTATCCAAAGACGTGGACAGAAGTCAAAGCTCAGGGTCTGCTTAACATGGAAGTCTAATAGCAAACTGGCCCTGTTAAATTGAGACCCTAAAGGTGTAAGGATGAACTCAAACCAGACTTCTCACCTGCTTTCCCTCATGACCACTCCTCAGGGGACTTCAAAGAAAACTGGTGCAGAGCAGAGACAAACAAACAAAACTAACCAAACAGTCCCCGAGGGTTTAACTACAAGCCAGCCCTCTAGCATGTTTGCAGCCCAAATTCATACCATTAAGTAATCCCCAAACCACAGTCTAAAATGGAAGTGCCTCCAGGTATCTAGCAGAAGCAAATGCAGACCCTCTCTGGATGAATGTACTTGCTGTAAGGCTGGAGGTACCGGAGGGAGGAAAGCGAAGACAGTGCAAGTGGAACAAAGACAGCACCAAATAGCTCTGTGCCATATAAGGAAAGAACGGACAGCGCTTCCTGGATTCCATTCCCATGACGTGCTGACAAACCCCGGATGCAGACCTCCTCCATCCGGAAGGAGGAGACCTCTGGCTGTCCATCAACTGACCCTAAACCAATAAAAATTCCCCACATACCCCTGGTGCGGCCCACTTCCCCCCATCCCTTTCCTGTGCTTATAAAAACTCCCCGCCTGTCTGGTTGGGCGCGCCTTCTCTGGCCTGTGTCTGTGCAGACTGGTGTACCTAGCTTGGGATCGCGCTCAAATAAACTGCCTGGCCTTTTGTTGCCTCGTCGCCAGCTCACTTCGGTTAGAATTTATCTTACACTTGCATTCTGGAGCTCAGTGCATTTCCGCAAATAATTTTAAGGATAAGAAGAAACTAGTCAAAGATAATCAAGCAGGCAAGGAAACAAAAACAACAAAGGGTGTCTACGAGCAGCAAAAGCAGAACTGTCAGACAGTCAATAATAAAATAAGTATGCTCATCAAGCTTAAAGAAATGTGGAAAAAAATTGAAAATAGAGAATTATAAAGGGCAAAGGATTATTTGAAAGAGAACCAGGTAGAACCTCTAGAAATGAAAAACACTACGATTATAAAACTCAATAAACGGGTTTAATAGCAAGTCAGTCCTAGCTGAAGAAAGAATTTGTGAACTGAAGGAAAGATCAGAAGAAATCCAAACCTCAACCACAGAAACAAAAAGATGGAAAAATACATAAGAGAGATCAAGAGCTGTGGAAGACATCATGCCAATGGTGCATGTATATATAATCAGATTCACAAAAGGAGATGACAGAAAAGCTGGGGTATGGCCAACATGTGAAGAGACAATGGCTGTAAATTTTCCAACAATAATGAAAACGTCCAACTTATTAATTCAAAAAGTTCAACAAATCCCACTAAGTTAAATATAAAGAAACAAGACCTAGATATATCACACTATAACTGCAGAAGGCCAAAACCAAAGAGATGGTCTTTCAAAGTGGCAAGAAAGAAAAGGAATGGATGAGGCTGACTGGCAGAGAGCTCTTACATAATCTTGTTATGAAGGTGGATGCCTTAATAGGCTGCAGCAATTTGCAGCTATCAGTCAAATACTTTAGGTCAAGGCTGTTTAGACAAATATGACTGTTTTGACAAATGTGTAGTCATGTTCACTGGCAGGAATCCAGCTGTCATAAATACTTAAATACTCAAAGGATTGTCTTTTTCCAAAGAAAAGAAAGCAGAACTAAAAGAATTGCTGCCCAAAATGACTGAGGGATTTTTTTTTTTAAACTTCTACACTACTGCAGATAAGGCCACTACAACTTGCCTATTCTCTAATGGAAATGTAAGAGCCAAAATGTGGGCCATACCTGCTATACAGATTTTGGCATTTCAATCACTCTCCTCTGAAATGAGGCTCAAACTAGCATGCAAAGCTCCTCTCTTCCCAAGTGTGGAAAGACCTTGGGCTTTGGAATGAGAAAGACTGCTGGCCTCAGTTAAGCAAGATACCTAACTTCCACAGGCCAAGTTTCCTCAACTGTAAAGTAAGGATAATAGTGTCTATTTTCATTTAATCATTCAATATATATTTATTAAGAATCTTTAACTGTGACATGGTGGGGACATAAAGATACATGTATATATAAATATAAACACACACACAGACTTTAAGGAAAACAGCACAATGCTGATGTTTACATTCCAGGAAGAATAGTTTGCTCTGGTGAATATGGCCAGACCAAGAAAAAGACCTAAAGATACTGACATCAGACATTATCCAACTGATAATAGATAGTCGCCCTGTACGACAAGTTCTATCCACCTCAGATTCTGGCCATCTTGCTAGTTTCCACTCTTTTAAATCTGAGCAAACAAAAATTAAAATACTGTGAGGAAAGTCTCCAATATGAAATCTACAGGCAAAAACAAACAGAAACACATCAACATGGAGGAGACAGATATCATGCAGGGAGAAATTTTAAAATAATCATTGATAGAGAAGATATTTCAACCAGGATAAAAACTGAGATACTTACATATGTATATGTATGTTATGTTTTATACATACAAACACAGCTATATCTTTATGGAATAAATATCTAGAGAACAAATGAAAATAAAACAGTTAGAAGATAAAGGGAAAGGAATTTCCTAAAGAGCACAAAACTGGAAGATGGAAAATAAACAACAAGAAAATCATAGGACTAGACCAGAAGATCTAATATATGAATGACAAAAGTTCCCAAAAGAAAGAACAGAGAAAATGGCGGGGAGGAAATCAATGGAACAACTCAAGAAAATGGGCAGTTTCCAAACAGAAAGAACTCACCAAGTACACACAAAGCAAGATGGTAAAAAGCACACGCAGACCAGGGCACACTGCTAAGAAGCTGAAAAACACTGGGGTCAAGGAGAGGATCCTATAAGCTTACAGGGACCAAAAACAGATCCTGTAAAGGAATCCAGAATCAAATTTTTTGCACTTCTTAATAAATACTGGAAGCTAGAAAACAATGCAACAATGCCTAGCAAATTCTGAAGGGAAATAATTTCTAACCTATACCAAAACTATCACTAAAGTATGAGGGTAAATCAAAGGCATTTGCAGAAGTGCAAGACTTCAAATATTTTGCCTCATATTCACTCTTCTTCAGGAAGCTACTGTAGGAGATGCTAAGCCAAAATGAGAGTAAATGTAGTGTCCAAAAGGAAGACAGAGGATTCCAGAAACAGGATCCAACACAGAAGAGAGACGAAGAATTCCCAGGGTAATTATGAAAAGAGATTCTGGGGCATATGCAGAGAGCACCAGTTCAGAGGCTCTGGAAGATAATTCATCATGAAGATAAAATTAAGAGACTGGCACATCTGAACAAACTGAAAGACTTCAGATAATTGGTGAGGAGTTGGGGTTCAATTAGTGATAAGATCAGGAAAAAAATCAAGGATCAAAGAGAGACAATTATTTGCTCCAGGAAAGGCAGGAAGTTAAATAGGAAAGAAAAAATTTACCATGTGGCTTAACTGTCAAAAGCATTTTGACGTCATAATAATATAAGCACTAAATATTCAGTGAAGCAAAATTATGATCTAAGTCTATTGAGTGGATAGTAGGAGGTAAAAGGTATAAATGTGAGCTGGGGATAAGAGGAGGAAAGAGAGCTCAGTTTCTCTTCCATGATGTCTAAACCTGATGGATCAAGAGATATCAATAACAGCCTGTTATCTGGAAAAATGGTTAAATATCAAATTAATTAGCAAAAAGAGATGTACATGGTAACCTTTGGGAACAGGCAAATCAGGTAAGAAAGAGAGCGGAAGACTGCTGATTTTAGTAACATCTATTGGGACCTGTTGACCGAGTAGTTCTCACCCTGGTAACACGCTTGAAATTATACTGATATCTGCTGCCCACTGCAGGTCAGGGGAATTAGAACCACAGGAGTTGGGGCTCAGGCACAGTTGTTCTGAAAAGTCCTCTGAATGTTTCTGATGCACAGAAAGAGTTGAGAACTACAACTTTAAAGTATATGCAGGAGTTACTTTCATAAAAGTAAAAAATACTTAAATGAAGAAATGTACATGAAATGTTTAGATTTACATGAAGAAACATTTAGAAGACACATATGTGTTCGTAAAACACTCATTATGTATGAAACATATACAGCAAAGTGGGCACTTGAGAAAGAATATATTGGTCACCCAGTTCTTTTTTTTCATTATAAATTTGCAAAATGGTAGTTCAAGACTTTTTACACATACTTTGTGGGAAAAGTAAATACCAGACACCTTCATATGTTAACACAGAGAATTGCACACTGGATTTAGGGGCATTAAATAGTACAAATTTTGAAAAAGACAAAATTGGTCTGTGCCATTCTCTGATCTGCCTACTGCATATGGGCTCCCCATTCCATTTCTGAATATTAGTATGTTTTAGAACAATTTCATTTTTAATTTTTAAGAGGAGTGATACAGCATGTGCCATAAAAAGCAAACGAACAAAAAAAACCTTTCTATTATTCCACTGTTATCCTGGGAATCAGAACATTGAAATCTAGAATTAATAAGTCATAATACATAACTAAGTAAATACATGTCTAATTATGTACAATGATGTATTTTAAAATAAGCACCCAATAACTCATTCCACATCCAACAGTAGCCTGGAAATAGCAGGCACATAAAGTGAATGATATTCTTAAGATTATAAAAGGTGGTATCAAATAATGCCCAATTAAACTGAGAGAAATTAATAGATTGCTAAAACACTCTAAACACATGCTACATCATACTAAGCAATACACTTGATCTGGTGTATTACATATTGTCACATCATTAAACTGTGCTTGTAGCAAATGATTTCTTTTCCTTGACAAAGACACAGAATGCTTCTTTTGAATTCTGTGAAGATGCAAAATGCCTGGACTTTTTGTTTTATAAGCTTAAATATGGTAGCCAATAAACCTTTTTAAGATTAAAAACAATGCACACACAATGTACAAAGTATTAAGCTAATTTTCCTAAAAATAAGAAGTTGTAATGTTAAACTTGACAAAATGGGTAGCAGGACATATGCTGAAAAATTTAGGGTGGGTTAAAGGCTCTTGGGATTCAGACTTTTGCTTTAAAAAATGAAACTGAACATGAAAATTAAGATGGAAAACATACTTAGGATCACCTTTCTTGGCTGCCAGACATTTCCACTGCTCTCCTGAAATAAACCTCCTCATATTGGCTTCCCCATCTAATCACATGAACACCCACAACAGAAATAGTTTTAATTGGCAATTCTGTGGTTCCAGCATATTTCTGAACATACTGTTTGCTAATGAAGTATTCCAGCTATACACAAAAGACTCCAAAGATACAGACATTTTCCTGTAAATTACTATAGCTTGAATCCTAATATCCAACTTCAAAGAGTTTTTCTGCTGCATTCTTTAAATAATCGTTGAAAACCACTGCTTCACTAGCAAAATATAACACAAAGGATTTTCAAGTTGGATCCCTGTTACTAATTTCAGCATTCAGGGCCACGTTTTTTTTAGTTACTGTCACAAAAAAAAAAATTTAAGTGCATTTGAAACAATGTATGTTGGAATTCAATGACTGTAATTGTATAACATGGGATAAAATTTTACTTCAACTATAGAGGCTCAGCGTGCAGAAAGGGAAAAAGTTTGAAAACTAGAAAATAAAATTTGCCCATATACTTCCACCTCTATAAAAGAAAATTATCTTGGGTTATATAACAAAAATAAACCTCCCACCAGAGATCTTGGAAATCTTGAATTTTTTTTTCCTTCAGGAGGATTTATTATTTTCCACTGAGTGTCCATTCATGCGTTTTCTTCTTGTTTCTATTCATAGCACCAGATCCTGACTAGCATGCACAACCTCAAAAGAAAAGAAAGACTAAATACAAACCGTGTAAAATTAAATAAAGTAAAGCAAAATAAAAAGACATGTTCAGACTGGTTACCTCGGGGTGCTGTCATAATGTCTAACATGTACAGGAATCTCATGGAACTCACCTTATACGCAACACTATTGGATGAATCCACAATGATAAACAGGGGCTTCCTTGTGAAAGGATAGAGATCTCCAGGATGAAGGCTGGGAAAACAACAACAATGCATAATTGTATAACTGTACCGCCCAAGTCTCAAGAAATCTTACTCTTCAGTTTGATCTGCTCACATCTCCTCTTCATCATAGCACTGAGAGAAAAACAATGATTAATTAAGTAAAAGAAAAAGTAACTCTACTGGGTTAGAAAATTTTGAAGAGTTTTGGAAAAAAAATTCAGGGTTAATAATAATTTAAGAATATTTAAGCTAAAGAGAAATCTATATATTTAAAGATGGACTAAACACACAACATGAGAACCTCAGGAGTCGGCATTTAGGTAGCTGTTTGTTATTTAAAAGCTCCTTTCAAGAATGTATTTTGAAAACAAGATGTAACAATACAAACAGATTTGTATTTCAATGAGTTTCCAAACTGTATACCTGTTTCAAATATTTTTAATATTTCAGGCTACATTGTAATATTGCAGACAATAAGTAGGGCTCCCCTCTTACTATTCTTTATGCTTCCCCTGGACATTCACACCGGAATATGCTGGGGTGCTTGTTAAACATTCAGTCATTGGTCCACACAGAAGGACTACTGGACACAAAGTCTGAAGTCCAGTAACACACAACTGAGAGCCATTGCTTAAGAAGGTCACAATTCTGGTGTGCATGCTCTCTTTTCCATGGCTTAGTGGATAATGAACGTATATGTATACATATAAATGTAAATGTAAACATAAATATACAAAATGATGTATCAATGAGCAATATCAACAAACTGCATTGTATTTCAAATACAACTTTTTCTTGTAAATGTATTAACGTATTAACAATGTATTAAATCATTTACAATGACACCACTAATACTGGGAACTGTTAGCTATTATATGTATAATCTGAAACAACTCCCTTGCTGCCCTTCCTTCCCCATTGCTTAATGAAGAGACTTTGAGACTTACATTAACATTTTTATGTAAAGTGCTATTAGAAGAAATGCAGTTTCAAGCAAGTCCAGAGTCCTTTATAACCAGATTGCTCTCTCTCAGCTACAGAAAATCCAGAGCCAATAATGGCCTAAGCAGTGAATGGGATGTACTTAGAAAAAGAGCAAACTTTCATAGCTGAAATCCACTTGAAACTATACAATCAAGTCTATTTATGCTATCTCAAACCAACAGAACTTTACATTACAAAGTTTGTATTTATGTTAACATGTATCATATCCTGACATTATTTACTTACATATATATTTACAGTCTCCTACAACTTGAATGTAATTTTGTTCACTGACATACCCTCAGTGATTGAATAGTGACTGACATATAATAGATATTCAATGAAAAATTTTAAAGTAGTATCGGTCAAAAACTCTAATTTCCTAGGATAGAGCCTGAAATATTGCCGGAATCCAAATAAGTGCTATCCAAAGTAATCTGGGGGAACATTGCTAGTACTACAAGAAAGTCCTAATTTCACTTTACATTTTATAGGAGAGAACTATAATTTTTATAATAGGGGGAAAAACCAGAATACATACCAGTGCATTTCCTTGTGGGACTGATTTCGTTTGTGGATGGCATCTCCATTTATAATATCCCGGTTACTATTAGTAAGCACCCCTCCAAAATCATAAGGACCTATAAAAATAAAGGGAAGAATCCTAGACTTCAATTGGAGAGTAACATTGATTTGATGTCCACATACAAAGATATTGTGTGAATCTCTCACTGATACAAGTGGAGATAATTATAAAACATTTTAAATATTCTAAAATTTAACAGTCTAGCTTAATACATTACTTAAATTATTTCAGCTTTTAAAAAATGTTTCAACATTTAAAAAAACCATTTAATTATTCATCAGTTCATCAACAGAATATAATGAGAAACAAAACAAGAATCTGCTGCATCCCATTACTCTGGGTAATAAAAGGGATAAAGATCTGGGATGCTCAAAATGATCTTTATATTTCAAGCAAAATTAAAATCTCAGGTTTAACAAAATTATTAAGTAAGAAAGTTACAGAATGAAGGTCTAATAATTTCTTAAATGTAATAAAGTGAGTCACTAGTAGTAAAATTTAGGGAAAATTTTGAGTGGAACTTGAAAATTCTTATTGATAAAACATCATTTTTAAGAAAAAAATTATCAAATTTCAGTGTGTGAAAATATCTATTTTTTCACTATTATATCAATCACTGTAGTTCCAGTTTTGAAGAAGGCTTTTCCCACTGGTCATATCAGTTAGCTCAACTCTTGTCTAAATGGGACAGCAACTGTGGGATATCAGGAATAACCTCTCTCAAAGGACCATTCAGTTAGTACCTATTGTATTTTGAAAAAAATAAAACAAGAGGTCAATATGTTCAGCAGGGTCCCAGAAAATCTGATTCAATAGGATAGGACTTGGAAATAATTTTATTACAAAGCATTTAAGTAGTTTTTGATTCTGATCACTTTCAATGTAAGTATTATATTTTATCCCTTAAAAAATCACTGCAATGAAGAGACTTTGAGATGTATTTTGTTTTGTTTCCATTTTAACACTTCAAGAGGCTCTGTTGGTCATGCACGGAAGATGGTAGGGACATGCACTGTATAAAGGAATGCAAATTTCAACAAACAGATGAGGAGGAAAATGTTAAGGATGTTAAGTTTCTTTTTGTCCAAAGATTTAATTGCCTTATTTACATCCAAGCTGCTCATCTATTCTGACCAATTTCATATATTCTTGACTCACATATTCTGGACAATTTTACCTTTTCATTCTGAAATAGCATCCCAATATTCTACTGGTTGAATGCATAAAAACCAAATATAGGAAGGACAGAAAACAAAATCTTGACAAGGACTTGAACTTTCACAGTCACAAAAGTGCACTGATTTCTACAAAGACTTTCAGCCACAAAGAAGCCGCTGACCAGATTCCCTAATGCACTTAAAGGCACAGAAAAATCCAATGATGTAAAATAGATAATTAGACTTGGTTATTCCGTGTGTGTGTGTGTGTGTGTGTGTGTGTGCTTTTGGCAAATCTGATAGTGAGGCATGCATTTAGTATGTGAATTTGCTGATGGTCTGTGGACCCTAGTGTATAATATTTCAGCAAATAAAACAGACTAGGATATCTATAAGATAGCCAATTCAACAAATAGATCAGGTTTCAATTTGGAAGCCTCTCTAGAAAGCTGGAGATGGTCTGTGGGCTCTGGGCCACAGTTTTGTAGAAATTAAAGAGAATTCAAGCCCTGCTCACAACAGGGAGCATTCCTTTATTGTACCTTCACTATCAGAACGACCTGTGGGGAAAACGCCAGTGGCTGACAGGTAAATCAGAAGCACACTATTGGCAGGCAGCTCCTGAAATTAAAGAAAATCACACATGCAAAACAACAAACATAGGAAACAATAGTTTTATATTTAAAATTCATAATATTTTTAAGTTGTGGGGAAAACAAGAACTAATCTAACATAGTCTTCTCCAAAAGAAGAACCACTCTTGCTGTTTCCAACTTCTGTCTACACAGCAAAAAGCACTGCTAATCTAAATTCTATAACTATCGCCAAAGATTTTGAAGAAATTCTGTGCTTCAAAAGCCTTATCATTTACAGAATGTTCTCTGAAAAACTTGAAATGGAGAAGTAAAAATCCTGCCATAGGTCTAAAAGACAAGCTCCCATCCATGGTTTTCTCTACAGACACTTTGGGAGGAATTCCCGACCTCTCATGGTTCTTCCAGATAACCCAGTATTTCTCACAGCTGCCTGAACATCTAACATGCCTATGCCATCTGTTCTTGTTTGTTAGTTCTGCATTGACTGTTATGCCTAATATAGTTTAGCAATAAAAACTGGAGGAAGGAGAATGATAATGAATCAATATTCTTGTTAATTAAAGGTAAGGGGCATTCGTAATATCATGAGCAATTTCTATTTCAAAAATAGCTATGACTAACATATTCAGAAGGCAGTTTGCATTTTCATATTTTCCCTAAATTCTTTACTTAAATATTCAAAGAGAAGAGTGACTCTCAGATTCCATTTATGGCACACTTCCCCCACATTTTAAAAAGGATTGGATCATATATACCTTAAAAGATGCTGCTAAGAATGTGTACAGTTGGCTGAAGGTTGGTTTGTAGAGCAGATACTTGTGGGGGTTTTCTCGTCTGGTAGGTTTGTCAGCAGATTCCTATATTTATACACAGAGAACAGTATATACATACAAGCTGTATATGACAGAAGAATTATCAATGCCTGTTTTTACTATCTACTTTATCAAATATCTTTTTTTAAAATTCAGTGTTACTGTTATTATGCTTTATCTATTTCTCCTGTTTATTCACATTCATAGCATTTGTTGAATAATAGCATTCCATGAGGAGGAGAAGCAGCAAGAGTGTTAACCAAAACTGCAAACGTAGGGAGAAGATCACCTGCATTCCTGGCTTATTCATCTGGGAAGCTAAATTCATTGGCTCCCTTTCCAGGGCTTGTAACATCCGGAACATGTCAACAGTTAATTCACTGAACTTAACCTACAAGGTAAACAAACCTGACCATTAGTGCAGTATGTGCCCCTTCAAGTCTTCAATTATATTTTTGCTCGTGATGTTCATGTGTATTTAATGATCTCAGGTATTTTATTCTCTTTCAAAAGACAGAAAATTAAAAGAATTGTACAGTGATACCCATATGCTCATCATGTAGGTCCTATAACATTAACATTTTTCTGTATTTACTTTATCACATATCTCTCCATCTACACATGCTTTTATCAATCCATCAATTCCATCAAGTATTTTTAAAAACAAATAAAAGTAGCCATGTAAACATAGGTTCTGTACAACACATTAACTCGACAAAATAGCCAGGCTGAAATATGGCTGTGGACATATTTTATAAGCTCTTTGTTACATTTTGGTACTATACAACATTTAAGGCTGCATCCTTTTCTATTCTGAATAATACTTCTATAGAACT
The DNA here is from genome assembly GCF_040802235.1 of Manis javanica. NCBI lineage: Eukaryota > Metazoa > Chordata > Mammalia > Pholidota > Manidae > Manis > Manis javanica. The sequence goes on along the minus strand of NC_133157.1, from coordinate 9,787,421 downwards.
TTGGGCAGGCAATGTTTTAATTTAAATTAAAAGGTTGTAATTGAGAAATCTTCAAATTAATGACTATAAAAGCAAAATTGGGTAAGTACTAGAAAAAGTTAACAGCAACAAAAATGACAGGTGTAAAGGATGGGTTTAAAATTGAAACCTGTATAAATAATGCAGATAGAAAAATGTATTCACTGGTGACTTTCCAATATAACACAATTTACAGTAATTTCTAGGACAGTAAAACATCAGTCATCATCATCATCGGACTGTTCTGTCATGAAAAAAAGATTTGAAATTTGCTTTTAACAAATATATTTAAAAATAACTCCTCCCTCCTTTTGCCTGATTATAAAAGTAATATTCAGATTTAGAAAGTTATAAAAAAGAAAATTAAAATCACCTATAATTCTGCTATTCAGTGATAAGTATTTTATGATATTGGTAAATTTCTTTAGTTTTTTTCCCTGTACGTATATGTATATAGGCCTTTTAACATTTATGAAATAATTCTCTATTGTTTCATAACACACTTATTTTCACTTACTATATTATGACTTTGTTTCTTTGTGATTAAAAATTCTTTCTAAATGTCTGTAATCTAGTTCATATATGGACACAGCATAATTTAATTAGCCATTTCCTCACAAGTGGATGTCAGGATATTTACAAGGAAATAGTAATTCTGCAATAATCAAAAGCACTATTTTTCAAAGAAATTTTAAGCATAATTTCTTCACAATTCTTTACCTGGTTATTACAATTACCAATAATGAGTGCATCAGCCAGAGACAACTGTCCCACAATCATGCCCTGTTCCAGCAATGGGGCTCCTGTGTCAGTAAGGCGATTAGATGTGATAACAATGGTATTATCATCATTTAATACCATTACAGGGTCCGCCTGGAGAAAAAAGCATGAAGTAGCTGATGGCCAAGACAAATGTCAATATGTTATTCATTCTTCTTGACATATACATACAATAAAAAAGTCTACCACACTGGCATTTACTCATCCATAATTATGATGACTTTTCTTGTCAAACACTGACCTCAATGAAAGCTGCTACTTCTTGAAGTACAAGATTCCATTCCACTTGATCTTCAGTATTAAAGCGGTGAGTATAATCTTCAATTTCATCTGACAATTCCTGATTTTAAAATATCACAAAGGAAAATGTTTAAAGAAAAAAATACATAAAAATAGTACCTGTGCCTTCTTATTTTAATGGATCTTTTGTAGATAACATATATTTAGACTAAGACATGCTTTTTTTTCTTTTTTTTTCTTTTGGTATCATTAATCTATAATTACAGAAAGAATATTATGTTTACTAGGTTCCCCCCTTTACCAAGTCCCCCCCACATACCCCTTCACAGTCACTGTCCATCTGTGTAGTAAGATGCTGTAAAATCACTATTTGTTTTCTCTGTGTTGCACAGCCCTCCCTGTGTCCCCCACGCACTATACATGCTAATCGTAATGACCTCTTTCTTTTTCCCCGCCCTTATCCCTCCCTTCCCACCCATCCTCCCCAGTCCCTTTCCCTTTAGTAACTATTAGTGCATTCTTGGGTTCTGTGATTCTGCTGCTGTTTTGTTCCTTCAGTTTTCCTTTGTTCTTATACTCCACATATGAGTGAAATCATTTGGTACTTGTCCTTCTCCGCTTGGCTTATTTCACTGAGCATAATACCCTCTAGCTCCATCCATGTTGTTGCGAATGGTAGGATCTGTTTTTTTCTTATGGCTGTGTAATATTCCATTGTGTATATGTACCACATCTTCTTTATCTATTCATCTACTGATGGACATTTAGGTTGCTTCCATATCTTGGCCATTGTAAACAGTGCAGTGATAAACATAGGAATGAATCTGTCTTTTTCAAACTGGAGTGCTGCATTCTTAGGGTAAATTCCTAGAAGTGGAATTCCTGGGTCAAATGGTATTTCTATTTTGAGCATTCTGAGGAACCTCCATACTGCTTTCCACAATGGCTGAACTAGTTTACAGTCCCACCAGCAGTGTAGGAGGGTTCCCCTTTCTCCACAACCTCGCCAACATTTGTTGTTGTTTATCTTTTTTGATGATGGCGATCCTTACTGGTGTGAGGTGATATCTCATTGTGGTTTTAATTTGCATTTCTCTGATGATTAGCGATGTGGAGTATCTTTTCATGTGCCTGTTGGCCATCTGGATCTCTTCTTTAGAGAACTGTCTATTCAGGTCCTCTGCCCATTTTTTAATTGGATTATTTGCTTTTTGTTTGTTGAGGGGTGTGAGCTCTTTATATATTTTGGATGTCAATCCTTTATTAGATCTGTCATTTATGAATATGTTCTCCCATACTGTAGGGTACCTTTTTGTTCTATTGATGGTGTCCTTTGCTGTACAGAAGCTTTTTAGCTTGATATAGTCCCACTTGTTCATTTTTGCCTTTGTTTCCCTTGCCTGGGGAAATATGTTCATGAAGAAGTCACTCATGTTTATGTCCATGAGATTTTTCCCTATGTTTTTTTCTAAAAGTTTTACGGTCATGACTTACATTCAGGTCTTTGATCCATTTGGAGTTTACTTTTGTGTATGGGGTCAGACAGTGATCCAGTTTCATTCTCTTACATGTAGCTGTCCAGTTTTGCCAGCACCATCTGTTGAAGAGACTGTCATTTCCCTATTGTATGTCCATGGCTCCTTTATCAAATATTAATTGGCCATATATGTTTGGGTTAATGTCTGGAGTCTCTATTCTGTTCCATTGGTCTGTGGCTCTGTTCTTGTGCCAGTCCCAAATTGTCTTGATTACTGTGGCTTTGTAGTAGAGCTTGAAGTTGGGGAGTGAGATCCTCCCCACTTTAGTCTTCCTTCTCAGGATTGCTTTAGCTATTCGGGGTCTTTGGTGTTTCCATATGAATTTTTGAACTATTTGTTCCAGTTCATTGAAAAAGGCTGTTGGTAGTTTGATAGGGATTGCATCAAATCTGTATATTGCTTTGGGCAGGATGGCCATTTTGACGATATTAATTCTTCCTAGCCAGGAACATGTGATGAGTTTCCATTTGTTAGTGACCTCTTTAATTTCTCTTAAGAGTGTCTTGTAGTTTTCAGGGTATATGTTTTTCGCTTCCTTGGTTAGGTTTATTCCTAGGTATTTTATTCTTTTTGATGCAATTGTGAGTGGAATTGTTTTCCTGATTTCTCTTTCTATTAGTTCATTGTTAGTGTATAGGAAAGCCACAGATTTCTGTGTGTTAATTTTGTATCCTGCAACTTTGCTGTATTCCGATATCAGTTCTAGTAGTTTTGGAGTGGAGTCTTTAGCGTTTTTTATGTACAATATCATGTCATCTGCAGATAGTGACAGTTTAACTTCTTCTTTACCAATTTGGATTGGTTGTATTTCTTTGTTTTGTCTGATTGCCGTGGCTAGGACCTCCAGTACCACGTTGAATAACAGTGGGGAGAGTGGGCATCCCTGTCTTGTTCCTGATCTCAGAGGAAAAGTTTTCAGCCTCTCGCTGTTCAGTATGATGTTAGCTGTGGGTTTATCATATATGGCCTTTATTATGTTGAGGTACTTGCCCTCTATGCCCATTTTGTTGAGAGTTTTTATCATGAATGGATGTTGAATTTTGTCAAATGCTTTTTCAGCATCTATGGAGATGATCATGTGGTTTTTGTCCTTCTTTTTGTTGATGTGGTGGATGATGTTGATGGATTTTCGAATGTTGTACCATCCTTGCATCCCTGGGATGAATCCCAATTGGTCATGGTGTATGATCCTTTTGATGTATTTTTGAATTCGGTTTGCTAATATTTTGTTGAGTATTTTTGCATCAACGTTCATCAGGGATATTGGTCTGTAGTTTTCTTTTTTGGTGGGGTCTTTGCCTGGTTTTGGTATTAGGGTGATATTGGCTTCATAGAATGAGTTTGGGCATATTCCCTCCTCTTCTATTTTTTGGAAAACTTTAAGGAGAATGGGTGTTATGTCTTCTCTGTATGTCTGATAAAATTCCGAGGTAAATCCATCTGGCCCGGGGGTTTTGTTCTTGGGTAGTTTTTTGATCACTGATTCAATTTCATTGCTGGTAATTGGTCTGTTTAGATTTTCTGTTTCTTCCTGGGTCAGTCTTGGGAGGTTGTATTTTTCTAAAAAGTTGTCCATTTCTCCTAGGTTTTCCAGCTTGTTAGCAGATAGGTTTTCATAGTATTCTCTAATAATTCTTTGTATTTCTGTGGGGTCCGTCGTGATTTTTCCTTTCTCGTTTCTAATTCTGTTGATGTGTGTTGACTCTCTTTTTCTCTTAATAAGTCTGGCTAGAGGCTTATCTATTTTGTTTGTTTTCTCGAAGAACCAGCTCTTGGTTTCATTTATTTTTTTCTATTGTTTTATTCTTTTCAATTTTATTTATTTCTTCTCTGATCTTTATTATGTCCTTCCATCTGCTGACCTTAGGCCTCATTTGTTCTTCTTTTTCCAATTTCGATAATTATGACATTAGACTATTCATTTGGGATTGTTCTTCCTTCTTTAACTATGCCTGGGTTGCTATATACTTTCCTTTTAAGACTGCTTTTGCTGCATCCCACAGAAGCTGGGGCTTTGTGTTATTGTTGTCGTTTGTTTCCATATATTGCTGGATCTCCATTTTAATTTGGTCATTGATCCATTGATTATTTAGGAGCGTGTTAAGCCTCCATGTGTTTGTGAGCCTTTTTGCTTTCTTTGTACAATTTATTTCTAGTTTTATACCTTTGTGGTCTGAAAAGTTGGTTGGTAGGATTTCAATCTTTTGGAATTTACTGAGGTTCTTTTTGTGGCCTAGTATGTGGTCTATTCTGGAGAATGTTCCATGTGCACTTGAGAAGAATGTGTATCCTGTTGCTTTTGGATGTAGAGTTCTATAGATGTCTATTAGGTCCATCTGTTCTAGCATGTTGTTCAGTGCCTCTGTGTAAGACATATGCTTTTGAGACCACTAACTGAACATATAGTACAACCAGAATATAGTATGTAAAAATTACAGATATTAAGTGACTCCTGAATGCAGTTAACTCTTAATTACTTCAGTTAATGATGTACAGATTGACAAAGACATACTAAGGGGATGGAAAAATCAAAACTCATTCACAATACCTTTGTAAAACAGTATATACTTTTTCTTAACCTTTCAGCTATTCTCTCTTAAAGTAAATACTTTAACTATTGTTTGCATTTCTCAATCATCCATTGATGCATGGTGAAATGTGAAACATGCTGAAGGGACAAAAGCAAGGAATTAAGATATTTACCTCCGATTAGTGTGTTTAAAATATGAAGAGAGTTGAAAAATTTTTTTTATTCTTACTGTTGTCAGAAGTTACCATACTTTGAATGTTGTTATAATTTACATATATAAATATATAAATTTATTTTAACCTTAAATCTATTTTTTAAAAACAAAGTTATCCATACACAATTAGAGATTAGGATTTTGATTACTTTAAAGTATATTTACCTTCACCAGATCCTTTACAACATCCATTTTGTTGAGAAGAAGACAAACTACTATAAATCTTGCATAGTACCGTAACTTCTTAACTACCAACTCAGGTCTATGGTAGATAAATGGAAAATAACATTAGATTAAAAAGAAAATGTACTTTTTGATTTTTCCAACTTTCTGCTTTTAAATTCTTTTGATCCCATTTTTCCCAGTTATAAACATTTCTGTATATAAACCACACTCTTAACACATTGTTCATTCATATATTCACTCATTCAACAAATATCTACTGAGAACTTAGATACAACAGGCACTATTCTAAGTGCTAGAAGTAGAATGGTTGTAAAAAAAAATCAATAAATACAGTCCCTTCTTCAACAGATCATACAGACAGAAAGGTATGTAAAAATGTAGGGAAGACAGATAAATACTTAAAACACAGTGTACTAATATAATGGTAGGAGAATAAAGGATGCTTTTTGAGTCCAAAGGACTAGATCTTGGGTAAGAGAAGTCTTCCTAAAGAGAGTAATGTCTAAATGAAGACTATCAGGAAGAACACAAGACAACAGGCAGGAAAATAAGAGAAGAAAGAATTCCAGGAAGAAATTCTTTATTTTGAAATCTTATTTTCTGATATTAATATAATCAAGCCAGTTATCTTATGGTTATTGTTTGTATGCTCTTTTTCTATCCCTCTACTTTTGAGCACCTGTGTCTTTTACCTTAATGCATTTTTTGTACACAGCATACCCTAGGTCTTGCTTCTCTATCCATTTTGACAATCTCTGCCTCTTATAATACTCATGTGTTTGGACCATTTGCATTTATCCTCTTGTGGCTTTGGCTGGGTCTGTGTCTCCCACTTGCTTTTTCTATTTGCCCCTTCAGTGTCTGTGTTCTTCTAGTGCTCCTTTCTTGCTTGCTTCTCAGTTAACCAAATATATTTTAGTGTCCCATTTTATAGCCTCTATCACTTCTTACTTATACCTCTTCATTACTGTTCTTTTAGTGTTTGCTGGGAATAGGAATACAATCCTTAACTTATCAAAGGCTATTTAGTATTAGTATCACATCTATTCATACCTGGCCTTTATATTTATCCCTTATCAATCCAAACCTGACATTTCCAAATTTCCACTTCCTGTTTTCCACATCCTACATTACAAATATAATAAACTTAACAACAGTACAGATCTTCCTTGACTTATCGGGTTAAGACCCGATAAACTAATCATAAATTGAAAACACCAGAAAATGAAATGCACTTAATACACCTAACCTACCGCAAATCATAGCTTAGCAGAGCCTACACTTGTGTTAGCCGTTAACTGCTGCTGCCCAGCATCACAAGAGTACTGTATTGTGTATCACTAGCCCAAGAAAACATCAAAATCCAAAAGTGAAGTGCAGTTTTACTGAATGTGTATTGCTTTTGCACCATTGTAAAGTAAAAAAATTTTAAGTTGAACCATCTGTATGTAAGTCATTTGTTAAGTCAGGGACCATCTGTAAAATTTCAAGTATGGTTGACATTTTCCATAATAAAAATTTTAAAAATTGCTCTTTGATCCATGAGTTATTTAGAAACGTGTCTACTAACTGACAAATCTATTGATTTTAAAAACAATTGATTTCATTCTTAATTTTCAATGGAATTGCACCCATGGTTAGACAACATATACTTGAAAAATTATTGAAACCTGCTGTGGCAAGTATAAGTCAGTAACACAAATGTCTCATATAAGCTTGAAAATTACATGCATTTGCCTATTGTAATTTTATGCATATTACAACAGATTTTTAATTCTGCTACGCAAATATTCTTATAATTTTTTGTCCTTGATATACAAATCATTAGATATGGTATTAGACATTTTCCAATCTCTCACTGAAAATAAGCTTTTTGCTTTATTATGTTACATTATTGGTATTCTAGCTCAGTTTTCCTCCTCCTGAAGAAATCCTTAGTTCTTTTTTGTCGCAAAAAACAAACACCCCTTGCAAAGCTGTCACAGCACCGGTCACAGATCGATGACCTGGGGATTTCCCTTACCTTCTTGACAGCTAAGCTTTCCTTTAAAAGGATGGTGGCTCTATTTTATTCAGCATTTCTAGGTGCTTTGGGATCAGTATTTTAGATTATCTAGCCTGCTACATTGCCAGAAGGGGAATTCAAAACAGAAGGAAAATTTGTAGGAGGATGCTGCCAATTCATACTTAAAATATTAATAAAACAATTGCTCTAACTGATAAAAATAAAATAGGCACTATGAATCTCTATCACAGATTATACAACTATGTAATATAGATTACATGAGCAGATATTGAACCAGGGATTGGAAAACTTTCTGTAACTGGCTGGACAGGAAATATGTTGGGCTTTGTGGACCACATGCGGTGTCTGCAGCATATTTATCTTTTCTATTTTCACCAACATTAAAAATGTAAAAGCTATTCTAAGCTATGAGATAGTACAAATAACAGGACACAGTTTGCTGACCTCTGTACTAAATAAACATACAGAAGTAGGTGGATGCGTTCTGTTTTGGAAACTGCTGTGTTGAAATGTAGTGAAGTGCAGGTGAAATAAGTTAGTGCTATCCACTTACATACATGAGAGGCTACCCCAATGAAGCCGGAAAACCTGAACCACAGGCCATAGCCTACAGCCTGACTCCACAGCAAACTGCAGAAGAAAATATCATCCTGTGAACCCCGCAGAAAGGTCCCTATGAAGTCCTTATAAACACCACTACTAGAAGTCCTCAAAGTTGAGAGTCACATTCCCCACTATAAAAAAACTTCAATACTGTCACCACTAAAGTTAACATCATGATTTCCTTGACAAAGATCTTCTGGTACTCCAGAACTGGAGCCTTGTCCAGCCTGCAAGGCCTCCACTTTGTAAGACACCAACTCCTTATTCATTTGCCTGAGAAACTGTTTCTCCAGGTGGCCAACCTATACCCCCAACCTCTGTGTCCTCAGAAACTTCACTTTCTCCATATCTAACTGACCAGGTTCAGCCTCAGCTATTTGCAACAGGGTTTTCAGCTCTTAGGACAAGTGATTATGTGGTAACATCTCCTCTGCTCAACAGGGTGGGCCTGTAAAACGAGACATTCTGATAGCTGTCTGTACTTAGTGATAGGCAGCCACCCTGGGATTGCTGGAACGTACCATTCTTCCTGGCTCTGATACAATCCTTAGCCACTGAGACACAGAGAGAACTTACCCTTTGAGTAGAGCTGTTTGCCTTTGAAAGCAACTGTGGAATTGTGGAATACTTATTTTCTTAGTTTTAATCTAGCACCTGTTGATTTTAGCAGCTGTCACCAACTGTTACCTTGACTTGCCCTCTTGCCCTATGTGAACTAAGAAACAAACAACCTACCAACTGGACAAAGTCTTTCCTAGCATACAGGGAACAAGGTCAAGCCTCCATACACTGGATATTCCTTTCATTTTAATTAGTGGCCTATAAGGCAACAGATTTTTGTCATGCTTGTTCAAATAATCCTGCCTCTGTTCATCTGCCCTGCTCTAGGAGGCAGCACAGGAAAACCATTCATATGTGGTGGTTGCTATTAGGATAGGAAATGATTTTAATAAATCAAACCACTGATTTTAAGCAAAGGGGCTCAGGGCCAATTTCCCTTTTGGGAAATTAGAAAATGCAGAAAACTGAATTATACAAGGTATTTTACTATTGCTTAGAACAGGTCTTTGCTTATACGTATTTTTCATATTGATAAAATGTTACATAGTCCTTTTGAATGTTTTTAGAGATACAATTTATCTCAAAAAGGCAAACTGTACAACATGAATGCCAAAACAAAGCTTTGGAGGAAATCTATCTGTAGCAAACATATATGAAGCAAACCATAAAAAAATCTGAAGAAAAGTAACTGATGGAACTTCTAATTGAATGAAGTAATGCAATGACAAAAAGACTTCAGGGAAAAATGCAGAACTCAGCTTCTACACACTTGACTTGTAACAAGCAAATTCCTCTAGACAAGTTTGAACAAGATCTGCAAGGGAATGAAGGGGATTTACAAGAGTGAGGCTTTCCAAAAAGCACTGCTGTTTAGCTAGAAAGCTTGAGATAGCCAAACACCAAGCGTTCTCCAGAAAAATATGTCAAAACTATGTTTTCTTCTGTGGTAAGAGAACATAATTTTTTCTCTATGTAACTGTGAGTTCCATTGCTGGGAGTAGAGAGAACATTCAGATCTTCTATGTGTGAACTTTCTTTTCCAACAGTTCTTGGAATTCTAGCAACAAAGATTCTCTGGCAGATCGCTGGTCTCTTCAATAATTCTATCCTCATCTGGAATTAATAGCAGCATAATCTACCTACACCCCAAAAATGGAATTCCCATAAGAAGATCATCTGAAAGAAACACAACACACCTATACACATTCTTTTCTTTTTCTTCTCCCACCCATGCTTCTACCTCACTGCCAGAAAAATGGCAAGTGCTCAACAGGTTACTACTTGGAATGAGTGGATTCCAGGATTTTTCTAACAGTGGAACTACCTAACTAAAACAATATTGGATTTATAAAAGAAAATTCAAACAGCACTAACAACCTTTTCTTTAGTCCTACATGACAGCTGTTAACAGACTTTTAAATGTATATGAATGAAGATTACACAGGCTACGGAAGAACAAAGATTACCAGTTAAGCCTCACTTTGGAGCTGTTTCTTTTCTAGGAAACTCTGTGTGGCCCAATCTCTCATAAAAAGATAATCCCCCCCTCCTTTGTGCTTTGAAACTACCCTAGTATTGTGATACCTGTTACAACATCTATTATTGACTGGTTTTAGGTAATATACTACTGCATGCTTAAGAAAGCCTAGTACATAGCAGGCACTCGGTAAAGCCCATTAATGAGTAATATGTGCTTTTCTGCATAATTTCCACACAGACTAAAAATTGTCTTTTCCCTTTCTCTTCCTACAAACATAGTAGGTGCATACCTGTCTTCTTTATTGACTTGAGAATAATATGATCTCTGTCTGATTGCAGAATAGAAGGAGAAAGCCTCGTTCAGATAGCTGGTCTCAGATGTGCGTAGGCTATGAGAAAAAAAATCTTTCAATTTGACAGTGCCTCAAACTTCACCATGATAAATACTTATTCCACTATTCCTCTACACAAGGGGATGGGAATGACTATCCTAAATTTGAATCAACAAATAATCACATCACTCTTTAAATGTATAAAAATAATAATAATAATGACAATTAAAAAAATACCTTTCCACTGTTCCCAAGTCTTTTTTGATGGCAACCCAAAGTACACATTATTCTCACTCTTCAAAGGGACTCTCCAAACCCACTCAGTCAAATCTTTCCACCCAGGACCAGACCATTCATGATGTCCCCTAAATCCATACATAGTCATTTGCTCTATGGCTCATTTCTTTAGTTTTTTTCTCACAGGACTCAGAGATGTGAGTCTTATTAGTCTCTGGAGGATGCTAATGAATTAGGTTCTCTGTTTAAAATTTCTTAATGTCAAGCACTAACACTTTTTAAGAAAATATTCTAACTAAGAGAGTGATTTTAATGGTGGGAATTTGGGGATGGTGCCAAAAGACGGAAAGTGGAAGGGATTTTCTGGCCTATAAAACTACAAATGGTCCAAGCCTTTTTATGATATACCTGATATTACTTCACGATAATAACACTTAAATTCCTAAAAAGGTTTTTCTTCTTTCCTTGACTCATGGGTAGGACTATATAGATGTTATTGCTTTAAAGATATAATCAAAATTATCTCTACTTCATCTAACCTTTTAGACACCCTAGAAGTATGAGTTTTAAAGTATTCTCCTGAAAACCACTCATTCAAACATACAAGTTATGATATGTTTCTGTATAGTATCAAGATTTATGTGAAACCATTAAGAAACATAAATTCATTTACCATATATCAAACCAGGATCATACTCCTTTAAATAAAAACAACTTTAAGGTATTTTTTTAAATTGTCATTATTACAAATAAGTTTGACCTAATGGACTGTTTGGAAGGTGAGTCTTTGAAGCAAATAACGTTACCATGACTATGGAAGGTCATTTCATAATGCTGTCTTGATCAATCTGATGTGAACTATTTGGGTTTCATTTGTAACTCCTTGGTTTTTCCTCCTACCAAGTAAGTATACCATGCATACTTCTGCATGCTGTGTTTACATCAGAACAATGCTTTATTTTTTCCACATGCAATTCACTTACTAATAGTGGTAGTATAGCTGCCCAATCTTAGATGCAATTTCCCCTATTTGCCACCGCTTTAAGCCATATCGATTATCCAAGACTTGTCTGTTTTATATAGGAGATAAGAAAATAGAAATAAGAGACTATAAATTTCAAAAGTAACCAACTCTGTAAATATAATAGGATGAAATGCCACCCAATTCAGCATGAAATTTTGAACTCAAGAATTCAAATTCATGATTTTTTCATGCTATTTCAACATCATTCAATTAAATTAAAAAAGAACTTATTAAATTAGAAGAAATAGCCCCCCACCCTCTTCCCCATCCCATAGCTTTGGCCAAGAAACACCTATTTTAGAATAAAACCATGAACAGCCTGCTTATGTGAGAGTTAATCTGAACCATTTCAGATATAATGTCATCTCTAAAAATTAGATAAGAACATTACATTTTAAAACCTTAAATAAATAGGAAAGAATTCAATTTGTTTTCACTTGGGTCATGAAGATGAAATACATTAAAATAAACCACAAGATGAAAAGCATTGAGGTAATAAAGGCCAAAACTGAGTCTAGCATAAAATGGACATTCACTCTCCTTTAACTATAAAAGTCCTTTACCGATGTTGCTGCTGGAACTTCCAGAGTTTTGTGTAAACATCAAAAGTTCTTCCAAAATAGGATTGCCACTGCTTCTGCCCATACTGTGGCAAATCTCTGTAAGAACAAATAAGCACATATTAATTTTAAATCTCTTGTGCCATTTGGAAGTTGAGTCTTGTAATGGTACAAACTGAATAGATTTAAGCACTTGCATTCAGGCTGTCTTTAAAATATAAAGTTGTAATTTTTGGAGCAGAAATAGTTCTGTAACAAGGGTCCAGGACACGTTATTTCCTATTTGTCTCCCCTACCTCTGACAGCTCATACTCAGTCTCCGTTGTAGATACTCTCCCAGGGGGTTTCTAGTACTCTCTGGTACTCTCCCTAGGTGCTCTTATTCCTACTCACTTATATGTTGATAACTTCTGTATGTTTATCTTCAGCTAAGAACTGAGCGCCTTTGAAAAACTCTGCTTTGGAGAATAGATCTGACGCGGATGTGCAGATGGTATTGTCATTCTCAACATGTCTATCCCCTCCCAATAGGTGGAACTGTACATCCCTGTCCCTGGGCCTGGTGACTTATATAGACATCCCTTAGAGACAAATTACTTCCCTATCATGCAAACACTGGGCCTGGTCATATGAATTGCTCTGACCAATGAAATGTAATTGACAGTTATCACACATGTCTGGAGGGAGGATTTAAGAGATATTTCATGGTGCAGCATTTTTTCACTTCTCCCTCTGATCTAAGGCCGAGACAGGGCTGCTCCTCAGTCTGAACACAGAATAAGGCATATTTAATGGAGCCTCAGAACTGCAGGCAACTTGTAGCTAACATGGGAATAAATCTTTAGAAATAAATGTCTATTGTAGTAAGGCACTAAAATTTTGGAAGTGTTATAGCAGCCTGACTGAGGAAAAGCCAGTACAGAAACTGGTACCAGGAGTAGGTTATTCCACAGCAAATATATAACATGTGACACTTGTACTGAAATCAAGAGGCAAGTAAGTGTTCCTGAAGTCTGGAAAAATGGTGATACATAAAATAGCGGTAAAACTGCATTTGCATGCAATTACTTGGAAAGCAGATAATGTGACTGGTGAACTTGTGGATTTATACTAGGAGATGGGGAAATAGTATGTCACTAGCCTTGCATGCTATTAGCTGCACTTAACTTAAAATACGAGAAAGAGATGAACTCAGGAAAGCACTAGCTGCACGCAGGGTTGAAAAGGAAAAGAAAACCCACAAATTCCAGAACGTTCAGGATTGAAAGATACAACAATTTCTAATGCATAAGTGTAAATGATATAGTTGAGAAATACTAGCTTTAAATGCCAGTTAAGACTGAGTGTCCTCCTCAAGGCAAAAACCTCTTCATAAAAGCCTGCAAATAAATATATGGAAGTGACTTCAAGTAGATTTTTTCAGTGGGTCAAAAATAGATTAGCAAAAAAGAATCTAAGAATTTGGTTGTCTTGTAGAAGCCTGACAGGCTCAAGGTATCTGTAATGAAGTCTGGAAAAGAAAGAGAGGCATGGTATGTCTCAAAAAGAGGCACAGCACATTCAGTGGGTATGGCTATTGGTACACGGAAGCTAACTTGAATCAGACAGTTGGCTGAAAGTCAACTAAATCTTCTGAAAGTTGCACTGCCAAAAGTAATTTATTTTATTAAGGAAAAATAATCATCTATTATAGTATGCTATACTTCTTATCTTAGTCTGTAACTTGTCTTCTCATTTTTGATTGCTTTTATAAATGAGTAGATATCAAATGTATCAATCTTAACCTTTGTTCAGTGCTTTTTCTATCTTTTTAAAGAAATGGGTCCATATAATAATATAGTCTTTTAAAAGATTTAAGTTTTGACTTTCAAATTTAACTCTTTAATATAACCAAGTTGAGTTTCAGATACATAAAACAAATTTTATCTGAATGATTTTTTTAAAATATATCCTTTTGACTAACATGCTAGAACTAGAACTGCAGTCATCAATCTTCTCTTATGCTTGGGTCTCAACTTTTTGTCCTATTTCATTGGTCTGTCTTTTTAGTTCCTCATTAACACTCTATTAATTACTGTAGCTTTATAATAAGTCTGTTATGTTTCTGCTTTTTCAGGAGAACCTTAGCTATTCCTGGTTCCTTGCATTTGCATATGAATTTTAACAGCTTATCAAAGCTCTACCAAAAAATAGCCCCTGTTGGGTTCTAATGGGACCTGAATGAATCTAGAGATTCACCTGGGGAATTGACATTTAAAATAATTTTCAGTGTCAATGGTATCTCTTTCCATTTACACTGAAAAATGCTATAAATCTTACAACATTTTCCATAAAGGTCTAATATTTCTTGGTTCACATTACTGCAATATCTCAATTTATATTGCTTTTGTGAAAGGTATCTCTATTTTTTAAGTTGTATCTTTAAATTTCTTTATGGTGGAAAGTTTCAAACATACACAGAAGTGGAGAACAGTACAATGAACCAGCTTCACAGATTATAAACTTATGGTCAAATCCCTTCTACTTGGGGTTGCCAGATAAAATACAGTTGTTTGTTTTAGGGCTCTCTATTCCTTTCCAACGGTCTAATTGTCTATCTCTGTGCTAATACCACTTGGTCTAAATCAATACCCCTCTGATAACCAAAAGAAGTACAGGCTGTATTTCAGAAAGATCCCTAAATCCCAATGTCTGCCAAAATACTTAAAATAGAGAAAACACATAAATGTTTAGTAGTAAAATGAAACTTTTGAAATATAGATCCTCTTATTTAACCTAAGTTTAACTTTCAAGTATAAAAGAAATCCTTTATTTACTTCACATAAGCAAATAAGCTCAAGGTTCTTAGTACACTATACAAATGTATAGAAATTTAAGGTAGTATTTTGTGTTGTTTGGTTGTTTTGGGGGGAGGGATGTATATCCTTCCAGATTTTATACATACGCAGTATTTATGAAAACAGGTACAGTGTTTGTAATGCAAACTTTTTATTATATCATTAACATATTTTCATGTTTATACACACACATGTGCAACACTATTATACATACATGTTGGGAACATATATATGTTGGCTGAAAGGCCACACATGCACACACACAAACCTGTTATGTATTTTTTTATTTACTTAATGAAGGATGCATAATTTCCTGGAAATGACACAGCTACAGAGCAGAAACAAACGCAGCTTATGTTTGTGTAGCTTTTCTCCTGAGCTAGGGGGGTACTTTGCTCTTGGTGACACTTGCCCTGCAGTCAGACACGGTGTGTTTGGAAGACACTGGATGGAAGGAGAAGACATGGTTATACATATAATTCTGTCAAGAGTTAAGTGTTATGAAGGCCAGAGCAAGTAATGTGAAATATGATCTCTACAATCAAGGAGCTTATTTTTTAGTTAGACAGAAAATACATATACTGAGGAGAAAAAAATCACACATAACTACTAAATTATATGGTATTAAGTAAAAGTAATAGAAGAGTGTAGAAAAGACACACATCGGAAAGCCTGAGTAGTCAGGGAAAGCTGCACAAAGAGAGAGATTTGGATAGGTGAAAGAGAAAGATAACATCATGAGAGAGGGGGAGAATAAGATATATAAGAGAAATAAAGGCAATTATAAGCTAATGAAAGCCTCAGCCAGACCTCACTGAGCAACTGTGGACAGCTAGTGGGGATGCCTCCCTCAAATGCCCACCAGTCACCTAGATGACAGCTAAGGTGCTAGGTCATGTGTTTCTCATTATCCAACAGGCTAGCATGGGTCTGTTTACATGAGATTGGTTCCAAGGATCCCAACAGCAGCAAAAGAGAGGGCAGCTGTGATGTGCCCTTTTCTTTTCAAGTCTTTGCATCATGTTCGTACCATCCCACTGGCAAGAGCAGATTTCATGGCCAAGCCTAGAGTCGGTGTGGAAGGGCTGACTCATGGACATGGACACAGGAAAGGGAATAATTTTTACAATTTCCAAAATTTCTTCCTTTTCCAACTTTGAAAATAATACAAGTCTCTTGGAAAACAAAAAATATATATCATATAAAGCAAGAAGTAAAATATACCCTATTGCTTCTCCCCTCAATCCCCAGATATAACTACCATTAAGGATGCATTTTCCATGCATATTTAAGTATGTATGTGAGTTTATTATTTTACCACTAAATGGGATCAAACTACATATAATGTTCTATAATATGCCTTTTTTATTTAATATTGGGTTTTTTAATGCATATAGAATTGTATCAATATTTACCTGTGTATAATATAGTATATAATAAACCAATTTATTTAACCAATCCCCTCCTGATGGGCATTTATATTGCTTCCAGTTTTTTCCTGTTATAAAAATGCTACAATAAACATCTTCATACTAATAGACTTGAATAATTATATGAGTAAAAGGCAAATTCTCAAGTAAGCAGATGCCTGTAAATTCCCTTGAGTTTCCAAAACTGACAAATTGAGTAAATCTCAATAATACATCCTGTTAAGGGAGAAAACAGAACTAGAGCTCAGTGTTTTATTTCAGTTATTCAGTGAAAAGGACTTTGGGGGAAAGGAATTTTGTATAAGGTCTAAAAGCATATAAAAGGTAATCTAAAAGGCCAGAACAAGGCTCCTGACATTAAGGTGTAATATACAAGTATTTTCTGATTAATAGCTATGAACAATGTTGGCTAAATTCTATACTATTTTCCTCAACAGAATTTAGAATAATCTAACACTCCAGTCTAAAGACTCAGCTATAAAGACAGTAATTTCTTTTTTAAAACAGAGTTAAAAAAAATTTTGTTAACTTCCTAAAGGGTAAGTCCTATGATCACCCTTTTTCTAATGAGACATATCACAGAAGCTAATATACAAACTACTATAATATGATTAGAGTCTAAAATTAACTAAGGTAGTTTATATAAAGAGTTTTAGAAAAATTTCTCTATTCAGAGCTTGACTCTGGTATTAGACTCTGAATATATCATTTGGTCATTATTACTGTCAGTAAGGATGGGAAATTAATGGTCCATAGAATCTCAAATTAAATGGGGCTGTGAATTATCCCATAAGCTAAGTGATCTCGTACTTCACATTTTGCAAAGGCACCTATGTTACAAATTGGCTGCTCATATCCTTTTTCCAAGGCATTAGAGGAAACTGAAAGTATGGTACTAATCTTGCTCTTTTAAAAAATCCTCAATTCTATCAACAAAAGTTGGAAGACTGGTAGGAAGAAGTATAGACAAATGGTTAAACCTGATTCTGAGATGTTTCAAATGTGATGTTCAGATGTCAAAACTTGGAAATTTTTTATTTCCAAGTTTCTACAAATCAAAAATTTTTACTAAACTGAATTTAGCTACACTCACTGATGCCTACCCACACCTAAAAGCCACCCCCAACTGTCAGCATCCAGTCCTCCTGCCAGTCCTCCTAGGAGTGGCGCTGTTCACCACTTCCTTACATTCTTGTAACTCTATCTTCTTTCTGTTCTTAGTCTTTTTCATCGGTTTCTCTTTCCTTAGTCCATCCTTCAGTGCTTAGCTTCTCCAGGGTATGTGTGTGTATGTGTGTGTGTGTGTGCAGACACACACCATAAAATGAGGTTCAGAGAGCTTGAGTTGCCTGGGAACTCATGGCCAGTAAATTGTTAAACTATGATGTAAATTCAAACCCTCTAACCCTTAATCTAAAGCTCTCTTCTTTCTACCATATGGAAAAATAACCTATATTTTTATTCTACATTAGTAAAATTCTTCTCTGGAAGCTTGTTCTGCTCCTCAGGTCTTGGCACGCTGCTGATCTCCAACAAAGCTATGGTCAAAGGCTAAGTAAATAACTCTGCTTCTCTGGATATGGGTTTCAGTCAAGGAGTACACTGTCTCATCACACATTCTTGTTCATACAGACAGAACTGACTGCATTTCAGGGACACCTTAGTTCCAAGACATGCCTTTGTGTTCCTTGGTATACCAGACAAAACTGTGTTTTGGACTTGCAAAGCCCAACTAAGTGTCGCCCCATTTTAACAGCTACATTTAAAAAAAACCCCACTGGTATACCTGGTTTTCAATTTAGGCTCAGTAGTGGATCTGTGGGCTTGAAAGTATGGGGAGGGGTTATCAACAGGCCCAGGCAGTTAAGGCTGAGGATTTCCTTTAGGGGCAGACACCTTAAAGACACCACTGTAGCAATCCTTTTGTTTAAGAGGGAACAAAGCTTTTTTTTAAATGGGGGATTAAGGGAGAGAAAATGCACAAGAGTGCTAGATTAGTTTGAAGACACACACCCTGTTTATCTTTAGTGTCCTGTCTCTAGACCTACCCCAGTGCCCAAAATGGTGCTGGCACATAGAAGGCACTTAGCACGTTAGTCCATTCCTGATGATGGTTTGTGAATTTGAATAGCGTTGAATAAGCATACCTAGTTTGAATTTAGATGATCCAAGCAAATACAGCTATAGAATGCTATCTCTTCCTCCTGTGCACAAGCTTCACGGAAGTATAAAAATTCTTGCATTTAGAAACAGCTATAAATAAATTTATTTTCTAGAGGAACATTGCTCATAGAAAAAGAGGCTGCCAAATCCCATGCCTTCTCTAAGGTGTTGATGCCTTACATCTTACTGGTCCTGCCAAATGACCATGACAATCTAGTAGGTATGATGATCCACAGGGAGCTCTATAGATGTGGATTCCTCTGAGAATCAAGGAGATGAGTTCAAGAAATTAACTGCTACCATTCTTAGAGTTAAGCATTTGCCCATGCCATCTCCAGAGATGATGCTATTAAACTCCCCTGGAAGTTATGTGACCCTTACTCTTACAATGACAAAAAAACTTCTATAAAGGAGCACATCCCAAATTATAATCCATTAACACAGGCCATTACATTATCTGCCAAAACTTGGTTTTCTCATTTGTAAAGCTGAGAAAATAGACACAAATGAGGTTGTTTTGAGGATTTAATAATATACAGCATTATTAAAATCTTTATTTTTGCTCTTTATGCTCTTCCTGGAGGTTCTTAAAAACTAACTCTCCCCCTAACCAATTTCTGATCTAGCTTCCACTAGCAATTAAAAAAGTTAAGGATGCCTATCCATATTTCTAGCCAGGCCTGACAATTAAGATCTTAGAGAGAGTTAACTTATAAGACCAGATTATATTGAGCTTTGATAGTTAAAAAGAACTGAGAGGAAACATACTAATCTATTTTGTTGTTTAATATTTTGGTATGGCATTTAAATAGCTGATTTTCTGGATTTGGGGGGATATGGTGGCAGCATAGCTTTGAATCTTCTCAGAAACTTTCCAAAAACAGACTGAACTACTAGATAACAAAACCAAAAACCCAGAGACAACACTTTCAGCAAAAGTATGTTATGAGCTGAACTGTGTCACCTCTAAATTCATATGTTGAAGTTCTAATCAGCAGTACCTCACACTGAGACTGCTTGGAGATAGGGCCTTTAAAGAAGTAATTAATTAAATTGAAGCAAGGCCTTTTAGGGCGGGCCCTAATACAATCTGACTTGTGTCCTTATAAGAAGACTAGGGTACACAGAGAGACACCAGGGGTGTATGCACAGAAGGACAACAACATGAGGACGTTGCAAGAAAATGGCCACCTACAAGCCAAGGAGAGATCTCAGGAGGAACAAACCCTGCTTACACCGTGAAGTTTTTTTTTTTTTTAATTTTGGTATCATTAATGTGCAATTATGTGAACAACATTATGGTTACTAGACTCCCCCTATTTATTATCAAGACCCCACCATGTACCCCATTATAGTCACAGTCCATCAGTGTAGTAAGATGCTATAGAATTATTGCTTGTCTTCTCTGTGTTATACTACCTTCCCTGTGAACCCCCGCTATATTATGTGTGCTAATCATAAAGCCCCTTTTTTCCCCTTATCCCTCCCTTACCACCCATCCTCCCCAGTCCCTTTCCCTTTGGTAACTGTTAGTCCATTCTTGGGTTCTGTGAGTCTGCTGCTGTTTTGTTCCTTCAATTTTTTCTTTGTTCTTATACTTCACAGATGAGTGAAATCATTTGATACTTGTCATTCTCTGCCTGACTTATTTCACTGAGCATAATACCCTCTAGCTCCATCCATGTTGTTGCAAATGGTAGGATTTGTTTTCTTCTTATGGCTCAATAATATTCCATTGTGTATATGTACCACATCTTCTTTATCCATTCATCTACTGATGGACACTTAGGTTGCTTCCATTTCTTGGCTATTGTAAATAGTGCTGTGATAAACATAGGGGTGCATCTGTCTTTTTCAAACTGGGCTGCTGCATTCTTAGGGTAAATTCCTAGAAGTGGAATTCCTGGGTCAAATGATATTTCTATTTTGAGTTTTCTGAGGAACCTCCATACTGCTTTCCACAATGGTTGAACTAATTTACATTCCCACCAGCAGTGTAGGAGGGTTCCCTTTTCTCCACATCCTGGCCAACATTTGTTGTTGTTTGTCTTTTGATGTTGGCCATCCTAAGCGGTGTGAGGTGATATCTCATTGTGGTTTTAATTTGCATTTCTCTGATGATTAGCGATGTGGAGCATCTTTTCATGTGCCTGTTGGCCATGCGAATTTCTTCTTTGGAGAAGTGTCTGTTCAGATTCTCTGCCCATTTAATTGGCTTCTTTGCTTTTTGTTTGTTGAGGTGCGTAAGCTCTTTATATAATTTGGATGTCAACCCCTTATGGGATATGTCATTTATGAATATATTGTCCCATACTGTAGAATGTCTTTCTGTTTTACTGATGGTGTCCTTTGCTGTACAGCAGCTTTTCTGGTGACATAGTCCTACTTGTTCATTTTTCCTTTTGTTTCCCTGTCCGGGGAGAAATTTTCATGAAGTGGCTCATGTTTATGTACAAGAGATGTTTGCCTATGTTTTTTTCTACGAATTTTATGGTTTCATGACTTACATTCAGGTCTTTGATCCATTTTGAGTTTGCTTTTGTGTATGGGGTCAAGCAATAATCCAGTTTCATTCTCTTCCATGTAGCTGTCCAGTTTTGCCAACACCAGCTGTTGAAGAGGCTGTCATTTCCCCATTGTATGTCCATGATGGCTCCTTTATCATATATTAATAGACCATACATGCTTGGGTCTATATCTGGGCTCTCTAGTCTGTTCATTGGTCTACTGTTCTGTTCTTGTGCCAGTACCAAATTGTCTTGATTACTGTCGCTTTGTAGTAGAGCTTGAAGTCAGGGAGTGTAATTCCCACCACTTTATTCTTCCTGATCAGCATTGCTTTGACTATTCGGGGTCTTTTGTGATTCCATATGAATTTTAGAACTCTTTGCTCTAGTTTGTTGAAGAATACTGTTGGTATTTTGATAAGGATTGCATTGAATCTGTAGGCCATTTTGACAATATTAATTCTTCCTATCCATGAGCACAGGATGTGTTTCCATTTATCAGTATCTTCTTTAATTTCTCTCATGAGTGTCTCGTAGTTTTCAGAGTATAGGTCTTTCACTTCCTCAGTTAGGTTTATTCCTAGGTATTTTATTCTTTTTGATGCAATTTTGAATGGAATTGTTTTCCTGATTTTCCTTTCTGTTAGTTCATCATTAGTGTATAGGAATGCAACAGATTTCTGTGTATTAATTTTGTATCCTGCAACTTTCCTGAATTCAGATATTAGAGCTAGTAGTTTTGGAGTGGATTCTTTAGTTTTTTTTTAATGTACAATATCATGTAATCTGCAAACAGGGACAGTTCCACTTCTTCCTTGCCAATCTAGATGCCTTTTATTTCTTTGTGTTTTCTGATTGCTGTGGCGAGGACCTCCAGAACTATGTTGAATAAAAGTGGGGAGAGTGGGCATCCTTGTCTGTTCCTGATCTTAAAGGAAAAGCTTTCAGCTTCTTGCAGTTAAGTAAAATGTTGGCTGTGAGTTTGTCATATATGGCCTTTATTATATTGAGGTACTTGCCCTCTATACCCATTTTGTTGAGAGTTCTTATCATGAATGGATGTTGAATTTTATCAAATGCTTTCTCAGCATCTATGGAGATTATCATGTGGTTTTTGTCCTTCTTTTTGTTGATGTAGTGGATGATGTTGATGGATTTTCATATGTTGTACTGTCCTTGCCTCACTGGAATAAATTCTACTTGATCATGATGGATGATCTTTTTGATGTATTTTTGAATTCTGTTTGCTAATATTTTGTTGAGTATTTTTGCATTTATGTTCATCAGGGATATTGGTCTGTAATTTTTGTGTGTGTGTGTGTGGTGTCTTTGTCTGGTTTTGGTATTAGAGTGATACTGGCCTTGTAGAATGAGTTTGGGAGTATTCCATCTTCTTCAACTTTATGGAAAACTTTAAGGGGGATTGGGTATTAGGGCTTCACTAAATGTTTGATAAAATTCAGCAGTGAAACCATCTGTTCCAGGGATTTTGTTCTTACGTAATTTTTTGATTACCAGTACAATTTCCTTGCTGGTAATTGGTCTATTCAGATTTTCTGTTTCTTCCTGGGTCAGCCTTGGAAGGTTGTATTTTTCTAGAAAGTTGTCCATTTCTTCTAGGTTATCCAGTTTGTTAGCATATAATTTTTCATAGTATTTTCTCATAATTCTTTGTATTTCTGTGGGGTCCATCATGATTTTTCTCTTCTCATTTCTGATTCTGTTTATGTGAGTAGATTCTCTTTTTTTCTTGATAAGTCTGGCTAGGGGGTTACCTAATTTGTTTATTTTCTCAAAGAACCAGCTCCTGCTTTCATTGATTCTGTCTATTGTTTTATTCTTCTCGATTTTATCTATTTCTGCTCTAATCTTTATTATGTCCCTCCTTCTACTTACTTTGGGCCTCATTTGTGCTTCTTTTTCTAGTTTTGCTAATTGTGAGTTTAGACTGTTCATTTGGGATTGTTCTTGTTTCCTAAGGTAGGCCTGTATTGTAATATACTTCCCTCTTAGCATGGTCTTGCTGCATCCCACAGATTTTGCAGTGTTGAATTATTGTTGTCATTTGTCTCCATATATTGCTTGATCTCTGTTTTTATTTGGCCATTGATCCATTGATTATTTAGGAGCATGTTATTAAGCCTCCATGTGTTTGTGGGCTTTTTGTTTTCTTTGTGTAATTTATTTCTAGTTTCATACCTTTGTGATCTGAGAAGCTGGTTGGTACAATTTCAGTTTTTTGAATTTACTGAGGTTCTTTTTGTGGCCTAGTGTATGATCTATTATTGAAAATGTTCCATGTGCACTTGAGAAGAATGTGTATCCTGCTGCTTTTGGATGGAGTGTTCTGTAGATGTCTTTTAGGTCCATCTGTTCTAATCCGTTGTTCAGTGCCTCTGTCTCTTTACTTATTTTCTGTCTGGTTGATGTGTCCTTTGGAGTGAGTGGTGTGTTGAAGTCTCCTAAAATGAATGCATTGCATTCTATTTCCCCCTTTAATTGTGTTAGGATTTGTTTCAGATATGTAGGTGATCCTGTGTTGGGTACATTGATATTTATAATAGTTATATCCTCTTGTTGGACTGACCCCTTTACCATTATGTAATGTCCTTCTTTGTCTCTTGTTACTTTCTTTGTTTTGAAGTCTATTTTGTCTGATAGAAGTACTGCAACTCCTGCTTTTTTCTCCCTATTAGTTGCATGAAACATCTTTTTCTATCCCTTTACTTTCAGTCTGTGTATGTCTTTGGGTTTGAGGTGAGTTTCTTGAAGGCAGTATATAGATGGGTCTTTTATTTTTATCCATTCAGTGACTCTATGTCTTTTGATTGGTGCATTCAGACCATTTAAATTCAGGGTGATTATCAATTGGTATGTACTTACTGCCATTGTAGGCTTTAGATTCATGGTTACCAAAGGTTCAAGGGTAATTCCCTTACTATCTAACAGTCTAATTTAACTCACTCATATGCTATTATGAACACAATCTAAAGGTTCTATTTTCTTCCTCCTCCATTTTTTATATATTAGGTATCATAATCTGTAGTCTTTGTCTATCCCTTGATTGACTTTGGTGGTAGTTGATTTGATTTTGCATCTGCTTAGTAATTAATTGTTCCACTTTGCTGTGGTTTTATTTCCCTGGTGACAGTTATTTAGCCTTAAAAATACTTCCATAACATTCCCTCCAAACTGCACTGTAGAGGTGGTTTGTGGGAGTAAATTCTCTCAGCTTTTCCTTATCTGAAAATTGTTTAATCACTCCTTCAAATTTAAATGATAACCTTGCTGGGTAGAGTATTCTTGGTTTGAGGCCCTTCTATTTAATTGCATTAAATATATGTTGTCACTTCCTTCTGGCCTGAAAGGTTTTCTGTTGAGAAATCTGATGATAGCCTGATAGGTTTTCCTTTGTATGTGATCTTTTATCTCTCTCTAGTTGCTTTAAAAGTCTGTCTTTATCCTTGATCTTTGCCATTTTAATTATTAGGTCTTGACATTGTCTTCCTTGGGTCCCTTGTGTTTGGAGATCTGTGCAACTCCATGACTTGAGAGACTATCTCCTTCCCCAAATTGGGGAAGTTTTCAACAATTACCTCCTCAAAGACACTCTCTATCCCTTTTTCTCTCTCTTCTTCTTCTGCGACCTCTATAATGCGAATATTGTTCCATTTGGATTGGTCACACAGTTCTCTCAATATTCTTTCATTCTTAGGGATCCTTTTTTCTCTCTGTGCCTCAGCTTCTTTGTATTCCTTTTCTCTAATTTCTAATCCATTTACCATCTCTTCTACTACATCTAATCTGCTTTTAAATCCCTCCATTGTATGTTTCATTTCAGATATGGAATTCCTTAATGATGAATCTCTGTCTTAAATTCGTTCCTGAGTTCTTGAATATTTTTCTGTACCTCCATAAGCATGTTTATGATTTTTATTTTGAACTCTTTTTCAGAATATTGGTGAGCTCAGTTTCATCTGGCCCTTTTCCTGGGGTTTCTGAGATTTTGGTCAGAACTAGGTTCCTTGATGTTTCATATTTCTATGTGGTGCCCTTTAGTGCCCAGAAGCTCTAGTCTCTGGAGCTGCTCAGCCTGTAGAATGAGGTTGGGGGTTGTAGGGGAGTGGTGCTGGTGTCTGGGGAGAGAAAAGAGCTGTTTCCTTATTCCCAGCTGCAGCGCCTGTCTCCAGTATCAGAGCCAGTGGGCCGAACACAAACGTGTAAGCCTCTGTGCTTTGTGTTTCTAGCTGTTGTAGGTGGGGCCTCCCTCTCGCTGGCCTGATGCCAGTGCAGTGACTGCCGGTTTGCAAGCAGGTGCCAGCAGGTTAGGAGGAAGGTGCAGCAGGCTACATCATAGTGGGGGTCTTGGAGCAGACTAACCAGCCAGGGGGATGGAGCGCCTGAAGCTCCTCAAAGTTTCCACCTGCTGGGCAGAGCGTGCCCAGACAACCTTGTCCACCTGTCCCTTCTCCTAAGCAGTAAGCTCCGTGCAAACCCCACCCCTTCAGCAGCCCTCCAGCTGCTAGGAAGCCTCTCAGGGCACCTGCCTTTCCTTTGTCCCAGAGCAGTGGTGTATGGATTCCCATCTTCCATAAATGGCCAGAATCTCAGTCTCTCAAGCACTCCACCTGTCCCAACTCCCCAACCCCACCAACCTCCAGAGCATCACACAATGTAGGTTTGTGTTCCAAAGTAGATCTCCAGGGCTAGGTGTTCAGCAGTTCTAGGCTTCCACCCTCCCCCCACTCCATTTATCTTCCTCCCACTGGTGAGCTGGGGTGCAGGAAGAGCTTAGGTGCCGCCAGATCAAGGCTTTGTTATGTTACCCTGCTTCTTGAGGTCTGCTATGTTCATGAGGTCTGTATGCAGTCTGGTGTGGCCTTCTTTCCTGTTGCTGTTTTAGGGTTAGTTGTATTGACTATATTTTCGTACTCTATGTGGTTCTGGGAGGAGTTCTCTGTCTCACCTCTCATGCCGCCATCTTGAATCCCCTTACACCTTGATCTTGACTTCTAGTTTCCAGAATGTGAGACAATAAATTTCTGTTGTTTAAGCCATGCAATCTGTGGTATTTTGTTATATGACAACCCTAGCAAATTCATATGGTAAGTGATAAGGTATCCCTCAAATTCTGAAATACAGGTGGGTAGGGATAAATCATCAACAGCCCAAAGACCTGCAGACTACAGGAATCTGTACAGAAGAGACAGAAGAAACAAATGGGGATATCTGATGGACCTGTGAATAAGAGAACCCCAAATAGCCAGTATGTATTCATTGAGATAGTGGACCATTTTGAGTACAAAAGCTAAAAGTGGGAGGAATTTTGCCTGCGCCAAGAGCCACATGTGGCAACTGAGTATTTTAAATGTGGCTAATCTGAACTGAAATGTAAGTGTAAAATGTTCAGTGTACTTCAAAGACATAGTATGAACAAAAGGAAAGTAAGAGATCTCAATAACTTTTCTATATTGACTACATGTTGAAAATATTTTGGATATACTGGATTAAATAAAATATTAAAATTACTTTTGCTTTTTTCCTTTTACATTTTTAAAAACCTGGCTACTAAAAAATTTTCAATCACATTTGTGGTTCACAGTAAAATTGTAGTAGTCAATGCTTCTCTAGACCATGCAATCAAGATATTTACTGCACTCTGCTGGCAGTCTACCTCAAATGCAAGTGCAATTCTGTTGCATGGTAAGGCTTATAAAATGAAAGCATATGTCACAGGCTTGTACAAATAGTTTAGGGTATTCTCTCTGAAATAATGTACACCTTACTATTACCAGTTTGCAGAAATTGCCTCATGGAGAGTTTTTTTTTAAGAAGGAGGAGAAAAAAGAGGGAAGGGAAGGAAAAGGAAGCAGAGAGCAAGGTGAGGGAGGGGACAATGTAACAAATGTTAATTTCTCAGTTATCCTTTTCCATTTAGGAACCAGGGCATCCTAAATAAAGGCTCTTAGAGGAATCATTGTAGATGATTTCTTCTTTAATTTGAAATACCTGGGGCATATTTAATAAAAATAATTTTTGTAATTACTTTTATTTCAGACCATTACACTTCACTTCGGTGCACTTCTCTATAAATATATGTATTTATGGTCTCCAGAGATGATTTTGTTTTGTGTATTTGCTCCTCTGGAGTCAAATAAGTGACAGAAAGGCCTCTGCTATTTGAAAGCACCAAAAGTCATGGACATCACTGGTAGACACAGATGTGTATTCTCAAATACATGTCTCAAAATGCTGCCTTACATAATCCCAGGAAGTATTCCATTCTGCTTTGACAGTCTGAGTCACCATGGTAACTAGACTCTTACAAGCACTTGGGCTTTTGATCATTTTCTCACAGTATTCAAATCTATTTCTAACATTGTTCTCATTTCATTACTACTGTAGCTACATGCAAGAGCTATTATAAGCAAAACACCATTCATTTTATCCATTTCTCACTCTCTGGACTATGTTTTCTTAAACAGTGAGTAGAAAGAAGAGCTTATTTATTATGCACATATTATAAGAAGATATTTCCAGTCAAGAAAAATACTCTGTTAAAAGATATTCATGGCTGGGAAAATGAAAAGGTTCTGACAACTTGGATGAACAGCTTAATAAAAGGTGGAAAGACATGCTTTCAAGAATAAAAAGAGAATTTATTATATCCAAGTAAGACATCATACAGAAACTCTGAACACTTTCATGCACTGAAATGTACTTTTTTCATGCTGCTCACAGAATTAAAAAGTCCCACTAAGAGGGAACACAGGGTGGGTGCAGAGGCGCTGTATGTTCTATTTCCTTATCCAAGTATGAGCCACATGAATGTGTTCAGTTTGTAAAATAAATACTTATACTATGTGTACTTTCCTGCAGGTGTGTTACCCCACAATAATAAGTTGAATAACTGGTCTATGAATGCAAGCAAGAGAAAACACAAAGGAAAGCCAACCAACAGATGGGCACTAATGATGAAAGGAACACCGGCAATGAAGGACTCACGTTCAAAGCTGATACTGACCCAGCTGGATTCCCACTTCTCTCCATTTCCCTAAGGTTCAAAGCTGGTCCAGAACCAGTACAACATATTATTTGTTCTCTATAAGCACTATGATCCTGTTTTCTTTTCAGACCAATACAAATATAAGAGATGGGTGGGGGGCACAATCAAAAACTTTCTTTTCATTATTCCCAAAGAAATATTTTCTTTCAAAAGGAATGTGGAAAAACTTTATCAATACTTGGAAGCAGAGAAGTGTTTAACTCATATACTTGAACAGCTACTTTGGAGAAGAAACGAGCGGATAGTGGGGGAGAAGAAGGCCACACACTTCCAACCAATGCAGCACCATGAGGAATGGTACAGAATCACAGACCTGATAAGCAGAGGCCTTTCCAACCACTTTCCAATCAATGTTTAACACTGAACAAAACCTTTTCATTTATATAAATAAGTACAGAATATACACACATTCACATGCATCAGATACTGAGAAAATCAGCTGCCCAGAAGGGAGAGACCAAACTCAGCACTAAGAGCAGTCTCCATTAACAGTTAATATGGTTACAGAACATAAACTTAATACAGAATTTCTGATAAAACGAGATCATGTAAAACACAATTTTTATAATTTGCTTTTTTCAATTAACCATATATCATGGGCAACTTTTCATTTATAGCTCCACCAAAATCTTTTTAATAGTTCCACATTTTTCTGTGTATGTATACAACAAATTTTCTTTAAAAATGAATGGGAAGAAAGAAGAACTAGTGGTTACTAGGGGGAGGAGTGCAGGAAGTTGGGGAGGGAGGGAGGGAGGAGGGGATTGAGGGGTATTATGTGGGTGCACATGGTGTGGGGGATTGCGGGGAAGACAGTGTGGGCACAGAGAGGGCAAG
This sequence comes from Manis javanica, assembly GCF_040802235.1. Lineage (NCBI taxonomy): Eukaryota > Metazoa > Chordata > Mammalia > Pholidota > Manidae > Manis > Manis javanica. The sequence continues at coordinate 9,758,253 of NC_133157.1, read as the reverse complement.
TAGTGAACCTGTGGCATCTTGCTACACTGATGGACAGTGACTGCATTAGAGTATGGGTGGGGATTTTATGGTATGGGTGAGTGTAGTAACCATATTGTTTTTTCATGTGAAACCTTTATAAGAGTGTATATCAATAATTACTTAATAAAAAAGTTTTTTTAAATGAATGGGAAGAGAGTCAAAGTACTAATTTGTCATAGATGTGCACTGCCACTAGTCACAAACAAAACCAAAAGCATGCAAAGAATATATAAGCTTTATATATATATATATAAAACATTATTTTTATAGAAGTAATTAGCCTTGTTTAAACTGCAGATAGTCCTTCACACAAAACAGTAGAAATAAATCTTGGTGGATCTGCTTACCACACTTCTAGGCCAAAATTTATCACTATTAGTATTACCAAATTTTGAAACAGCACATTAGAAAGGTACTACTCCACATTCGGGAGGCAATCAATATATTAATATAGCAAACACTTTCCAGGAAGCGATTTATGATATGGCAAGTTACATATATATGCTGATAAAATTACTGATTAAGCAAATGAAGGAAATTTCAAATCATTGGGATCTGTGTCATTATCTACTGAATATTTCAGAGAACAAAAGTCAAAAGGATTAATTTTTGAACCCAATATAGTCTTTAGTGTTCAAGTACTAAAATGAAATAGGTATCCTAAGCATTTTACAATAAATTTCTCCAACAATAAATAGTTTGAAAGATCAGACTTCATACTTCTCCCTGTATAAGTTTCCTACTGTTCTCACAGACATGATTTCACTTTGTAATTACCTAAAAAATAAATAAAATCTGTGTCATATCTAAAATGGAACTTTAAAAAAAGATCAAAATGAGAATACATTTGAACTAGTAAAATTTATTTACACAGCCAAAAGAACACTTCAAAAAGAAGGTGAAATAGAACAATTCATTTTTAGGTAACAGATGTTTTTGGTACTATATACCGTCATCATATGATACGATATACTGTGGCCAAAGATAAAGATGTACTTGAAAGTGATTTAAAAGCTGTAGAATGCCCTGTGGAAGTACGTTCTGTGATTGTACTGTTCCTGTAGTTACAGAGTGATTTTCGTCCAGCAGAGGACAGCCTCTAGAAGGAGACTACCTGAGTTTTACGATTCATTTTTTATTCAACATCAGATTAGGAAAATAGTTCCTTTTTAAGAAGAGAAATGCCACTGCACTGAAAGTGAAAAAATTCACTTCCATTTACAAATACATCAAAATATGTCTTCTTTGAATATATAGAGAAGTTAGTTAAACTTTTGGTCAAATACTACCTACTTTTGTAAAAAGAGCAGTATATCAAAAATTGCTAGTATGAAATGGTAAGATAGAATATGTCTGACATATGACAGACACATTTGAGACATTTTCTGAAAATGATCAGAAAAAGAATAGGGATGAAAATCAAAAGACAATAGAAGGTAATGGAGGATTTAGACTGGTTAGTCAATCTAAGCATTACAAGTATAAACTAGGACAGAGAACAAATAAGGAAGAAAGAAAGAAAAATATGAAAAAAACACAATAATCAATTGAGAAAAATATTTTTCTGATAAAAAAATGCCCAAGTCTTCATACTATACACAAATGTTAACTCAAAATGCTTCACAGACTTAAATGTAAAAGCTAAAATCATGAAACTCATAGAAGAAAGCAGGAGTAAATCTTGACTTCAGGTTAGGGAATGATTTCTTAGACATGACACCAAAAGCACAAAAACACGAAAGAGAAGAATGACAAGTTGGACCACATTAAATTGAAAGCTTTTGTGCTTTAAAGGACATCATCGACAAAGTGAAGGGACAATCCACAGAATGGGAAAACATACATTTGCAAATCATAACATCTTTTAAGGTACTTGCATCTAGAATATACAGAAAACTACAATTTAAAAATCAGGAAGATAAATAACCCAATCTGAAAAATGATCAAAGGATTAGAACAGACATTTCTCCAAAGAAGACATAAAGAAGGCCAAAGCACATGAAAAGATGGTCAACACCATTAGTCATTAGGGAAATGCAAATTAAAACCACAAGGAGATATAATTTCACACACACTAGGACGGCTAATGTCAAAAAGAGACAATAACAGTGTTGATGAGGATGTAGGAAAACTGGAACCTTCATACATTGCTGGTGGAGGTGGGTAGCTTCTTTGAAAACAGTCTGGAATTTCCTCTAAAGGTTAAATATAATTATATGGCCCAGCAATTTCAATCCAAGGTATATACTCCAGAGTAATAAAAACATATGTCCACACAAAATGCTATCCACAAATACTCATAATAGCATTATTCATAACAGCCAAAAAGTGCAAAATAACTCAAATGTCTATCAACTGATGATTGGAAAAACAAAATGTGGTAAATCTGTACAAAGGGATATTAATCTGTAATAAAAGAAACAAAGTACTGATACATGTTACTACATGGATGAACCTCAAAAACATGCTAAGTGAAAGAAGTGAGTCACAAAAGATCACATGCTGTTTGGTTCCACTTATACGAAATGTTCGAAACAGGTAAATCCATAAAGACAAAGTGGATTAGTGGTTGCCATGGGTCAGGGACTGGGGGAACAGAGGGTCACTGCTAATGGGTATGGGGTTTCTTTGGGGGGTAATTACAATGTTCTAAAATTAGATTGTGGTGATAGTACACAAGTCTATAAATATACCGAACTATCAACTTTGAATGGGTGAATTTTATTTTATGAAATACAGCTTCATAAACTGGAGTGACAGGAAGGTGGAGGGGAAGGGGAATGGAAGGGGAGGCATCACTCTCAACTTGAGTAAAACAATGTAAATTATTCTCCTTTCCTATTGTTTTATTCATCTGAGAATAAAGACACAGTGTCAAAGAAGAAAACTGTTAACTTCTAGTATAGATATTTATATAACATTTTATCCATAACTTTCAGAAACATACTACACATCAGCAATGGGAAAAAAAAATACAGAACCAGAGAAAAGTATAAGGCATCAAGACTCACTAACCTTAACCCATTGAACAGTTGCTTAGATTTATCCAGAAGATAACAAAAATCTGTAACTGTTTTCCTCTCTCCCTGTGGGATGTCATCTTCAGCACCTCCAGAAGACATGATTTCTTTAAGAGCAAATTCAGTCCTATAAGAAAACATACATTCATTTACCCAGTAGGTGAAAATAAAAAGAGAAACAAACATTGGTTGTATCATCTGATAGCATTTTTTTTCAAAATACATATAGAGAATTCTTTTGACTACAGTCAAATCATCAAAATAATTTAAATACAGGATGGTGTGGGAAAATAGATGATCTCATACTGTTGGTGTGAATGTAAATTGGCACATCTGTACTGGAAAGCAATTTTTATAATATTCTTTCATTTAATATTATTTCAATACCTATTGTGCTCCAGGCACTCCTCTACATGGTTAAGAATAAAAAATGTTGACCCTTTTGACCTGCCTATTCTATAAGTCCATTCTGTAAATTCATCCTAGAAAATGATCCGACAAATGTTAAACATTTTATCCATGTAAATATTTATTTCAGTATCATAATATTTAAAAACTGATGACAACCTAAAAGAATCAGAGAGGGAAAGGGCTAAGTACTTCATAGAACACCAACATCTGCCCTTTACCCCATCATTAACTTAAAAATCAAATTTAAGATGATAAGGAAATAATATGGAGACACCTCAATATAAAAGGGATATAAAGAATCAAATACACACACACACATATATTAAAGCTCTATTTTTTTGTTATCATTAATCTACAATTACATGAAGAACATTATGTTTACTAGACTCCCCCCTTCACCAAGTACCCCCCACACACACCCCATTACAGTCACTACCCATCAGCGTGGAATCACTACTTGTCTTCCCTGTGTTGCACAGCCCTCCCCTTACATGCTAATTATACATGCTAATCATAATACCCCCTTGCTTCCCCCCACCTTATCCCTCCCTTCCCACCCATCCTCCCCAGTCCCTTTCCCTTTGGTAACTGTTAGTCCATTCTTGGGTTCTGTGAGTCTGCTGCTATTTTGTTCCTTCAGTTTTTATTTATTCTTATACTCCACATATGAGTGAAATCATTTGGTACTTGTCTTCACCTGGCTTATTTCACTGAGCATAATACCCTCTAGCTCCATCCATGTTGTTGCAAATGGTAGGATTTGTTTTCTTCTTATGGCTGAATAATATTCCATTGTGTATATGTACCACATCTTCTTTATCCATTCACCTACTGATGGACACTTAGGTTGCTTCCATTTCTTGGCTATTGTAAATAGTGCTGCGATAAACATAGGGGTGCATCTGTCTTTTTCAAACTGGGCTGCTGCATTCTTAGGGTAAATTCCTAGGAGTGGAATTCCTGAGTCAAATGGTATTTCTATTTTGAGCTTTTTGAGGAACCTCCATACTGCTTTCCACAATGGTTGAACTAATTTACATGCCCACCAGCAGTGTAGGAGGGTTCCTCTTTCTCCACAACCTTGCCAACATGTGTTGTTGTTTGTCTTTTGGATGGTGGTGATCCTTACTGGTGTGAGGTGATATCTCATTGTGGTTTTAATTTGCATTTCTCTGATAACTAGCAATGTTGAGCATCTTTTTATGTGTCTGTTGGCCATCTGAATTTCTTCTTTGGAGAACTGTCTGTTCAGCTCCTCTGCCCATTTTTTAATTGGATTATTTGCTTTTTGTTTGTTGAGGTGTGTGAGCTCTTTATATATTTTGGATGTCAACCTTTTATTGGATCTGTCATTTATGAATATATTCTCCCATACTGTAGGGTGCCTTTTTGTTCTATTGATGGTGTCCTTTGCTGTACAGAAGTTTTTCAGCTTAATATAGTCCCACTTGTTCATTTTTGCTTTTGTTTCCCTTGCCTGGGGAGATATGTTCATGAAGAAGTCACTCATGTTTATGTCCAAGAGATTTTTGCCTATGTTTTTTCTAGGAGTTTTATGGTTTCATGACTTACATTCAGGTCTTTGATCCATTTTGAATTTACTTTTGTGTATGGGGTTAGATAGTGATCCAGTTTCATTCTCTTACATGTAGCTGTCCAGTTTTGCCAGCACCATCTGTTAAAGAGACTGTCATTTCCCCATTGTATGTCCATGGCTCCTTTATCAAATATTAATTGACCATATATGTTTGGGTTAATGTCTGGAGTCTCTATTCTGTTCCACTGGTCTGTGGCTCTGTTCTTGTGCCAGTCCCAAATTGTCTTGATTACTGTGGCTTTGTAATAGAGCTTGAAGTTGGGGAGCAAGATCTCCCCCACTTTATTCTTCCTTCTCAGGATTGCCTTGGCTACTGGGGGTCCTTGGTATTTCCATATGAATTTTTGAACTATTTGTTCCAGTTCATTGAAGAATGCTCTTGGTAATTTGATAGGGATTGGATCAAATCTGTATATTGCTTTGGGCAGGATGGCCATTTTGATAATATTAATTCTTCCTAGCCAAGAGCATGGGACGAATTTCCATTTGCTAGTGTCCTCTTTTATTTCTCTTAAGAGTGCCTGGCTCCTGCATTCTTAGGGTAAATTCCTAGGAGTGGAATTCCTGGGTCAAATGATATTTCTATTTTGAGTTTTTTGAGGAACCTCCATACTGCTTTTCTCAATGGTTGAACTAATTTATATTCCCACCAGCAGTGTAGGAGGGTTCCCCTTTCTCCACAACCTCGCCAACATTTGTTGTTGTTTTGTCTTTTGGATATTGGCAATCCTTACTGATGTGATGATCTAGCTTTTTTTATACAAACCTGCTTGAAGCTGAAGTTTAGGGGCTATATTCTTGTAATATAGAGAACAAGTTTCTCATACTTACAAAGGTGAAATAAAAACTGTATAATTGCTGAAATGATAGGATAAGAAAAAGATTTATAGAATCAGCCCTACTACTCCCAAAAAACTAACCATAATCTTATGAAACCAATCTCAAAGTGAGACAAATGCCATATTTTAAAATCAAGCTGAGAAATGGAAATAGTTCTTCATACTGGATCATCCCCATTAAGAAAGAAGAATTTAATTAACTCTCCTGGTAGAGAGTAAAACTAGTCTGAATAGCATAGAGCTGTATTTCCTAAAGCTGGCTGGTTATCCTGGAGTTTTTTTGTTTTTAATTTTTTTTAAATGATTTCTAAGACCTACTTCCAGATATTGTGGTTCAGGAAGGCTAGGATTCTATATTTTTTTTTTTTTTTTTTTTTTTTTTTGATTTTGTGGTATATTTTTTTTTTTTTTTTTTGAGAGGGCATCTCTCATATTTATTGATCAAATGGTTGTTAACAACAATAAAATTCAGTATAGGGGGGTCAATGCTCAATGTACAATCATTAATCCATCTCAAGCCTAATTCTCGTCAGTCTCCAATCTTCTGAAGCATAACGAACAAGTTCTTACATGGTGAACGAATTCTTACAGAGTGAATAAATTCTTACATGGTGAACAGTACAAGGGCAGTCATCACAGAAACTTTCGGTTTTGATCATGCAATATGACCTATAAACCATCAGGTCAAATATGAATATTCATTTGATTTTTGTACTTGATTTATATGTTGATCCCACATTTCTCCTATTATTATTATTATTTTTATTTTTAATAAAATGCTGAAGTGGTAGGTAGATGCAAGATAAAGGTAGAAAACATAGTTTAGTGCTGTAAGAAGGCAAATGTAGATGATCAGATGATCAGGTGTGTGCCTATGGACTAAGTATTAATCCAGGCTAGACAAGGGCAGCAAAACATCCACGGATGCAGAAGATTTCTCTCAAAACAGGGGGGGTGAGGTTCTGAGCCTCACCTCTGTTGATCCCCAAATTCTCACCTGATGGCCCCCCTGCGACTGTGCCTGTCTTAGGTTGTTCCTCCCTTGAGGAATCTTACCCGTCTCTGGCTAACCAGTCATCTTCCGGGGCCATACAGGGAAATGTAAAGTTGGTAAGTGAGAGAGAAGCCATATTGTTTGCAAAGGTTAGCTTTTTACTTCTTTGCAGATTTATGCCCTGTGGCTTCTATGCCCAGCACTTGTCTCGAGGTATCTTTACCACCTGGAGGAATTATGATACTCGGTAAATTCGATATGAGGCACGAATTCTATTTAAAGTTTGTAATTAGGAAGGAAGAAGAAAAGCTATAGATGTAGCATATGAAGGAAACTTGGGAGGATTGATTATTTCTTTGACATATCTTCTTGTATAGTACCTTAAGTATGTATAGGTTTTAAACTACTAACTAATTTGCACACACATATTGACATAATAGGAATACGGTGACATAAACAAAGCAAATCTATAATTACCAGCCATCTCCAGTGAAGCCAAGAAAACCATTTAGGCACCCTAGGCATTTGTGAAAATTTATCTATGATATGATGGATATTTTCCAACTGTACTTGAACCATCAGACAAATTAAAGCAGCCCATTTCTGGGATCTGTTCACATCCCATATGTTCTTTTAACCATAGATAGTCTATAGTCATGAGATTTTGGGGTGCTACAACTTGCACCCCTCCCAACTCCTGGTTGAGTTCCAACAGACAGATCCGGTCAAATTCGTTGTCTCACTGTATGCACATGCCAGCCTAGACATCTCCCTCCTCCTTCTCATGGCAAGTCCAGGAGATGGTGGGCTGGATGCAGCCACAACCGCAGCATCGTCCGGATCCCTGTGGAGGCTTTTTGATGATCATCCCCCGGCACGAGTCCTCCAGAGAGTGCTGATGCCGGAAGCTCCTCCTCATATCGTATCTTAGTTCATTTTCTGGGTATCCAAGCTAGGCCTTGATCTTCTGCGTAGAAACAAACAGACCCTTTGCCCACACTTTGACATGCCCTCTATACCACTGTGCAGAACTCATTGGAGGTCAGCACACAGTAACTGCTTTTTTTTTTTTTTTTAATTAAGAGAAAGGAATATTATCAGAAAAGAGTACCTCCATAGCTGATCATCTGACACCCTTTAAGTGATCAACATTAAGGATATTTAAAGCATGCGTTGATCTTTGATTTACCAATAGTTTTATCCTGTTAAGGAGTAATCCCCCTTTTCTTTCTTTCTTTCTTTTTTTTTTTTTTAAATTTTTAATCTACACTTACCTGAAGAATACTATGTTTACTATGCTCTCCCCTATATCAGGTCCCCCCTAACAACCACATTACGGTTACTGTCCATCAGCTTAGCAAAATGTTGTAGAGTCACTACTTGTCCTCTCTGTGTTGTGCAGCCCACCCTCCCCTTTCTCCCTCCCCCCCATGCATGCTAATCTTAATACCCCCCTTCTTCTTCCCCCCCCTTATCCCTCCCTGCCCACCCATCCTCCCCAGTTCCTTTCCCTTTGGTACCTGTTAGTCCATTTTTGGGTTCTGTAATTCTGCTGCTGTTTTGTTCCTTCAGTTTTTCCTTTGTTCCTATACTCCTCAGATGAGTGAAATCATTTGGTATTTCTCTTTCTCCGCTTGGCTTATTTCACTGAGCATAATACTCTCCAGCTCCATCCATGTTGCTGCAAATGGTTGGATTTTTCCACTTCTTATGGCTGAGTAGTATTCCATTGTGTATATGTACCACATCTTCTTTATCCATTCATCTACAGATGGACATTTAGGTTGCTTCCAATTCTTGGCTATTGTAAATAGTGCTGCGATAAACATAGGAGTGCATCTGTCTTTCTCAAACTTGATTGCTGCGTTCTTAGGGTAAATTCCTAGGAGTGGAATTCCTGGGTCAAATGGTAGGTCTGTTTTGAGCATTTTGATGCACCTCCATACTGCTTTCCACAATGGTTGAACTAATTTACATTCCCACCAGCAGTGTAGGAGGGTTCCCCTTTCTCCACAGCCTCGCCAACATTTGTTGTTGTTTGTCTTTTGGATGGCAGCTATCCTTACTGGTGTGAGGTGATACCTCATTGTAGTTTTAATTTGCATTTCTCTGATAATTAGCGATGTGGAGCATCTTTTCATGTGTCTCTTGGCCATCTGTATTTCTTTTTTGGAGAACTGTCTGTTCAGTTCCTCTGCCCATTTTTTAATTGGGTTATTTGTTTTTTGTTTGTTGAGGCGTGTGAGCTCTTTATATATTCTGGACGTCAAGCCTTTATCAGATCTGTCATTTTCAAATATATTCTCCCATACTGTAGGGTTCCTTTTTGTTCTATTGATGGTGTCTTTCGCTGTACAGAAGCTTTTCAGCTTAATGTAGTCCCACTTGCTCATTTTTGCTGTTGTTTTCCTTGCCCGGGGAGATATGTTCAAGAAGAGATCACTCATGTTTATGTCTAAGAGGTTTTTGCCTATGTTTTTTTCCAAGAGTTTAATGGTTTCGTGACTTACATTCAGGTCTTTGATCCATTTTGAGTTTACCTTTGTATATGGGGTTAGACAATGGTCCAGTTTCATTCTCCTACATGTAGCTGTCCAGTTTTGCCAGCACCATCTGTTGAAGAGACTGTCATTTTGCCATTGTATGTCCATGGCTCCTTTATCAAATATTAATTGACCATATATGTTTGGGTTAATTTCTGGGGTCTCTAATCTGTTCCACTGGTCTGTGGCTCTGTTCTTGTGCCAGTACCAAATTGTCTTGATTACTATGGCTTTGTAGTAGAGCTTGAAGTTGGGGAGTGAGATCCCCCCTACTTTATTCTTCTTTTTCAGGATTGCTTTGGCTATTCGGGGTCTTTGGTGTTTCCATATGAATTTTTGAATTATTTGTTCCAATTCATTGAAGAATGTTGCTGGTAATTTGAGAGGGATTGCATCAAATTTGTATATTGCTTTTGGCAGGATGGCCATTTTGACGATATTAATTCTTCCTAGCCATGAGCATGGGATGAGTTTCCATTTATTAGTGTCCCCTTTAATTTCTCTTAAGAGTGACTTGTAGTTTTCAGAGTATAAGTCTTTCACTTCCTTGGTTAGGTTTATTCCTAGGTATTTTATTCTTTTTGATGCAATGGTGAATGGAATTGTTTTCCTGATTTCTCTTTCTATTGATTCGTTGTTAGTGTATAGGAAAGCTACAGATTTCTGTGTGTTGATTTTGTATCCTGCAACTTTGCTGTATTCCGATATCAGTTCTAGTAGTTTTGGAGTGGAGTCTTTAGGGTTTTTTATGTACAGTATCATATCATCTGCAAATAGTGACAGTTTAACTTCTTCTTTACCAATCTGGATTCCTTGTATTTCTTTGTTTTGTCTGATTGCCGTGGCTAGGACCTCCAGTACTATGTTAAATAACAGTGGGGAGAGTGGGCATCCCTGTCTGGTTCCCGATCTCAGTGGAAATGCTTTCAGCTTCTCGCTGTTCAGTATAATGCTGGCTGTGGGTTTATCATATATGGCCTTTATTATGTTGAGGTACTTGCCCTCTATTCCCATTTTGCTGAGAGTTTTTATCATGAATGGATGTTGAATTTTGTCAAATGCTTTTTCAGCATCTATGGAGATGATCATGTGGTTTTTGTCTTTCTTTTTGTTGATGTGGTGGATGATGTTGATGGATTTTCGAATGTTGTACCATCCTTGCATCCCTGGGATGAACCCCACTTGGTCATGGTGTATGATCCTTTTGATATACTGTTGCATTCTGTTTGCTAATATTTTATTGAGTATTTTTGCATCTACGTTCATCAGGGATATTGGTCTGTAATTTTCTTTTTTGGTGGGGTCTTTGCCTGGTTTTGGTATTAGGGTGATGTTGGCTTCATAGAATGAGTTTGGGAGTATTCCCTCTTCTTCTATTTTGTGGAACACTTTAAGGAGAATGGGTATTATGTCTTCTCTGTGTGTCTGATAAAATTCCGAGGTAAATCCGTCCGGCCCCGGGGTTTTGTTCTTGGGTAGTTTTTTGATTACTGTTTCAATTTCTTTGCTTGTAATTGGTTTGTTTAACTTTTGTGTTTCTTCCTTGGTCAGTCTTGGGAGGTTGTATTTTTCTAGGAAGTTGTCCATTTCTTCTAGGTTTTCCAGCTTGTTGGCATATAGGTTTTCATAGTAGTCTTTAATAATTCTTTGTATTTCTGTGGAGTCTGTCGTGATTTTTCCATTCTCATTTCTGATTATGTTGATTTGTGTTGACTCTCTTTTTCTCTTAATAAGTTGGGCTAGAGGCTTATCTATTTTGTTTATTTTCTCAAAGAACCAGCTCTTGGTTTCGTTGATTTTTGCTATTGTTTTATTCTTCTCAATTTTGTTTATTTCTTCTCTGATCTTTATTATGTCCCTCCTTCTGCTGACTTTAGGCCTCATTTGTTCTTCTTTTTCCAGTTTTAATAATTGTGATGTTAGACTATTCATTTGGGATTGTTCTTCCTTCTTCAAGTGTGCCTGGATTGCTATATACTTTCCTCTTAAGACTGCTTTCGCTGCATCCCACAGAAGTTGGGGCTTAGTGTTGTTGTTGTCATTTGTTTCTATATATTCCTTGATCTCTATTTTGATTTGTTCATTGATCCATTGATTATTTAGTAGCATGTTGTTAAGCCTCCATGTGTTTGTGAGCCTTTTTGTTTTCTTTGTAGAATTTATTTCTACTTTCATACCTTTGTGGTCTGAAAAATTGGTTGGTAGAATTTCAATATTGTGGAATTTACTGAGGCTCTTTTTGTGAGCTAGTATGTGGTCTATTCTAGAGAATGTTCCATGTGCACTTGAGAAGAATGTATATCCTGTTGCTTTTGGATGTAAAGTTCTATAGATGTCTATTAGGTCCATCTGTTCTAGTGTGTTGTTCAGTGCCTGTGTGTCTTTACTTATTTTCTGCCCGGTGGATCTATCCTTTGGGGTGAGTGGTGTGTTGAAGTCTCCTACAATGAATGCATTGCAGTCTATTTCCCTCTTTAGTTCTGTTAGTATTTGCTTCACATATGCTGGTGCTCCTGTATTGGGTGCATATATATTTAGAATGGTTATATCCTCTTGTTGGACTAAGCCCTTTATCATTATGTAGTGGCCTTCTTTATCTCTTGTTACTTTCTTTGTTTTGAAGTCTATTTTGTCTGATATTAGTACTGCAACCCCTGCTTTCTTCTCACTGTTGTTTGCCTGAAATATGTTTTTCCATCCCTTGACTTTTAGTCTATGCTTATCTTTGGGTTTAAGGTGAGTTTCTTGTAAGCAGCATATAGATGGGTCTTGCTTTTTTATCCATTCTATTACTCTATGTCTTTTGATTGGTGCATTAAGTCCATTTACATTTAGGGTGACTATTGAAAGATATGTACTTATTGCCATTGCAGGCTTTAGATTCGTGGTTACCAAAGGTTCAAGGTTAGCTTCTTTAGTATCTTACTGCCTAACTTAGCTCGCTTATTGAGCTGTTATATACACTGTCTGGAGAGTCTTTTCTTCTCTCCCTTCTTATTCCTCCTCCTCCCTTCTTCATATGTTGTGTGTTTTGTTCTGTGCTCTTTTTAGGGGTGCTCCCATCTAGAGCAGTCCCTGTAGGATGCCCTGTAGAGGTGGTTTGTGGGAAGCAAATTCCCTCAGCTTTTGCTTGTCTGGGAATTGTTTGATCCCACCATCATATTTAAATGATAGTCGTGCTGGATACAGTATCCTTGGTTCAAGGCCCTTCTGTTTCATTGCATTAAGTATATCATGCCATTCTCTTCTGGCCTGTAGGGTTTCTGTTGAGAAGTCTGATGTTAGCCTGATTGGTTTTCCTTTATAGGTGACCTTTTTCTCTCTAGCTGCCTTTAAAACTCTTTCCTTGTCCTTGATCCTTGCCATTTTAATTATTATGTGTCTTGGTGTTGTCCTCCTTGGATCCTTTCTGTTGGGGGTTCTGTATAATTCCATGGTCTGTTCGATTATTTCCTCCCCCAGTTTGGGGAAGTTTTCAGCAATTATTTCTTCAAAGACCCTTTCTATCCCTTTTCCTCTTTCTTCCTCTTCTGGTATCCCTATAATACGAATGTTTTTCCTTTTGTATTGGTCACATATTTCTCTTAGTGTTGTTTCATTCCTGGAGATCCTTTTATCTCTCTCTATGTCAGCTTCTATACGTTCCTGTTCTCTGGCTTCTATTCCTTCAATGGCCTCTTGCATCTTATCCATTCTGCTTATAAATCCTTCCAGGGATTGTTTCACTTCTGTGATCTCTTTCCTGACATCTGTGATCTCCTTCCGGACTTCATCCCACTGCTCTTGCATTTTTCTCTGCATCTCATCCCACTGCTCTTGCATTTTTCTCTGCATCTCATCCCATTGCTCTTGCATTTTTTTCTGCATCTCTGTCAGCATGTTCATGATTTTTATTTTGAATTCTTTTTCAGGAGGACTAGTTAGGTCTGTCTCCTTCTCAGGTGTTGTCTCTGTGATCTTTGTCTGCCTGTAGTTTTGCCTTTTCATGGTGATAGAGATAGTCTGCAGAGCTGGTACAAGTGACCGCTGGAAGAGCTTCCCTTCTTGTTGGTTTGTAGCCTTTTCCTGGGAGAATAGCGACCTCTAGTGGCTTGTGCTGGGCAGCTGTGCGCAGACAGGGCTTCTGCTTCCTGCCCAGTTGCTTTGGGGTTTATCTCCACTGTTGCTGTGGGCTTGGCCTGGCTGGGGCTGTTCCTCCAAAATGGTGGAGCCCCGTTAGAGGGGGAGCAGCCAGGAGACTATTTATCTCCGTAAGGGGCCTCTGTGCTCCCTGCTGCCCAGGGGGTTAGAGTGCCCAGAGATCCCCAGATTCCCTGCTTCTGGTCTAAGTGACCTGTCCTGCCCCTTTAAGATTTCCAAAAAGCACTCTCCAAACCAAAACAACAACAGCAACAATGAGAGAGGGAACAGAAAGGAAAAAAAAAAGAAAAAACACGCGATTTTTTTTTTTTTTCCTCAGGTGCCGGTCCCAGGCACCCGCGCACTGGTCCTGCTGCCCTGTCTCCCTAGCACCAGGGTCCCTGTCCTTTCAAGGCTTCCAAAAAGCACCCACCCACCGGTCCCGCAGGGAAGGAACGCTCAATATTCTTTGTCCTCAGGCACTGGTCCCACGCACCCGCTCACCAGTCCTGCCGCCCTGCCTCCCTAGCACCGGGGTCCCTGTCCCTTCAAGGCTTCCAAAAAGCACTTGGCAAAAAGAGAGAAAAAAAAGGGGAAAAACGCGCGATTTCTTCCGTCCTCAGGTGCTGGTCTCAGGCACCCACCCACCGGTCCCACAGGGAAAAATGCGGGATATTCTTTGTCCTCAGGTGCCGGTCCCAGGCACCCGCTCACCAGTCCCGCCGCCCTGCCTCCCTAGCACCGGGGTCCCTGTCCCTTTTAGGCTTCCAAAAAGCACTCGCAGAAAAGAGAAAAAAAAAAGGGGAAAAACGCGCGATTTCCTCTGTCCTCAAGTGCCGGTCTCAGGCACCCGCCCACCGGTCCCGCAGGGAAAAACGGGGGATATTCTTTGTCCTCAGGCGCCGGTCCCAGCCACCCGCTCACCAGTCCCGCCACCGTGCCTCCCTAGCACTGGGGTCCCCGTCCCTTCAAGGCTTCCAAAAAGCGCTTGCCAAAAAGAGAAAAAAAAAAAGGGGAAAAACGCGCGACCTCCTCCGTCCTCAGGCACCGGTCTCAGGCACCCGCCCCCAGGTCTCGCAGGGAGAAACGCGGGATATTCTTTGTCCTCCGGCGCTGTTCCCAGGCACCTCCTCACCGGTCCCGCCACCCTGCCTCCCCAGCAACGGGGGCCCGTCCCTCTAAGGCTTCCAAAAAGCGCTCGCCAAAAAAAAAAACTGCTCCGGTTTCTCTCCACCCGCCGGGAGCCGGGGGGAGGGGCGCTCGGGTCCCGCCGGGCTGGGGCTTGTATCTTACCCCCTTCACAAGGCGCTGGGTTCTTGCAGGTGTGGATGTGGTCTGGATGTTGTCCTGTGTCCTGTGGTCTCTATTTTAGGAAGATTTTTCTTTGTTATATTTTCATAGCTCTATGTGTTTTTGGGAGGAGATTTCCACTGCTCTACTCACGCCGCCATCTTGGCTCCCGCCTCTCAGGATTCTATATTTTTAAAAATTACTTTTGCCATTTCTGATGATTAATTCATTTGAAAAATCACTGTCTTAACAGGATTAAAAAAATGATTTAAAAAATTTTTACTTTTTATATATATTTTTTACTTTCTCCTTACCTTTTTAAATAATGGATGTGCATTTGGCCTATTTCAAATAACCAATATGTAAAAAAAATAGATAAAAATAATGGACTAATCAGTCCTGGGGGAAAAGTTTCCGTGAAAATGAGATCATGTACTCTCAGATCATCCACATCTAAAAATGGTTGGCTGCTTAGTTAGCAATCATGTAGAGCCCTGGAAGAAGGAATAATATTTCTGAGTGTCTATACTTGAACTCAGTTCTAGAATGACTGTAACTAGCAACCTTCTTTAGCATCATAGTGTACATAGTAGGAGCTTAGAAATATTTTTTAAATTAAAAAATGGTAAATGCTGTAGGATTTTATGAATATCTGCTAGATAAGCTATACAGCCCTGTGCAAAATAAGACTGCATCACAGACTCTAGAAAGGTCTGGATTTTAGGGTGTAAAAAAATGAAGAAGAGAGACAGGAGATGGGGAAGAAGAAAAGCAAGAAGACAAAGAAGGATTTTCCCCAAGAATTTTAGTACCAACCTAATAAGCTATTTCATGAATCTGTCCATTTTCTTTTTATCTCTTCTGCCACTATCCTAAGTCAATTTCATCTACACTGGAACCTCAGGACTGGTTTTCCTACTTCCATTATTGAACCCCTTACTTCAGTCTTTATGTAGCAGCCAGAGTAATCTTTATAAAGGTCTTCAAGATAGAGCCAATGACCAAATAAATAAGTTCAGAAGTCAAACAGATGAGATTTCAGGGATCAGAAATGGCAGCCACAGCACCTACCTTAATCTTTTCAGGCTTCTAGAAAATGCTACAGACTGAGTGGTTTAAAAACAATAGAAATTTACTTCTCACAGTTCCGGAGACTGGAAATCCAAGATCAGGGTGCCAGCATGGTCAGATGAGGGCTCTCTTCCAGGTGACATGCTTGTTTCTTCATGTGGTGGAAAGAGCTTTATGGACCTCTCTAGAGCCCTTTTATAAAGGCATTAATCCCTTGAGATTCTACCCTCATGACTTAAGCACCTCCAAACGGCCCCAACTACTAATGTTGTTACCTTTGTGGGTTAGAATTTCAATATATGCATTAGGGGGTGGGGGGCTGGAGACACACATCATACCACAGCAGCACTCTTAACTGGACATCCTTAACAAAAGTCTTCTGGTGGTATGACCTTGGCGGTAATTCCAGATCTCTTGATTCCCTTAGTTTCAGCCTGTTTTCTGAACTAGATTCTCCAATCTTTCTATCAGTGCTGTGAGGTACTTGACAACCTTCCAATAAATTTCTTGTCTGTTTAAGCTGGCCATCAGGGCCTGTAATTCTCAACCATGGACCTTTCGTGGAACAATGCCATACCCTTTTATCTTTTTAAAAAATAACCTGTTTATTTAAAAAAGGTTTAACCTCCCCCAAATGGGTATAATTAAAAAGCTGAAATTTTAAATACTATTCACATCACCAACCTCTTAAAAACAGCTTTCAAGTGAACAATTAGTTTTATTTATTACTTGATTGAGTCCAACCCTCTACCTACATATCTTGTGTATGGGCAGCTAAATATGGCTGAAGAAACACAAATGATCCTACTGATTAGTCTCATTTTCAACTTGCAACCTAAAAACAGGCACTCCCACCACATTTCCCAAGTCCATTCACTCTCTACCTTCCTAGAGCACTATTTCACATTTCACACCTTCTTCCCTCCTCAAACATCCAACACTCATCCACCATCCTCACTTTCAGCTGATGGCAACTGTTCCATATTTCACTGAAAAACAGTCAATCAGGAAAGATCTTCCACACAGTGTGCCCAGCCACACATGCACCAAACCACATGTATCTGTAACTGTAGCATTCCTCTGTCTTCCTATCACCTTGGTTGAAATGACTGTTACTACTAAGGCCAATGCCTCTACGTGTGCCTTAGCTCTCACAGCCATAACGTTATTCGAGGACATCAGTCCAGCATCACCAATCACCTCGCCTATACTGCACAATTAGCATCAGCATTCAAAGAGGCTGGAGTATCTTCAACATCAATATCCCTCACATCCGCCTGCAGCTCTCATGCTATCTCTCTACTCTCCTTCTCCTTCACAGCAGAAGTCTTTAAAAGATGGGTCTGTATAGCTGCCTCCAATTCATCTCCCATGCTCTGTTAAATACATACCAATCCACTCTGTTCACATTACTCCACTGAAACTCTACATGTGAACAGTGGTGATCTCCATGCAGGTAATCCAACAGGCAATTCTCAGTCCTCATCTTATGTTACTTACAAACACCACCCAACACAGTTGGTCATTCTCCTCTTCTTGAATACTCCTACTTGTCTTCTAAGTCATTACTTGCTCCTCTTACCTCACTAGCTTCTCCTTCTTAGGTCTCCACTGGTGGTTCACCTCATCACCAAAACCTAAAATGCTTTAGTGCTCCAGACCCCAAACCTCTGAGATGTTCTCTTCTCGTTCCACAGGTGACAGTATGCATCCTCGCAGCTTTAAATATCGACTCTACACTGACAGTTCCCAAATTTAAATTGACAGATTGGGCTTCTCTCCTACATTCCAGTCTCCATTATCAACTTCCTATTTGACATCTCTATCTGGATGTCTAATTCAGAGTCCTAACTTAATATATCAATACTTAATCCCAGCTATTCCACCCCCACCCAAAATCTACTCTATTCATAGTCCTCTCCTTCCTAGCTAAAGGCAACTCCATTCTTCCAGTCACTCAGGTGCAGTTCCTTCCAAACAGAGCAAAGTGATATTTTAAACTGTACATCAGATTCTGGCACTTTTCAGCTCAAAACCTTCACATGGCCTCTCATCTCATTCTGAGAAGATCTCAAAGTCTTAACAATGGCTTACAAGGTCTTATATGATTGACCACCATTATTATGTCCAAGACTTTTTCTCCTCCTATCCTCAGTCATTCTGGTCTAGCCACACTGGCCTTCTCAAACATGCCAACACACTGCACATGCTTGCCACAGAGCTGTTTTGGTACTTGCTGTAATCTCAGCCTAGAACATTCTTCCCCAAAATATCTGTGCAGCTAGTCCTACCAATTCACTCTTATCTTTGGCCAAATCACCTCAGAGAAGTCTTCCCTGACCACTCTATATAAAACACAAACACCCCTCCTTATATTACATTATTTTCCTCTCAAGTAATTATCACCATCTGACATATTGTAGATTTACTTATTTATTGTCTGTCATCAAATACAACATAAGCTCCTGAGGAAGGGACTTTTTTGTCATTTCCCCATCCCCAGAACCTTAATAGAGCCTGACTCATAATAGTTGCTCAAAAAATTATTGTGGAAGAATGATCAAGTAAATTTTACCTTTTTAAATTATAAAATGGATACATGAACTAATTATTTCACACTTACAAAAAGTTGTAATGGACATAGAGGTATGCCACCAAGATCTCCCTTCAAGGAAGGCCTTGGTGTCCCTGTTGCTATGCACACTGTCAGATGGCTCAGGGATCACCTCTGCAGAGCTGCCTCCCCCAAGGTCATGTTCCTCCCAAGGGAAACCACATCAATAAGTGATGCAGGCAAGGGTATAATGGTCTAGCCATTTCAGTGCGGTGCAGGACAGTGCTAAATGGCCGCTTTAATTCCACGGCTCCCTGTGGAATCAGCCAAGACTGTTACTCAGGACTGCATCATAGTCAACTTCTGCCAAACCCTGCCTCCTTCTCATCCTTCCACAGGTGCTGAACATAAAGGCACTCTCTAAGATGCTGTGACACAGTTAACAAAAAAGTGCATCTTGTTGTTAAAACTAAAAACAAACAAACCAACAAAATACATCTCCACAAAGCAGAAAATGAAAATCCATGTAATAAATAGCCCTACAATACAGGTTTTCTCCTTCTACAGAAATGGTTGCATAATAAAAGAGTCCCCAGTAAAAACTATCTTCCATGCATTCACATGTGGCCATATAACTAAGTTATAGCCATTGGGATTTGAACTGAAGTAATAAATTCCAGAACTTTTCCTTGAAATTAATGTGCTCTTTTCTTCCGATGTTCCCCCCTTTTTTTGAATGGAAATATGGACATAATATTGAGCATTCCAAACTGTGCAGGTGTGGGCCATAACCTAGAGATGACAGAGCAACAAAAGGAGCCTAGAACCCTGTGGAGCCACCAGACTAGCCCGAGGCTGCTTAAATTAGGTTACATGAGAAAGAAAGAAACCCCTATCTTGTTGAATCCTCTATAACTTCCCAGCAGTCCTTAAGCAATAACCAATGGGGATGGGAGTATAAAGGCTCTCCCTTCTTCCTTTGTCTCTGATAGTGACAGCTGTTAGATATAAGCTCCAGAACTCTCTTGCAGGACTGAGCCAAAGCTGTCCCCCATGGGGCTTTGTTTGATCCTTGCTACATCCTTGCTTGGCTACAGCCTCCTTCTCTCTTCCCAGTCCTACTTCCTCAGTTCCTACCAGTTCCCCTAAAACTCTTCCTAGTAAGTCAGTTTTCCATGAAACCTCATCCCAAGTTCTGTTTCTGGGGAATCCAACCAGAGGCAATATTTATGGGATGCCCAGTGAGTACCATCTCATTCCCTAGGTTTCATCACAGTTAATAATTGTATACCCTTCCAACCTCTTTGTATAATCAAATATATGGTGGTTCTCTTAAATGAAAATGGAATTTTATGATATAAACAATGCACTTTGTCTTTTTCACTTAAAATATTTCATGGACCTTATATTCCATGACAGCTGAATATATATACCTCCAACTATCTTTCAATATGCACGGTTGCCTATGATTTAAAGTCTAAATAAATATCAACAACACTTTTGGGTGGGAGAAGTGAAGAAAGAATTTAAAAATGTGGGAAACACCTTTGGTTTGTCTCTGCAATTCTGCTCAATATACATTGATCTGTTTAGGTTTCCAGACCCAATTCCAGAGGGTGTGTACACAGGAGAGAGTTTTCCCATGAACAACACCAAGCAATTCTCCAACATTGGATTCCCTGGTTTAAGGGTTCAGTCCCATAAGACTGCCCTCTACCCCCACTCCAGACACCAGTTGCAAGCTGCAGGCTATTAGTGGGTTTCTGATCTACCTGCTGCATATTGGAGGCTCCAAAGATCTCCCCCTTGGGTTCAATTCATTTGTTAGAGAAGCTCACAGAACTCATGAAACCATCTACGTTTACCAGTTTAATAAAGGATACAAGTTAACAGCCAGATGAAGAGATACCTAAGGAAAGGTGCCCAATCAGGGAGCTTCTACCCAGTGGAGCTTGGGGCCTGGCTTGGTGGCACGTGCAAGCGGTCTGGTACCCCAGGCGCAGGAGCTCTGTCTCAGGAAAGCAGGATGCAAAAAAGGGAAAACAAAATGCTCTTCTCTTTGTAAGGGCTTTGCTGCAGAGCCATGACTGAATAAATCATATCGGCTGATTCAGCCTCCAGCCGCTCTGTTGTCTCCAGTCCCAGAGGTCAGGGGCTGGGGACTGAAAGTTCCTACCCTCAAATCACATAGTTGGTCCCCCGACAATGCGCCTCCACGCTGGGGTAGGATCCAAGACCCCTCTTTAACGTAACAAGACACCCATTTCAACCTTATGCATCTGAAGCATTTTTTTTCAGGAACTATGGATGAAGAAAAACTGTATCTGAGAAATATATATTTGGTTATCTGAATGACCAAATATGTATTTCTTACAAATCATTACATTGCAATTGACTTCTAGAAACACCAAAATGAAGCAATGCAGAATTTATTAAAAATAGGTAAATTTATCTTTTTTATTCGATGACTTTAAACTACTGGGTTTAAAGGCCTAAAGAAGATTAATACATTTTGTATGTATACATAACCTTCAATACACTAATATTAAAATAAATATATTTAGATACATATAAAAAATCAGGATGCTCTTCCCTAGAGTCTTGTGATTTAAGAAGGCAGGAGAAGAGAAAGAGGAATTGTACGAATTATATGTGTACTGTTAATCTCCCTAACTCCTATTTTAAGTTTGGCATTTCCAAGGAATATCCTTTTATTATTGGCAAAATATATTCTGGATATTTCAGAAGGGTATGTTGTTTGAAATACACCTACATTACAAGAAAGAAGACTTTACAGATGTTTCATGAACCTCCAGGAATTAAAATAAGTCAAAAAGCAATTGAAATGTTAATATTTCAATACTAACATTATTTAAGAAAGTAAATATATTCAGAGCATAACTGATAATACAACAACAAAAATGATCTCTTATTGGATGTCAAATCTGGATTTCAAGTGTTAAAAGAGACTTAATAAAGCAGTGTAACATTTGTTTTCCACAAAATGACGACACTGGTGCATAAAATCAAACAGAAGCCTTTTTAAAAGACAAATTCTTATGAATGACAAGACTGTTTGAAACTCATTTGGAACTGCTCAATGTTACATATCAAAAAATTTGGTAGGCCAATAATCTATAACATTGTAATTTAAGACTGCGAAGAAGAGGCATAGCAGTGAAATGCAGTTGCACTGCTGGTAAATTAAGAAATGGAGGAGGTTAGATGTGGGAGAGAACTTCCACAGTGGTGTTTTTCCTATTTGTGCATTGCAAAGGGAAATCTCCAATCTAGTTATTAAACTTTCAGTCTGTCTGAGGTAATAGCTATTATGCCAGAAGCAATTACACAGGCTAGAACTGGGGATCGAAGGGCTTTGTTGTTTTAGCAGAAGTAAGGTAATTCCTTTTGGGTATATGTATTCTTATCCCTTAATCAGCAAGTACATCTACAATATCACTCCTTTTTCCATTTCTTCTTGATAGGCAAATCACATATTTAAAAAAAATTACACTAAATAAGTATGTCCAATATTGCCTTGATGCAAATATTTTTGGACAATTTTTTTAAAACTTCTGGGGGATTTTCTTTAGATATAGAGAAGTGATTACAGCTCCAGGACAGTTACTTCAGATACTGCTAGCTACATTCTTGACATCCTACACACACACACACACACACACACACACACTATCCAATATATATACAAATCTGGAAGAAAATGGAGAAAATATATACGTAGGTACTTCCCCAAATTAAACTAACCATGATGCAATTCCTACAAACTTATATAAAATGAATAATTTTTTTTCCCTGAACAAAACAAGTACACACCTTTTACATGTACAAATCGTAAAAATTATCACCATTACCCTGGCTTAGGCTCTGGCTAGACTTGGACATTCCAAAGTTTTGGAGTGAGGAACATGGAAAAATCACATGCCTGTCAGTAACGTGTTAAATTTACATGAATCACTGATACAACAAATGAATGTATTTTTTATTTATTTATGTTAAAACTGTCTCATCAGAACAGTATCTATAGTTTAAAACTAGTCTCTGCTGATCTTTTTGAGCTCTACAAAAACATACACAAAGCCCTTGACTACTTTGTGGTGATTGCTAAATATTCTAATGTGAGACTTTTTTCACTGTGGTAAAATACACATAACATACAATTTACTATTTTAACCATTTTTAAGTTCAGTTCAGTGGCATTAAGTCCATTTGCATTGTTGTACAACTACCATCACCATCCATGTCCACAATTTTTTCATCTTTCTCAATTGAAGCTCTGTACTCATTGAACAAACCTCTATTCCCCCTCCCCCAGTCCCTGGCAACCACTATTCTACTTTCTGTCTCTATGAGTTTGACTAATCCAGATACCTCATGTAAGTGGAATCATATAATACTTTGTCCTTTTGTGACTGGCTTATTTCACTTATCATGGTATCTTCAAGGTTCATCCATGTGTGGCAAGTGTCAGAATTTCATTCCTTTACCAGTTCAACAATATTCCATTACATGTACATATACATATGTAGACATGTGGACTGCTTCCACCTTTTGGCTATGGTGAATAATGCTGCTATGAGCATTGGTTAAATATATCTTCTTGAATCCTTGCTTTCAATTCCTTTGGATATATATTCAGAGGTGGAATTATTGGATCATATAGTAATTCTATGTTTACCTTTTGGGGGAACTGCCGTACTCTAATGCAAGGTTTTGAAGCACAAATACCAGCACATTGTACAGATAGATCTACGAGAAGTAGCCCTTGCCTTTTGTGCTGATTGTTCACACTGACTATATCTGAAAACTGCAACCTGGAACACATGTCAGAAAAGGCCCAGGATTTCATATTTGGAAGGGGGGGGAAAATAGCAGCTATCATTTATAGACTACTTTTTAAGTGCTGGATTCTGAGTTAAAAGCTTTACATACAAGGATGAATACATAATACCAACCAGTCAAGAAATTAAAGTACAGCCTTTTCCTAAATGTATTTCTCAGCTTGTTAACAGTTGCTGTGATAGAGGGAGAAAACAGTCAATTGGTTAGATTTTCTCCCAAGAATTTTTCAGACTTTAATAAACTAATACATACTGAAAGAAAAAGGAAGAATAGATGAAAGAAAAAGAGGAGATGTGAACTCAACAGTCCAAGCAAGTTTACTGCTAAACTGAAGGGACCCCTCTGTCCTGGCCAGCAGAACAAAGGAAAAGGAGCCTCTAACAGTTCAAGAGGCTTTTTATGGCCAGGGTTTTTGGTGGGTTTTTGAGGGAAGGGGTCAGGGGAAAGGTGGGTTTGTGGCTTGCTGACGTGTTCTCTGGAGGATGCTTGTAGCCTAGGTAAGATGACACCTAGGTCTCTCTGAGATGGTGGGTGGGACTTATTCAAAAAGTGGTACTCAGGTCTGGATTCTATCACATACTGTGACTTTCCCGGAGAGGATAAACTGAACTGTTATTCAAATTTCTCGGCTTTTGTTGGAGATCACGTTGCAAGAATGTGCTGATCTCTGGCAAGGTTTTCAACCACAGCACTGGAGGCATCTGGGACCAGATCATTCTTTGATGTGAGAGGCAGTTCTGTACATTGTAGGGTGTTTGGTAGCATGCCTTTCTTCTACACACTAGATGCCAGTAGCACATTCCCCAACTTAGGACAATCAAAAATGTCTCCAGACATTGCCAAATGTCTCCGGAGGGGCAAAATCATCTTCAGTGAAGGACTACTGGTCTGTTACTATCTCAGCAAGTTCACTATCCATTTCCTCACTTATATAGAACCCACTGGACAGGAATTTCCTCGTTTCCCCTCTGGCCTCAAATTCCTTGTCTTCTATCTTTTCTCCTCTTTTACAAAAGAGCAGTTACTCCTCTTAGTCTCCCAAGGGCCTCATACTATGACCTGCCCGCTAATTATCCTCCAGCTAAAATGTTTAATTTCTCAGGCTCCAAACATGCACATTTTTTTCTTTCCTATACAAAACAAACAAACCCAAACCCTTTCTCCTCTCTCTTAAGTATCCCTGTCCTTCTCTATACAACTAAATATTCGTAAGGGTCCATGTTAGACTCATGGCCTCCACTTTTCTCCACCTCACGTTTACTTCTCTGCCCAATAAAGTCTAGGTCTACAACCATTTTTCAGTTCTCTGAATAATCAAGACCTCTTACCTGCCCAGTTCAGTGGTTTCCTCAGGGTCCTTCCACTACCTGACATCACCTAGTGTGTCCCACAAAAAAATATTTTGAATGAACTTCTGAAGAAAATACTTGACCTGGAGAGCAATCTACCTCTTGAATTCCATGGCATTCTCCTCCTAGTTCTCCTCTCACCTCATCGACAGCTTCTCTACTTCCCTGTTTCTTCTGCATCCCCTAAATATAGGCAGTCCCTTGGGGATGACTTTCAGTACTCTCCCAAATGGTTTCTCTCACTCCAAATACCCATAGGAATTCTCTGTTCATCTCTGAACCCATATTATATCCTGAGCTCCAAATTAAGATTTTTTAATAATAGCAAGACAGCAGAATTTTGACTAAAAGGAACCAGAAGTAATGTTAACATAAAAAATAATGGTAACTACCACCAAAAAAAATACCTTCTACATGCCAGACACTAGAGAAAGCACTTTACAAATATTAAGTCATTTCAACAACCTATGAAGTAGCCTTACTATGCCAATGTTACTAATGAGCTTACAATCTCAGAGAAGTTGAGTAATTCTCTCACATAGCTAGTCAACTGTAAATACAGGATGGGAACTATATTTTCCTTCAAAGCCAATTTTCTTAACAAAGTCACATTGTTTCATTTTATCTTTCACCTTTCTTCTCAAAATTCAATTCTCTCAGGTCTTCCTGAGTTTTACAAATTTATGAGGAATTCTAAGGTCAACATTGTAAACTATACTTTTGGACTCTGTATTAAAGAAAATATTATTTTCCTAAGAATTCTAGGGCCAAAAGAAAGTCAACATTATATATAGTTCATCTCCAAGCCTGTAGGCAGAATTGTATTTAAACCATTCCAGACACGTGGTATCTCCTATTTTTAATGACATTTAGGAAAGGAGATTCTCCCCTACTAAATTCAGATTGTGAGCCAAAGGAAGGAAGCATATCTAATTTTATGCTCTATAGTTACACCTTCACATACAGTTGGTAACATACATCCTAAAGGATTATTACCACAAGTATACATGGGCACTTAAAAACTGCAATAAAAAAACAAAGTCAATCACTAGAGAGGGATTCAACTGGATCCTGCAAGTTGGCAAGAGAACAAAATCATTCTAGTCCAAATTATAGAAGAGCTGACATCATATTCTTCCTATTACATTAAAAGCTGTCTGGAAGAAGTAACTGGAAAAATGGCAAAGGAGTTTCTAGTATGAGATGGACATTTTACATGGCTGTAACTATTTTCCAAGTGCCGTATCTTAATGGAGAAGAGTCATGACTGTATCTGAGGGCAGTAGCACTTTGGGGCTACATTTCTACCTCTACAATCACTTCCTCTAAGGATCTAGGTTTTATAATCCAAACATGTCACAATCCCCCCAAAAGATTTCACTCTAACACTGCCTATCAGATCTTTACCAGCTCTCTATACATTAAAGGAAAAATAACCAAAACAAAAAATTCACTAATGCTGAAAAATTAAGAGATTTCTGGCAGTTTATTTCAAAAACTTCTTTGCACCACTCTAAAATAATTATCTCAAAGAAACTACTAGCTAGAGCTGACACAAAAGTGTAACTGGCCCTAAGTCAAATACTTTCCAAAATTAATCATACATCTTCACAAAGTTGCTTTTTAGCATTACTTCAAATATCGTAACACACTGGGTCAAATCATACTGTAAAATTAAGTTCATCTTTTTTTTTAATGAATAAAGGGAACTGCAGATTGGATAACCACATGAGTATAACTTTTGACCTCCATTATCACATTAAAATCTAGCAGATTAGCAATAAATGAAAGTTGACAAAGCTAGGGAAATGTTTGTGTGAAATTATAATAGTAGTGTTGGTACAATTCCACACACCCAGGTCATGGCTTGACCATTTTTTAAAACAAATATTCATAGAAACAGCAAATGTCAAGGATAAAATGAAAATATTGACCTGATACAATCAGGCAAAACCACCAAATACCTTTCTGAAAGTAATTCATGCTGCTTTTCAAAAGAGAGAATCTATTTTTATCTAAGCAATAATGAGGTAGGACATTTGTGGCCAAAATAGATCTTAGCGAATGATTTGACAATGAAATGGAATTAAAGGGACAAGGTTTATTCTGTCATATTCTAATTTTATAACCTTTGTTTCAACCCGCCTAAGTAAAAACCTGTTACAAGCACAAAGTATATTACTTCAAACCAACAATCATCTTCAAATTTAAATCAAAATGGTCTATCCCACAAATACCTAAACAACAAAATGTTACCTTATGTTTGGCCATACAGTAGCAACTCTAATAATGCCAAGTTCTATTTGTTGTCTGCTGTAAGCTCATGCAATGCTTTTCTCAGCTGCTTCTCAGTCATACCTCAGTCTGGAGGTGGTTAACTGCTTGGATTCTAATTCATATTTTATCAGAAAAACAATCTTTTATTAGTCATTAAAGCAAGCCATTCATAACACTTAGTGTCTTTTAAAATAACAGCTTGAGATATAACTCAATGCCATAAAGCTCTCCTCTTCAAAATGTGTAACTGTGGTTTTTAGTATATTCACAAAATTCTACACTGATCACCATTATCTAATTCCAGCACACTTTCACCACACTGAAAAGAAATCTCATACCTATTAGCAGAAAATCATCCCCATTTTCCCCACCCCTAACCCTGTCAACCAAGAATTTACTTTCTCAGTGGATTTGCCTATACAAGATGTTTCATATTAAGTGGAATCTATAACTGTGGACTTTGGGACTGGTTTTTTTCACTTAACATAATATTGTAGGGATTCATCAATGTTGTAGCATGTATGAGTACTTCATTTCTTTTATGACTGGACAATATTCCTTTGTATGGACATACATCTTATTTATTCATTCATTAGTGAAACTGCAGTATTTCCAGAATCTCTTGTCTGGCCTCAGTCCATTTATGTATCAGTAAGTGTTTTTCAGCAGCCTCTGGGACAAGGGGTGGGGGAGACTGTTCTCCCCTCTGTTACTTAATTGGTCTGGCACTTGCCAGTCGTGGGGATCCCTCAGGTGAGCCTGGATGGGGGAGACAGGGAGCAATATTGTTGGCCAGAGTGGAAGAAACGATCCCAGCATCACCGTGAGCAATAAACAGGTTTCTCCCAATCTAGCCTTTCCTTAGTTCGCCCAGCTCTGGCAACACCGCTTCCCCAGTGCCCCCACCTCACCCTCCCAAGAGCTACATGATGAACATTTCAGCTGTTTCCATTTTTGGCTATTATGAATAATGCTGCCACAAAGGTCTGTGTACAAGTTTTGTGTGAACACGTTTTCATTTTCTTGAGTAAATATCTAGAAACGGAATTTCAGGGTCACATGGTAACTACGTTCTTAACCTCTTGAGGAACTGCCAAACTTGTCAAGGCAGCTGCATAACTTTACGATCCCACCAGCAATGTAATGAGGGTTGGAATTTCTTCACATCTTCATCAACACTTGTAATTGTCTTTCTTTTTTTACTATAGCCATCCTGGGGGTAGAAAGTGGTATCTCACTCTTCTTTGGATTTGCATTTCCCATTGACAAATTATGTTGAGCATCTTTTCATGTGGTATTGGCCATGGGTTATTTGCCTTTTTACTGTTGAGTTGTATGGGATTTTTTTTTTAATATTCTGGATTTAAGTTCCTTAAAAGAAATATGACTTATAAATCAATTCACCCATTCTGTGGGCTGTGTTTTCAATTTTTGAGGATGTCCTGTGAAGGAAAAAAGTTTTTAATCTTGAAATGGTCCTATTTCTCTCTCTCTTCTTTTCATTTGCTACTTGTACTTTTACTGTCATATCTAAGAAACTATTGCCTAATCCAAGGTCACAAATATTTAATACTTCTATGTTTTCTTCTAAGAGTTTTAGTTTTAGCTCTCACATTTAGGTTTGCAATTTGTCTTCAGTTAATTTTCATACATGATGTAAGGTGGGAGGTCTAAACTCATTCTTTTGCATATGGATACCCAGTTGTCCCAGCACCATTTGTTCCACAGACTATTATTTCACCATTGACTTCCCTTGGTACCCCTATAAAAAATCATTTGACACAGACTTAGGTTTTTATTTCTTGACTTTCTATTCCATCGATCTATACATCTTTCGTTATGCCACGACCACACAACATTTTTACTGTAGCTTTGTAATAATAAGTTTTCAACATTGAGGAATTTAAGGGATGAATCAAAAATACTTTAAGATTTAGAAAGTCCAATATAGGAAGACTCCAACATTTAAGAGGTTGTTATACTAAATGTTCAATTTCCAGTCAACTCTTGGAAAACCTAGAACTTTTTTTCCTGGTATTTACATGTGCCTCACATTTTTATTTAGATCATTTTCCATGCACCTAGCTTTTAAGTTTGAGTTTTTTTAAAATGCTCCATCATACATGTATCAATTTTATTCTAAATGTTCTCTCATATAAAATAATTTATTAGTTGTCTTACATATTTCTCCTGGACACCTATTTCTCGTAGCATTCCATTTCTCACCACACTGGATTGAATGCTCTCAGACCTGCTATGCAATGTGCCACCCTGAAACTTCCCTTTCACTGTTTTCCTGTGCTGTAGCTGCCCTTTGGTGAAGCCCATTATCACCATCTTTCATGGAATATTCCCTTATTTTATTAAAAAGCACCCTCTGATAGTTTCCTACAAAAGGACACATGAAAGATAGAATTTCTAAATCCTTGCTGATCAGAAAATGATATGGTATGATACTGCTAATGATTGATAATTTGGCTATGTATCAAATTCAGGTTAAAAACACTTTTTTCATCATAATTTTTTAAGCATTACACCATTGTCTTTCAGCCTCCAGAACTGCAATTGAGAAATCTGATACTACTCCTATTATATACTTTTTAAAAGTGATGGGGGTGAAAATATGGCAGCGTGAAAGGATAGACGGTGACCTCCTCCCAAAACCACATATAATATGAAAATATAATTAATACAACTAATCCAAGAAGAGCAACAGGAAAGAAGACTGTGCAAGACTGCACATACCTGGAGAAAAGAACAGACCTCAGGGAACAGAGTAACATACCAAAGTCATGATCCGGCAGTATCTAAGCCCTTCCTCCACCCCAGGTCATGGGGAGGAGGAAGAGAAACAGAGTGGGGAGGGGGTGGAAGCATGGGACTACTGAACAAACAGCCCTGGAGATCTGCTCTGGGAGCATGGACCTACACTGCATGGTGCTTTGAAGATTAGTTGGGTTGGAAAGCTAAGACAGGTGGAATACCTGGAAACACTGAGATTTTGGCCGCTTGTAGAAAACAGGGATCTGTCCGTCTGCTCTGAGACAAAAGAACAGTGGGCAGTCTGAGAGACGTCCTAACAATGAGAGGACTGCTAAAGGGGCAAGGACTGCATAGAGCTTGCTGCTTAGGAGAAAGGACAGATGTACAAAATTGTTTCAGTGCACTGTGTCCAGCATGTTGGGAACCTTCAGGAGCTTCCGGTGCTCCACACCCCTGGCTCCAAGGCTCCCCACTGTGATACACAACCAGCTGAGCCCTACTCCTGGCCAGCACCAGCTCATAAACTGGCTGCCCCTGCCCTGGCGTCAGACCAGCCAGAGGGAACTCCAACTATGGCAGCTACAAACACAAAGCATAGACACTTACACCTGTGCACTCAGACTACTAGTTCTGGCAGTGTATAAGGGCACAGCAGCTGGGAAGCAGACAACAGCTATTACCTCCCCCTAGGCACAAGCACCACGCCCCTGCAAACCCTGACATAACTCCATAGGCTGAGCAGCTCCACAGAGTAGAGTTTCAGGACACTAGAGGGCACCACATACAAACATAAAACATCAAAGAAACCTGGTTCAAAGCAAAATTCTACATACACCAGAAAAAGAGCCAAATGAAACCGATCTCATGAATCCTCCTGAAAGAGATTTCAAAATAAAAATCATAAACATGCTAATGGAGGAACAGAAAAATATTCAGTAACTCAGGAATGAATTCCAGATGGAGATCCAATAATTATGGAAAACAGTATTAGAAATGAAACATACAATGGAAGGTTTTAAAAGGAGATTAGATATAGTGGAGGAAATGATAAATGAAATAGAAATTAGAGAAGAGGAATAAAAGAAGCTGAGGCACAGAGAGAAAAAAGGATCTCTAAGAATAAAAGAATATTGAGAGAAGTGTGTGACCAATCCAAATGGAACAATATTCATATTACAGGGGTCCCAGAAGAAGAAGAAGAAGACAGAGAGAAAAGGGATAGAAACTGTCTTTGAGGAGGTAATTGCTGAAAACTTCCCCAATCTGGGGAAGGAGATAGTCTCTTAGGCCATGGAGGTGCACAGATCTCCCAACACAAGGGACCAAGGAAGACAACACCAAAACATATAATAATTAAAATGGCAAAGATCAAGGATAAGGACAGACTTTTAAACACAGCCAGAGAGAGAAATAAGATGACATACAAAGGAAAGCCCACCACTGCCCTTGCACTGTTCACCATGTAAGAACTTATTCACTATGTAAGAATTTGTTCACCATGTAAGAACTTGTTCGTTATGCTTCAGAAGATTGGAGACTGTTGAGAATTAGGCTTGGGGTTGATTAATGATTGTGCATTGAGTCCCGTATACAGAATTTTATTGTTGTTAATAACCATTTGATCAATAAATATGAGAGATGCCCTCTCAAATAAATAAATAAAAATAAATTGAAGAACAGACTGGGAGAAAAAAAAAAAAAGGAAAGTCCATCAAGCTATAATCAAACTTCTCAGCAGAGTAACATGATATATTTAATGTAATGAAGCAGAAGGGCCTTGAACTAAGAATACTTTATCCGACAAAATTATCTTTTAAATTTGAAGAAGGGATTAAACAATTTCCACATAAGCAAAAGGCGAGAGAATTTATCTCCCACAAACCATCCCCACAGTGTATTTTGGAGGGACTGCCATAGATGGAAGTGTTCCTATGGCTCAATAGCTGTCACCAGAGGAAATAAAACCACAGTAAAGAAAGTAGAACAACTGATTACTAAAGAGATGCAAAATCAAGTCAACTATCCAGGGATAGACAAAGAGTACAGAATATGATACTTAGTATATAAAGAATGGAGGAGGGAAAAAAAGGAGGAAAAAACTCTTTTAGATTGTCTTTGTAGTAGCATACTAAGTGAGTTAAATTAGAGTGTTAGATAGTAAGGAAGTTACCCTTGAATCGGTAACCACGAATCTAAAGCCTGCCATGGCAGTAAGTACATACCTATCGATAATCACCCTAAATGTAAATGGTCTGAATTCACTAATCAAAAGACATAGAGTCACTGAATGGATAAAAAAAAAACCCCATCTATATGTTACGTACAAGAGACTCACTTCAAACCCAAAGACATACACAGACTAAAAGTGAAGAGATGGAAAGAGATATTTCATGAAACTAATGAGAGAAAAAAGGAGATGTAATACTTGTATCAGACAAAATAGACTTCAAAGCAAAGAAAGTAAGTAACAAGAGACAAAGGACATTACATAATGATAAGGAGTCAGTCCAACAAAAGGATATAACTATTATAAATATCTATGCACCCAACACAGAGCACCACCATATATTAAACAAATACTAACAGAATTAAAGGGGGAAATAGAATGCAGTGCATTCCTTTTAGGAGACTTCAGCACACCACTCACTCCAAAGGAGAGATCAACCAGACAGAAAATAAATAAAGAGACAGAGGCACTGAACAACACACTAGAACAGAAGAGCCTAACAGGTAGCTACAGAATACTCCTCCCAAAAGCAGCAGGATACACATTCTTCTCAAGTGCACATGGAACATTTTCAAGAATAGATCATATACTAAGTCACAAAAAGAGCCTCGGTAAATTTAAAAAGATTGAAATTGTACCAACCAATTTCTCAGACCATAAAGGTATATAACTAGAAATAAATTACACATAGTAAATGAAAAAGACCACAAACACATGGATGCTTAACATCATGCTCCTAAATAATCAATGGATCATTGATCAAATAAAAACAGAGATCGAGCAATATATGGAGACAAATGACAACAATAACTCAACATTGAAAAATCTGTGGGACACAACAAAGGCTGTGCTAAGAGAGAAGTATATTGCAATACAGCCCTACCTCAGGAAAGAAGAACAACCCAATATGAACAGTCTAAACTCACGATTAACAAAAATAGAAAAAGAAGAACAAATATGTGGCCCAAACTCAGTAGAAGGAGGGACATAATAAAGATTAGAGCAGAAATAAATAAAATCGAGAATAAAAGAATAGAAAGAATCAATGAAAGCAGGAACTGTTTCTTCAAGAAAATTAACAAAATAGATAAATCCCTAGGCAGACTTATCAAGAAAAAAACAGAGTCTACACACATAAACAGAAAAATTAGAAAGGAAAAAATCACTATGGATGCCACAGAAATACAAAGAATTATTAGAGAATACTATGAAAAATTATATGCAAAAGACAGTGGATAACCTAGAATTGAAAACTTTAGAAAAATACAACCTTCCAAGGCTGACCCAGGAAGAAACAGAAAATCTGAACAGACCAATTAGGAGCAACAAAGTTGAATTGGTAATCAAAAAATTACCTAAGAACAAAATCCCTGGACCAGATGGATTCACCACTGAAGTATTTCAAACATTATTGAAGACCTAAAGCCTATCCACCTTAAAATTTTCCAAAAAGTAGGAAAAGGGAATACTTCCAAACTCATTCCATGAAGCCAGCTTCACTCTAATAACAAAATCAGGCAAAGACACCACAAAAAAACAATATTACAGACCAATATCCCTGATGAACATAGATGCAAAAATCTTCAACAAAATATTAGGAAACTGAATTCAGAAATATATCAAAAAGACCATCCATCATAACCAAGTAGGATTTATTCCATGGTTGCAAGGATGTTACAGTATTCAAAAATCGATCAACATCCTTCACCACATCAACAAAAGGGAAAAAAAACACATGCTAATCTCCATGGATGCTGAGAAAGCATTTGACAAAATTCAACATCCATTGGTGACAATAACCCTCAACAAAATGGGTATAGAGGACAAGTACCTCAATATAATAAAGGCCATTTATGACAAACCCACAAACAACATCATACTTAACAGTAAGAAGCTGAAAGCTTTTCCTTTAAGATCAGGAACAAGACAAGGATGCCCACTCTCCTGACTTTTATTCAACATATATCTGGAGGTCCTATCCACAGCA
Organism: Manis javanica; assembly: GCF_040802235.1. NCBI lineage: Eukaryota > Metazoa > Chordata > Mammalia > Pholidota > Manidae > Manis > Manis javanica. Next base: position 9,724,331 of record NC_133157.1, on the reverse strand, counting down.
ATCAGACAACACAAAGAAATAAAAAGCATCCAGATTGGTTAAGAACAAGTTAAACTGTCACTGTTTGCAGATGACATGATACTGTACATGAAAAACCCTAAAGAATCCACTCCAAAACTACTAGATCTAATATCTGAATTCAGCAAAGTTGCAGGATACGAAATTAATACACAGAATTATGATGGGCACACATACTGTGGGGGAGATCATGGGGAAGACAGTATAGCAGAGAGAAGACAAGTAGTGACTCTGTGACATCTTACTACACCAATAGACAGTGACTGCAATGGGGTATGGGGAGGACTCGATAATATGGGTGAATGTAGTAACCAAATTGTTCTTTCATGTGAAACCTTCATAAGAATGTACATAAATAATACCTTAATAAAATTTTAATTAATACACAAATCTGTTGCATTACTATACACTAACGATGAACTTGCAGAAAGAGAAATCAGGAAAACAATTCCATTCACAATTGCATCAAAAAGAATAAAATACCTAGGAATAAACCTAACCAAGGAAGTGAAAGACCTATACTCTGAAAACTACAAGACACTCATGAGAGAAATTAAAGAAGACACAAATAAATGGAAATATTCTGTACTCATGGATAGGAAGAATTAATATTGTCAAAATGGCCATCATGCCTAAAGGAATCTACAAATTCAATGCAATCCCTATCAAAATACCAACAACATTCTTCAATGAACTGTAACAAATACTTCTAAAATTCCTTTTAATTTTTTTATTTTGGTATTAATATACTACATGATCAACATTGTGATTACTAGATTCCCCCCATTATCAAGTCCACACTACATACCCCATTATAGTCACTGTCCATCAGCATAGTAAGATGCTATGGAGTCACCACTTGTTTTATCTGTGCTATACTGCCTTCCCCGTGCCCACTCCCCTACATTATTTGTGCCAATTGCAATGCCCCATATTCCACTTACCCCTCACTTCCCACCCTTCCTCTCCAGTCCCTTTCCTTTTGGTAACTGTTCATCCATTCTTGGGTTCTGTGAGTGTGCTGCTACTTTGTTCCTTCAGTTTTTGATTTCTTCTTATACTCCACAGATGAGTGAAATCATTTAGAACTTGTCTTTCTCCGCCTGGCTTATTTCACTGAGCATAATACTCTATACCTCCATCCATGTTGATGCAAATGGTAGGATTTGTTTTCTTCTTAAGGATGAATAATATTCTATTGCGTATATGTACCACATCTTCTTTATCCATTCATCTATTGATGGACATTTAAGTTGCTTCCATTTCTCGGCTATTGTAAATAGTGCTGTGATAAACATAGGGGTGCATATGTCCTTTCAAACTGGGCTCCTGCATTCCTAGAGTAAATTCCAAGGAGTGGAATTCCTGGGTCAAATGGTATTTCTATTTTTAGTTTTTTGAGGAACCTCCGTACTGCTCTCCACATGGTTGAACTAATTTACATTCCCACCAGCAGTGTAGGAGGGTTCCCCTTTCTTCACATCCTCGCCAACATTTGTTGTTGCTTGTCTTTTGGATGTTGGCCATCCTGACTGGTGTGAGGTGATATCTCATTGTGGTTTTAATTTGCATTTCTCTGATGAATAGCTGTGTGGAACATCTTTTCATGTGCCTGTTGGCCATATGCATTTTTTCTTTCAAGAAGCATCTATTCAGATACTCTGCCCATTTTTTAATTTTATTAGCTTTTCATTTGTTGAGGTGCATGAGCTCTTCCTATATTTTGGATGTTAATCCCTTATCAGATATGTCATTTACGAATATATTCTCCCATACTGTAGGACGTCTTTTTGTTCTCTTGATGGTGTTGTTTGCTGTACAGAACGTTTTCAGCTTGATATAGTCCCACTTGTTCATTTTTGCTTATGTTTCCCTTGCCCGGGGAGATACGTTCATGAAGAAGTTGCTCATATTTATGTTTAAGAGAGTTTTGCCCATGTTTTCTTCTAAGATTTTATGGTTTCATGACTTACATTCAAGTATTTGATTCATTTTGAGTTTACTTTTGTGTATGGAATTAGATAGTAAACCAGTTTCATTCTCTTACATATAGCTGTCCAGTTTTGCCAACACCAGTTGTTGAGGAGTCTGTCATTTCCCCATTGTATACCCATGGCTTCTTTATCGCATATTAATTGACCATATATGCTTGGGTTAATATCTGGACTCTTTATTCTGTTCCATGGGTCTATGCGTCTGTTCTTGTGTCAGTACCAAATTATCTTGATAACTGTGGCTTTGTAGTAGAGCTTGAAGGTGCAAAGCAAGATCTCCCTACTTTATTCTTCCTTCTAAGGATTGCTTTGGCTATTTAGGGTCTTTTGTGGTTCCATATCAATTTTAGAACTATTTCTTCCAGTTTGTTGAAGAATACTGTTGCCATTTTGATAGGGATTACAGTGAATCTGTAGATTGCTGTAAGCAGGATAGCCATTTTGACAATATCAATTCTTGCAACCCAAGAGCATGAGATGAATTTCCATTTATTAGTGTCCTCTTTAATTTCTCTCATAAGTGTCTTGTAGTTTTCAGAGTATAGGTCTTTCACTTCCTTGGTTAGCTTTATTCCTAGGTATTTTATTCATTTTGATGCAATTGTGAATGGAGTTGTTTTCCTGATTTCTCTTTCTGCTAGTTCATCGCTAGTGTATAGGAATGCAACAGATTTCTGCGTATTAATTTTGTATCCTGCAACTTTGCTGAATTCAGATATTAAATCTAGTAGTTTTGGAGTGGATTAAGGTTTTTTATGTACAATATCATGTCATCTGCAAACAGTGATAGTTTAGCTTCTTCCTTACCAATCTGAATGCCTTTTATTTCTTTGCATTGTCTGATTGCCATGTCTAGGACCTCCAGTACTATGTTGAATTGAAGCAGGGTGAGTGGGCATCCTTGTCTTGTTCCTGATCTTAGAGGAAGAGCTTTCAGCTTCTTGCTGGTAAGTATGATATTGGCTGTGGGTTTGTCATATACGGCCTTTATTATGTTGAGGTACTTGCCCTCTATACCCATTTTTTTTAGGGTTTTTATCATGAATGGATGTTGAATTTTGTTGAATGCTTTTTCAGCATCTATGGAGATGATCAAGTCATTTTTGTAATTCTTTTGTTGATGTCGTGCATGATGTTGATAGATTTTCGAATGTTGTACCATCTTTGCATTCCTGGGATTAATCTCACTTGATCATGGTGTATGATCCTCTTGATGTATTTTTGAATTTGGTTTGCTAGTATTTTGTTGAGGATTTTTGCATCTATGTTCATCAGGGATATTGGTCTGTAATACTGTTTTTTTTTTTGTGGTGTCTTTGCCTGGTTTTGGTATTAGTGATGCTGGCCTCATAGAATGAGTTTGGAAGTATTCCATCCTCTTCTATTTTTTGGAAAACTTGAAGGAGAATGGCTATTATGTCTTCTCTAAATGTCTGATAAAAATCAGTGGTGAATCCATCTGGACCAGGGGTTTTGTTCTTGGGTAGTTTTTTGATTACTGATTCAATTTCATTGCTGGTAATTGGTCTGTTTAGATTTTCTGTTTCTTCCTGGGTAAGCCTTGGAAGGTTGTATTTTTCTAGAAGTTGTCTGTTTCTTTTAGGTTATCCAATTTGTTAGCATATAGCTTTTCATAGTATTCTCTAATAATTCTCTGTATTTCTGTGTCATCTGTAGTGACTTTTCCTTTCTAATTTCTGATTTTGTTTATGTGTGTAGATTCTCTTTTTTTCTTAATAAGTCTGGCTGGGGGTTTATCTATTTTGTTTATTTTCTCAAAGAACCTGCTTTTGGTTTCATTAATTTTTTGTATTGTTTCATTCTTCTCAATTTTATTTATTTCTTTTCTGACCTTTATTATGTATCTCATTCTACTGACATTGGGCCTCATTTGTTCTACGTTTTCCAGTTTCAATAATTGTGAATTTAGACTATTCATTTGGGAGTGTTTTTCCTTCTTTAAATAGGCCCAAATTGCTTTATCCTTTCCTGTTTGAACTGGTTTTGCTACATCCCACAGAACTTGGGGTGTTGTGCTATTGTGTTCATTTGTCTCCATATATTGCTTGCTCTCTGTTTTAATTTGGTCATTGATCCATTGATTATTTAGGAGCAAGTTGTTAAGCTTCCATGTCATTGTGGGCCTTTTTGTTTTCTTTGTACAGTCTATTTCTAGTTTCATACCTTTCTGATCTGAGAAGTTGGTTGGTACAATTTCAATCTTTTTTAATTTACCTAGGCTCTTTTTGTGGCCTATTCTGGAAAATGTTCCATGTGCAATTGAGAAGAATGTGAATCCAGCTGCTTTTGGGTGGAACGTTCTATAGATGTCTGTTAGGTCCATCTGTTCTAATGTGTTGTTCAGTGCCTGTGTATCTTTATTTATTTTCTGTCTTGGTGATCTATCTTTTGTACTCAGTGGTATGTTGAAGTCTCCTAAAATGAACGCATTGAATTCTATTTCCTTCTTTATTTCTGTTAGTATCTGTTTCACATATGTTGGTCCTCCTGTGTTGGATGCATAGATACTTATAATGGTTTTATCCTTTTGTTGGACTGAGCCCTTTATCATTATGTAATGTCCTTCTTTGTCTCTTGTTGCTTTCTTTGTTTTGAACTCTATTTTGTCTGACACAAATACTGCAACACCTGCTTTTTTCTCCCTATTGTTTGCATGGAATGTCTTTTTCCATCCCTTCACTTTTAGTCTGTGTATGTCCTTGGTTTTGAAGTGAGTCTCTTGTAGGCACCATATAGATGGGTCTTGCTTTTTTATCCATCCTGTAACTGTGCCTTTTGATTGGTGCATTCAGTCCATTTACATTTAGGGTGATTATCAATAGATATGTACTTATTGCCATTGAAGGCTTTGGATTTGTGGTTACCACAGGTTCAAGGAGAGCTTCTGTACTATCTGTCTAATTTAACTCACTTACTACGCTATTGTAAACACATTCTGATCATTATTTCTCTCACTTCTTATTCTTCCTTCTCCACTCTTTATATGTTAGGTGTTTTATTCTGTACTCTTTGTGATTTCATTGACTCACTTCATGGGTATCTGATTTTATTTTTCAATTAGTTAGTATTTAGTTCATCTACTTCCTTTGCTGTGGTTTTATTTTCTCTAGTGACAGCTGTTTAGCCTAAGGCATACTTCCATCTAGAGCAGTCCCTTTAAGATTCACTGTAGAGATGGTCTGTGGGAGGTAAATTCCCTCAACTATTGCTTTCTGGGTATCGTTTAATTCCTCCTCCAAATCTAAATGATGGTCTTGCTGGATAGAGTATTCTTGGTTCGAGGCCCTTCTGTTTCATTGCATTGAATATATCATGGCATTTCCTTCTGGTCTATAACGTTTCTGCTGAGAACTCTGATAGCCTAATGGGTTTTCCTTTGTAGGTGATCTTTTTTCTCTCTCTGGCTGCTTTTAATACTCTGTCCTTATCTTTGATCTTTGCCATTTTAATTATTATATGACTTGGTGTTGTCCTCCTTGGGTCCCCTGTGTTTGGAGATCTATGGGCTTCAATGGCCTGAGACACTATTTCCTTCCCCACCTTGGGAAAGTTTTCAGCAATTATTTCTTCAAAGACACTTTCTCTCCCTTGCTCTCTGTTCTTCTTCTGGTACTCCTATAATGTGAATATTGTCTCATTTGTAATGGTCACACTGTTCTCTTAATGTTCTTTCATTCCTAGAGATCCTTTTTTCTCTCTCTGCCTCAGCTTCTCTGTATTCCTATTCTCTGATTTCTATTCCATTAACAGTCCCTTCCACCTCATCCAGTCTGCTCTTAAATTCTTCCATTGTTTGTTTCATTTCTGTTATCTCCCTCCTAAATTCATCCTGTAGGTCTTTTATATTTCTCTGTAGGCTCCATCAGCATGCTTATGACTTTAATTTTTCAATTCTTTTTCAGGAAGATTGGTGACTTTGGTCTCACCAAGCCCTCTTTCTGGTGTTTGAGCGATTTGGGATTGAACAAGGTTCTTCTGTCTTTTCATGGTGATGGGAGTGGACACCAGTAAGTGGTGTATGTGTCAGCCGGGAGAACAATATCCCTTCCTGCTTGCAGGTCGCCTTGTCTGTCTCCACTGTTTGTGCCGATTAACTGCACACAGAAAGTAGCCTCTGGGTTAATCCCCTAGGCTTCTGTGGGTGGTGTGGCCCTCAGAATGGCCTAGGGCACTGGCAGCCAGTGGTGCGTAAGTCTACTGCAAGGACAAGACCCCTTCATGTTTCCTGGTCACCGTGTCTGTCTCCTCTGTCTGTGCCAGTCAACTACACAGAGGGAGCAGCCTCTGGGTTAATCCCCTAAGCTGCCATGAGTGGGGCGGCCATCAGGATAGCCTAGGGCAATGGTGGGGTTTGCAGGCCAGCAGCACATGTTTTGCCACAAGGACAAGGCCCCTTCATGCCTCCCAGTCTCTGTGCCCATTTCCTCTATCTGTGCCAGTCAACCACATACAGGGAGGAGCCTCTGGGTGAATTCCCTGAGCTTCCATGAACGGGGTGGCCCTCAGGATGGCCTATAGCACAGGCAGGGTATGCAGGCAAGTGGCATGTATTCTGCCATGAGAACAAAGTCCCTCAGTGCTGCCTGGACTCTGCACCCATCTCCTCTGTCTGTGCTGCTCAGCCGCATGCAGGGAGTAGCCTCTGTGTTGAACCCATGAGCTGCTGTGGGTGGGGGGGCTCTCAGGAGAGCCTATGGCACTAGCAGGGGTGGCAGGTGAGTGGCATGTATTCTGCCATGAGAATAGAGCCCCTTTGTGCCTCCCAGACTCTGTGCCCATCTCCTCTGTCTGTGCTGGTCAACTGCATGCAGGGAACAGCCTTTGTGTTAATCCCCTGAGCTCCCATGGGCGGGGCAGCCCTCAGGATGGCGTAGGGTGCTGGCAGGGTGTGCAGGCAAGCGGTGCAGGTTCTGCCGTGAGAACAAAGTCCCTTCGTGTCTCCTGGACTCTGCCCCTATGTCCACTATCTGTGCCAGTCCACCACATACAGCAAGCAGCCTCTGGGTCTGGGCCAACAAGCCGTGCACAGGGAAATGCCCCATGTTAAGCTGTGTGGTTACTGTAGGTGGGGCTGCTCTCTGGCTGGTCTGCAGCAATGGCAGGGACAGCTGGCTTGCTCACACATGCCGGCAGGGAAGAAGGAACAGCAGGCTGCCTATCGCCGTGAGGGGCCTCAGAGCTGCATTGCCACCAAGGGACATAGGGTGCCTGAAGTTCCTTAAAGTTCCCAGCCTGCTCGGTTGAGTGTGCCAGGACGATTTTCTCAACCTGTTAAATCCTTGTCCCTTTAAGACTTTTAATGCACCTGATTTTCTTTTGTCCCAGGGCAGCTGGCTGTGGGAACCTGTTTGCAGTTTTAGTCTTGGATTTTGCTTTTCCACTCCTCCAATATGCAGAGCACCATGCAATGTGTGTCTATGTTCCTGGGGAAGATTAATAGGGCTGTTTATTTAGCAGTTCAGTGCTTCCACTCCCTCCCCACTCTGATATTTTTCCTCCCACAGGTGAGCTAGGGTGGTGGGAGTGCTCAGGTCCTGCCAGGTCACGGCTCTGCACCTTGCCCTTTTCCGTGAGATGTTGGTTTCTTGCAGATGTTGCCTGGCTGGTATACTGTATGTTCTGGTTACTCTTTTAGAAAAAGTTGTACTTGCTGTATTTTCAAAATATATATGGTTTTGGGAGGAGATTTCTGCCACCCTACTCACGCTGCCATCTTTGGGTCCTCCTAAAACTCTTATGGAACCACAAAAGACCCCAAATAGACAAAGCAATCCTAAGAAGGAAGAATAAAGCTGGGGGGATCATGCTCCCTGACTTCAAGCTCTACTACAAAGCCACAGTAATCAAGACAATTTGGTAGTGGCACAAGAACAGACCCATAGATCTAGAGAGCCCAGATATAAAAATCCAACCATATATGGTCAATTAATATACAATAAAGGAGTCATGGATATACAATGGGAAAATGACAGCCTCTTCAACAACTGGTGTTGGTAAAACTGGACAGCTACATGTAAGAGAATGAAACTGGATTGTTGTCTAACCCCATACACAAAAGTAAACTCAAAATGGATCAAAGACCGGAATGTAAGTCATAAAATCATAAAACTCTTAGAAGAAAACATAGGCAGAAATATCTTAAATATAAACATGACCAACTGTTTCCTGAATGCATTTTCTCAGGCAAGGGAAACAAAAGCAAATATGAACAAATGGGACTACATCAAGCTAAAAAGCTTCTGTACAGCAAAGGACATCATCAGCAGAATAAAATCGCATCCTACAGGATGGGAGAATATATTCATAAATGACATATCTGACAAGTGGTTAACGTCCAAAATATATAAAGAACTCACACACCTCAACACCCAAAAAGCTTATAACCTGATTAAAAAATAGGAGGATATAAACAGACATTTCTCCAAAGAAAAAATTCAGATGGCCAACAGGCATATGAAAAGATGCCCCATGTCGCTAATTATCAAGGAAATGCAAAGTAAAATCACAATGAGTTATCACCTCACACCAGTTAGGATGGCCAACATCAAAAGGACTAGGGACAACAAATGCTGGCAAGGATGAAGAGAAAGGGGAACCCTCCTACACTGCTGGTGGGAATGTAAACTAGTTCAACCATTGTGGAAAGCAATATGGAGGTTCCTTAAAAAACTAAAAAGAGAAATACCATTTGACTCAGGAATTCCACTCCTAGGAATTTACCCAAAGAAAACAAGTTCTCAGATTCAAAAAGCCATATGCACCCCTATGTTTATTGCAGCACTGTTTACAATAGCCAAGATATGGAAGCAACCTAAGTGTCCATCAGTGGATAAATGGATAATGATGTGGTATATACACAATAGGACACTATTCAGCCATAGGAAAAAAACAGATCCTACCATTTGCAACAACATGGATGGAGCTAGAGGGTATCATGCTCAGTGAAATAAGTCAGGCAGAGAAAGACAAATCCCAAATTATTTCTCTCATTTGTAGAGTATAACAACAAAGCAAAACTGAAGGAACAAAACAGCAGCAGAATCACAGACTCCTAGAAGGGACTAGTGGTTACCAAAGGGGAGGGGTGTGGGAGGGCAGGTGGGGAGAGAGGGAGAAGGGGATTGAGGGCTATTATGATTAGTTCACATGATGTGTAGGAGGTTACTGGGAAGACAGTGTAGCATAGAGAAGACAAGTGGTGACTCTGTGGCATCTTACTACACTGATGGACAGTGACTGCAATGAGGTATGGGGGGGACTTGATAATATGGGTGAATGAGCAATTACATTGTTTTTCTTGTGAAACTTTCATAAGAGTGTGTATCATTGATATACACACTCTTAATAAAAAAAAAGTGATGGGGGTATGTGTATGTGTCTACAAGTTTTCCAGAACTTTATTTTATCTTTTGTCAAGGGTGTTCTGTAATTTCATGCTGATGGATCTTACTATGGGCCTTTCTCATTCACTCTGCTAGCCTCTCAGAGGCTTTTCATTCTGAAAACCTCAGTTCTGGACAATTGTCTTGTTTTGCTGTTGTTCGTATAATTTTTCTCTTTTCTTATGCAGCTTGTTAGTCTGTCACTGTACCTCCTCAATAATTTTGTAAGCCTCTCACCTTTTCTCTCCTTTATTCTATTACTCTCTTCTCCTTCTAGTTTCTGGGAGATTTTTTCAACTTCACCTCCCATTTTTAAGTTTTTTCAAAAAAACTTGAGCTTTCATAATTACATACATCCAATAGCTCTTTTTTTATTCCTAAATTGTACCTTCTTCAAAGAATCTAGTTCTTCTTCTACAAATTCTTATCTCTATGAAATTATAAACCAGAGAATTTTTGTTTGATTTTGGTTTGATGGGATCTGTGAGTTGTTTTTTCTTTTTCTTTTTATAGTTTTACTCTGAGTCCTCTTACCTCACCTCTGTTTCCACCAGATTCATTTTTACACTGTGTCATTTTTGGTCTGTGTTTCATGTTGAAGGCTTTTTCCCATGTTGTGTGACCTTTAGTTGTTCAAGCCTATTTAAGAATGCAGCCCTGAAAGATTTGATTGGCAGCCCTGGTGTATACAGAAGGATGTGCAAACAGCGAGCTTCCTTACAGAAACAGCTTTTCTTCTTTTAGGAACCCTCAAATGTCTGTAGGAGAAGTCTTTTCTTACGGCTTCTTCAGTTTCTCTAGAAAGGATCCCTTCAATCTCCTGAATGAGCCACAGAAGTCTTATGGCCAGTGCTCAGGATCTACAGTCTATTTGAGAGATTAAGTACAAGGATTAAGTCTATAGTTCAGTGCATAGATAATCCCCATTTCCTATTCCATGACTCACTCCATCCCACAATTACTCCAATTTGTAGAAACCCCAGCCCCCATCACATGTAATTCCTGAGTAACTGAGGGGTAGTCAGTATACAGACTTTGAACCAATGTCCCATTTTCAGCTCATTGCCTCACTGCCACCTCTGAAGTTCCCCGTGACTCTGGAAAAGTTTGTGGAGTGAACCAGTTTGCTTCTTGTAGGCACTGCCTCTTCAGGTCCTAAAGGTCTTGCTCTGTCAGCTACTTTTCCTCTATCATGTTTCTGTCATCCAAATTTGTATTAAATCTCTCATCAGATGCTCCCACTCTTCTTATTTTTATAGTCTTACACTTTTCTGCTTTTTTAATATCAAAAGAGAAATGTACATGCATATGCAAAGGGCATCCTTTTTAATTAAAGGTGAACCTAAATTCACAATAACACTGGAAGGATGTTATTTTCAAGTGCATTTTAAAAAGAAGGAAACTAAGTCTCAAAATGATTATAAGTAAAATGCTGAAAGTCAACAAAGTAGCAAGTGACAGATACTGAATTTAAGTCCATGTCTGTTCAAAGAAGAAGGGAAGGTTAGATTTGGGACCAGTACAAAGTTATGTAAAATACAAAAATAAGCTAAGAAATATAAGATTCAACACACAGATGAAGAGCACACATTCCAGATATATTTCTTCTCATTCTTGGAGTAAATCAAGAAAATTATGAAAAGAATGAACTGTATGAACCAAGAAGTCAAAAAAAAAAAGGGTAAGAGTCAACAGAAAATAATTGATCCAAGTAAAGAAAATGAGTGAGGAAAAAAATACCATGTCAGAATTTTAAATAGAGCCAGGAACAACAAATGCAGAAGAAAAAGGAGGAGGCAGGAGACAAGGAAGACAGAGGGATGAAAAGGCAAGGGAAAGGGAAGGAGGGGGAGCAGAGGAGGAGGAACCCCATTCCCCTTCTGAATGCGGACAGTAGGCAGGAGCTCAGGAAACCTCATCAGGAAGTGAGGTAGTGGCTATTGGAGGTCTGATGTTGAGACCACCACAAGATCCAGGATGCTAAGCCTGGTCTATGATTAGATGGGACTTGAGGTGGTCTCTGGAGAGAGGGGCTAGAAGAAAATATTTTATAAGCATAAGGAAGGAAACGAAATAGTTATGACAAAAAGCAGATTGTAGAATACTGAATTACTGTTTTACACTTTGGGAAATGCTAGTTTAAACCATCAAATTTACTTCAAGAAACTAAAAGCCTATTATAAAAACTAAATATGCCTAATAATAATAACAGCTAACATTTATTGAATACTTACTAAGCCTGATTCTAAGAGCTTTACTTGTTATGACAGTAGCAACAGTAATAGCTAACATTTGCTAGCACTTCATAAATATTAATATAACCCTCAAAACAAGGTACACAAGGTATATACTATTATTAATCTCATTTTACAGTTGAAGAAACTGGGACACATGGAAGCAAAGTAACCTGCCCAATAGTACAGAGCTAGTTAAGTGGCACAGCTCTAGCTCTTAGTAATTTGGCTGCCTCTGATGCACAGGGTAAAATGCAGCTGCAATCTGAGCTCAAAATAAAACTCTTCTGTAAAAAGAAATTTTTCAGAAATTAAGTAGCAGCATTTTTTTTTGCTTCTTCAAATGTTCTTTAATGCTGTTATGAATTGTATCCATTTAAAAAATAATTAATATCAATATTCTATGTCCCAGAATTAAACCAGACTGAGATTTCAACCTACAACAAAGTTACAAAGATTGTCTATAACTGAAATCACAAGACCATCTCTATTCCTTTTAGTGTTTTATAGCATTAATCTAAAACATTTCTAGAACTTCAAGAGGCACTCATAATGGAAGAGAGAAGAGTGTTTTATATATGTAGAAGGAGCCAAGAAAGCTTAAATTAAGTAATCTCATAATATCCTTCTCTCAATTTTACACAGATAAATACTTTGGCACACTTTTATTTATATTCTCTGTATTTCCATTTTTGGCAGGAAAAGGAAATTGCTTAAGCTACTTGCTATATTTTGTTCCCAAGAACTTAAAGCCCTTCTCCTAATTCATTTCCAAATCTTAATATCAGAAAATAAACATTTAATATCAGAAAATATAATTAATATTTATTCAATCTGATCTTAAAAAATTTCTTAAATTTTCATTTAAAAGTTTTAAACAGTTTATATTATATGAGTAAGTAAATCTGATTGTTTACTAAACATAATAGTGTGATAAAGAATACAAACATTCGAAGATTGGTTTTCAATGGTCTAGCCATCCAGTAAAATGTTTTAGCACCTTAAGCTTTATTTCCTGCCTGACATCCTCAGGGATCTAGTCTGACAGCTGTCCTGTACAATTTCTGCTACAGGACTATTCTGGCCTCTCCTGGCACATGTAAACTGCTGCTAGGTAATATTTCTTTTGGCAACAGAATACATACTTTATAGAAACAAACTGTCAGTTGAACCCTCTCCACTCAAAATCACATTCTTCCCTAACATGTGAATCTTAAACTAAGTCTACTACAACAAGATGGACACATTTTTATGGTACTGAAATGTTATTCACTAAATTTTTCCTAATAACAGAATTCAGTTCAAGTTATAATATGTCTTGAACAGCAATAAAAAATGGTTTTGGTAAATCATATTTTGACTAGAGTCATTTTTCTTTCTTTCAATTGCCCTAGAATTATATACAGATATCTATTCTAGTAGGTTAGTAGGTTTTAGGAAATAAAAATAAAATTGAGTAGATCTAGAAAAAAAAATGAACGATATAAATGGTATTTTCAAAGTTTAAGAACTTTCAGTTCACTATTCCCACCTTTTTATTCAATACATACAACAATATTAACAAAGAACTAAAATGTGAATTTTAGAGGCTGACAAGAGCCCAAATGAAGTATTGAAAACAACTACTTATATCAAGGTCTCTCCTTTTAAAATTTCAAAACAAACCCCAATTGCTTTAAATTAACTCAAATATCTATTTGGTCCTAAGCCATATATGATACAATCAGAGAATCTGCCTGCTAGCTCATAGCCTATTGGAGAGGATAAAAGTGTATACAAATTTAAAAGTGTATGTTATGTTGGTATCACATAGTTTGAAAAAGCACAGTATTGGAAGGTTTATTCATTATTACATGTATGACCTTGAATAGATCATTTGTCTTAGAAACGCTGGGCAAAATTGAAAGAGAAAATAAATGAATAATCTGAATAGTCCTATTAAAGAAACAGATCTGTAATTAAACAGTTTCCCAAATGAAAATACCACACAGCTTCACCAGAGAATCTAACCATTTATGGAAGAAAAAGCACCAATAATAAGCAAACTTTTAGAGAAAAAGAGGGAACGTTTCCCAACCCATTTTATAAAACAGGACGGCCTGGGTGTCAAAACCTGAAGGGCAGGATATGAACATAAACACAGATGCAAAAATCCTCAAAAATATACTAGTAAATTGAATAGAGCAATATATATATATAAAAAAAAAGGACAATACATCCTGACTAAAAAGAGTTTATTCCAGAAATGCAAAGCTGATTTAACATTAGAAAAAAAATCAATCAATGTAATTAAACTTACATTCTCAGAAAAAAAAAGAGTAGGAGAAAAATCATACAATCATCTCAACAGACATAAAAAAAATATGTGATAAAATTAAACATCTATTCTGGATTTTTAAAAATATCTCAAGGACTTCTACTTCTGGCCGAGATACAGCAACAAGGACCAGATTTACTCTCCTACATTAAACAATCAAAAGCAAGCAGAAAAAAATATGTAAATAATGGTTTTCAAGGCACTGTATATCAGGCAACAAAGAACAGTGATCTCTGAGGACAAAAGAAATAAGTCCTACAATTGTACCTGCTCACTGCCTTGAGCCCACCAGATATTCTAAGTTGAAATGATGGAGCTGAACATCCAGGGAGACCAAGGCAGCTGGAGTTCACAGAATGGTGGGATACTGTAGAGAAAAAGCGTAACAGAGAAAAACGCTGGAGATCTGTCAAATATCCCAGCCAATATTCATCAGCCCATGCTTGGAAGAAGATGACCAAACACAAAGGAAAGAATCATCCAAGAGGATTAGTGGGACAGTTCCTGGAACCTACACAGGGCCAACAACAGTGCCTGTTCCTACCAGCCAGACTTGGAGGCTCCCAGGTAGGGTATTCTGCAGGTTCTTGCCCCAGCAGGAGAGACTGAGAAGCCTTAGTGATGACAGCTGTAAATGCTGCTCTGGTCCCCATGCAACAAAGCTTAAAGCCAATGTCATTCAACACCCAAAAGAATCAAAATATTTACAAATAATTTAACTGCATCCCAGTAAAAATCCAGAAATTTGTACGAAAGAAAACAAAAGAATCAAACAAAACAAACGCCAGTCCCTCTACAATGTCTGCCACCCACTCAAAGATTACCAGGCTTCCAAAGAAACAAAAGATGACCAGCAATGATGAGAAAAATCAGCCAATCAAAACCAACACAGAACTGATATTAGAACAGTTATCATAACTATAGGGGTAAGCAATCTTTCTCTGTAAAGGGCCAGACAGTAAACATTTTTGCTTTATAAGCCATACAGTCTCTGTCACAACTACTGAACTCTACTGTTGGACAAAAGTCTTGAACAGACTTGTTACATGACAAACAGGATATATAAATAATAACTAAATATATATGAAGGCCTCTGACTTCATAAATCATCAGAGGAATATAAATACCACACAATACTCCATTAGCAGCAAGTACACCCAGTGCCCAATCTTGATTCTTAATACCATTCACCAATAAAAGGAAACAGGGCTCCTTGGAGAAATGTCTGATTCATGACTGAGGCAAGAAATAGACAAGATGAGCCTGCAGCATCGTGTAGTGCCAGAAAGTAAGCAAGTGGTCCAAAAAAAATTTTTTTTAACCTATAATGGTAGGAGTATGTCAAAGGGACAGAGCAGCCAATTGAAGAGCTCCCAAAAGCCAAGCTGGAACAGTTTCAGCAACAAAAATCAAAGTATTTTTGGATTATAATCCCCTGCCCCTCCCAAGTATTTATAAATCCAATTACATAAATAAATGATTGAATAAACAGACAAATAAATAAATTGGGGGGGAATAGATGAATCTCCTATGAATAAGAGTTTAAAATAATTGATGTATTCTGTACTCCACACAAGGAAGTGGAGCATAACATAGTGACTTCCTATCAAAGCAGACAGCACGAAAAAAGGAAATAAAGAAGTAACTTTATAGTGAAGAAATCTGACAAACATTGCCTCAGCTAGGTGATCAAGGTTAACATCAATCATGATAACTCAAGTGGACAGCACTAGCCTTGATTCCAAGAGAATAGCATTTTACCTCTGTGGTCTTCCCAAATGAAAGACTCATTAAAAAATACTTGACGAATAATCCACAACACCATCAAGGTCATCAAAAATAAGAATGGTCTGAGAAACTGTCACTGTTAAGAGACTTCTCAGGAAAACTGATGTAACATGGTATCTGTGTGGAACAGAAATAGGACATTAGGTAAAAACTAAAGAAAGCATAATAAACTGTAGACTTTAATAGTTTCTTTTTAAAATAGAACATACACCTTTTTTCCTCTGATCTCTTAAGTGTATATACTCACTATAAAAGAAATATGGCAAATCCAGAAAGTATTAAAAAAATTAATAAAATTCAACTCCCTGGAGGTAACCATGATTAATATCCCAAGGTTGTGATTTCCAAACTTTGCGCTCAGGCACCACAACGCACCACAGCAAATTCACAAGGATGCGGCAGATATTTTAAACGTTCAAGGGAAACACACAGTGACATCTGTAGGATACTACACAAACTACAAGCTCTAGGTAGTTCAGTTTTAACATTAAAACATTTTACATTCCTTAAAATAATGTCTTATATTTGTGAAGCTGGGTTTTTTTTAGAGGTTGCTGTCATAAAAAGCAAATACCATGTGAAAATCGTGTAGTAGAGTTATTGGGGTGATGGCATCCAATATGATTCCAAGATTTAGAAGCTGTGAAGTGCCAACACAATTGCAGTTATTTAAGAATGAAATAAAAAATGTATTCTTTTAGAAAAAAATGCATACAGATGGCTTCACTGCTGAATTTTATCAAACATTTAGTGAAGGTCTAATATCCATCCTCCTTAAAGTTTTCCAAAAAGTAGAAGAGGGAATACTTCCAAACTCATTTTATGAGGCCAGCACCACTCTAATACCAAAACCAGGCAAAGACACCACAAAAGAACAATATTACATATCAATATCCCTGATGAACATAGACGCAAAAATCTTCAACAAAATATTAGCAAAATGAATTCAAAAACATACCAAACAGACCATCCACCATGATCAAGTAGGATTTATTCCAGGGATGCAAGGATGGTACCATCAACAAAAAGAAGGACAAAAAACACATGATCATCTCCAGAGATGCTGAAAAAGCATTCAACAAAATTCAACATCCCTTCATGATAAAAACTCTCAACAAAATGGATATAGAGGGCAAGTACCTCAACATGATAAAGGCCATGTATGACAAACACACAGCCAACATCATACTTAACAGCAAGAAGCTGAAAGCCTTTCCTTTAAGATTGGGAACAAGACAAGGATGCCCACTCTCTCCACTTTTATTCAACATAGTTCTGGAGGTCTTTCCCGAGGCAATTAGACAACACAAAGAAATAATGGCATCCAGATTGGTAAAGAAGAAGTTAAACTGTCACTGTTTGCAGATGACATGATACTGTACATAAAAACCCTAAAGAATCCACTCCAAACTACTAGATCTAATATTAGAATTCAGCAAAGTTGCAGGATACAAAATTAATACACAGAAATATGTGGCATTCCTATACACTAAAGATGAACTAGCAGAAAGAGAAATCAGGAAAACAACTCGACTCACAACTGCATCAAAAAGAATAAAATACCTAGGAATAAACCTAACTAAGGAAGTGAAAGACCTGTACTGTGAAAACTACAATACCCTCATGAGAGAAATTAAAGAAGATACCAATAAATGGAAAAACATCCCATGCTCATGGATAGGAAGAATTAATATTGTCAAAATGGCCATCCTGCTTAAAGCAATCTACAGATTCAATGCAATTCCTATCAAAATACCAACAGCATTCTTCAATGAGCTAGAGCAAATAGTTCTAAAATTCATATGGAACCACAAAAGACCCCAAACAACCTACGCAATCCTGAGAAGGAAGAATAAAGCTGGAGGGATTACACTCCCTGACTTCAAGCTCTACTACAAAGCCACAGTAATCAAGACAATTTGGTACTGGCATAAGAAGACCCATAGACCAATGGAACAGACTAGAGAGCCCAGATATAAACCCAAACTTATATAGTCAATTAATATATGATAAAGGACCTATGGACATACAATGGGGCAATGACAGCCTCTTCAACAACTGGTGTTGGCAAAACTGGACAACTACATGCAAGAGAATGAAACTGGATTATTGTTTAACCCCACACACAAAAAGTAAACTCAAAATGGATCAAAGACTAGAATGTAAGTCATGAAACCATAAAACTCTTAGAAGACAACATAGGCAAAAATCTAAATATAAACATGAGCAACTTCTTCCTCAATGCATATCCTCAAACAAGGGAAACAAAAGCAAAAATGAACACATGGGACTACATCAAACTAAAAAGCTTCTGTACAGCAAATGACACCATCAACAGAACAAAAAGGCATACTACAGTATGGGAGAATATATTTGTAAATGACATATCCAACAAGAGGTTAACACCCAAAATATATAAAGAACTCACACGCCTCAACAACCAAAAAGCAAATAACCTAATTAAAAAATGGGTGGAGGATATGCAGAGACAATTCTCCAAAGAAGAAATTTGGATGGCCAAGAGACACATGACCAGATGCTCCAGATCACTAATTATCAGGGAAATGCAAATAAAAACAACAATGAGATATCACCTCACACCAGTTAGGATGGCCAACATCAAAAAGACTAAGAACAACAAATGCTGGTGAGGATGCAGAGAAAGGGGAACCCTCCTACACTGTTGGTGAGAACATAAGCTAGATCAACCATTGTGGAAAGCAATATGGAGGTTCCTCAAAAAACTAAAAATAGAAATACCATTTCACCCAGGAATTCCACTCTGAGGAATTTACCCAAAGAATACAAGTTCTCAGATACAAAAAGACATATGCACCCCTATGTTTATCACAGCACTACTTACAATAGCCAAGATATGGAAGCAACCTAAGTGTCCATCAGTAGATGAATGGATAAAGAAGAGGTGGTACGTACATACAATAGAATACTATTCAGCCATAAGAAAGAAATAAATCCGACCATTTGCAACAACATGGATGGAGCTGGAGGGTACTATGTTCAGTGAAATAAACCAGGTGGAGAAAGACAAGTACCTAATGATTTCCCTTATTTGTGGAGTATAACAACAAAGCAAAACTGAAGGAACAAAACAGCAGCAAAATCACAGACTCCAAGAAGGGACAAGTGGTTACCAAAGGGGAGGGCTGTGGAAGGGCAGGTGGGGAGGAGGGAGAAGGGGATTGAGGGGTATTATGTTTAGTACACATGGTGTGGGGGGGTCATGGGGAAGACAGTGCAGCACAGAGAAGGCATATAGTGACTCTGTGGCATCTTACTACACTGATGGACAGTGACTGCAATGGAGTATGAGCGGGCATCAATAATATGGGTGAATGCAGTAACCACATTGTTTTTCACGTAAAACCTTCATAAGAGTGTATATCTACAGTACCTTAATAAAAAAAAAGGAAAAATAAAATAAAATAAACCCAGAATAAAATGCATAGTAGTATTATTATGTACTTACCACAGTGGTTAAAACTTAAGAATACCAAGTGCTGTCAAGGAGTAGAGAAATTAGAACTCTAACAGAAGTGGCTGATGGTAGTGTAAATTGGTACAACTACTTCAGAAAATGAATGTCAGTATTCAGTTGATGGTGCCCATTGTGTATTATCCAGAAAGTCTTCAGATGTACACTTTAAAGAAACTCTCCCACATATACAGCAGGAGATACTCTTTAAAAATGTTAGTGGCTACATTGTTTCTAACTTAGAAATAATTCAATTACTCAGGAGAATAGATACATCATGACATAGTCATATAACTAAATGCTATTTAACAGTGAAAAAAATGGGACACATTCCTGTGCCTCAACATAAATGAATCTCAAACTTCTAATGTTCAATGAATGAAGCAAACTGAAAAGAATACATGCAGTACAATTTCATGCATACAACAAATCTAAAAATGAACAATGTATTTACAGTTACATTCATATATAATGTAAAACCATGAAAAAAATTCAAGAGAATGAAAACAATTTCAAAGTAGTGCTTTCCTTGGATAAGGAAAGGAAGGAAGTGAATGCCGTAGGAGAGGCAAATGAGGAACTTCCAAGGTACTGATAATGTACTATATTAATTCTACACTTGGCCAGTAGGAACAAAGATGTTCATTTTATTATTGTTCTTTAAAGTATGCGTATGTCATATCTGCTTTTTGGTTTACATGTTAGATTTCATCTTTAAATAATTAAACTAGTCAACAAAATATTTATTGAACACCTACTGTGTTCCAGATATTTTTTGTGCTTTTCAACCAAAGAAACATCCCTGCCCTCACAGAGCTTATATTCTAGCACAGGAAGAAGACAGAAAGCGAAACCCAAAGTGCATGAATTTAAATATATGTTATTTTATATTATATTTATTACTTTTTAATTATTCTTTTTATATTTATATCACACTTATTTTATTATTATATTTACTTTAAAAATTAAAAGCAGAGAATGGGATATCAGGAATATCAGGCAGCTTTTAATATGAAATACTAAACTTGAGGTGTTTGAAATTTTTACTACAAATAAAACTCTTCGATTTTTACTAGTTTATAAGAAACTAAGAAAAATCTAAGTGGTGAAACCATTAACAGTATATTAAAAGAAAATCATTTCTGCTTTCAGTATCTTGAAAATAACAAGCAGATTATCCATTAATAGTCTTCAGAATAAAAAAATGCTTAGCGTATCTAAATGTTTTAGAGTATCTATTGAACAAACGATTGCTCATGAACTGTCTAAATTATCCCATTTTCTGAGCTTGCATTTTCCATAAAGTAAAAATTTAAAGAGATCTATGAAAATGAATGGCTGAACTCTCATTTGCCCTTTAATTATATTGTGTTTATCTCTTCACCTACAATATGAAAGAAAGAAAAATCTGAGACCTTCAGGAATACCAATCTGATTGAATCAAAGACTACATTCCTGCACCTGAAGAGGTTTTTTACTCAATAACATTTCAAATCATCTAGTCTCAAATGTGAAGTTTGTTAGTTCTCCAGCAAAATTAAGTAACATCACTTATATTTCTGCCTCTAATCTTTATCTAAGAGACCTGCAATAGCATGCATGCACTGTCTAGGAACAGAATTCTTTTCATTGTTACTGGTCTTTACTTTCTTTGATACTTAAAAAGGCACTAGGTAACCCAGAACAACTACTTTTACCTAATACCGAAGCATGGAGAGGAGCATCTGATAAAACTACACTATCTCAATGACAGAAATTGGTGAAAATAGAATATAATGGTTTTAGAAGCTTGAGGAAGTTTGAAACATTTGAAACCAGAGGATATCCACATCAAGAACTGTTTTTATTTCATTTATGGGACCTTAAAAAAATTTCATCAGAAATTATCCCCTCCGAAGTTGGAAAAAAATTTCCCATGTCACTATTTTAGTCTGTAATCACAAAATTTTGTGCAGCCAGACAAAAATTGTGTTCTGTCTTGACTGTGCCACTTCCTAGCAGTTACTTGGGATAAAGCACTTAACTTCCCTGAGTCTCAGTTTCTCTATTTGTAGATGGGAATAATATAATCTGTCTTCTAATGAAGCAACAAATACAAACCTTATCTGTTAATAAGCACCAGCCCTGGGAATTAAGTTATCCTCCCTTGCTCCCCTTCTTCCAATTAGTTCATTTACTCGACTCTAATAACCCTGAACACTAAACGATTAAAAATTGCTAAAAACACAATGAACTAAACATTTAAGACCTATGTATTTTATTGCATGTAAAGTACTGATCAATAAATTGAAAGAGCTTGTTAAAAAACATACCCGTGATGACAGGTAATATATTTGAGACATGACAGCTCAATCTATTAGTAAATGCTGGTCATTTTCAAGAAGTCTAAAACCCAGCACCAGCTCACCCCAACTCTGGTTTTGAAATTTCTCTATTAACCTTCTCACTAACCCTTTTTTCCAAAGAGGTCATTCTGGCCTTCACCTCTTAAGTGAACCTTTAAACCTTGAAAAATCTAAAACATGTTTCTTAATTCCTTAATCCCTTCAGACTTCCCAACACCCCTTTGTCCCTAACTTCTCAGGAGCATTTCCTCCATCATTTCAGATTACAACCTTCCCCTCTCTAGTCTAAAAACAGTAGTAGTGATTAGCAGTAGCAATCAACAGTCAACATCTTATGACACCACCATCTAAACACTTTATATGAATATTTCATAGAATGTTCACAACAACCCTATGAAGGAGATTCTGTTTCATGGATGAAGACACTGAGTTAAAAACAGGGGACACACCTGGCCTGAATCATTCCAGTCACTGCTTGTTATTAACATGCTGTGGGTAAAACTGTAACATTTCCAGAGTATCTCGCCTGGCTTTAGTACATCTGCATATCAACAGGCGTTCAGGGGTGGAAAGAAGTATGGCTTTAATGCATTTGCATTATTCCTCAGGGGTGGAGAGAAGTATGGCTTTAATGCATTTGCATCATTCCTCAGGGGTGGAGAGAAGTTCATCCCCATATCAATGGGTAATTACCTAGGCAAGGAGGGCTTATCTGTACCTGAGAGGTGAGGGGAGAGCCTGTTTTGCTTCTGCTGGAGCAGGAAAGAGAGAAGGGCCTGGACTGCAGTTTGTAAGCAATAAAGGACTTAAAACTATTTATTCCTGTGACTGATTTCGGTTTTAGAGGTATTTTGCCCCGGGATTTCCTCTCCCCAGACATACATCTGGCAGTAGTCGACAGGATTCCTCTGAACCCGAAATCTGTCATAATGGGTGTGACCTTTGGGAGCAGAATACAAAGGGAATGTTGGAGAAAAGATGAATGACACCCAAGGCTAGGCTGATGTATTTATTAGTCAGGGTTCTCCTGAGAAAAAGAACCAACACAACGTGTGTGTGTGTGTGTGTGCGCGCGCGCGCGCGCACATGTGTGCAGACAGACAATAAGGAACTGACTTATACAGTTACAGGGGCTAGGAAGTCCCCAGATCTGCAGTCAACAAGCTGGAGACCCAGAAGAGATGATGGTGTGGTTCCAGTTGGAGCGTGAAGGCTTGAGAACCAAGAGAGCTGGCGGCGTAAATTCCAGTCTGAGAGCCAGCAGGCTTGAGACCCAAGAAGAGCAAAATTTCAGCTCGAGTCCAAAGGCAGGAAAGACCAATATCCCAACTTAAGCTATCAGGCAGGAGGCATTCTCTCTAACTCAGCTTTTTTTTCATTTCAGATCATCAACAGATAAGATGTGGGGTCAGCCCACACTGGGGACAGCAATCTGTTTTACTCAGTCTACCAACTCAGTTGTTACTCTCATCTGGAAACACCCTTGCACACACCAGAATGTTTGACCAAATACTCTGAGGCCCAAGTAAGCCGACATGTAAAATTAACCATCAGAGTGTACTTCATCCTGATTTGCCCACTCTTCGCATTCAAGAAAGGGTTGAAAAAGAGAGACTGAGCCCTTTGGGTACAATGGAACTAGTGCTGCAAGAAAAGAGGCTTTCCCTACCAAAAAAAAAAATCACAGGCTCACATAACTCAGCCCTTGTTAAGCTAGGCTAATAAATCAAGCTGTTGGCCAGGGCTGTAGTCATCTCAAGGCTCAACTAACATAGGTTCCCCTTCCAAGCTCACTCTCATGCAGTTGCTGGCTTCTTACCATGTGGCCCTCCCCATAGGCTGCCTGAGTGTCTTCACAGCATGGCAGCTGGTTCCCCTCTCTCCAGGGCTGCCTTACATCATGGCAACCAGCCTCCCTCAGAGCAAGTGATTCAAGAAAGAGAGAGTGAAAGAATCCACCCAAGACAGAAGCTGGAGTCTCCATATAACCTGATCTGAGAAGTGACATCTCATCACTTCTGCACTATTCCATTCATTTAGACCAGAACACATTCATGAGGTGAATTAGCTTCATCTTAAAAAAAAAAAGAGAGAAAGAGAATCAAAGAATTTGTAGACAGATCTTTAAAGCCACCCCAGGGACTAAAAAAATTACTGAAAGGAAAAAATGTAGCTGGGTAAGTTATTAAGACATCATTGGATGTTTTATTCTCACTGTATTCCCCAACCTCCAAGAAGACAGTCCTTACCTCAGGGGAGGTTTGTGTTTGTTTTCTGAAAATGTTAACTCCCTGAGGAGATAATGCTGAGGGAAGAACAAGAAAAATAGTGTCTTTGAAGGAAGAAAGGTAGAAACAAAAAGGGTGTGATTTATCTGGAAAGGGGAGGGAGTTCTTTGGGACCCTCAAAAAGAGGAGGCTTGCAATCCCACTTCCTAGCAGTGCCCTGGATAAATGACAAGTGCTAGGGAAATGGGTGTGCCCATGCCTGGCAAAACTTCATGTGCTGTATTTCCTATTGGGAATATTCCTTCATATTCCCAATGAAGTTGGCCATACTATTAGAGTCACTGAACATCAAGGAGGTTCATCAATGTGGTTATCAGTCACAGCCATAACGGACTGAAAATGAACCTGCCACCCTTCTACTGGTTCTTTGTAAGTCTCTCAGGTTCTTCCCATCCTGAGGAGGAGTAGATGCCCATTCTTAATCACTGACATTGACTTTTTCATCAGTTTGGCAGAATTGGGAGTGAGGGACTGTCCCTTGAAGGTTGGATCTAATTTCATTTGAAGGAATTAAAGTATTTTAACATTTCTTGGTTGCCTGATTTGTGAAATAAGATTCATACTTACTGTGCAGTCACTTGATTTATTTAACTTATGGATATCTTTTTTAACTCATTAATCTTGGTGGTTTACAAAAAATGTCCCAAACAAATTGCTCCATCAAAACATTAAGACTTTTCCATCAGTAATATATTACCTCCAAATTTTTCCAGGCTATACTCTCCTAATGTATAGAATATTAAGCAATGTTATATATCCTGTGTATCTGCCTGGGTTCCCATCCACCCAGAAAAATCCTGGCCTTGTAGGGAAGTCATCTATTTAGGTTTGGGATCCACAATTTCCATCAAGAAGAAAAAGTTCATTCTACCACCTGGTCATTTTATCTCTCAACTGATTCAGCCATAATCAGCACTACAGATTACCTATATTTCAAGATCTTAACCTAAAATATAACTCCCAACTATGTGCTACTCAACTTTTATCAAAAACCTAAATTTTAAAAATCACACAAATGGAGGATTATTGAAGAACACAGTCTATAACACATTATTCTAGACTTGCTACTTTCAAAATGACTTTTATCATATCATCCTATCTTTCAACAGAATCTCAGGATATAAAACAGCTAGTTAGAAGCAGAGTGGTGCTAGAAG
Source organism: Manis javanica (assembly GCF_040802235.1). NCBI lineage: Eukaryota > Metazoa > Chordata > Mammalia > Pholidota > Manidae > Manis > Manis javanica. Next base: position 9,699,294 of record NC_133157.1, on the reverse strand, counting down.
AAATAGGTCTCCTTGGAGAATGGCCAATTCTAGATCTGAGCAGAAAACAGACAAGATGGGCCTGGAATACCTTTCCCAACCAGGAAGCAAGGAAGCTATCAGTCTACTGGAGTCATGTCAGAAGGACCCAAGTGCCAATTTAAAGAGGCTTCCACTGGGCAAAGTTAGGTCAATATGAACATCAATAAGAAAAATAATCCTAACAGACTGAAATTCACCAAATACATTTAAATCCATGGGTTGATAATATGATTAATGAAAAAGAAAGGTAGCCAGATACCTTTGGAGCATGTTAGGAAACCAACTCATTGAAATCTGGCTTAAAAAGGGGTCTGGGGCATCTATCTTGCTTTTCCTTTTACAAACTATTCCTTAGGAAAATCAAATAGTGAAGGGAAGGAGAACAGATCAGTTTCAGGGGGCAGAGGGATGCACTGAGGATGTGACTGCTACAGAACAGCACAAATGAGTTTTTTAGGGTGATGGAAATGTTCTGTAATCTTATTGCAGGGGTGGCTATACAAATCTACATGCATGTGTTCAAATGTCATGGAAGTGAACATTCCAAAAACTGAATGTGCAGTATCATTGTATATTAATTTCAAAAATGAAATTAAAAAAATTTTAAGTCAACAAGGGATAAAGGAATGAGAGTTAAGACCGTTTTATCATCTGTAACTGCAAATGAAATTATAAATAGAGACACTGATTACTATGGGTTCCTAACATCAAAAAAAGAGAGGTCTTGATGAAGTACACACCATTCCTATGAAGTATTTTTTCTGAAAAATTAAAAAATTAAATCTGAATCTCATCAAGTTTCTAGAACTAGTTCTAACTACCAATTGATAAAGACACACAGTGAATACAGAAACATGGTAAGTGGTACCATGGAGAAAGAGTCAGCAACATTCAGGCTGTGGAAAAACCAGTCGGTGGCTGCCAATTGGTCAGTGGGAACAGAAGGGGATTTTGGGGAGTAACAGAACTGTTCTCTATTATGACTACAGTGATGGTTACACAGCTGTATGCATTTGTCAAAATCCACAGAACAATATAGGTGAATTTTATTGCATAGAGTTATACCTCAGTTTTTTAGAAAACTAAAAATTCAGATTGTGGGAAACTAATAATGAATGTGCTTTCTTCAACAAACAGCAAGGAGAAAAAAGACAGAGTGGGAAACCTATGGAATATCAAACATTTAAGATCTAATCAACAAATTGCAACTTATGAACCTTATCTAGATCCTGATTTGAACACATATTCTTAAAATAATCAGCAACTGGAAATCTGAACACTGATGAGATATTTGATATTAAGGGAATACTGTTAATTTTTAAGTTATTGTTAACTGCATCATGGTTATGTGTTTTAAAAGACCTCTTATCTTTCAACAGTATTAAAACATTTACAAATTAATGATATGTATGGAATATACTTCAGGTGGAGTGGGGGAATACATCATCAAATAGGATTGAGATAACTGTTGAAGCTGGGGATGAACAACTCAGGTTCATTGCAGTATTCTAAATTTGTATTTGAAATTTCCCATATTAAAAATATATATACATACATAAAATTAGAAGTGGAACCTTAAAAGCCAGCCTGCTTAGCCTTCTTCTAGCAACTCCTGGCATCCCACTCTCTGGGAACCCTTGAATAGTCCCAAGGAAACTTTGGGCTCTTTTTGAAATCGTTGAAAATCACAGCTTGAGCTTATCTAGGTTTTATTCTTGAATGAAATTGATCTTGAATACCATGAAATTGCTGAATACTTCGACCATATTATCTTGGGCCCCTGTAGAATCTGCTTTCACAGAACTGAATTTTGGCATTACGTCCCAGGTTTTCACTGACACCGGCTATAAGAACGGCTCTACCCAAACCACTGCATTTCTGTAGGAATGCTGCTGAGGCAAACACTGTCACAAAGAAGCTGTTACATAGAGGATATTCCTGAGTTCAGTGTAAACTCAAAAATGTTCATCTAGTTGTCCAGATAACTACCTCCAGAATCTCAGTTTTCATCAAAGAGTACAGAGATCTATCTCCCAGAGACAAATACTACTTGTTTGAATACTACGTACATGTAACATGCTACCCCTTCTACGCGTAACACTCAAGATGATCTCCCTAGTTATTTCATTTATTTTCATGATTCCATTACTAAGTGTTTGCTGAGGACTTTTAAAAATGTATCTCAAGCCTAATCTCTCTTCTCAGTCCAGACCCATGTTTTCACCTTACTGGCTATGAAATTATGAGATGGTACACTGAAGAACTTAATACTCCATATAGCCAAAATAAACTCATATTCTTACCCTTCCAAACTTGTTCCTGTATCTGCTGTTTCAGTTAACAGCACTCCCATCCAACCTATTATTCAAGCTAAAAACGCCTCAAGATATTGTAAAGAAAAGGAAGACTAGGCAAGAATATCTGCAAAACATACACCTAATAAAGAATTTGTTTCTAGAATACATAAAGAATTCTTCTAACTACACGAAACAAACTGATAAAAAGAAAAATGGGCCAAAGATTTGAACAGAAAATTCACAAAAGAAGTTATATAAATGGCAAATACACAAAAACATACTCAACTTCATTAGCCATGAAAGAAAGGCGTATTAAAAACATAGTGATATATAGGGCTATACAACTCCCAAAATAGCAAACAATGGTGATGGTTTCAAGAGTGTATATATATATGTCAAAATGTACTAAATTGTACACTTTAAATATGTGCAACTTATTGTATTGCCAATTATGCCTCAATAAAGTTATTTAAAAGAAAAAGAATGGCAATACCAAGGATTGGCAAGGATATGGAGCAAACGGAATCCCATACATTACTAGTGAGAATGCAAAATGGTACAGCCACCTTGGACAACAGTGGCAATTTCCTAAAAAGCTAAACATACACTTACCATAAGACCCAACAAGTCCACTCCTAGGCATTTACTCAAGAGAAATGAAAACATATGTCTGCACAAAGACTTAATTCAAATGTTCATTAACAGTTGTATACACACTAGCCAAAAACTAGAAACAAGCCAAATGTCCATCATCTGATGAATGGATAAACAAATTGTGGTAAAATCAGACAATGAAATGCTCCACAATAATCCGAAGAAATTAATACAGTTATAAACAATAATATGGATGAATCTCAAAAGCATCAGGCTAAGTGGAAGCTAGACACAAAAAAGCTTTATACTGAATGATTCACTTACATGAAATTCTAGAAAAGGCAAAACTGTAGTGATAGGGAAAAAAAGATCAGTGGTGGCCAGAACTATGACTGCAAAGGAACATGAATAAATGTGTACTTTGGCGGGGCGGGTGCCGCAGGGGGGCAGGGGTTGGTGGTTTGGGGGGAGGGCATGAGGAGAGGACAGCAATAGTGATATTCTATACCATAATTACAGTAGGTGGTTACACAACTGAATATATTTGTCAAAACTCATCAAATTATATACTCAAAATTGGTGAGCTTTAGTATATGTAAATAATACCTCAATAATGTTTTTTTTAAAAAGACTAGGAAGATTTAAATTAGTCACAGTAATAGCTATCATTTATGGCATCCATAATGCATGTCAGGTAACTGTCTTATGTACTATACATTCATTATTTCATTGAATCCTTTCAATAAGTCAATCTTTGAATTATCCAAAGAAGAGTTACTGAGTCCCTATTATATGTGAGGCACTGTTCTAGGTGCTAAGAATAAAATAGTAAAGGAAACACACACAAATCTCTGCACTCACACCGTTTATGTTATTAGAGGACAGTAAATCCTGTAAGGTAGGTACTGTCATTACCTGCGTTTTGCAAAAGAGCAAACAGGTTCAGAGATTACATACATTATTTGCCTAAGAACTCAAAAGTTAGTATTTCAAGTAGGTAGGATTCAAACTCTAGTCCAGTCAGCCTCAGCATCATTGACAATTTGAGGTGGATAATTCTTAGAAGTGGGAAGTTGTTCTGTGTATTTCAGGGTACTCAGCAGCATTCCTGGTCTCTATTCACTAGATGCCCCAGTTCTAACAACCAAAAATGTCTCTGTCTGGGTATTGCCAAATACCCCCTAATTGAGAACCACAGCTTGATCTTGAAAAACTGACACCACAGCCCAAGCCCCAAAACAAACACTGTCTTTCCACACCTGACACAGCCTTGGTTCAAGTCCTGAATTCACCTCACCTAAAATCTTGTCATTAGTCAGTCGAATCCAGGCTCTACTTCTGTTATTTTAACAGTTACACTACTGCCTTCTAAACCTTCAGGGCCTATATGAAATAACTGTGGAAACTGCCCTCACTACTGCAGAATTACTATAAACCCTTTGTATATATACAAAGTCATTACACTGACTTATTTTGTGTGTTTGTCTTCTCCACTAATACATAAGCTTTACCTTAGCAGGGGCCATATCTCACTCATCTCTATATCCCTAGTACCCAGAACTAGAAAGCATTTAAATGCAAAATTCAAATATAAGTGAAACAAATTACATTTACCACCAAAATGCCTAGATCCCTTTGCTTTAAACACATCAAAAAAAAAAAAAGCTCCCAAATCATACAGTAAAGCTTTAATCAATATGAATCCTATCTTGTTCCTAAAAGGACCTGAAAGGATTCTTTAACTCATAACCAAAACATTATTAACAGACATACTATAGTCCTCAGAATTTTCCAAAACCACAAAAGATCAAATTTCCTAATCTTAAAACTCTAGTAGTTTATCAGGGGCATTTAATATTATCACATTATTTTGGACCACAAAGCCCCATCCTATACTTACTCCTTCTTGTCACCAATTCATTTATTGATTCAATGTAGTTTTATTGAGCACCCCTCAGTATTAAGGATACAAAGATGAATGAAGACAAAGAAACAGAAGTATTAGTGGGGAAAAAAGACAAAAATAATAATAGTAGTGTATGAAGTGCTTGCTTATCTCAGATTATCTTTGTTTTTCTTCAACTGTCTTATAGTTTGGTCTTTACTACAAATGATCTCAAAAGATCTCAAAAGATCAGCCACTAACTGATACATATCAGAAAGAATGATAACAGCAACTATTCTAAAATAAAAACCATACTTTTGGCGACTGTTTTCCAAACTGTAACAGGACATATAGTATAACAATCAACAACTCTACACAGCAGGCTTGTCTAAGGGCCACTTAAGGCTACATTCAGCAATTAATCCATCTGGAAGTGTTTCATTTGATATTGGCAATCTATATGACCACAATATGCAACTAATAATAACAGCTATAAAACAAATTCCATCTACAAGCATTACATCCTTTCTCTATAATCCATCTATATGTTCTTCATTGGCCGTTTTGACTTCTATTTTTAGAACAATCCCAGAACTGTTTTCTGTCTTGGGCTTGCCTGCAGGACCTCTTTAGAGATGTACTGTGGCCATACATTCAGGTTAAAATCCTAACTTGATCAGGATCTGACCTGAATCAGACATGAAGAACATGTGCCCTCATGATTCTTCCCTGAGAATATAAACTTAAACTCTTGGCTGACTGATATTTACCAAAACATATTCACAGAGAATCACGTAAGAACACATTGATCCGGTAATTTAATCAACTTTTCTAGCTGCTGGAGATAAGCAGAGTCCCTACAGCTTATTCATTCCTCTTCATCCCTGAACCAAGCCCAACTGTCTGTATACCTAAACAACATTCCTTTGTCTCTTGAGAGAATCTTCATTAGAGTTACCTGAACCTGGACTGAGAAGTATTGTAAGAAGCAATCTTAAAAAACTTACTACTACATTTATCATTCAACTTTTTTCTCCACAAAACAGTGTCCCCACTATGAAAACTAGTGAGAGAAAGTTCTCAGATTTAACAGTCAAAAAGAGTTGCGCTTCTCTTGAACAACATGTGCTTGACTTTTCAGACACCATGAATCTGAAAGTTGACCTTTATTTTCTTCTTTACTTTGCTCTAGGAAATTCAGAGCCAAATATGGAGCCCACCTTAAGTAACTGTGAAGACTTTCTAGTCTGTATACAAACTTTGCCACTGGTTTAATTTTATTCTTCCCTCATTTCTTATTTGCTTTAGTATCTTTATTTTTGATCCTTTAGACTGCATTTATTTAGAAATGAGATGAGAAATAAAAGGGTGCTTTTTTAAAATTTAAGTATAGTTGATATACAATCTTATGTTGGTTTCAAGTATACAACACCGTGGTTCAACAGTTACGCATATCATTAAATCCTCACTCTCCACTGGAGCGGTTACTATCTGTCAACACAAGAAGAGGTTACACAATCATTGGCTATATTCTCCATGCTATACTACAATCCCTGTAACCAATTTATGACTGAGAATTTATGTGCCCAACAGGGTGTTTTTTAACCTAAAATATCTATGCACTTCCTGTGTGTCAGGCACTGTACTAAGCAGTCTACAACCTATTAGGGTTGAACCATCATTATTTCATTATATAGATGAGGAAACTCGGACTCAGAGAAGTTTATTAACTTGCATATGATCTTATAACGTGTATTTAACAGGGCTAGGGCTCAAATTAAAATCACTACACCTAGATGTACGATCAATTATCAAGGGAGCAAAAAGATAAAAGTAGAGGAAGGTGAAGTGAAGGAAAGAGTGGGGAGGATGTGACGTTTGCACTAAGTCTTTAAGAAGGGAACTTGCCAAGGAGCAAGGAGAAAGTATTCCAGAAAGAAAGAGAAACCATGTGCAAAATCCCAAAGCAAAGAAAGAACATAAGTTTGGGAATGGCAAACAGAACATAGGGTTACATTGAGTTATTAATTTATCGTGAAGGGTCTACAGAAAGTTAAAAGTCATTAAATACTAGACACTTTATGCCTCAAAAAATAGGCAGAAGTGAAATAAAAGCCTCTTTTTAAAAAGTCTCTTTTTACACTTAGGCTAAAAAGTCTGAATTATGTTCAATAAGGCAATGGGAACCATAGAAGGATTTAAGCAGGAGGATTACAAGACCGACTTGCACAGTGAATGAAGTACAGATCCGAGGTAGGTAACCCAGTCATTACGCTACTCCAAGAGCCTGGCAGTCGGGTAATAAGAGTTAAATAAAGGTAGTCCAAAAGAAATATAATGCAAGCCATATATGTAATTTTTAGTTTTCTAGTAGCTATGCTAGGGGAAAAAAAAGGAAGAATAGTTTAAGTAATACTTTTATTTAATCCAATAGATCTAAAATATCTAAAATATTATTTCACCATGTAATCAGTATAAAGATTAGTAATGAGAAATTTTACACTCATTTTTTATACTAACCCAAAATCTAATACATATTTTATACTTAGAGCATATCTTATTTTAGACAGTAAACTCTCACTGGAAATTTATCTGTATTTAGATTTCATAAGATTTAGAAATGAAAAAGTAGATTCACATACCCAAGTTGTTCCAAACATACTTAAAACATTTTCCAATAAGTGAATCAGCCAAGTATTGGTTTTTGAATTTAATATGTATGTCAAATTAATATGTTATAATTAATAACATTCAGTTCCTCAGTCATGCTAGTCATATTTCAAGTGCTTAGCAACCACATATGGCTACCCTACTGGACAGTTCAAGCCTAAAGAGTGACAAAGGACCTTTGGCTGTTGATATTTCCATCAGTATTTCCTGTCTGTCTACTGTTGAGGTTTTCTGTTTACTGACATTAAAAACTTACCAAATATTAACTATGACAGTAATCCTCCTGGCCACATCTCACTACTGTAGCTTCCTTTCTCTAGAGCCAATGCCTACATCTGTGAAAAAGGCATCTTCCTTATTCCACACAGACTTGCTATGTAGTGACATCAGGAAGGCCGTGAAAAATGTTTGTGGAATGGATATATGCTCTTCTTCATTACTCAAGGAATAATCCACTTGTTTGCAGTCCTTTGTTTCTATTTTCCTGTAGTTCAACTGTTTATTAGACTGTGTACAATAATAAAAGAAAAAGCAGTAATAAAACTTATTTTCAGTTGTATATTTATTAGAGGCATTATAGTATAATGGCTAGGAGCTTCAGCTCTGGAGTCAGACTGCCAGGATTCAAATACTGGTTCTCTCATTTATAGATGTATGAACTTGAGTAAATACTTGGCCTCCCTCTCTGTGTCTCAGTTCCCTCTTCTGCAAAATAGTAATAATGGTACATACTTTCTTGGGGTGCTTCAAGATTATAACACATAACACTTACAAAGTACTTGCAGGTAGTACCAGACACATAGTTGATGACCAATAAACACTTTTAAAGAGAGCTGGTGGAGAAATTGAAATTATGGCTTAAGTAACAATTAGGATTTCTCAATTATCCACATCTTCTTTCCACGTAATTTCAGATACAAAAAAGAAAAAGAAGAGAAAAAAGTGGTACAGGTAGTAGTTAGAAGTCCTCAAAAGAAAGATCTTGCATGTAGCTACATTCATTTAAAAAAAAAAGATAGGTAAATAAGAAATTTCATCTACTGACAGTGCATAAATATGCAGTATGGCATAGGTGTAGTCAAGCAAATGGAAAAATATGAATCAGAGTAGGAAGGCATTTTGCCTTACCTGCTTTTCCGTTTTCGAGGTGGTTTCTCCACTGTGCCAGTCAATCTACAGACCAAACAAATAATATGGTAACTAAAAGTAACATAGAAGCCCACATCTCCGGGCCCAACAGAGCCAGTCAAGAACTCAGTATACCATCCTCGCTAAGCCCATACCTGACCTTCCAAACGCCTTAAGCTCTGCTTTTCCTATTGACCAAGACCCAGCAATCTTGGGAGTCCCTGTTCCCCTAATGTCTGCTGAGCTCAAACCCTGCCCTGCCTCCTGGTCCCTCACTCCGTCCTCAGCTCCTATTCTTCAGAGACCAGCTCCCCAAAACCACCCACCTCCACCTACTCATTGTCTGCCTCGTCACCCCCGAAATCCCCTCCGACCTCCCACTCCCCGTGCTCACACGCTCCCGAGTGTGCGCTGCGCCTCCGAGCCCCGCCCCTCCAGGCCCCGCGCCCCCCGCATTCCGCGGTGCCTCCACGGGGCGCGCGCAATGCCCCTCCCGGCCCAGCGCCCCAGCCTCATCCCTCGGCGCCCCTTCCCTCACACGCCCCTCTCATCCGGCCTTGAGGATGCGATCGGCGCCCAGCCGCTCCCCCACCCTTGGAGCCCCCGAGTTCTCCCCAGACAACCCCGGCCCTTCCAGTCTCGGGGCCCCGAACGCTACACGGCCCCGAGCCGCTGCCCATGGGCCCGCTCCCAAGCCCCCACCCCATCCCTAACCCCGACAGCCACGCCGCCCCCGCCCCACCTGGGGGCCAGGCGACTCCGCGGCTGCTGGGGCTGCCGGGCTCCTCTGACCATCCGGCTCCGGCTCCGCCGCGGGAGCTGCTCCGGCGGCCGCAGGGCTCGCTCGGGAAGCTGAGGCGGCGGAGGCTGGAGTAGGCGGAGAGGCGGGAGGAGGGCGTCGCGCCTCGGCCAGGCTTGCCGCGGGGCCCGCCTCCTCCGCGCCCCTCCTCGACTCCTATTGGCCATAGCTATAGTGTGGCCGCAAGCCTCGCGGCCGATTGGTCGTGCGGGCCGTCACATCCCGCGCACCTAGAGTTTGGTTGAGACTGCAGGTGGCGGCGGAGGTGCCTTAGAGACTGCGAGCTGGGCTAGGGGGGAACCTAAACGCCACCGTGCGCCCGAAACTAGAAACTGCACCTTCAGCGCCAGACACCTGCCGACAGGTTCTGGCTCTGCGTCCTGCATCCCACACACCTGCTGGCGCCCCCCAACACTGCACCGCAGCCGGGACCAACAGCCAAGCACTAGAAATTTCCCAAACTCCTCTGACAGGTGCGACATTGAGGTAAACTCTCCAAACGGAGCTTCACTTTGAACCAACTTGTCTGCGATCCCTGACTCTTTCAGACTGAAATGTCTCGCAGCTCAGATACCCTTCATAGAGAATCCAGCTAGACTGTGAGAGTCTACCAAAATAAACATGGTTTAGATGCTCAGTCCTCTGCAGAAAAGATAATGAGCTCAGCTATCGGCTCCCAACGAAGCAAGGGTTTTTTAAATTACCATGAAAGAAAAGTCAAACTGCAAACAGAATATAACTGAAAGCAGTAAGTCCCCTTTTGAAAGGCCTAGAATTGATCCCTGAGTGTGTGCTACCCATCCTGTGATACTGCAAATGATTGTAAATCCTAAGCCAGTTAATTCTAAAATTTTCTAAATTTCTGCTAAATTTAAATTTTAAATATTGTTGACACACCAAAGCATGAAAGACTACCACTACAAAAGCACAAAAAATTCAGTTGCCTACCCTCTTATACTTCAAAAGGCCATCCTTGAGAAAAACATTGTAAAATTCCTCCTTTAATGTGGTATATATACCCTTCAACCTCTCTACATTCTTTGTGCAGTTTTTGTTTGGTTGATCCATGGCATCTCTTTGGGTCTGGTAGGAGGCATAAAAATTTCTCTTAAATGTGACAGCCTAGAGTAATACACACCAACAGATTGGGGACAAATCTCTCACCGACTTTCACAAATGGTAAAAAAAATGGTACTAGTTTTTCACAGAACTAAACTTACTCGGTGCAAAAAGCTGTCCTTTATTCTAATGGCTTTTTATTTTTTTATCTTTCATGTTAAAAATGACCCTCCTTTGAAATGATGAATTACAGAGGGATTTTTTAATGGCTTTGACAAGGAAAAGAATGTCAAATTTCTGTTTCCCCAAATTAATATTTTATGTAATCCCAAAGTCAAAGAACAACAAACCTTCTCAACCCCAAAGAACAGTATCCACCCTTACCATCACCAAGCCAGAAAGGAGAAAGAACCTCAGAATAATTTGCCAAACAAGACTGGAGGAGATAGTGTAGGAGTCCTGGTGGGAAGATCATCAACTCAGTAGGAAACTAATCTTAAAACATCACTCATTGTGTTTCTTAAAATATGAATTGAAATCCTCTATCTGGTTATTTATAATCAGCTGACACCTCTTTGATACATAGTACTATTAACAGAGCTGCAGCTACTCATCTCTTATGCCCTTCGAAGACGTAGCCTTAAATCCTATCCTCGTGTCATGTCCAAGTCCTAGTAATCTCTGCTTCTGTGCTTTTTGTTGAAGAAATGCACATGCCATCATTCTAGTCCACGTTTAACTCACACATCCTCTTATAAGCCTTCCCCAATTACTCCAACCTACAACAAACATTTCCTTCTCCAAATCTGCTGTACTTCCTTAAGCTACACTATGTCAGCAATTATATATTGCCTTGGATTAATCTTACTTCCCAACTACACTGAATTTGGGCAAATGCTATCTGAGTAAGCCCTCAAAAAACAGCGGTTAGGGGCCAGAGATGGAGTGCTTTATATGTGGTAATTTTAATCCTGAGATCAACCTTGCATTGTATTCTCGTATTTTAAGACATAATTTCAAGATTCAGAGAACACAACTTACTCAAGGTCACGCAGCTACAACCAATATTGCTTGAAATGACTTAAGAGGTACTCTGGTATGCCCTAAAGGGGTTCAAATTCCAGCTCTTCTGTGCACCTTGGGCAAATTACCTAAGCACCCTAAGGCTGTTTCATCTGTATTGAAGAAAAAAAAGAGGAATATAGTCATAGAGCTATCATAAGGGTAACACAAAATAGGACATGTACAGTATTTAATTAAGTATGCTCAATACAGGTTAGATGCTATTACCGCCTGGCAGAGCTGGATTTTTTACCTAGTCTAATCCCAAAGTCTGTATCTTTTCCATTCCATAATGCCTCCATGCAGTCTTTTATATCCCACCACCATTTACACACAAAAGCAGAGTACTAAGAACAATAGCGGTGCCCAGAGATTGAGTAGAATACACTATGTAACAAGTATTTTTGTTTATACACACAAAAAAATCTTCATAAATTTCATACCTTCTTGAATTAAGACATTTGAGTGACTCAAGCCAGCTTAAGCTTACTCTCAATGAGGGTAAAAAAGGCATATATTCACAGGCTGATTGACAAGAAAACAGCAACTTGGTAAGAGGGGATTAAGGAACCAACCATCCCCAATCATCTACTGTTGGCATCATGCTAGGGGACTTTCCACATGCTTCTTTCTGGTGTTTTGCTATTGTATACTTTATCAGCAAGACTACACACCATAAAAACACAATTGAAAGGTTGTGACAATCTCACAATGCATGATTCTAGGCACGGGATCCTGGACATAACAGTGAATACTGCCTTTAAAGAACTGGAACACTCAGCTCGGAGTCAAATGCAGAACAAGAAAGTTTCACTTCTGTTTACTAGGCTAAGCAATCAAGTGAAGGAATAGCATTTTTTAATTTGTTATACACGATGCTAACTTACTGGGACATACTGCAAACTAGGGACTAAATTTTTTTGACAAACTTCCTATAATTTTTTATTAATTTACACTGAGAATATAGCACCTTTCATCCAATGAACTGAAGGTGCTTTACAAACATTAGCATTTAAAAAACAATTACATTTAAGAATCTGGATTCTTGCTGTTAAATCTCTTCAACTCCAGAAACACAATTTGCTGGAGGCTGATGGAAAGCAATTCTATTTCCGACAATGAAAGATGCTCAGGAAGAGTTCAGCTTTGCTTTCACAATACAGGTATTTTCCAAACCCTGGTGCTGGGCTTACAAAGCAAAACACAAAAACCTTAATGCAATGAACAATATTTCAAATGCAAAACCCAGGGATTGAAACATTAAAATCTACCAACAGTTCTAGACATCCAGACGGAGTAGGAGCTGATGCAGGTTGCATATTAAGACATGCTCTTGATGGAGGCTTTTTAGGATCACACCCAAATGAACACATTTGAAGTGGTGAGATTTTTCAAGAAAAAGCATTAACCTACAAAAAGCTAGCCAAGAGCATATCATGAAAATTAGGACATGGAGTAACTGGCAATTAAAAGTAGACAGTTCTCACTAGAGCCTAGGATACTTTATTAGAAACCAAGTATATCATAGGCAAATAAAAAGTTATTACCCCCATCAATACAATATAAGGGATTTTACATTCAGCCTAGATACAGGAAATAACAGATTCTCCTGCCTACAAAACTGTAACTTGCAAGTATCTTCCACCACATGAGTACTCTGTATAATACATAGCCCTTGTTGATTAGAGAGAGCCAAATATTCCTTTTAGGCTTACAAAGTCCAAACATTCACTCTCTTCCCTTACATGTCTAATAGTAAAACTTTTTTTTTCATGCAAAAAGGTTATGTAACAAGTTGTGTTCAAGGTTATGTATTCAGTTGAAGAGAAAAAAAAAATCAGGCAAAACAGAGATGGCAGTTAAGGAATGGACAGAATATTATTGGCACATGCCCCAACTACTGACAAACAAATGCAGTACACCATGACTTAAAAGTAAAAATCACATTACAGGGATGACTAAAACAACTACATCAATCTAAGCTAAGGAGCATCAAATGCGAAGGGAGGCCTGAGGGTTACTGGTTTTATTGGTACAACTTAAAAGCAGTCAAGAGCAAGCACTTAAATACAATTATGATAACAGAAAAAAATACTGCAGAGAGCTGTTTAAAGACCACACCAAGTTGTCTGGGCCATTAATTTCCAGTGTTTCATAATTAGTAAAATACATAGCTAAATATTCCTGTAAAATAAAATTACCTTTCCCTCTGATTTACGCTGGGGTCACGGCAATAGCACAAAGCTACTGACCCCACAGTTCAAGTGTGTGCAGCACATGTCTCAGCCACTTCTGTAATACAGTGATCACGATTAAAGAGTAACAAGGAGCTGGGGAATGGAGGAAAAGAAATCAAAACAGTATTGTGCTTATTTAATACAAGAAAAACCCTGATGAAAAATTATATGCCAAGAAGCTTAGACTATAAACATTTTTATTGCATTTTTAGGTAACCTGGAAGTTCTTATCCTGAAGGGGAAAAGTGGGTTTTCAAAGCTACCTGAACAGATGCTAAAGTGCTTTATTAATTGGCTGGCTTCACAAAGATTTCCTGGACTGACAAAAATTAATTATAGTAGTAAAGGGATACCAAGTATTTCACAAAGTGGTAAATTCCAACATCATTTATGACCACAGTCATAAGGGACACTGGAACACTTGTCCTTAGTTAAGTGGACAGTTGCATATCAAGAACTGATCATCACAACCCTTTGGATATTCAAATTACTTACACAAAGCCAAAACATGGTATCACAGACCTTTACAAAAAAGGACATTTGTTTCTTTCTATACTTCTTAAAATCTGCTTCAAATTACAGTTCACAAATACAAGAGTCCTGACTTTTCAAGCTTTCCAGTTAAAAAATGAACACTTTCTAAAAGTTAAGGTGAAGTGTTACAGCATGAGAAGAATGTTTCCTATTGAAAAGTACACAGATTTTACTTAGTTGATACTCATGATAAATTGTAAACTGGATTGATCACATTCTACTCAACTGGTATCAAATGAATACATCAGTATTACAAGTATTAAATGTTTTTCTATTACTAGAGAGGATATAAACCAAAACATTAATATGGCAGTTATGTTCTTTAGGCACAGTTTAGTAATTTCTTTTTTTAAATAAATAGTACTGAATTTCAATTGGAGTTTTAAACTCAATAACCAAAGGGTTAAGAGTTCTGATTAGAAAAAAGAAAAAAAAGAATAAACCAACAATGTAAGCTGTTTAAAATTTCTAACACTTTAACCTATCTGGGTTTTATTTAAGATTACTTTATTAAAAAATACAATGAATCTGAAAAAAGATCAATACAATTATCTTAATGTACAAAGTCATAAGCTGTAGCAGTTTTTAACTAAAATTTAAAAACGCAACAAGGAGGGCAGCCCTTTAGAGCAATTTATTTTATATCCATTTAAAATATCATCCAACAAAGGACAATGAAGTTTACAGCTGGGACAGGTATACAGAACTCGAGGCATTTGCAGTCCATCATGCCTACTGAATAACAACTTTGCTGCTGAAATTTCTTAAAACTTACCAAACTAAAACAAAGGGCTGACTGATACAAAAGGAGTAGTATTTCAGTGTAGTCTGTTCTGTCAATTGGCTTTTTAAAAAAAGGAAACACATCCTGTGTTCCCCACACCAGTAAATAAGCAAGAGCTACATGCAGCAGTGTGAGTATTAAGACATTTCTCAAGTCTTCTCAAATGAGTCCAAGGTGGGGATGGGATCCGGGAGAAAATGATAGAAAACATTGTTATAGACACCGTAACAAACAATAAATTTAGATAATTTAAAATAAAAAAAAAAAAAGGCAAGAGGCAGCATTTCAGCAGCAAAGTGCTCAATAAAAAGTATATTGTAGAGGGTAATACACAAAAGTTGGGGTAAGAGGGCACAAAAATGGGTCAGCAGGATGGGCGAAGTCCTCAAAGGAAATACGGCGTCGTCGTTCTGGGAGGAATAACACGTTCTGAATCTGGAACTGCCCGGAATAACTTTGGTTCTCTTGTATTTACATCTTTGAAGACCATGATCGAAGCAATATTTCCACAACGATAGCAGTAATTAGGCGCAGACCACACTGTTACCAGCTTCTCATCAAACATAAATTTATAGCCTTCGTGTACTAGTTGGTGTGCTCTGCAGATGAGTTTTAAGTTGTTGATATGAACAAACTGAAATTTGGAAAGGTAATTTGTTAAGTATTCAGCATATTAAACAACAAAAATCAACCTACATATATAAGAAAATAATCCTTTAAATAAAGTATAAATCTTTTTACTTCTAAAGTTTTCACGATTAGAGGACCCATTCTACAGTTGGTCCCCACTAATTTCAATAAATTACAGGCAAGTAGAGCTGCTTTGGCATGAGTTATAGAAATCACACAGTCACATAACTAGTTAGAAGTTTCTGACAGAAAAGCTTCCAGAAAAGTACTATCAGATATGAAACAAAGTTTTTATGGTTTAATAATAATATATTACTATCAATATCTGTCATTTACTGAGGATTTAGTATGGTTAACAAAAATTCTGAGATTATCTTTCTTTTGCAATGTAGGGAAACAAAGACTCAGACAAGATAAATAACTTAAGTTGAATCTAGCTCTCTAACTCTATTATGCTCAGTAACTTCCCCATATAAGCTCATCTCTTGTGTGTGTATATGTGTATGTTTGTGTATATATGTGGATATTTTTAAAAAATCAAAAACAGTTGAGCCTCAAAGTCAGCTGTTCACAATATATGCATATATCAATATCATGTTGTACACCAAAAATGTCAAATATATCTCAATTTAAAAAAATATAAAGAAATATATATGTATATATAAATTTAAAAACTTGCTATCTTGCCCTTTGTATCTCATTACTCAATTGCAATATTTGAAAGAAAAGGAACATTTATTTTACACATATTTCCAAGTGGATACTGAAAGAGGTGTGTTCATTATGTGATCTCATTTAACCACTAGGGAAAGACATATATATGATAAACTAGATGAGAAATTATAAATCCATAACCACCATAGTTTGAGTAAACTACACTAGCAGTCTGTTATCTATAGCCACCATAGTTCTTTATGTAACCCATTAGCAATCACCAAACCACCTTTCAAAAAATGGCAGCCTTACCTCATTTGTGACCTTTGCGCCAAAAAGCCAGCCTGCGCCTCGGGGACTGATTGCCCAAGTATCCACATCTTCAGGATCAGACCAAACCAGATCACAAAATGCTCCTTTATGAGGAATTTCCTGATTCCGTTCAATGGTTCGAATTTGATCCAGTGTTTTGATATCAGGAGATAAACCACCATGAACACACAAAATCTGCTCATCTATTAACTAGCAAAAAAGGATAGAGAGCTGAATGTATAATAAACTCAGCCAGGTATCTAAATTCATCAATGAATGCCAATGATATTGATGCAACTGAGATGGCAATTAGATAAAACTATGCAAAGTGCTAAAGGCAGGAAAACACTTAAAGTTTTAAGAAAGTGTACATAAACTTACAGCTGCTACTGTGAGCATGTCAAAAACTTTGGTACAATATCTCCAGGCATTAGCATTTCCATATTTGGTCTGGCACTCATCTATGAAAGAAACGGAAGAGCTCTCATTAATGAAGTTCTGAATTTGCCAATAAAAATAAAGAATACAGCCATTACTAGGACAACAGAAATTCAGTTTAAACTAGGACAGCAAGTTATGACACATATTTAGCCCTAGTAGGTCTTCCATATAGAGCCAGGAGACCAGTTCATCTAACTAGTCTAAGAATTTAATCCTGCTTTTTATTTGAGAAGTGGCCCTAAGCAGCAGCTGAAATTATTGATCAAAATGCTATGACTTAGAAGAGCTAAATATTAATTTCACAACACCCAAAGTAAATGCTTTTGTCTACTGCATTATTAATACTGGGCAATTCTTTCAGAGTAACTTATTTAAAGTGACTCTCTTTTTCTAGCAGGATTCTCAAACAAATTAGAAGACCCTTAATTCTAGAAGCATGGGTAATTCCCAGCTTAACATTTCCCAGGCCTAGGTTGTCTCTTCGGAGATTTTCTGCAAACTGTGCAAGAAAATACAAGCTCCAGTAAGTACACCTGTAATCATCACTGAGACCAGACTGCCAATCAGTTCTTACGTATTCCCAGCTGAGCACTCTCTCTACAACAGTAATAGGATACATATCTCTTCTTTCAATGAATACTAAAGAAGTTCTGCTCTTTGGCTTTCTTCCTTAATTTTGAAAAAACTGACAGTACCACTATTGCCCTGTTTATAGCTAAAAGTGATAGAGAAGACTATGGGATATGGTCACTCCTCATGGTTTATTTTTTTTTCAGAGCAGAGTAGTTTATTGGGAATATGTAAAGCCAAGGAGCACAGAATGGTGGTGATTTTTTTTCTTTCCTCCTTGGTCCTCTCCTCCTTGATCATGTTCTCAGCTTAGCTGACCCTTTTATTGTCTTTCCACATCTCTCACGCCACTATCTTGAATCCCCTCCTCATTTTTTAAAGTAGATCTCTACGTGAAGTAGGATCCATATGTACACCTGCATGACAGAGCTCTATCAACAGGTTCAACCTGCAGTCAGGAATCTTGCATTTTTCATCTTCACACATACACAAAGTACTTGGCTCATAATAACTGCTCAGTATATACTTACCAGCATGAACTGAAGACCTAATATAATTAATTAGTAACTTTTTATGGACATTTTTACTACTTTAAAATCCATGTTAAGTCCCACGGTGACTAAAGTTTTCTCCCCTCTAAGGATCTGGTGGGCTTTCTTTTTAAACAGAACCATAGATGAGCATTAGATGAACATAGTGTAGAAACAAGGAAATTCCACACTAAATGTTGTGGCTGTTGTTATTTTCTTCAGTCAGAGCATCTTGATCAAAATGTCCTCCTTCCTTTTTCCCTTTTATTCCTTTTGCTTTACTTTGATAAATGTTGGTCAAAGTCTGGGGTATAATTACATGTAAACATTCATCTTACACAGCTGGAGCCAGTTGCTTTCACTAACCTAATACTCACAGTATGTATTACCCAAAATACTGACTAGTTTGCAAAAGAATCAAAACCTTTTATTTCAAATGGTACACTTGGTATTTTGTGAATGAAAATCAGAAGTAACTTGTAGAAAGGAGACAAATATTAGCCATCCAAATTATTAAATTACTATTAGCAAAGTTATATGAACAATATATTATCAAAATTTCTAATTGACAAGAGCAGACAAACTGAAGAGTAAGACAGTTCAGCTTATCTTTATAATGACAGAAGATAATGCAAAATAAAAAATCTAAAACTAAAGGGTTATGAGATTAATATCTTTTCAAATCTCTCAATACCTGCCTTAATAATTGTGTTCAAGGAAAAGTCATTAATAATCTCTCAATAGCTCTGCCTTCAAAGAGCTTCCTAAACTCATTTTTTTTTAAATTTTCACCCATATAAAAGTTTTATAGAAGAAGCTATTTTGCTTTTAATGGCTGAGTTCTGCTTCTGACCCCAGAGGTCTTGGCACTCTCTGGAACAAGCACACAGATAAAACTATTTTATATTTATATTCATATATACTTGGTGTTTTATATATACCAAGCACACAGACACACACACAGAGACACATATATATGACACATAAAATATCCTTTCACATATATATCTTGTCATATATATATATGTAAGAGGATATTGACTCAACTAATGTTTTACAGCAACTTAAAAACAACTCCACTGTCCAATGTTAAAGCAACTGGGTTAAATCAACTATATATATACATCCATACAGTATAATAAAGCACAGCTATAAAAATAATATCAATAAAGTGAAAGTGCTGGTCATAATATTAGGTGAAAGCAAGCAGGTATGATCCCATTTTAGTGTGGTAGGTATGAGTACACACACATATATGTATACATATATACAGACCAGGTTCTCACAGTATGCAGAACATTATCTTCAGCAGATTCTAGGATACCACCCCAAAGGGTCTGCACTGGGGCTCGTCTATCTACAATTTTAACAAACACCCCAGATGATTCCAATGAGGTAAAATGAGGACTACACTTTAAGGCACTAATCTAAAAAGATGTACACCAAAAGGTTAAGAATGATTCTTTCTCCATAGTAAGACTGTCAATTTACTGGGTCAAGTGGGGGAGTTAAAGGATGAGAAAATATAAAAACATGATCTGTATTTTCTAACTTTACAATAAAAGACATGTTTGATCTGTGTGGCTTTTTTCCCAAAGAGGAAAGTAATAAAACAATATTCAGTGTCAAAGAAATAGAAGTTCTTACCATAAAATCCATAAACCTGTGTTATCTGTCTACTCTCATGATTTCCTCTCAAAAGTGTAATACGATCAGGCCATTTGGCCTTTAGTGCAAGAAGGTAAGTGAAGGTCTCCAAACTATAGTAACCTCTGTCTACAAAATCACCCTGTAAAATAAAAGTTTACAGTTACAAACAATACCATAAAAAAAATTTTTTTAATTATACCAAAATGCATGTACTCAGAGACACAGCCCCAAATAACAAAACTGAGTAAAACATTGAATTATTTGGAAATTGGGTTTTAACAAAAAATTCAAAAGAATAAGCTGTTTCTACTAAATGTGCTAGTCTTATGATTTGGGAGGCGGATAGAAACATGCTATGCAATTCTCTCAAGGATTTCCCCTGCAGAACCACTATTTTTTCTATTTTCTATTACCTACATTAACAGATGTTTCTAAAAGGTCATTCATGAATCAAAACTTTCTAGATAAATTTCAAAACCCATTTTAACTCTGTCAGAAGAGCTGCCAACCTGAAGAAAATAATTCTTTTGTAAAGCAAATACCATAATCATAATAGGTTTCTAAGTTCAGCTTTGTATTTAACAACTACATATGATAGTATACTATTTACACTTCCCATTAAGTCTCATTAATATTACTTGGGTCAATATTAGACCAATGGGAAAAGAGCTAAAATAGGAAAGTGACCCAGAAACTTTCAGAAAGAAGGAAAGTGATAGGATTCAGATAAAGCTCAACAGTAACATTACATTCCAAAAGGAAAATAAGCAAATATCTACCTTAATAGCAAATGTTTATGTGTATATATTTATTGATCTGCAAATTAACAGCAGATGAAAATGAATGCTCAAAAAAAAAGTCTGACAAATAACAATACATTGAAGATTTATGCCTTAAACCTATGGTCCCAGGATATTTTTCTGCCCAACAATTACTTAGGGCTAAAACCTAATCCAAATAGGAATTTACCAAAGCAGTTATTTTCAACTAGAGGACACAGCAGAATGCAGAGAAGTACAGAGTTACTTTTTCCTTTATTTAAATAGTGGTTGCCATGTGGCAAGGAAATCATGTAATTTACATGTAATATGTCAGATCTTTCCATTTTAAGTAAGAACTTGGTGGTATTGATGTTTACATACCATAAATATGTAGTTTGTGTCAGGAACCTGACCTCCAGTTCTGAATAGTTCACAAAGGTCATAAAACTATAAAAGAAAGGTAATATATGCTGATTACAAATTCCTGTGAAGGAGCAAAATAATAAAAACAGAGTGAAATGTGCAAAGCAACAGTTAATTAAGAGGACTTTAAATATTTACATTTATAAGAAGAAGAAGTGTAAGGAAAACTGCCAGGCATACAACTGCCAGTCTAAAAAAAAAGTGCTAAAATACAGCTCACAGTTGCCATGAAAGTCATTCCTAAATTATCAAAATTATAGGCCCCCCTCAAAATTCTTTCATACATCTCCTCAACCTATCACTTGAGAGAATGTGAAATCATTTAATCTATTCAGTTACCTAATTTGTCAATATGCTAACCTAACGGCCTGCCCCACAATCAGCACCTATTTTAATGAGACAAAAGAAAATAAGTGGATAAGAATTTCTTTCAAAGAAAGAACAGATCAACCTACTATCCAACACTCTACTGTTGGAGATGTGTATCCTCAGTCTCCATAGCTCTGGAGTGTCTTCTTGATAATCAGTAAAAAAAATAATTTTTAACAATAAAAATCAGGAAAAAATGTATTTCTTTATAATCTACTTGACAGAAAACTGGTAAGTAACCAATTGCGCATTTGGTGACTTCAGTCTACTAGATTCCCAATCCTAATTCTTAAAGAAAACCACATTTTTTCTGAAAATGATTTGGGATTAAAGGAATTGACTATAATATACTGTACCTACTACAAATGATTTCCTATACACTTATCTCTTATTAAAACCTTAAACATGAAGTTACTAAAACAGTACAAGAATCTTAGTCACAGTGAACAATTTAAATAGTAACTACTGAAAGACAGAGCACTACCTTTTGTAACAATGTTTCTTCTTAAGTCTGAAGAGTTGTTACTTCCTTAGACTAAAAAGAAAACTTCACAAACTTTAGCATTAAAGCTGTCCTCTCACTAAAATTATCAAGTAAACAAATGTTCATTCTCAAACAAGTGGCAGACTATTATTTGTTCAAAATATTTGCTGTTTGTTTCTACTATGTGGAGTCCTTCCCTTTCAAGAGTTATACTCTCATTTTCCACCCCACAGATGTGTATGATGGCATATGTGTGTCATACATTATTTACATATACATTTATAAAAATGCACACAGTCGAAGTAAAAAAAATACATATGCCTACATGTATATACACACACTCTCAATATATGTGTGTGTACATATATATACATATATATTTCATTATATACATCATCCAAAAACCATGTGTGTCTTATCTGGCTTAGTAATTCCACCTCTGTGACTGTATCCTAAAGGCAAAACAACAACAAAAAAATCAAATGCTGTGTAAATATATAGAAAATGTGTTAAACCATCATGTATAATAACAAAAGAAACAACCTTCATGACTAACATAAGGGAATATTTAATAACCTATGATCTACCTACTCAAGAACTTGGACCTTACATGATCATGAATAATTATGATGGAAACTACATAGCAAAATGGAAAAATTATTTAAGGAAAAGGATGGAACCCAAATCTATACCTATAACTACACAAGTTTACTATGTAAAAATTAGGTATACATACAAAGACAAGAAGAGAACATTAAAAAGTTTTATAAAACAGTTACTTTCATAAAACTGTGGTAGAAGAGTAAGTGCCCTTAAACTTTTCTATTGCTGTTTATAGAAACATGTCCTTGACTAAAAGCTTTATAAGTTTCCATTTACCCTAGATATATTTAATGTATATTTTTCATATCACAGACACTCTGTAAATGTTCTCATTTTAAAACTGTGGAATTTCATTCCATCATGAGAAGGAAGGAAACAGGTGGACAGCTCAGTAGTTTTTAAACTTTTTGGTTTCATGACTCACTCAGTCTTAAAAAAATTATACGTCCCTGATTAAAGATGGTGGCGTGACAGGTGAGACAGAGGCCTCCTCCTAAAATCGCACATAATACAAAAGTTAATACAACTATCCTGAAAGAGCAACAGAAAAGAAGGCTGAGCTAGACTGCATACACCTAGAGAAAAGAATGGAGTTCACGGAACAGGGTAATGTACCAAAGCCGAGACTGGGTGGAACCCAAGCCCTTCCCCCACCCCAGCTCACAGGTAGGAGGAAGAGACTTGGAGCGGGGATGCAGTGGAGGCCTGGGGCTGTTGAAGACCTAACTCTGAAGATCTGCTCTGGGAGCACAAACCTCCACTGCATGGTGCTCTGGTGATTAGGGGGGTTGGAAAGCGAAGAATACCTGGAGAGACTGAGATTCCAGCCACTTGTGAAAAATGGGGATCCACACCCAACTGCTCTGGGACAAAAGAAAGGCAGGCAGTCTGAGAGAATTCCTAACGGCAAGAGAGCTCCTACAGGGGCAAAGATTGCACAGAGCTTACTGCTCAGGAGAAAGGACAGGTAGACAAAATTGTCTCGGTGCACTGTGCCCAGCACATTGGGAACTTTCAAGATCTTCAGGCACTCCAGCCCCCTGGCTGGCTAGGCAGCTCCACGGCCCCCATCCATGATATGCAACAGCCTTCCTCCCAGCCAGCCTGCACCTGGCGGGCAAACTGGCAAACCCGGCGCTGCCATCAGGCCAGCCAGAAGGAAGCCCTGCCTACTGCAGCTACAAATGCAAAGCATAGAAACTTATACCAAGGGTTCTGGTAGTGGTGACAGGCACAGCAGCCAGGAAGCAGGAAACAGCTATTTCCTCCCGCAAGGGAACCAACACCACTTCCCTGAAAGCCCCAAAATTGCTCCAGGGGCTGAGCAGCTCCACAGAGTAGAGCTTCTGGGAACTAGAGGGCGCCACATACAAACATGAAACATCAAAGGCACCTGGTTCAAAGCAAAATCCTACATACACCAGAAAAAGAGTCAAATGAAACCGATCTCATGAATATTCCTGAAAGCGATTTCAAAATAAAAATGATAAACATGCTTATGGAGGTACAGAAAAATATTCAGTAACTCAGGAATGAATTCCGGTAGGAGATCCAATCATTACAGAACACAGAATCAGAAATGAAACATACAATGGAAGGTTTTAAAAGAAGATTAGATCCGGTGGAGGGAATGATAAATGAAATAGAAATTAGAGAAGAGGAATACAAAGAAGCTGAGGCACAGAGATAAAAAAGGATCTCTAAGAAGAAAGAATATTGAGAGAACTATGTGACCAATCCAAAAGGAACAATATTCACGTTATAGGGGTACCAGAAGAAGAAGAGAAACAAAGAGGCATAGAAAGTGCCTTTGAAGAAGTTAATTGCTGAAAACTTCCCCAATTTGGGGAAGGACATAAGTTTCTCAGGCCATGGAGGTGCACAGATCTCCCAACACAAGGGACCCAAGGAAGACAACACCAAGACATATAATAATTAAAATGGGAAAGATCAAGGATAAGGACAGACTATTGAAAGTAGCCAGAGAGAGAAATAAGATGATACACAAAGGAAAGCCCATCAGGCTATCAACAGACTTCTCAGCAAAAACCTTACAGGCCAGAAGGGAGTGGCATGATATATGTAATGCAATGAAGCAGAAGGGCCTTGAGCCAAGAGTACTTTATTGGGCAAGATTAATATTTAAATATGAAGGAGGGATTAAACAATTTCCAGATAAACAAAAGCTGAGAACTTACCTCCCCCAAATCCTCTCTACAGTGTATTTTGGAGGGACTGCTATAGATGGAAGTGTTCCTAAGGTTTAATAGCTGTCACCAGAGGTAATAAAAAGGGATAGAAAAAGAGTAGAGATATGAAACCTGATATATAAAGAATGGACGAGGAAGAAAAGAAGAGGGAAAAAAAAGAACCTTTAGATGGTGTTTGTAATAATATATTAAGTGAGTTAAGTTAGAGTCTTAGATAGGAAGGAAGTAACCCTTGAACTTTTGGTAACCACGTATCTAAAGCCTGCAATGGCACTAAGTACATACTTATTGATAATCACCCTAAATGTAAATGGTCTGAATATACCAATCAAAAGACAGAGAGTCACTGAAAGATAAAAAAACAAGACCCAACTATATGCTGCCTACAAGAGACTCACTTCAAGCCTAAAGACATACACAGATTAAAAGTGAAGGGATCGAAAAAGATATTTCATGCAACTAATAGGCAGAAAAAAGCAGGAGTTGCAGCATTTGTATGAGACAAAATAGATTGCAAAAAAAAAAAGTCACAAGAGACAAAGAAAGCCATTACATAATGATAAAGGGGTCAAGCCAACAAGAAGATAAAACCATTATAAATATCTATGCACCTAACACAGGAGCACCTACATATGTGAAACAAATACAAACAAAATTAAAAGGGGAAATAGAATGCAATATATTCATTCTAGGCGTCTTCAACACTCCACTTACTCCAAACGACACATCAACCAGACAGAAAATAAGTAAGGAGACAGAGGCACTGAACAACACATTAGAACAGATGGACCTAACAGACATCTATAGAACTCTACACCCAAAACCAGCAGAATACACATTCTTCTCAAGTGCACATGGAACATTTTCAAGAATAGATCACATACTAGGCCACAAAAAGAGCCTCAGTAAATTCTAAAAGACTGAAATTTACCAACCAGCTTCTTGGACCACAAATGTATGAAACTAGAAATAAATTATGCAAAGAAAATGAAAAATCCCACAAACACATGGAGGTTTCACAACATGCTCCTAAATAACCAATGGAACAATGACCACATAAAAACAGAGATCAAGCAATATATGGAGGGAAACGACAACAATAATTCAACACTGCAAAATCTGTGGGATGCAGTGAAGGCCGTGCTAAGAGGGAAGTATACAACAATACAGGCTTACCTCAGGAAAGAAGAACAATCCCATATGAACAGTCTAAACTCACAATTAATGAAACTAGGAAAAGAACAAATGAGGCCCAAAGTCAGTAGAAGGAAGAACATAATAAAGATTAGAGCAGAAATAAATAAAATCAAGAAGAATAAAACAATAGACAGAATTAACAAAAGCAAGAGCTGGTTCCTTGAGAAAATAAACAAAATAAATGGACCCCTAGCCAGACCTGCCAAGAAAAAAAGAGAGTCTACGCACATAAACAGAATCAGAAATGAGAAAAGAAAAATCACTACGGACACCACAGAAATACAAAGAATGATTAGAGAATAGTATGAAAAATTACATGCTAACAAACTGGATAACCTAGAAGAAATGGACAACTTTCTAGAAAAATACAACCTTCCGAGGCTGACCCAGAAAGAAACAGAAAATCTAAACAGACCAATTACCAACAACAAAATCAAACTGGTAATCAAAAAACTACCTAAGGACAAAACCCCTGGAACAGAAGCTTCCCCGCTGAATTTTATCAAACATTTAGTGAAGAACTAATACCCATCCTCCTTAAAGTTTTCCAAGAGTAGAAGAAGATGGAATACTTTCAAACTCATTCTATGAGGCCAGCATCACTCTAATACCAAAACCAGGCAAAGACACCACAAAAAAAGAAAATTACACACCAATATCCCCGATGAACATACATGCAAAAATACTCAACAAAATAATAGCAAACCAAATTAAAAAATACATCTAAAAGACCATCCATCATGATCAAGTAGAATTTATTCCAGTGATGCAAGGATGGTACAACATTAGAAAATCCATCAACATCATCCACCACATCAAAAAAAGGGACAGAAACCACATGATCATCTCCATAGCTGCAGAGAAAGCATTTCACAAAATTCAACATCCATTCATGATAAAAACTCTCAACAAAATGGGTATAGAGGACAATTACCTGAAAGCTGTATATGACAAACCCACAGCCAACATCACACTTAACAGCGAGAAGTTGAAAGCCTTTCCTTTAAGATATGGAACAAGACAAGGATGCCCACTCTCTCCACTTTTATTCAACATAGTTCTGGAGCTCCTAGCCACAGCAATTAGATAACACAAAGAAATCAAGGGTATCCAGTTTGATAAAGAAGTTAAACTGTCCCTGTTTGCAGATGACATAATATTGTACATATAAAATCCTAAAGAATCCATTCTAAAACTACTAGAGCTAATAACAGAATTCAGCAAAGTTGCAGGATACAAAATTAATACACAGAAATATGTTGCATTCCTATACACTAACGATGAACTACCAGAAAGAGAAATCAAGAAAACAATTCCATTCACAATTGCATCAAAAAGAATAAAATACCTAGGAATAAACCTAACCAAGGAAGTGGAACACCTGTACTCTAAAAACTATAAGTTACTCATGAGAGAAATTAAAGAAGATATCAATAAATGGAAACACATTCCATGCTCAATGATAGGAAGAATTACTATTGTCAAAATGGCCATCCTGCCTAAAGCAATCTACAAATTCAGTGCTATCCCTATCAAAATCCCAATAGCATTCTTCAAAGAACTAGAGCAAATAGTTCTAAAATTCATATGGAACCACAAAAGACCCTGAATAGCCAAAGCAATCCTAAGAAGGAAGAATTAAGTTCGGAGATTATGCTCCCCAACTTCGAGCTCCACTACAAAGCCACAGTAATCAAGATAATTTGGTACTGGCACAAGACAGAACAGACCAATGGAACAGACTACAGAGCCCAGAGATAAACCCAACCATTTATGGTCAATTAATATACAATAAAGGAGCCATTGACATACAACAGGGAAATGACAGCCTCTTCAACAACAGGTGTTGGCAAAACTGGAGAGCTACATCCAAGAGAATGAAATTGGATTATTGTTTAACCCCATACACAAAAGTAAACTCGAAATGGATCAAAGACCTGAATGTAAGTCATGAAACCATAAAACTCTCAGAAGACAACATAGGCAAAAATCTCCTGAATATAAACATGAGCAACTTCTTCCTGAAGGCATCTCCTCAAGCAAGAGAAACAAAAGCAAAAATGGATACATGGGACTACATCATGCTAAAAAGCTTCTATATGGCAAAGGATACCATCAGTGGAACACAAAGGCATCCTATAGTATGGGAGAATATATTTGTAAATGTCATATCCGACAAGGGGTTAACATCCAAAATATATAAAGAACTCACATGCCTCAACACCCAAAAAGCAAATAACCCAATTAAAAAATGGGCGGGGGATATAAACAGACACTTCTCCAAAGAAGAAATTCAGATGGCCAACAGGCACATGAAAAGATGCTCCACATTGCTAGTCGTCAGAGAAATGCAAATTAAAACCACAATGAGATATCACCTCACACCAGTTAGAATGGCCAGTATCAAAAAGACTAAGAACAACAAATGAGGATGTGTAGAAAGGGGAACCCTCCTACACTGTTGGTGAGAATGTAAGCTAGCTCAACCATTGTGGAAAGGAATACAGAGGTTCCTCAAAAAACTAAAAAGAGAAATACCATTTGATCTGGGAATCCCACTCCTAGGAATTTACCCAAAGAATAAAAGTTCTCAGATTCAAAAAGACATATGCACCCCTATGTTTATCACAGCACTTTTTACAACAGCCGAGAAACGGAAGCAACCCAAGTGTCCATGAGTAGACGAATGGCTAAAGAAGATGTGGTACATATACACAATGCAATACTATTCAGTCGTGAGAAGAAAACAAATCCTACCATTTGCAACAACATGGATGGAGCTGGAGGATATTATGCTCGGTGAAATAAGCCAGGCAGAGAAAGACAAGTGCCAAATGATTTCCCTCATCTGTGGAGTATAACAATGAAGCAAAACTGAAGGAACAAAACAGCAACAGACTCACAGACTCCAAGAAGGGCCTAGCAGTTACTAAAGGGGAGGTGTTGGGGAGGGAGGGAGAATGGGATTTAGGGGTATTGTTTAGTACACATAGTGTGGGGGGTTACGGGGAAGACAGTGTAACACAGAGAAGGCAAATAGTGAATCTGTGGCATCTTACTACACTGATGCACAATGACTGCAATGGGGTATAGGTGGGGACTTGATAATATGAGTAACTGTAGTAACCACATTGTTTTTTCATGTGACACCTTTGTAAGAGTGTACATCTATAATACCTTAATAAAAAAAATTATAGGTCCCTAAAAAGCTTTGTTTATGTAAGTTATATCAGTCAGTAATTACAATATTAGAAATTAAAACTGATCATTTTTAAGTGTTTAAATTCATTTAAGTCAATAATAAACTCATTAAATATGCACAAACACATTTTTTAATGAAAAGTAGATTGTTTAACAAAATGACAAATTTAATGAGGTGAGTGGTATGGTTTCACATTTTTATAAATCTCTTTACTGTCTAGCTAAACAAAACAACTGGATTCTCATAACTTGTCTGCATTCAGTGGGTTGGGATACACTGATGCAATGTATATGAAGAAAATACAGCTTCACACAGATACGTGTTACAAAAGAGAGAAGTATTTTAATAACCATTAGAGATAATGGTACATTTTCTTATTTTAATACATCAAAACTTGACAAGTGGTTTTTTCATAGTCTCTTAGGTAAACTGGTCTAACACTTTGAGTGGTAATACAGTTGTCATTTGGAAAATGGAAATGACATTTCACTATATATCATCAAAAAAACATATTCATGAATGTCACTACTCATCTCACCAGAAAAGTGTTTAAGTAACAGAAGCGGATAGCCTCATCATGGACTCAAATTTTCTAAAATTCTAATTTTTCATTTGAAAACTTAAATTTTGTCAGTGGCAACAAATACTATTCATTTTCCTTGAAGTGACTGGCTCATCACTTCTGCAAAAATGGTTGTCAAATAACCACTGTTTGTCAATTATTCTCTCAGGTAAAAATAGCGTTCCACAAAAAAAGAGGTTCCCTCTGCTTGCAATGCAAAGAGCGGCATATCTTCCTTGAGCATCCATCCTTCGTTGGTATGCAGCAGATGTGTTTTATGCATAATTCCTATTTCATCACAAGGACTACTCAGAAGACTTACCTACTCAAGGGTTGAGAGTTACAATTAGTAATACCTGTTTCATCAAAGACATTTGTCAGTGGTACTGGCATTTTATTTTACTGTGTATGCATGCTGGTGAAGAATATGATAATCAGTGCCGGTGCTATACCCTTGACTTTTACTCAGGCACCAGCAGTTTTACCCTCATTGATAGTGTACCACCTTAGGGACCCCCAAGGGTCCATAGGCCATACTTAGAGAACTTGTGAGCTAACCAAAGAGGCTTCTTAAATAGCTAGGATGTAGCCGAGCCAGGACTTAAACCAAGCTCTGTCGACACTGACGTTTACAATCTCCTCACTAGATTACACTGTATAAATGCTTTTCAGCACTCTATGCTTGCCAGCATTTTGTGAGTTTATTTATACTCATAATCCAATCTTCCATTTCCAGAACTGGCCCAAGGGGAAGACAACTGTACAAGTACAAAAGGATATATATATTACAGTTGATTTATCAAAGACTTTAGAAGCTCAAGTCTGATGTTTTTGATTAGCAATTGTTTTAAAGGGTCAAGTACAACAGAAACAATCTTCAGTTTAGTAGTAGTCTTAAAATAATATGGGCTATCGAGCACCCCAATGAGTTTCAAATCTCAGGTCTGTCCTTTAGTAGTTGTGCACGTTTGGGCTAATTATTCCATCTTTCAGTCTCAGTTTCTTTTTCTACAAAATGATCCAATTTCATAGAACTCTTGAAAAAATTTGACATGGAATATGTTAAAAAATACTTTCTTAACCTCAAAACACAAGATAAATGTTAGTAAGAACTGTACATTTGCCGGGAGGTATATATATAAAGAGAAGTACAATTTTTTTATTTTAAATAATTTTAGTTGTTTGAAGTTTCTCTAACTTCCTGACTTTTGACCATGGCTGTAATTTATATGTTGAAAGTCCTTGATAACACAGTTAACTCCTCAAATTTAATATTTAACCATGGGAAAACATTACGTGTTTTATTACAGCTCTGAGGAATGTGTTAAAGCATTAATATCTTTTATGTTAGCAAAATACATATGTTTACTATATTTTTGGAAAGAATATATGGAAAGTTTAGGAAAATCCCTTCTGAAGAATACTCCAGAGAACTAGAATTTTAACAGATCAAAGAAGATATAATGGGGTCTCTATTTAGATTGCTAACAAGCAGATGTCAGATTTATTACAACTTCAACCATCCAGGGAACAGATTGAAAAACCAGAAAGAAAAGAGCCCTTTCAGTAGCCATTAAGACTTTACTCATGGAACAGCTCCTCATCACAACCAATTTATACACATTTCTGTTCCTCTAGACAATCATATTTAAGGCAGGAAATTGCATAGATGAAAGTAAGTCCTGTTGGCCTTCATAAGTATTATATTGTTCATATTACATGTCTTACAGCCCAATTCCACTGTATGCATATAGTAGGCTATGAGTGTCCTGTTCAGCTTTAACTTCCCAGTAAAACAAAACAAAACAATACTCTACAAATACACAGAAGGTTTCCAACTAGGCTAAAAACTAACAGTACAAATCTAAAAATGAGGTGTGCGTTTCCTGTCACAACTTTAAAACTCTTAAAAACAAACAAAACCCAGCAATCGAAAAAAATGAACTAAATCTTTCTCACTCCATTCTAACAGTGACTTGCTGGGAAATTACGCATCACCATTTTTATCTTTCTGAATCTTTGCTATTCCCATTTCACTAAGGAAAAATGATACATTTTCAATAAAATATTACATAAGTGAACAAAGTAAACAGAAATGAATGGAATGAATAAAAAATTAGCATTTAAAACCAAAGCATCTCCTATTAATCATAGTAACTGTCCACATTTGTTTTATATCTCCCCTTTCCACACAGCAATAATGCTGCATTCTGTTTACTTTGAAAGTATAATTTCAACAAACTTTATGAATAATTTGAATAATTTGACCACTTTGATTCACTGTAACAGTAAGCAGGAATCATTAGTGTCACACAGATTGAAGCAACCTGACCAACCACCAATTGTTTATTCAGCACACATGGGCTAGAGACAGTAGAAAAACTAAGTATCTGCTCATGAAATATTACCTGTCCGTGTATGTCTCCACACACTGTTACTGGTGTCGATACTGGCTGGAC
Organism: Manis javanica; assembly: GCF_040802235.1. Lineage (NCBI taxonomy): Eukaryota > Metazoa > Chordata > Mammalia > Pholidota > Manidae > Manis > Manis javanica. The sequence goes on along the minus strand of NC_133157.1, from coordinate 9,667,167 downwards.
ATTTGACTCTTCCAAGAGGAGATCACAAACATAGTCACAAAGCCGCTGTAAGAAGAGAAAATAAAATGCAATCTTTTACTATAATATTAAAACTAAGGATCAAATGCAAAAAAATGTAAGAATTGATATGCACATTGTTTCATAGGAAGGAAAATTACCCTTTGAAGACACTGGGATTCAATTTCTGTCAGCTTTCACCGTCATAAAGCCTAAGATTGATAAGATTCCAAAACGCAAACTCCCTGGCTACATGAACAATGGACTGAATAAGACAGCTTTACCAGGAACTGTAAAATTATGTTTTTCACCAAAAAATGTAAGAGCAAATAATTTAACAGGGTTAGGTTTTAATATGCTGATTTTTGAAGTAAATTGCAAGCCATACACTTCATATATGACCCAGTAATTACACTCTTGGCAATGAAAATGTATGTTCACATAAATAAATGTCCTTAGAAACTAAGTTCATAATAGCCCCAACACTGGAAATGAATTAGTTGTCCTTCAACAATGAATAGTTAGACAAATTGTGGTACATCCATACGTCGGAAGACTATTCAGCAATAAAAAGAAATAAACTATTGACACACAACAAACTGAATAAATCTCAAGGGAATTTATGCTACGTGGGAAAAAAAACTACCCAAAAAAGGTTATATACTGTATGATTCCATTTATAAAATATTCTTGAAATGACAAATTTATAGAAATGGGAGACCAGATTAGTGTTGGCCAGGGGTTCAGGAACTAGGGGCTGCAAGAGGGAACTGAGTGTGGTTATAAAAGGACAGGAGGAATCCTTGTGGTGTAACTGTGTCTTGATTGTAGTGCTGCATATGTTGAGATTACAGATCTAACAAAATACACAGAACTAAATACACGCACAAATTAGTACAGTAAAACTGAAGAAATTTGAACAAGATCATGGATTGTATTAGTGTCAATATCCTGGCTGTGGTATTTATACTATAGTTCTAACAAGACACTACTACTAGAAAAAACTGGGTAAAAGGTAGATGGGATCTCTCTATTATTTCTCACAACTGCATATAAATCCACAATTATTTCAAAATAAAAAGGTTAACTAAAGTTAATTATTAAATGTAAATCTAAAATTGGGGAGTCACTCTAGTTTTTAAAAAGAACTTTAAAGGTTTGCATTAAAATTTTTTTCTCTTCTGAAAACAATCAAATCAACAGATTTCATAGAAGGAAAATGATTTTCACAGCAGCGCTCTGGAGAAGTGTATAGTCCTACTATGTAAAGAACTAGAGGGGATCCTACCTTCCATCTGAGACCAGTTTATATTAGTCAGAGGAGGCCCTGCTGCATTTTATGATAGGTCTGCCAAGAGAAGAGAAATTTAACTACTGTATATACCACTCCTTCAACACCAAATGCAATGGTGTATTTTTTCCCTATGTATACTTATAACAAAAACAATAATATACACAGCAGTAATAGTAGTATAACTTCATTTGGGTTCCCAGACCTGATTCCAATGTGTGTTAAGTATGTGGGAGGGGGACTTCCCATACATACTAACACCAAGCAATTCTCGAACACCAGCAGGATGCTGGAGAACTCAACTTAATTCTTATGCTATCTGCAAAGAGACAGCACCAGATTCCCCAAGTTAAGGGTTCTGTCCTACAAGACTGCCATCCACCCTCCACCAGTTCCCTGTGCTTCTGACCTGCCGGCTACAGATTGGAGGTTCCCACAACCTCCCACTTAGGTTCAATTAATTTGCTAGAGGAGCTCACAGTACTCAGGAAAACACTTAACGTTTACTAGTTTAATAAAGGATTCCATAAAGGATACAAGTTAACAGCCAGATGAAGAGATACATAGGGCAAGGTCTCAAATAAAGGAGTTTCTACCCTGGTGGAGCTTGGGGCCTGGCTCAGTGGCATATGGAGGTGTTCCGGTTTCCCAAGGTTAGAAGCTTTCTTCCACCAAGCAGCAGGATCCAAATGAGCAGAGCACACAAGGCAGAGCAGAGCACTGACACAATGACAAGCTCTTCTCAGGGGCTTTTATGGGGGCTTCTCTGCATAGTCATGATTGACTAATTATTGGCCATTGGCTGATTTAGCCTCCAGCCCCTGCCCTTGGGTGGGGGGTACAAAGTCTCTCATTAACGTAACACAACATTCATTTCACCTTTAAGACTTTTGCAGTGTTTTCAGGAATTGTGGATGAAGTCCAAATATACCTGGCAAATATATATTTGGTCATATGAATGACCAAATATTTATTTTTTATGACTTATAAAATCACAACTACACAAGTATAATGAAATGATTTTAAGCAGTAGTAAGGAATCTAAATGCTACAATTTACTTAAATATATGAAAGACACACTTTAACAGTTATAGCTACAATACTTTACACAGGCATGTGCAGGAGAGAACTCACAATGGGTGGGGCAGGAAGAGGAGGAAAAAAGGTTCCCCAAATAAAATGGGAGGAAAGAGAGCTGCTTAAAAACTTTCCAAATAAGAAAAGGATTAAAGATGGTGGCGTGAGAGGAGAGACAGAGGCTTCCTCCTAAAACAGGATACAATTAGAAAATATGGTTGGCACAACTAATCCTGAGAGAGCAACAGGAAAGAGGACAGCATCAGACTGCACACACCTGGAGAAAAGAGCAAACCTCACCGAACGGGGTAACGTACCAGAGCTGTGGCTCCGCGGGACCCAAGCCCTTCGCCCACTCCAGCTCACTAGCAGGAGGAAGAGAAACGGAGCAGGGAGGGAGTAGAAGGTTTGGGACTGATGAATACCTAGCTCGGGAGATCTGCGCTGGGAGCACAAACCTACATTTCATGGTACTTTCATCATACTCTTCTGATTAAGGGGTTGGAAAGTTGGGACAGGCGGAATTCCTGGGGAGACTGGGATTCCGGCCGCTTGTGGAAAGCAGGGATCCATATCCGGCTGCTCTGGGACAAAAGCTTATTATACCTGTGTGCTTGGCACACTAGATCAGGCAGTGGAGACAGGCACAGCAGCCGGGAAGCAGGGAACAGCTCTTTCCTCCAACCAGGAACCAATACTGCTCCCCGGCGACCCCCAACATTGCTTCAGGGGCTGAGCAGCTCCAGAATACAGCTTCTGGACACTAGAGGGCGCCATATACAAATATGAAACGCCAAAGAAACCTGGTCCAGAGTAAAATTATTAATACAACACCTGAGAAAGATTTAAATGATATGGACTTCGTGACTCTTCCTGAAGGGGAGTTCAAAATGAAAATCATCAACATGCTAATAGAGGTACGCAAAGACATCCAAGAACTCAGGAATGAATTCAGGTTGGAAATCCAATCATTGAACAGCACGATGGACAGTATTAAAAGCAGGTTGGATACAGTAAAGGAGATGATAAATGAAATAGAAACTCGAGAAGAGGAATACAAAGAAGCTGAGGCACAGAGAGAAAAAAGGATCTCTAAGAATGAAAGAATATTGAGAGAACTGTGTGACCAATCCACATGGAACAATATTCGCATTATAGGGATACCAGAAGAAGGAGAGACAGAGAAAGGGATAGAAAGTGTCTTTGAGGAGGTAGTTGCTGAAAACTTCCCCAATCTGGGGAAGGAGATAGTCTCTCAGGCCATGGAGATCCACAGATCTCCCAACACAAGGGACCCAAGGAAGACAACACCAAGACACATAGTAATTAAAATGGGAAAGATCAAGGATAAGGACAGACTGTTAAAAGCAGCCAGAGGCAGAATTAAGATCACATACAAAGGAAAGCCCATCAGACTAACATCAGACTTCTCAGCAGAAACCTTACAGGCCAGAAGGGAGTGGCATGATGTATTTAATGCCATGAAGCAGAAGGGCCTGGAACCAAGATTACTTTATCCAGCAAGATTATCATTTAAATTTGAAGGAGGGATTAAACAATTTCCAGATAAGCAAAAGTTGAGAGAATTTAACCTCCCACAAACCATCTCTACAGTCTATTTTGAGGGACTGCTATAGATGGAAGTGTTCCTAAGGTTGAACAGCTGTCACCAGAGGTAACAAAACCACAGTAAAGAAAGTAGAACAGCTAATTACTAAGCAAGTACAAAATTAAATTAACTATCCCCAAAGTCAATCAAGGGATACACAAAAAGTACAGAATATGATACCTAATACATAAAGAATGGAGGAGGAAGAAAAAGGAGGAGAAACAGAAAAGAACCTTTAGATTGTGTTGCAACAGCATACTAAATGAGTTAAATTAGACTCTTAGATAGTAAGGAAATTAACCTTGAACCTTTGGTAACCACGAATCTAAAGCCTGCAATGGCAATAAGTACATACCTATCAATAATCACCCTAAATGTAAATGGACTGAATGCACCAATCAAAAGACACAGAGTCACTGAATGGATAAAAAAACAAGACCCATCTATATGCTGCTTACAAGAGACTCACCTCAAACCCAAAGACATGCACAGACTAAAAGTCAAGAGATAGAAAAAGATATTTCATGCAAACAACAGGGACAAAAAAGCAGGTGTTGCAGTACTAGTAACAGACAAAATAGACTTCAAAACAAAGAAAGTAACAAGAGATAAAGAAGGACATTACATAATGATAAAGGGGTCAATCCAACAAGAAGATATAACCATTATAAATATATATGCACCCAACACAGGAGCACCAGCATATGTGAAACAAATACTAACAGAACTAAAGGAGGAAATGGAATGCAATGCATTCATTTTAGGAGACTTCAACACACCATTCACTCCAAAGAACAGATCTACCAGACAGAAAATAAGTCACAACACAGAGGCACTGAACAACACACTAGAACAGATGGACCTAATATACATCAATAGAACTCTACATCCAAAAGCAACAGGATACACATTCTTCTCAAGTGCACATGGAACATTCTCCACAATAGACAGACCACATACTAGGCCACAAAAAGAGTCTCAATAAACTCAAAAAGATTGAAATTATACCAACCAACTTTTCAGACCACAAAGGTATAAAACTAGAAATAAATTGTAAAAAGAAAGCAAAAAGGCCCATAAACACAGGGATGTTTAACAACATGCTCCTAAATAATCAATGGATCAATGACAAAATTAAAATTGAGATCCAGCAATATATGGAAACAAATGACAACAACAACACAAAGCCCCAACTTCTGTGGGATGCAGCGAAAGCAAACTTAAGAGGAAAGTATATAGCAATCCAGGCATATTTAAAGAAGGAAGAACAAACCCAAATGAATGGTCTAACACCAAAATTATCAAAATTGGAAAAAGAAGAACAAATGAGGCCTAAAGTCAGCAGAAGGAGGGATATAATAAAGATCAGAGAAGAAATAAACAAAATTGAGAAGAATAAAACAATAGCAAAAATCAATGAATCCAAGAGCTGGTTCTTAGAGAAAATAAACAAAATAGATAAGCCTCTAGCCAGACTTATTAAGAGGAAAAGAGAGTCAACACATATTGACAGAATTAGAAACGAGAAAGGAAACATCATGATGGACCCCACAGAAATACAAAGAATTATTAGAGACTACTATGAAAACCTATATGCTAACAAGCCAGAAAACCTGGAAGAAATGGACAATTTCCCAGAAAAATACAACCTTCCAAGACTGACCAAGGAAGAAACACAAAATCTAAAAAAACCAATTACCAGCAAGGAAATTGAAGCAGTAATCAAAAAACTACCCAAGAAGAAAACCCCCAGGCCAGATGGATTTACCCCGGAATTTTATCAGACATACAGAGAAGACATAATACCCATTATTTTTAAAGTTTACCAAAAAACAGAAGAGAAGGGAATACTCCCAAACTCATTCTATGAAGCCAACAACACCCTAATGCCAAAACCAGTCAGAGACCCCACCAAAAAAGAAAATTACAGACCAATATCCCTGATGAACATAGATACAAAAATACTCAACAAAATATTAGCAAACCAAATTCAAAAATATATCAAAAGGATCATACACCATGACAAAGTGGGATTCATCTCAGGGATGCAAGGATGGTACAACATTCGAAAATCCATTAACATTATCCAACACATAAACAAAAAGAAGGACAAAAACCACATGATCATCTCCATAGATGCTGAAAAGGCATTCGACAAAATTCAACATCCATTCATGATAAAAACTCTCAACAAAATGGGTATAGAGGGCAAGTACCTCAACATAATAAAGGCCATATATCATAAACCCACAGCCAACATCATACTGAACAGTGAGAAGCTGAAAGCTTTTCCTCTGAGATCAAGTACAAGACAGGGATGCCCACTCTGCCCACTGTTATTCAACATAGTACTGGAGGTCCTAGCCACGGCAATTAGACAAAAAAAAGAAATACAAGGAATCCAGATTGGTAAAGAAGAAGTTAAATTGTCACTATTTGCAGATGACGTGATACTGTACATAAAAAACCCTAAAGACTCCACTCCAAAACTACTAGAACTGATATCGGAATTCAGCAAAGCTGCAGGATACAAAATTAACACACAGAAATCTGTGGCTTTCCTATACACTAACAATGAACTAATAGAAAGAGAAATCAGGAAAACAATTCCATTCACAATTGCATCAAAAAGAATAAAATACTTAGGAATAAACCTAACCAAGGAAGTGAAAGACCTATACCCTGAAAACTACAAGACACTCAAGAGAAATTAAAGAGGACACTAATAAATGGAAACTCATCCCATGCCCTTGGAAGAATCAATATCGTCAAAATGGCCATCCTGCCTAAAGCAATCTATAGATTCGATGCAATTCCTATCAAACTACCAACAGCATTCTTCAATGAACTGGAACAAATAGTTCAAAAATTCACATGGAAACACCAAAGACCCCGAATAGCTAAAGCAATCCTGAGAAGGAAGACTGAAGTGGGGAGGATCTCACTCCCCAACTTCAAGCTCTACTACAAAGCCACAGTAATCAAGACAATTTGGTAGTGGCACAAGAACAGAGCCACAGACCAATGGAACAGAATAGAGACTCCAAACATTAACCCAAACATACATGGTCAACTAATATTTGATAAAGGAGCCATGGACATACAATGGGGAAATGACAGTCTCTTCAACAGATGGTGCTGGCAAAACTGGACAGCTACATGTAAGAGAATGAAACTGGATCACTGTCAACCCCACACACAAAAGTAAATTCGAAATGGATCAAAGAACTGAATGTAAGTCATGAAACAATAAAACTCCTAGAAAAAAACATAGGCAAAAATCTCTTGGACATAAGCATGAGTGACTTCTTCATGAACATATCTCCCTGGGCAAGGGAAACAAAAGCAAAAATGAACAAGTGGGACTATATCAAGCTGAAAAGCTTCTGTACAGCAAAGGATACCATCAATAGAACAAAAAGGTACCCTACAGTATGGGAGAATATATTCATAAATGACAGATCCGATAAAGGGTTGACATCCAAAGTATATAAAGAGCTCATGCACCTCAACAAACAAAAACAAATAATCCAATTAAAAAATGGGCAGAGGAGCTGAACAGACAGTTCTCCAAACAAGAAATTCAGATGGCCAACAGACACATGAAAAGATGCTCAACATTGCTAGTCATCAGAGAAATGCAAATTAAAACCACAATGAGATATCACCTCACACCAGTTAAGGATCACCACCATCCAAAAGACAAATAACAACAAATGTTGGCGAGCTTGTGGAGAAAGGGGAACCCTCTGACACTACTGGTGGGAATGTAAATTAGTTCAACCATTGTGGAATACAGTATGGAGGTTCCACAAAAAGCTAAAAACAGACATACCACTTGACCCAGAAATTCCACTTCTAGGAATTTACCCTAAGAATGCAGCAGCCCAGTTTGAAAAATACAGATGCACCCCTATGTTTATAACAGCACTATTTACAATAGCCAAGAAATGGAAGCAACCTAAGTGTCCATCAGTAGATGAATGGATAAAGAAGATTATGGTACATATACACAATGGAATATTATTCAGCCATAAGAAGAAAATAAATCCTACCACTTGCAGCAACATGGATGGAGCCAGAGGGTATTATGCTCAGTGAAATAAGCCAGGTGGAAAAAGACAAGTATCAAATGATTTCACTCATATGTGGAGTATAAGAACAAAGAAAAAAACTGAAGGAACAAAACAGCAGATTCACAGAACCCAAGAATGGACTAACAGTTAACAAAGGGAAAGGGACTGGGGAGGATGGGTGGGAAGGCAGGGGCAAGGGAGGAAAAGGGGCATTACAATTAGCAGACATAATATAGTGGTGGGAGGCACGGGGAGGGCTATACAACACAGAGAAGACAAGTAGTGATTCTACAGCATCTTACTATGCTGATGCACAATGACTGTAATGGGGTATGTGGTAGGGACTTGATGATGGGGGGAGTCTAGTAACCATAATGTCGCTCATGTAATTGTAGATTAATGATACATATATACATAGATAGATAGATAGATAATTTAGCGGCCCACCTGTGTATACTCTTTAAAAGATTAAAATGTTACCCAAACAAATCTATAAGCAAGATGGCCTCTAGAAAGGCTTGTCCTCACTCTGCATTATCCTGCCCTCCTTTCCTAATTGCTTTTTTTCCAAATTGCACTTTAATGTCATGCCATTAACCTGCAGAAAGGAACACTATAGGAAACAGTCCTCTATGGTGCTTACCCATTACATAGACTATAAACAAAGTAGAGGATGCTGGGATTAAACAGTGGTCTCCAGGGGGGACCCAGGGGAGGAATGTCTCTTTGCTCCCTCTATCAGACAGAGATGAGATTTCCCTGAGAAGACTGTTTTCATCATTTTACAGACTGAATTTTTAATTGATCAATTTCCATCTTTTGGTAGGCTCCTAGAAAGTTTAGGGCCTAATCTCAAAGAAGTAACCTGGTCATCACAGCTTTTACTTTACATACAATTCTTACTTTTACTGTTGGCTCCATCTTGGTTTCCTATCTGTATTTTCTCTTTTGTCTCATTTTTCTTACTTATTCTAAACATTATATACCTTGCTATGTTTTTTGTAATCACTCTCTAACCTTTCTGAAACAAAGTGAGCTATCAATTAATTATCATTTTGAAACTAATCACAGCACTGATTCCTGAGGGTCTCCATGGTTCCCATATTTGAATGTGCCAGAATTCACACTCACATATGACTGGCTCTCCTAGCCCAGAATACCTCATGACCTGCAAGTCACCCCTGGTGACTGGCCCATACCCCCAGTGCTAATCAGACCATAAACTAAACAACATTACCGTGACATCCTGCCAATTTCTGGAGAACACATGTAAACTACCTAAGTAGCATCTTCAACCCAAGGTCAAGCATGCTAATTTGAGTAAAATAAGTTGCCTCCTCTAACTGCCAGTTCTGCGGCCCCCACTGAGGATTTAGAGCTAAGTGTCTAAGCCAAAGCCAATGCATCTCTCCAAATCAGCAATATCTTAACAGGATCAAGCCAAGCACACAGAAAAATAAGAAAACTATGAAATCTCAGTACAAACTCTACATTAAGTCATGTAACTACACACACAGTGACCTCATAGAGCCCAGTCCTGCCATGGGAGACACACATAGCCCTCCCCTCCCAAGTCTGCTGCTTCGTTTGCAGGAAGTGTGGTTTCCCTACCGCTACAAAACAGTCACTGATGCTAGGTTCTCAGTCTTATCCCAGATTTAGGACAAACTACCCCTATCTCTGGTAATGAGTGGAAATCCAAGATGACAATGGTATGCTCTCCCTAACAACACAAAACAACATACCTGTATCTTCATTCTAAACGAGAGTTTCTCACCCACAACACAGCTGGTAATTCCTTGTTGTCGGGGACTGTCCTGTGCATTACAGAATGTTTATCAATATTTCTGTCCTTATCACACACTAGATGCCCACAGAAGCCCCCCAGCTGTGATCATCAAAAAATGTCTAGGGACAAAATCACTCCCTTTTGAGCACTGGTCTAGACCTTTTTCCTGAGCTTAATACTATTAAAATAATGTTTGGAGCACATTTGGCAATCAGTATTTATTACCCAAACAATCTGTGTATCCAACAGTTTTCTGGACATCTCTGCCTCAATGTCTTAACAACTTCTCAAATTCATTACAGCTCAAACCAAATTCCTTTACAATACCTGATATAGTTATAGTATTACTGAGTAATTCATACCAGGAAACTAAGAGATTACACTGACCTCTTCTCTCTCTCACTTAACCTAGACCTAATCTGCCAACAGGTCCTATTATACCTCTTCATTTCCTTTTAAACACCACAATTACATGTCACTACCTTACTTCAAGATCTCACTTCACCTGGCCTATTCATTCTACAACATTTTTGTCCCATTCCAATTCATGGTTCATAATGCTCAGAGAATAATATTTCAAAACCTACTCTCATGTCTTCCTTTAGAATCTCTCAAGGGCACTTCTCTGTCTATGGCAGAATTTCCAAAACTCCACTCAGATACCATCTCTATGATTGTGTCATATTCCTACCACATACAAGAGTGTATCCCTGTAATAGTTTTCTTTGAATCTACTTTTCACTTTAGTTAGCCACATTTTAAACAATATCACATGGTCACAGTATGACTTGTTTTTCCCTAAAATACAAAAAACACTTCTAAGTGTTTATCCATGTACCACCTAAAAGATAAAAATCCAAGTTCATCAGCCTAGTTTTTCATGATTTAACCTGTGCCTGTCTTCCTAACACCACCTCCAGTCATACCAAACTACTTCAAGTTCCCTGAACCAGTCACGCTCTTCCAGATTAAGCTATACCCCTGCACACGGTATTTTTTCTGCTTCCATGTTTGTCCCCCTGTACAGGCTCTGTTCATTCTTTCACTGTTCCTCCTTCGTGAAATCACCTCTACCTCCAGAGTTAGATGCTGCTGCTTCTGGACAGCGCTCTATTACATAGCACTTAGCGCACCATGCAATGACTGTTTACCTCTCTACCTCCCTTACTTTGAGTGACCCTCAAAGGCACAGAGAAGTACCAGATTCTATCTCTAGCACCCACAGGAACAGTACTTGACAAACGGAGACAGCCAAAGAAATGTTTGTTGTAAAGCAGAGTACAGAGTTGATTCAACAAACCTTAACTGATTGTCTATCACATACAAGGCAGTGCAGAGGAAAATAATAAACAAGATATGACCCTGGCCCTCAAGAAGCTTGTAGTCTAATGGTGGAGACAGACATCTTTCCTATCTTACAAAACAGAACACTGTAAGTGGTAAAATGGAGCAATAAAGTGCAATGGGGCAAAGGTCAGTACAGAGAAGAATGGGAATTTTTAATAGCAAATAAATCAGGTATGTATCTGCTGAGTCACTATGGTGAAAATTAGACATCAAACCTGACTGATTATCTAATCCGCCTTACACAAGAATTATGTCAATGTAGAGTGGACATGAAGGTGCTCTGAAAACTCTAAGTAGCTATATAAATCCTAATCATTGCTAATAATTCTGATTGTGGAATACAGGAGCCCTACCTGAAGAAAGTGCCATCTGAGCTAGACTTCAAAAGGAGCATGAACGGTACTGTATAGAGAAATCACAAGCGGTAGTTTTGGACAAGAACCCTGGAGCCAGACTGCCTAGGTCTGAATCAATTACAGCTCCTCCACTGACTTACTAGCTGTATGACTTTGGAAAGTTATTTAATCTGTCTGGGCTTCAGTTACCTATCTGTAAAATGCAGTAAATCTTAGCATCCAACTCACAGAGTATTAAATGATTTAATATTTGTGCTATGTAAGAATAAAATAAGTAGGTGAAAGAGACTGAAAAGAAGAAAAGCAGGGAAGTACAGGGCATGTTGTCAGAAGAAAGCAGTCCAATGTGCTTAGAGTAGAAGGTAAAAAGAAAGGTTATGAAGTAGAAGACATACCCAGAAAAGCATATTTGCCATCCTAAAAAGGCTATTAACTATATTAGAAAGAGGTCTGCACAAGGAAGCTTTCCAACGTAATTCACTGATTAGCAGGACATCCTCTATGAAACTCAAGATTCCTGTTCAGTAAAGGTACAGAACTAGGCAAACTCTAACTCTCTCAACTCTGAAATTCCAAGAAAGGGACTGGGGTGTCATTAGAAGTGTGCACTGTCCTACATAACACCAACAGCCACAGGTAGCTATTGAGCATCTGAAATACAGCTGGTCTGAATTGGGATGTGTTGTAAGTTAAAATATACACCACATTTCATACACTTGGTGCAAAAAAAGAGCAAAATATTACTTTAATAATTTTATATTGATTACATGTTAAAACTGGGTTAAATATTACTAAAATTAATCTGTTTCTTTTTACTTTTTATAAATGTGACAATTTGAGTCTCACATTTCTGAGCATTTTATTTCTATTGGGCAGCACTGTTATAACAATTTTCAGAAGACATAGGAGAATGTGAACAAAACATCAGGCACTATCAGAAAGGGTCTGGAAAACACAGAAAACACTCTTAAAACCCTATGCAAAGTCACAGTGTGTCCCTAACTGTGGTACTGTATTTGATTTTCCTTGCATTACCTTTAGAAAGATACACTGTAAAAAAACAACTCAGGTACACAGAATGATCAATAAGACAGGCAAAAAGGGGAGTGACAAGACTAACAGGTTAGAGATGATGAGAATCTATAAAATCAGATGGAGGCTGAATGAGGAGGTGTGAAAGGCTATTCGCCAAGCTCAGAAAGGAGCAAGGACTTTGGAGGTTTATGGAGGCATTTCAGAGGTACAATTTCGCAGAGCAGGTAACCAGAAAGACTCAGAGATGGCTCAGACTAAGCATAAAAGTGCATTCCAAAAAGATTATGTTATTAATCCACAGAAGTGGTTACTATGGAATTACACAATTCCTTCCTTGTGTTACATCCCTGAGATAGTATTCTCCCAACCCCTACACCACAGTAACTGTCTTCAGTTCCTCAGCAGAAAACCTCAGTGTGCAATTTCTTTACTTATATGTCACCTTGAAGAACTGTCCGAGATATCAGCCACTCTCCAAAGTCAGATCAGACAATCTGCCAAAATATTTGCATATTCAGTAAGCCTGCCTTTTATCATTCATTCTTCCACTTGGCCAGATATGGAATCTGTATCTCCTATGATCTGCTCTGAAATCTTTATAATGGATGAGAATCACATGAACTCTTTAAGGTTATGCCTTGTTCCACTCACTTTCACATATTTCATCCTTATTATTTCACAACAGTATGTAGACTTAATCCAGTACTACTGATCTGACCATTTCCAATTCAGATACAGAGAAATCCTGATTAGATCCAGAACATCCTTTCCATTTATTTTACTTAGTACCTCCAACTTCTAGTCAATTTAAAAACAAAGGTGAATTTCTGTTTTCTTTTCTACCAAAACAAGTGTTTTTCATAATCATCATAAGTGGCCCCAATGATTTCTTCCCTGATAAAATCTTTTATTTTGGCATTAAAGCCTCAGAAAAGGTGTTCCTGGAATACTTTCATGGCCTGCCTAATTTTAGTGTGCACTTCATGTTGAGACATAACAACAAAATCAAATTTCTTTAAATACACCAGAGATCAGCAGCACAAGCAAATTAATCTGATCAAAACATTTCTGAGAAGACAAGCCTCCACTTACAGAGAATTCAGAATTCTTTTTTTTCCCAGTAGTTATCCAGAATATTTAAAAATAAAAACTTTATTAAGAAATAGATACATGCTGATTAACACTTATAATGTAGGGGGGTCACAGGGGAAGGCAGTACAGCACAGAGAAGACAAGTAGTGCCTCTAACATCTTACTACACTGATAGTGACTGCAACGGGGTGGGGGGAGGGGACTTGATAATATGGGTGAATGTAGTAACAACCACAATGTTGCTCATGTGAAACCTTTCTAAGATTGTATATCAATGTTACCTTAATTAAAAAAAACAGAAACAGATACATGCTAACTACAGTTCAATTGTGTTGTAAATGGATATGAAATGGTTTAATAATTATTTACTTAAGGGAGGAAGGAAACCTAATGTTTATGAAATTAAGAGGTCTAAAGAAAATCCAACTGATTATCTTCCAGACCATTTCAATATCCAATTTCAAGTTAACATCAAGATACATTTTCAATAAGAAACATTTTATTCATTATAAACACAAAGTGTAAAACAACTTTACATGTGCTTAAAGAACAGAAAATTCCACATCAATTCACTGATATGCAAAAATCAATTTCACCTATGGGATTAACAATGCTACCAGAAGACATCTGGTTAGTTTTTCATGAATTGGGTCCCAATTTTGGTCGTATCCTTGTTTCGTAAAAAAAAAACATACAGCAGAAAGAAGCCACAAAACTAATGTCTGAAGGACTCAGATTAAGCATGAAAGCTACATTTCTACTAGTATTGGCTTTGCCCTTATCTAAATGAAACTATCCTATTAAAAAGGGGGAAATGCACAAGAACGACTCCCACATCACATAGCACATATGGCTAACATTTAAGTACAAATAAATAAATTACATTCACAACAGCTCCCATGACTTTAACATTTTGCATACTAGTTGACTGACTTATTAAATATTAACTTCCTGTACCAAGAGATAGCAAAAGAAAAAAACCAATAACGTACCTTCCTTAACAGAAAAAATTCACAAAGATAAACTGCTTTAAGCCCACAGATTCAAGAATACAAAGGACTCAAAACTATCAACAGTTTATCCAGTTACCACAGAGCAAATTAAAGTTAACTGAACAAATAAAACAGGCTACTACTAACCACTAAACGATGGTAGACACCCAAGCACTGGTTTTAACAAACGCATAGAAACACTCGTCAAAAAACCGTTATGCCAAAGACTCACATTCCTTAACTCTTATATTTATTCCTTTACTCACACATATATTTACTATTACTTGGACTCGGCCGTAACAAGGCACAAATCTCCTTTGGGAAACCAAGAAAATGAAATCCCGAATTAAGAAGGGTTATAGGGGAATAAATGATGGGACAGAAAAGTATATTTACTGAAGGACGACTACTTCATCCACTTAAATGAATTCAACAAGTACTTGAAAATCGGTTACTATCTGAATTAGCAAAAGAAAACCAACACTCCTCAAAAGCAACTTGCGGGAAGGCCACGGAAAGAGGGAAGACTTTGTTCTCTCACATCACTACCAAACCGCTCTGGCCCACCGTCCTGCCACTCCTCGGGACCCTAAGCACACTGGGGCGGCGTCCCGGGAGCCGGCGGCATCTCCTGTCAGTCCCCAGCCACCCCGCGCTCCTGTCACAACCTCTGGGGGGATAAGCCCATCCCGAGTGCACTGCCCGCTGGGGCTCGGCTCGGGCTCCGAGAGACCGGGGCTGGGTCGGGAAGGGGAAGGAGTCTTCTAAGCAAAGCTGTTAGGTGTCAGAGCCCTGGGGCAGCCCGAAGGCCAGGAGGGGGTGTCAATCCTGGAGCAGAGGCCGCGACATCCCTCGGGATCCCCGCTGAGGGAACCGGGAGAGCATTCGGGGGACTCGGCTTTCCCGGCTCTCCACGTGACTCCAGGTCGGCCCGGGTCGCTTCGCCCCGCTTTAGGCCTTCCACCGCGACCGGACGGGATACCGGCGGGGGTCCCGCAGAGAGTGGAGGAGCGGGCCGGCTGGTGCCCTGCTCCCGGAAGGGGCGAGCCCCGCAAGCGGCGTTCTTGCCCTGACCGGACTCACCTTCAGGTCGTTCTCCGGCAGGTACTTACACAGCCGCGCTATCTCCACATACTTGTCCAAGTCCAGGGGCGCCATTTTAGAAATAACAAACCACCCCCAACAGCGGCGGTGGCGGCGGCAGTGGCTGTAGTGGTGGGAGGAGCGGCGGGGGCCGAAGCCGGAACTCTTCTACGTCACGTCCGACCCGTGAGACGCGACTGCGCAGTGACGTAACGCTTAACCCGACTCCCCCGCTGCTTAGGCAAGCCTCACGCCCTCTCTCGGTGAAGCCAGGCTGCAGGTCCCTTGACGCCCACTCGTTCCAGAGTGAAACCTGCTGGGACCCGTAGTTGTTTGCCGCGAGGAGTGCTGGGACTTGTAGTTTTAAGTAATAGCCCGCTGGCTCTCTTTTCCTCCCTTTCCCTTTCTCCAGACTTCACCTTTCAGGGACCCAGAGAGGCTTTCCGAGGCAAAACTGCGAAGTAAGTGACTTCAGCCATTCCCTGGTTTCTCACTCCAACCCTTTTAGTTCTTCTCTCAACAGAACATCTTCAGTTAAAAATTAGGTAAGCGTGTTTCCTCCAGGTGGTAAAGATACCTCGAGACAAGTGCTGGGCATAGAAGCCACAGGGCATAAATCTGCAAAGAAGTAAAAAGCTAACCTTTGCAAACAATATGGCTTCTCTCTCACTTACCAACTTTACATTTCCCTGTATGGCCCCGGAAGATGACTGGTTAGCCAGAGACGGGTAAGATTCCTCAAGGGAGGAACAACCTAAGACAGGCACAGTCGCAGGGGGGCCATCAGGTGAGAATTTGGGGATCAACAGAGGTGAGGCTCAGAACCTCACCCCCCCCTGCTTTGAGAGAAATCTTCTGCATCCGTGGATGTCTTGCTGCCCTTGTCTAACCTGGATTAATACTTAGTCCATAGGCACACACCTGATCATCTGATCATCTACATTTGCCTTCTTACAGCACTAAACTATGTTTTCTACCTTTATCTTGCATCTACCTACCACTTCAGCATTTTATTAAAAATAAAAATAATAATAATAATAGGAGAAATGTGGGATCAACATATAAATCAAGTACAAAAATCAAACGAATATTCATATTTGACCTGATTGTTTATAGGTCATATTGCATGATCAAAACCGAAAGTTTCTGTGATGAATGCCCTTGTACTGTTCACCATGTAAGAATTTATTCACTATGTAAGAATTCGTTCACCATGTAAGAACTTGTTCGTTATGCTTCAGAAGATTGGAGACTGACGAGAATTAGGCTTGAGATGGATTAATGATTGTACATTGAGCGTTGACCCCCCTATACTGAATTTTATTGTTGTTAACAACCATTTGATCAATAAATATGAGAGATGCCCTCTCAAAAAAAAAAAAAAAATTAGGTAAGCGTGGCCGTAGTAACCCATTTGCACTTCTCCGACGCTTTGTGAAAACCATGCCTAAACCTGTGGCAGAGATGTCAGGCTACCAGTCTTCCAGCCTGGAAGGTAGGGAAACAAATATTAAAGAGTTCTTTATGCTAAATCTTCTTTATGCTAAGTGCTATATAGATGCTGTTTTTTACGTTTAATCCTCATAACGATTGATAGAAAGCAAGGCTCAGAGAGGTTAAGTAACTTGCCCAAATTCTTCAGGGAATAAGCATGGAAGCTGACACTGGAACATAGATCTAACGAGTTTGCCCTAGTGAGGGCAGAGAGTATTTTGTTGTACCCCCAGCGCGAAGAACAAGACCTGGCAGTTAGTATACCTTAAACGTTGGTTCATTTAACAGCTATTTATTGAATACCAACTATGTGCCAGGTAGAGTTGTAGGCACTTGGGATATTCAGCAAACAAAATAGAGATCCGTATCCTCAGCCTGTAGCAACATTTCTGTAGAGGAGATGGAACATAAAAATAAACATAACAAATAACTGTATAGCATATTACAAAGTGTTAAGTGCTGTGGGAGAGGAGGGTGCCCAGCAGGGTAAGAGAGATGGGGTGAAGCATTTTTAAGAACCAACAAAGAGAAGGGGAAGTCAGCTATGCAGATACTTGAGGGAAACTATAGGGAAGAGCTGATGCAGAGGCCCTAAAATGGAAACATATGTAGAATCTTGTTGTTGGAGCAAGGTAAGAGGAGAAGGAAAGGAGATAAGAGAAAACACTGATTTTTACTTTTAATATAATGGGGAGTTACGGCAGGTTTTGAACAAAAGAGTAAATTCTTTTTAAAGTGATCACTGTGGCTGCTGTATGAGACTGTAGGAGACAATGCTTGCAGCTAAGAGACTGGTTGGGAAACTGATATACACTCCAATCGTAGCAGATGTTCAACAAATATTTGTTGTCCAGGTAATCCTGGACTTGATCTTCTTACTTTGAAGTATATTTGGGGGACATTTGGCTAGACTTGTATAGTTCTTTGTATAATTCTTTTAACTGTTCTGTAAGTATAAAATTTTTCAAAGTAAAATTAGTTTTTAAAAATTTGTTGCAGAAAGACTCAGCCTTCCAGTGTGATCCTGAACATTAATCTGCATGCATGCACGTGAGATGTCTGCAGGAGTCATTCCATGTGCAGTTTTTAACCAACATGTATTATGTTTTAATGACTCAATACCTTTTAAGTAGTCTTAATATATAATAATCAATGTGAATAAAATGATCCCAATTTAAATTAAATGATATGATGAAATGTGAAATAAATAAATAAAAATTTGTTGCAGAATGAATCATGTCCACAAACATACATTTCTTCATTTATTCAACAAATAATTTTATTGTACCTATGATGTGAATAGAACAGATACGACTCCTCTCTTGTGGCTTATGGTCTGATAGGGAAGACAAACTGTACATATAAATGAGCAAGTAATTGCAAAGTGTGATTGGTGCTAAAAGGGGAAAGGAGTGGTACTATGAGTAAGAAAATAGTAGTAGAACGGGCCTTCTTTAGGTTGACAATATAGTGGAGGTAAAGTGTGCAGACTCTAGCACCCAATGTGGAAATGATAACAGTGCCTACCTCATATTACTTATAGGTTTATACTGATGGTCTAATAGAGTTAATATTTGGAAAGGGCTTAAAACAATGTCATATACAAAGTAAGTGCAATGTGAATGAATGTTAGCCCTGAGTAGTGGGTAGGCTAGAAAGGATTTTTCTAAAGGAGTAACATTTCAGATTTTAGGAGGAAAACGTATCAGGATAATATGCTCAGAGTTTCTTGGGGAAAAAATTCCAAATGAGGAAAAGACACTACTGTTATTTGACTTTTTTCCCCCAATTAGTCTTTGGAAAGCTGGAAATTCACTTTTCATCTCTGAATCTCAGTAACTGCAAATGAATCTACTCAAGATAAATTTTCAGAATTGGGAAAGAGAACAAAGAGAGTTGGATATGAATGTTTTTTACAAACTATAACATGCTTGAAAGGAAGATATCACCAGCATATTCTTCCCTTGCTGATAAGTTAATGAACAGGTAGGTAATGAAAGTGAATAGTATCCCTTTCCAGTGAAAATAAGTGGCAGTCCTCACATTACCAGACTGTCTGGAAGTGAAAATCTCCCTCGTGCAGACCCACTTCATTCAGTGATCCTCACTCCTGACATCCACAGCAGATAGAAAGGAGGGAAGCATCCCTCAGATATTGGGTGAGTTCTTGGAAGAGGTGATAGACACATTGGGTTGTTTGTTACAAGCTGGCCTTTCATCAGTACCATCAAATCCTCTCAACTGTTCCGTGAGGTAGGTATTACAATTCCCTTTCTAGAGGTGAGGAAACTAGGACTCAGAGAAGGTAATGAACTTGCCATATGTCAGGATTAGATGGTTAGTGCTGGAGCCAGGATTTGAACCCAGGTATGTCTGTCTGCTTCCCACTATGCTCTGTACTCCAGGAGCTCATGGGGCTTCCTCTATTTCCTAGGACACAACTGGCTTCAGCCCTACTAAGTAAATTGTGAGGTCTTCTGAAACATAAACATAGGTGAGCCACCTCTCTGTTTTCAGAAAAGCCACAGAGAACCTATGGTTATGAAGGAGACCAGAAGTAATGCAGATGAACATGTCTAAGTCAGGACTGGTGTCCAGAGTTCATTTATAGCTGTGAATAGCCTAACACTTTAGAGAGGACCAGCTCTGTGCCACAATAACCTTATGACAAAAAGTCTTACTGGCTCCATTTTACAGACAGGCAACACTGAGGTGCAGAGAAAAGTAATTTACCCAAAAATAGATACTCCCACTGATGAACTTTTTATTCCTTGCATTTTTTACAAATGAATGAATACCTAGTTATTTGTTTAATCTCTCTTGTTAGATTGTAAACTACAGGTCAGGGGCCATGTTTGTCTTGTTCGCCAAGTGCCTGCCATATTTACAAAAGCTAATTATAGTGAGTCAACTGCCTAACGCGCCAAAGCTTGAACTGGCCTAAGGACTGCGCCAGGAGATTCCACACCTAGGAAAGCACCTTAACTCTTCCCTTTCAGGAACCATTTCTAACAGCCGTTGGAACTGAAAATAATCCTACCCGCTTTAGGAGAGCCCAGCTGCCAAAGGAATCTGGGTCCTCCAACTGGACGCCCAGCCCCGGCCAATTCCCTTGTAAATTGTTTCCAAGTATCCCTGACTGACTCCGCTGGGGAAGGAAGGCCCCAGGGGCTGTCGGGCCTGTTCGGTTACCGAGAAACGCACAGCCTGGCCGCCACCCGGGGCCGGGAAGACACCCCCGGCTGCTTCCAAAGGCGCGCCGTCGGGGCGGGGAGGAGCGGCGCGCTCGGCCGCCGCACTCTTCCAAGGCTCAAGCCCCGCCCCCTAGTGGGGCGGAGCCACGGCCGGGGACCGTCCTGAGCCGCCTCAGGTAACGCGGTGCTGGGCCTGGGGTCTCGCTGCGAAGGGTCTGACGCGATCGCGGGCAGGGGCGGCTGCATCCTTTAGGGACTTGGGCCCGGGCCGGGTGGAAGGCGCTGGGAGGGGCGTGCTTGGGCTACGGCCCGGCATCACTGACCGTGCAACCAGCCTGTGCTCTGCCGACCCTGTCTCCTCCCCCACTGCTGCCACGCGGGGATCGGACTGGGGAATGGGACTGTCGGGGTGGCCGCGGGGAATCCCAGCCCGTGTGAGGTTTATCCCACTGAGCTTTTGGGCTTTGGGGACAGCAGTCGGTGGCTTAGGCTTAAGTTTGGACTTACCCATTCACCTCCCAGAAATCTCATCCATTTTCTTTCTTCATTCATTTATCCCTCACCTCTACTCTATGCCGGGTCCTTTGGTGGATTCTCGGAATGAATCCGGTAGGCTCAGCTCTCTTGGAATTTAGAATCTAGTCCAGAGACTTGTAAATAATTATATTCAGGGTGATCCTTGCAATGATGGTGGCTGAATAGATAACCTTCAGAGGGAGAAGGAAGTAATTTGAGAATTTAAGTGGAAAGCAACAAATCAGGGAAGGTTTTACTGAGGAGGTGACATTTGAACTGGACTTTGCAAGTTGACTAGTAGTATTCTAGGTGACAAGAAGGAAAGAGACATTTCACATAGGGCAGTCAGCACAGGATACAAGTTATGAAAAGGCCTGCCATTTTAGAGGAACAAAAAATATAGCAAGAACTGCTCAATATAGCAAGAAATTGTGGAGGTGAGTTCCTGGAAAGACAGTTGAGACAGACCAAAAGGCTTTGAATGCCGTGCTGAACTCAGAATTCATCTGAGTTCAGTACTTCTCAGCCTTTTAAAATGTTTTATCTTTTGATAAACATTTTAGGACCTCTAAAAATTTATTTTGATGCATGCCCCTTCCCCATGAAAATACAGAAAACTTCAAAAAACTTCTGCAGTTGTGTTAAGAAAGTTCTATTATATTTGCCTCCCGAATATAAGCTTTTATCAAAAAGGTTGGAAATGCTTATGCCAATTAATCAGGCCCTAGAAATTGGTACATGAACAGGAAAGTTTTTAAAAAGGAAAGGGACCTGATTTGTTCTGTGTTTTAGGTGGAAAATAATGGTAAATGTCTAAAGAGTGTCTTTCTTTCTCATGCATAGGACACCATGAAGCAGCTGCCAGTCTTGGAGCCTGGAGACAAGCCCAGAAGAGCAACATGGTCTGTAAGGAAGGATTCAGACAGAGAAAAACATGAGTTTTTGTCTCATTTTTATAAGTAGTTTACTAACATATTTGATCATCTAGGAAAAGGGTAGAGATTAAACTGCAGTTTCTGGCAATTAGACTCATACTGTTTGAGAAGGTCTTCAGAGGAAAGATAGTGGGGCAATAATTATCACAAACCAGATGTTGATTTTATTAATATCCACTTAGCAGGAAGAGTAATGCACTGACCATCTGGCATCCTCAGCTTCAACACTGTGTCTTCCCCTAAGCTGTGACTCATTTTTAAGATTTTCAGAGAATTGGATTTGGTTTAAACTGGCTTTCTTGGGTGTTGCTCAACAAACCCTTCATTCAGTAACTGACACTGGCCTGAGGGGCAGCTGCCGTGTTGGTGACAAAGGTACAGAGGTGAATGGTCTCAGTGTAGTGGGGGCTGTACACTGAGCAGGTGATGGTGAGGAAACAGGAGCAGTGGTGAAGTGGGGTTCACAGAAGGTGTGGAGAGGAGGCAGTACTTCCACAGGACCCTGGAGGAGACTCCGATCTGGCTTTCCTGTGTCCACTCCTGCTCTCTACCCAACATAAATCTGATCATGGCAGTCCTTGGTTGGAAACCCTTTTTTACCTCCCCATTGGTCTTCAGATAAAAACCAGAGTTCTTAACATGGCCCACTGGACCCTGCATGATCTGTCCCTGCCTATCTTTCCCACCTCAAATCCCCTTACCTGTCCTTCGTTCTCTTTCTCTTCCTTAACGTGCCTTGTGAGGTGCCTCTCAGGAACGGTTCATGCCGGTCTCCCTGCCTAGATCACTCTTCCCCTCCCTCGTTCATCCTGCTCTGCCCAGCTAACTTTTACTCATACTTCAGCTCTCAATTCAAATGGTACTTCTTCCGGCAACCTTCTCTGACCACCTCACACCCTCTACTGGTCCTTACAAGGTGACGTCCCCCTATGACATGTTTTCATACTGTATGTCCTGTATATATCCTGTACTCTTTTATACTACAATTGAAATGAAATGGGTATTTGTGAAATTATCTGTTTGATGTTCCTCTTCCTAACTAATCCATAAAGGTTATGAAGGCAGGGAATTTTTTTGTTTCAATCACCATGTACCTGGATGTTTGTGCTCTTGGGTAAGTTATTTGACTTTTCTAAGCCTTGGGTCCTTCACTGTAACACTCAGATGATGATAATAAGACTGTCCTCAAAGGGGTTTTGTGCAGATTAAGTGAAACCAGGGTTGTAAAGCATGCACGGGCCATTGTTAGGAATTTTCCAAGTGATAATGGGACATATGAATCTGGACATCAGAAGAGAGATCTAAAAAAGAAACATTTGAAAATCACTGGTGAATATATAGATGAGTGGTAATTGAAGCCATCAGTACAGATAAAATTGATCAAGTAAGCAAACATAGACTGAGGAGAAGAAAAGAGAATCAAAGGATTCTGAGGAATAGGAGAAAGCTGGCAGGAGAAAGGAGTCAGAAGGTAACAAAGATCAGCTAGAAGGTGGGGGCAGAACCAGAAGGGAAGATTATAGGGAAGCCAGTTAGGCGAAAAGTACAGGAAGAAGGGAGGAGTCAGGAGTAACAAATGCCAGAGAGGTCAAATAAGACAGGGACTGAGGAAGAGTGACAGAATTTTCTTTTCCAAACACAAAGCTTGAGGTATGTTTTCTCAGTCAGCTTTCAGAATAAATTTAGAGAGTGAAATGAATAGATCTGGTATTTGATTTTTTTCAAAGTTCTAGCTTTGGCCTCCATCAGCTTTATGAGTAATCTGGGAAAGCTCGTAACATCAATAAATTCAGGAGAATATTACTTGCAGAGGGAAGCATCACTGGCTAGTGGCAAGAGCACTGGGGCTGTGGGTTCCCATGTGATGGCACATAAAGCTCTAGCCACCATTGGGTCCTTCCCTGCACTATCACAAGACTTCAGCTTTCTCTTCACAGGCAAGAACTATTGTTATCATCATTTTACAAACAAGGAATCAAGGTTCAGAAAGGTTCAATGACTTTCACAAGGTCACACATCTCGAAAAGACCTGACATGGGACCCGAACCAGTTTTCTGAATTCACAAATCATGCTCATAACTACTATCCTGTGCCAGGCCATGGGACCTGGACATCCCTGGGCATCAGTTTCCCTACCTATCAAATGGGGACAGCACCAACCCAGTGTACCCCCATTGGGTTAAAGTCAAAGCTTATGTGCAAATGGAAGGTACTGATAATAATCAGGGAAATGCTGCTTTATTGGATGCAGTTTAAAATGTCTGTATATGTGTAAGACTCTTTATTCAGGTGAATATTTCAAGAGGAATGGAGAGAACACACTACTGCATTTATTCTCTACTTAGGCCTCCTGATTACATCCTCCCTTGGCAGGTACACCTTAACCCCCACTGGAGACAGCCCCTGTGCTCGGGTTGGCCACAGCTGCTCATATTTACCCCCTGTTGGTGATGCCAAGAGAGGGAAGGTCTTCATCATTGGGGGAGCAGATCCAAACAGAAGCTTCTCAGATGTTCACACCATGGATCTGGGTAAGACCAGCAGCTATGAAGCACATGCCCTGTGACCAGAGAGCAGTGCTTTTTGCTGCCAGCCATGACCAGAGCATTCCTAGGAACACCAGTTCACACCAGACAGCAGTGAGAGGCACCTAAGGTCTCAGCAGACCCCTGACACACATCCACCCAACCAGTTCCTCATTGTTTTGTATGGAGCCCTGGACATCCTGCTATTCATTCATCAAATATTTTTCTGGGAAACACTGGTGACTTCACACCCTCTTCCATCCATATATCCAGTACATCACCAAGTCTGTCCATTGCCACTACCACTATTATAGCCAAAGCATTATTCTCTCCAAACCAGATATGATAACATCCTCCTGTCTGTCTCCCAAGTTCCCCCCTGTATAGTGCATTCACCATACCTAGCCAGACAGTATTGTCTAAAATACACATCTGACCATGTCACTCCCACATTTCAAGCCTTTGCCAACCTCATTTCTTGGCTCTCCCAAACCCACATTTGCTACACTGAGTCCTTCACTTACTTGAGCACATCTTGAACTCTGGCCTCCAAGCCTTTGTGCATATCATTCCCTCTGCTCAGAAGGCTTCCCTTTCCTTATCATCTGGCTACTGTTCATCTTTCAGACCCCAGATTAAATGGCATATAAATGTCAGCTTTCCCTGATACTTCTGGACTGCTGTAGGCATTACCACTGTAAAGGAGAAACTCTGCTGCTCTCCTTCTCTCCTCCTGTGTCTCCTCTCAGCACTTGTCTCAGTACTTTGCTTCTAGCTGTCAAATATGTGGTCTTTTTTCCCCACACCAAGCAATTCTGCAGCACCTGCTGGGTGTCCTACAACTCAGTTCAGTTCTGACAAGATCTACCTGAAGTTAGCATTAGTTCCCACACATAAAGGGCTCAGTCCCACAGGACTCCTCTCCCCCCAGTCCTTCAGACACTAGTCACAAGTCCAGATTGTCACCTGTGCTTCTAACCTACCAACTATATACATCAGAGGTTACTGTGACCCCCCTCCTCGGGTTCCATTAATTTGCTAGGGTAGCTCACAGAACTAAGGAAAATAGTTTATTTACTAGATTGCCAGTTTATTGTAAAAGAGTGTAACTCAGGAACAGCCAGATGGAAGAGATGCAAGGGGCAAGTTCTGAGGGAAGGGGCATGGGGCTTCCATGCCCTCTCCAGGCGCACCACCCTCCCAGCACCTCCACGTGTTCACCAACATGGAAGCTCTCCTAACCCCTCCTTTTGAGTTTTTATCAGAGGTTTCTTTTACAAAAGCAGGATTGATGAAATCACTGGCCATTGGTGATTGATTCAACCTTCATCCTGTCTCCCCACCCCAGAGGAGGGGCAGGGGGGTGGGGAATGGAGGGCAGGCTGGGACTGATGATAGTTCCAGCCCTCTAATCGTGTGGCTGGTTCCCCTGGCAACCCGCCCCCATCCTTAACGGCTTTCCAAAAGTCACCTCATTAACATAAACCCAGGGGCTTGTTAAGGAAGACACGTTTATGGATATTATCGCTTACGAAATTTCAAGGGTTTTAGAAGTTCTTTCCAGTCCTTCTCCCCCTTACAGCTCTTTTCACATGTGATTGTCTCTTGCCTGTCTTCCCCACAAAGGTATAAGCTCCTTAGAAACAGGGAACATGGTTTTCTTACCATTGTCTCCACAGCCACACCATAGCACCTGGCACAGAGCAGGTGCTTTAAAAGTATTTGGATGAAAGGATGAATGAATGAGTGAACAGGGACTACTAGGTACTATACACAACAGTAGAAGAAAACTGGTGACCCACATGCACATTTTGTTAGGTCCATGAAACATTGCTGTTATTGTTTCAGTCTATGTTGTTTACCTACCAAATGTGCAGTCTACATATAAAAATTGATGTTGTTTGGCTTCTCTTGGCAATTTTGGAAGATCTGACATCAGTAGGCCTGTACGTCTACATAGAAGCAATTATTTGGAGCTGAGCTGCCACCTATCACTGGGGCTCTCATGCTTCAATTAGCCACATTCCCTTTGCTCTAATGTAGGCATTTGAATTTCTACACTTGTCCTAGGGTATCAAAAGTAAATTAAATCTCTTCCAGCCCTCAAGAAACTCACTGTCTGGTTCAGTTATGTCTTTGTTGTGACCTATAACTAACTTTGTGTCTCTGGCTAACCCATCTAAACCACCTGGGCTTCAGTCCTGTAAAATAAGAATAATAACTTTTTCAATTGGCAGTTACGGTGATCTAACAAGATAATGCCTGTCAAAGTCCTGTGTGAGTGGTTTACTAACTAAAATAACTTGTAGGTTGGGTGTTATTCTGTGAACCTGTTTTATCCCAAAATCATTTAGTTGCAGGTAACAGAAACTCTCTTAAATCGGCAAAAAAGGAGGAGTCCAAGGGCAGAAAATATAGCCTAGGCTCAGGAAAGAGTGGAAGGAGAAACTGGGAAACTCAGAAACCATCTACTTCCTCCCTCACACTCTCTGGGGAAATCTGCTTCCCACACATGGTAGAATATGGCCACCCAAATCCAGGAATCTGAATTCCAAATTCTCTGGGAGGGAAGGTCTGATTGGCCCATTTTGGGTAAAGTGGTTACCTTAGACCCCATCAGCAAAGGCTAGAAAGTCAAGGGGTTGTAGTACAAACAAGTCCTCTTGAAGCTACCCCCTGTGCTTGGGAGAGTGGGGACAGTTTTCATATGAGAGGGCATATGGACTAGACAGACAGTAGAAGTGTCCACTGTAGAACTTTTTGGAATTCTACCACATTCCCTTTAAGCGATCTGATGATTGTTCACCTATGCTTTTGACCCTCTTCTCCTCTCTACCCACCCCCAAGTTTGTCAACCAATGTATGCACTTGGCAACCTCAGTCTAGGAATGGGGTGAAATGTTTTCTAGGAACACAATGCTGGGAGTTAACCGCCTCGGAGGGCCTCTTGCCCCGGTATGAGCATGCCAGCTTTGTTCCCTCTTGCACACCTCACAGCGTCTGGGTGTTTGGAGGTGCTGACCAATCAGGAAATAGAAATTGCCTCCAAGTTCTGAATCCTGGTAAGTAGCCAGAGGTAATTTTATTTGATTATTTATTTTTTGCTGTTCAGTCTTTTTTTTATTAAGGTATTATTGATAAACACTCTTATGAAGGTTTCACATGAAAAAACAATGTGCTTACTACATTCATCCATATTATCAAGTCCCCACCCATACCCAATTGCAGTCACTGTCCATCGGTATAGTAAGATGCCACAGATTCGCCATTTGCCTTCTCTGTGCTACCCTGTCGTTCCCATGACCCCCAACACCATGTGTAGGAAACATAATACCCCTAAATCCCCTTCTCCCTTTTTCCCCACCTGCCCTCCCACACCACTCCCCTTTGGTAACCGCTAGTCCCTTCTTGGAGTCTGTGAGTCTGCTGCTGTTTTGTTCCTTCAGTTTTGCTTCATTGTTATACTCCACAAATGAGGGAAATAATTTGGCACTTGTCTTTCTCTGCCTGGCTTATTTCACTGAGCATAATACCCTGTAGCCCCATCCATGTTGCAAATGGTAGGATTTGTTTCTTTCTTAAGGCTGAATAGTATTCCATTGTATATATGTACTACATCTTCTTTATCCATTCATCTACTGATGGACACTTAGGTTGCTTCCATATCTTGGCTATTGTAAATAGTGCTGCGATAAACATAGGGGTGCATCTGTCTTTTTGAATCTGAGAACTTGTATTCTTTGGGTAAATTCCTAGGAGTGGAATTTCCAAGTCAAATGGTATTTCTATTTTAGTTTCTTGAGGAACCTCCATACTGCTTTCCACACTGGTTGATCTAGCTTGCATTCCTACCAGCAGTGAAGGAGGGTTCCCTTTTCTCCCCATCCTCACCAGCATTTGTTGTTCTTAGTCTTTTTGATACTGGCCATCCTAACTGGTGTGAGGTGATATCTCATTGTGGTTTTAATTTGCATTTCCCTGATGATTAGTGATGTGGAGCATCTTTTCATGTGCCTGTTGGCCATCTGAATTTCTTCTTTGGAGAATTGTCTCTTCATATCCCCCGCCCATTTTTAAATCAGTTTATTTCCTTTCTGGGTGTTGAGACATGTGAGTTCTTTATATATTTTGGATGTTAACCCCTTGTTGGATATGTCATTTACAAATATATTCTCTCATACTATAGGATGCCTTTTTGTTCTGTTGATGGTATTCTTTGCCATACAGAAGCTTTTCAGTTTAATGTAGTCCCATGAATGTGTTCTTTTTTGCTTTTGTTTCCCTTGCTCGAGAAGATGCGTTCTGGAAGAAGTTGCTCATGTTTATATTCAGGAGATTTTTGTCTATGCTGTCTTCTAAGGGTTTTATAGTTTCATAACTTACATTCAAGTCTTTGATTTATTTCGAGTTTACTTTTGTGTATGGGGTTAAACAATAGTCCAGTTTCATTCTCTTGCATGTGGCTCTCCAGTTTTGCCAACACCACCTGTTGAAGAGGCTGTCATTTCCCCATTGTATGTCTATGGCTCCTTTATTGTATATTAATTGACCATTTAGGGTTGGGTTTATATCAGGGCTTTCTAGTCTGTTCATTGGTCTATTGTTCTGTTCTTGTGCCAGTACCAAATTGTCTTGATTACTGTGGCTTTGTAGTAGAGCTTGAAGTTGGGGAGCATAATACCCCCAGCTTTATTCCTCTTTCTCAGGATTGCTTTGGCTATTCATGGTCTTTTGTGGTTCCATATGAATTGTAGAATGATTTTCGCTGGTTCGCTGAGGAATGCTGTTGGTATTTTGATAGGGATTGCATTGAATCTGTTGATTGCTTTAAGCAGGATGGCCATTCTGACAATATTAATTCTTCCTATCCATGAGCATGGGATGTGTTTCCATTTATTGGTATCTTCTTTAATATCTCTGCTAAATGTCTTGTAGTTTTCAGAGTACAGGTCTTTCACTTCCTTGGTAAGGTTGATTCCTATGTTATTTTATTCTTTTTGATGCAATTGTGAATGGAATTGTTTCCTGATTTCTCTTTCTGCTAGTTTATCGTTAGTGTATAAGAATGCAACAGATTTCTGTGTATTAATTTTGTATCCTGCAACTTTGCTGAATTCATATATTAGATCTAGTAGTTTTGGAGTGGATTCTTTAGGGTTTTTTAACTACAATATCATGTCATCTGCAAACAGTGACAGTTTAACTTCTTCTTTACCAATCTGGATGCCCTTTATTTCTTTGTGTTATCTAATTGCTGTCTGTGGCTAGGACCTCCAGAACTATGTTGAATAAATGTGCAGAGAGTGGGCATCCTTGTCTTGTTCCCAATATTAAAGGAAAGGCTTTCAGCTTCTAGCTGTTATGTATGATGTTGGCTGTGGGTTTGTCATATATGGCCTTTATTATGTTGAGGTACTTGCTCTCTATACCCATTCTTTTGAGAATTTTTATCATGAGTGGATGTTGAATTTTGTGAAATGCTTTTTCTGCAGTTATGGAGATGATCATGTGGTTTCTGTCCTTCTTTTTGTTGATGTGGTGGATGATGTTGATGGATTTTCGAATGTTGTACCATCCTTGCATCACTGGAATAAATCCTACTTGATCATGATGGAAGATCTTTTTGATATATTTTTGAATTTGGTTTGCTAATATTTTGTTGAGTATTTTTGCATCTATGTTCATTGGTGGTATTGGTGTGTAATTTTCTTTTTTTGTGGTGTCTTTGCCTGGTTTTGGTATTAGAGTGATGCTGGCCTCATAGAATGAGTTTGGAAATATTCCCTCCTCTTCTACTTTTTGGAAAGCTTTAAGGAGAATGGGTATTAGGTCTTCACTTAATGTTTGATAAAATTCAGCAGTGAAGCTATCAGGTCCATGAGTTTTGTTCTTAGGGAGTTTTTTGATTACTAATTCAATTTCCTTGCTGGTAATTGGTCTGTTCAGATTTTCTGTTTCTTTCTGGGTCAGCCTTGGAAGGTTGTATTTTTCTAGAAAGTTGTCAATTTCTTCTAGGTTATCCAGTTTGTTAGCAGGTAATTTTTCATACTATTCTCTAATCATTCTTTGTATTTCTGTGGTGTCCATAGTGACTTTTCCTTTCTCATTTCTGATTCTGTTTATGTGTATAGACTCTCTTTTTTTCTTGGCAAGTCTGGCTAGGGGTCCATTTATTTTGTTTATTTTCTCAAGGAACCAGCTCTTGCTTTCGTTAATTCTGTCTATTGTTTTATTCTTCTTGATTTTATTTATTTCTGCTCTAATCTTTATTATGTCCTTCCTTCTACTGACTTTGGGCCTCATTTGCTCTTCTTTTTCTAGTTTTGTTAATTGTGAGGTTAGACTGTTCATATGGGATTGTTGTTCTTTCCTGAGGTAGGCCTGTATTGCAGTATAGTTCGCTCTTAGAATGGCCTTCACTGCATCCCACAAATTTTGCAATGTTGAATTATTGTTGTCATTTGTCTCCATATATTGCTTGATCTCTGTTTTTATTTGGTCATTGATACATTGGTTATTTAGGAGCATGTTGTGAAACCTCCATGTGTTTGTGGGATTTTTCATTTTCTTTGTATAATTTATTTCTAGTTTCATACCTTTGTGATCTAAGAAGCTGGTTGGTACAATTTCAATCTTTTTGAATTTACTGAGGCTCTTTTTGTGGCCTAGTGTATGATCTATTCTTGAAAATGTTCCATGTGCACTTGAGGAGAATGTATATTCTGCTGGTTTTGGGTGTAGAGTTCTGTAGATGTCTGTTAGGTCCATCTGTTCTAATGTGTTGTTCAGTGCCTCTGTCTCCTTACTTATTTTCTGTCTGGTTGATGTGTCCTTTGGAGTAAGTGGAGTGTTGAAGATGCCTAGAATGAATGCATTGCATTCTATTTCCCCTTTCAATTCTGTTAGTATTTGTTTCACATATGTAGGTGCTCCTGTGTTGGGTGCATAGATATTTATAATGGTTATATCTTCTTGTTGGATTGACCCCTTTATCATTATGTAATGGCTTTCTTTGTCTCTTATGGATTTTTTTGTTTTGAAATCTATTTTGTCTGATACAAGTACTGCAACTCCTGCTTTTTTCTACCTATTAGTTGCATGAAATATCTTTTTCTATCCCTTCCCTTTTAGTCTGTGTATGTCTTTGGGTTTAAAGTGAGTCTCTTGTAGGCAGCATATAGATGAGTCTTGTTTTTTAATCCATTCAGTGGCTCTCTGTCTTTTGATTGGTTCATTCAGACCAATGACATTTAGGGTGATTATCGATAAGTATGTACTTATTGCCATTGCAGGGTTTAGATTCATGGTTACCAAAGATTCAAGGTTAACTTCCTTACTATCTGAGAGTTTAACTTAACTAACTTAGTATGCTATTACAAACACAATCTAAAGGTTCTTTTTTTCTCCTCCTTTTTCTTCTTCCTCCATTCTTTAAATATTAGGTATCATATTCTGTACTCTTTGTCAGTCCTTTGATTGACTTTGGGGGTAGTTGATTTAATTTTGTGTTTGCTTATTAATTAACTGTTCTACTTTCTTTACTGTTGTTTTATTACCTCTGGTGACAGCTATTAAGCCTTAGGAACACTTCCATCTAGAGCAGTCCCTCCAAAATACACTGTAGAGACAGTTTTGGGGAGGTAAATTCTCTCAGGTTTTGCTAATGTGGCAATTGTTTAATCCCTCCTTCAAATTTAAGTGATAATCTTGCCAGATAAAGTATTCTTCATTTGAGGCCCTTCTGCTTCATTGCATTAAATACATCATGCCACTCCCTTCTTGCCTGTAAGGTTTCTGCTGAGAAGTCTGATGATAGCCTTGAAGGGCTTTATTTACCTAATGACATAAATAATTCCAATTCCAATACAAAAACCTGTTTGGATTGTACTGAATAATCCATTTAATATTTGTGTCCTCATTGGAAGTAGGAATTTTAACATCTAGCAGAATCTGAAAATAACAGAATTGCATTTTGTTTTCATGGCAACATGTACAATGATCAACTTCATAAAAAACAAAGCTAAAAGAGACTTCAGAGAACAGTGTGCTAAATGGCCCACCCAAGTCCAGGGAAAGTGACTTTCCTAAAGTCACTGGCAAGTCCATGACTAAACTAGGCTAGAACCTTTCACCTAGATTAGTAGTCTCAGATGGGGGTTATTGTCCAATCGATTGTCCAAAGGTCATGACTTGGAAACATTTTAGGTCATCACAACTTGAGGCTGGATTGAAGTTGCTACTGTGTCTTGTTGAGTAGAGGCCAGAGATGCTACTATACATCCTGTTATGCACAAGACAGGCCCCCAGTAACAAGTTACCTGGTCTAAAATGTCAATAGTGCCAAAATTAAGAAACCCTGACCTAGATCCCCCTAGTAGGTTTCTTTTAGCCCAAAAGTGCAAAGTTGCTAATGAGTCTCACTGGCAGTTTTATTACAGAGGAAGCAGTTTGGGAATATCTCTGCTCAGAGAATGTTGTTGAACCACCAATGGATGATTATTTGTCTGTTTGTCAGGTTAAAAAATTTTTGTTGTTGTCTTATTATAAATAATAATTTATATTATGAATATAATTTATAAATTTAATTACATTAGGTTTATTATAGTACATATAAAATAAATCTATTATATTGGAACTATAAATACATAATTTATCAGTTTGTAATTTATAAATATAATTTATATTCATTGTAAGACATTTGAAAAGTGTAAATATGTGGACAGAAACCATCCACAATCCTGTGACATTAAGGCTATTAACATTTTTGTGTACTTCCTGTCTTTTCTCCGCATTTTTATAAGCCAAAGATCATACTTTTCCAACACTACACTGTTGTACCTTTCTCTTTTTAATTTCATAATTACCAGAGAAATGACTTCCTATTTTCAGTGCTTCGTTAACACCATTTTTAGTGGCTGCATTATACTCCATTTTATGACAATACCATAATTTAGGTTGTTTTCAGATTTTTGCCATTATGAATGACAAAGCAGTGAGCATCTTTTTTTGGAAGTCATTGTTTATATGTCAGATTATTTTCTTAGAATCCATTCCCAGAAATAAACATATTAAGTAAAATGCTATGAACTTTATAGCTTTTGATACATGCTACCCAGTTGCTTTCCAAGAAGATTGTCTAGCTTATCCTCTCTGTAGCTGTGTTTAATAATGCTTGTTTCACTCCTGACATGCATTGAATTTATCATTTTTAAACACTTCTAATTTGATAGGCAAAAAACTTGTATCTGATTTTTTAAATATGCATTTTGTTAATTACAAATAACCTGGTCATTTTTCACCTAACAGTCAACTCTTGTCCAGCTCCTTAATTGACAATATTCTATGCTTTTATAGAAGCCCAGTTAGCTTCTATCACTTTGGGATAGTAATAGCTCCTATCTTTTTAAGTTTGGCAATGATTTAAATTAACTCAATATCTTGCACATAGTTAAAGCTCAGTAATTATTGTTGTGGTTGATATAGCTGTAGTTTGGCAGATGGAATCATTTCTGGAGCCCTGGCCTTTTGATTTTCAGTAATGGCATCCATTTGGCTAACATACAGTAAGAATTTGGAAAGCCTCTGTCAAAGGAATTGGTATTCATTTGCAACAACATGGATGGACCTAGAGGGTTTTATGCTAAGTAAAATAAGACAGGTGGAGAAAGACAAATATCATATGATTTCACTTATTTGTGGAATCTAAAAACAAAACAAAGTGAACAAACAGCAGTAGACTCATATATACACTGAGAAGTGATTGGTGGTTACCATGGGGGAGGGGTTGGGGTGGGTGAGTGGGGTGTGTGCAGGGGATAAAGGGGCACGAAAAAATCTCAATCATAATATAGGTTGGTCACAGGGATGGATGTTCAGCATTAGAATACGGTCAATGATTCTGTATCAACTTTCTATATTGACAGATAGTAACTCCACTAGTTGGAATGAGGATTTAATAATGCGTGCAAGTGTTGAACCGCTGTGTTGTATACTTGAAACTAAAATAATATTGTTTATCAACTATACTTCAATAAAAAGAAACACTTTAAAAAATAACAACAAAGGAATTGGTTTTCCACCATATCATTTTTCTCTCCTAGAAAGTATAATTTGACACCATGCCTAAGAAATCATTAGTTGCTTTTGTTCCTGAGGCAAGTCTGTCCAATGGCTTAGGACTCCTTTGTGATTATCTGTGCTGGCATTTAACTTGGCAGGAACACAAACCCTGATCCTCTGACCCTGGAGGTCGTGTACCTTCTAACTCCCCCTAAGATCCAAAAGCTTTCTAAGATCTGTAACCACAGAGACAATTACATTTTGCTTTGGATATAGGCTGAGATTTGTTTGGTCTCCAGGTTCATGTTTGAGTTCCACACGTCTTAGAAGCACTTCATGTGGCCCTTTACCAAAAGCCCCAAACTTCCCAGGAAAGAATTATTTCCCGGTGGGTGGTGGTAGAGTGAGTACAGGAGTCTTGACATGTCTGAATTCAAACTGCTGCTCTGCTACTCACAAGTCCCGGGACCTGAGGGAGAGGATTTATATTTTCTGAGCTTCATTTCCCTCATCTGCAAAGTGGGGAGACTTTCCACCCATCTCCCAGGGCTGAATAAGGGTAGTGGGGATGGCAGAGTGCTCAGGGCAGTGATTCTGTATGAGGAAGGTGCTCAGTTAATGCATCTGTTTCTATAAAATTATGTTTCATTCTAAAAAGAAATAAGCTGTTTTATACCTACCCAGGTGGGGAAATTGTGTTCTCAAGTCCAAAGAGTAGAAAATGCATGGATCTTGGTGTTATTGAAATAGAATTTTGAATCCCAACTCAGCCATTTATTAGCCATGTCACCTTAAACAAGTGACCTCATCTATCTCTGCTTCAATTCTCTGGTCTATAAAATGGAGAAACAATATTTACTTAGCACTTACTGTTGAGTAGGGGACTGTTATTACTGCTACTGAAACTGTGATAACATTGTCTACTTTCTTTTAACGGCCATATTTCCTGAGAAATTTGGCACATTTGGTTCTAGCTTCTAGTGGGAATGAACTTTTGCAAACATTGAGCTCCTCTGAATGCACACAGATCAGGGTAGTGAGCAAAGTGGAAGAGGGTTCAGAGAGGATATTTGAAGTCCTCCAAAAACAAATCGACCTCATTCTTAATTGCACTTGTGACTTCAGTCTTCAGGATTTGACTCTTATCTATTCTAAGTATTGCCCCCTATGCCTCCTTGACTCTGGTGGCGAGATCCCTGCCTAGACTTACACTGTCCTCCTTAGGAAGTGGGGTTTAGAAGGTGATCCTGTCCAGCCCCAGAGTCAAGGTCAGAGGCCCCTCAAACTGGGTGTTTTAGGTGCCTGTTTTCTCCTTGGACCAGAAACCAGGACTTGGACCATACCAGAGGTGATCAACCTGCCACCATCCCCAAGAACATTTCACACGTCTTC
Source organism: Manis javanica (assembly GCF_040802235.1). NCBI lineage: Eukaryota > Metazoa > Chordata > Mammalia > Pholidota > Manidae > Manis > Manis javanica. Next base: position 9,631,308 of record NC_133157.1, on the reverse strand, counting down.
AGCAGCCATTGGAAACCAGCTGTATGTCTTTGGAGGTGGAGAGAGAGGTGCCCAGCCCGTGCAGGATGTGAAACTTCATGTGTTTGATGCAAGTATGGACTGGTGGGCACCTCGGGGCTGCCACTTACCTGTTCAGGGTCATCCCCGCCTGCAGCTTACCTGATGTAGGAAGCAGAGGTTAGAAAATGACGCCCTGACTTCGTGTCTCACTTCTAGACGTCTTTGGTATATCCCTTAGTTGATACCGTCTTCCCACAGCAAAATTTGCATTTGAACAGATATAAATGATCAATTTTTAAAAATTTAAACTTAGTTTATAAAGTAAAAAAGTAAAAGTTTCGCTTTTAGCCTTCAGCCTTCAGCCTCTCCTTCCCACTCTCTGGACAGAGGTAAACACTGTTAAGCAGTTCCCAGTGTTTCCTTCTAGACTTTCTTATGCACTTAATCATACATACCTGTACATATGTGAATTTTCTATGAATTTGGAAATTATGTGAAAACTTTAAAACACATGTGTGGAATTAAATTATATATACTGTTCCACAGCTTACTTTTGCAAGGCTAAGGGTAGATCTTAGTAGCTGAAAGCCTGAACTTCGAAGCTGCACACCATGGACTCAGGACTACATCTGACGCATACTTTCTATATTACTTTCAACAGGTTACTTAATCTCGCTAAGTCTTAGTTTGCTGATCTGTAAAGTAGAGTAATAGCACCTACCACAAAGAGTTGGAAAGGTTAAATGAGATCATGTGATATGATGCATGGCACATAGGAAGCATCTAATGTATATGAACTGTGTTATTATTATTATTCCTTCATTTAATTATATATCATAGATGTCTTCTAAGTCAGTACCAATTTCTTTGCAAAGCATATCCTCCTGTGTGTATTCTTTATTCATCCATTTTTCTGCCGATTGACATTTTGCTGACAGTGTTGCAGTGAACATGCATGTCAATTCTTAGATACATTATAAACATTTGTATGGAAGAGATGCTGAGAAGTGGAATTACTAGGTCAAAATGGTAAATTGTGAGACCTCTTGCCAAATTGTTGTCTAGCAAATGTCTACATTTCTTCCTCTTGGTAGTGAGAATTTATGAGTAATACTTAACAAATAATCTGACAAATACAATTTCCATGTGTATATTTCAGGAACTATGCAGCCTTTTTTTGATAAAATGCCATAAGCAAAATTTTAAACTCATAAAGTAAAACTGGAAGAATTGAGACATATCACATTATGACTTTTCTCTTTCCAGAAAGAATTGGTTTTGTGATTCTCCTAAAGCAATTTTTAAGATGTTAAATAATATTTGTTTGATACATGTAAAACTCTAAGGAAGGAGAAAAGAAATGTGTATCTATGTACGCTCTAAGTGTATGTGTGATATATAGATATATATGTATATATATATCACCACCAAATTATTAACATCTCAATGCACTTCGTCTTTTTTTTTAAATAACAGATAATTCTATATGTAATATTTGTATCCTATATTTTTCACTTAAGCATTTCCACTGTAACCACGAAGTCTTCACATTTTTAATGAATGTATGGTATTCTGTGACCATAGCAATAATAACCATTCACCTGCAGGTAGACTTAGTCTATTTCCAATTCTTCTGTATTACAGACAATGCCATGATGAATATATTTGGACACAAACCTTTTCAGATTATTTCTGCTTGTTGTCCTTGAAACACTGGGGTCTCCTTATGTAACCTGCAGGCGTGCCACAAGCAGTAGTTCAAAGATAAATTGTTGACAGGCTTTTGTCTCAAATGGTTTTTTGCAACATTCCTTTAAGACTTTTTTGCTTTGTTGCAATGATTGATTATTGTTCTCAAATTCTGTATATACACAACTTTGAAGATGTGAAGGGTCGCCAGCAGGTAGAACACATCTGTGCTATTAGGATAATAACCGTATTAATTTCTGAGGAATTGGATACTTTCCCTGTGCCTGTGCTTTATGTACATTATCTTACTTAACCCATGCTTCAACTTTGAGAGGTAGGTGTTATCTTTAACTCCATTTTACAACTGTAGAAACGAAAGCTTAGAGAATTAACTGGTGCACGTACACACAGTTGTTCAATGAAGTAACCTATTTTAACTCCAGATCCTATGTTCTAACCATTAACTTACACTGCCACTTCAGAAGGTCCTCCTAACTTTAAAAGTCAGTTTCCTTCCACATGCTTCCAGCAAATCGATAAGGATATTGTCTTGAAAAAAGAAGATTCTGAAGGCCTGTGAGGGAAGCAGCAGATTCATTCTTTTTAACTTGGGGGCAGTTCTAGGTTGAAACTAAGGGAGGTCTTTTTAATTCAAAGCAAAGAATGCTTTCCTACTGCCTGATAGTAGAAGGGGCAGATGTTTCGGGTAGTGACTGCTGCAGCCCCCAGATGTGACTAGGCAGGGGCTGCACAGGCTGTTGAGGGAGGGAGACCTGAATTGGGTTGGTGAGTTGGAGTGAATGACCCCAGTGTCACTTTGTGTTGAAGCATTTCTCCTTGTGAGGAAGTGAGGCTTGGATGTATTTCTCATGTTCTTGCTTTGTAGCTTTGTTGTCTGATGTCAGTGAATTACTTTTTCAGACACTCTGACCTGGTCACAGCCAGAGACACTTGGAAAACCTCCATCCCCCCGGCATGGTCATGTAATGGTAGCAGCAGGGACAAAACTGTTCATCCATGGAGGTTTGGCAGGGGACAAGTTCTATGATGATCTCCATTGCATTGATATAAGTAAGTAGTATGGAGGGCATGGGGGTTTGTCTGCTTTAAATTAAATGAAATGTGCTTTGATAGACTATAGCCTTGCTCTTAGGTTTGGGTAACTTGACCAGCCAGCAGAATCTTCACTAGACTATGTCAAATGTACCTGGATAATAGTAATAAACAATAATGGCAGTAAAAGCAGTCATTTCCTGAGCACTTGCTATGTACCCAGCCGTTCTCTCTTATCCTTCCAACAACTTTGCTCTTGCATTAAAATTCATTATGCTTTCTGTTCCCCGACTAACTTCTAGAGTGTGTCTGGTGGTAGTTGACCAGAACTGGCATGCTGAGTAGTTAAAAACATTGGGAAGAGGAAAGTTAGGGAAAACCTGACTATTGCTTTTATGTGTCTGAAGGGCTGACGTGCACTAGAGAGCCTGGACTCGTTTGGAGTCATTCTATCACACTGTGAGCTCCTTGGGGCAGGGACTTTGTCTCTTTTGTTCCCAGTGTATTTCCAGCACTTAACAGTGTCTGGCAGATCATAAATGATGAGTTCACATCTGCTGATCACTGGACAAATGAACATGTTCTGCATTGCTCCAGACCACAAGAATTGGAACAATGGGCAGAAAGCATGAGACCTGTTGTGCAGTGGACTGGGCCACCTTGCCAAACAATGGGCCCTCTAGCTTGGTGACATCTGATGCCTGGCAACACTGGCTGGGATTCCTGCATTGGCTGGAGTTTTGGCTAGACAGGGTGATTCTCCCCTTCCACCTCAGATCCTGGGGTCCTGTGTTGAGTTGACAGACAGAAAAATACCTTCACAGAAGTGTTCCTTGAAGGCAGGCAAATGGGGTTTTAATGATTATTTTTAAAAAGGTCCTTTTCTCTTATGCTGAGGAACTACTTCCTGTTTTTCTTCCTTCCTTACCCATGTAGTTCTCTAAACCTAAAATCCAATCATATCCTACCTCATCTCAACACTTGCTGAAAAAGATGCAAATATCCATGCAGAAATAGGTTGGAGGCAGGTGCTGAGACAGCACGTTATGGTATAGAGAACATAGGTTTTGGAGTCAAACCTGAGTATCATTCTAGCCCTGTCTGCCACTTGCTAATTGGGGGATCTCAGACAAGTCTCTTTTCCTACCTAATTCCTCTTCCCTTACCTGTAAGAAAGAGGATAGGCAGAAGTAATACCAACTTCATAGGGCTGTTATATGAGAATTAAGTAAGCAAGATACTTCCAGTATTTAGCCAGAACTCACAAAGTTGCTTTCTAAGGAACTGTACTAAAAACATGTGCACGCACACACACTCACATACACAATAAAAACTTGGAACCTCACCTAAATTCCAGGCTCCGAAATAATTAATGATGATGGTCACCTAAGATACACATTCCTGTGTGCTTGGAAGACCACCACCATCAGCATCACCTGGGAGGCTTAGTCCCTCCCTCCCTGGAATACCCCAACAGAATCTCAAGCTCACCCAAGTAATTTTTACATGCACTAAACCTTGCAAAGTTACCTCTCAGAGCTCTTGGCAAATGACACTCAATGAGTGGTTTGCAAACTAGAGTCTGGTAGTTAAGTTTGAGACCACATTTAGACTACTGTTGTACCCACTTTCTTTCTCTTGGCAGGTGACATGAAGTGGCAGCAGCTCAGTCCCACTGGGGCAGCTCCCATTGGCTGTGCTGCCCACTCAGCTGTGACCATGGGAAAACATGTGTATGTCTTCGGAGGGATGACTCCCACGGGAGCCCTGGACACAATGTACCAGTATCACACAGGTGAGGTGTTCACTGTGGGTGGGTCTTTCAACAGCTGACCATTTTCTTAAGTATCACAGTGCTTTGGTTCTTCAATTTAGTCCCTTCACACTTAAATCCAAAGGAATAGAAACCAAACTTTAAGGGAATGACATCATCAAAACAGTAACAGTGTCATTAATTTTATTTCCCGTTTCTGTTAGGGCTCAGGTGATACAGATCACTGAACATTTCTGGAAATTTCTTAACAGAGCTTTTGTTTTTTCCTCCCCTAACATAGAAAAGCAGCACTGGACCTTGCTTAAATTTGATACTTTTCTGCCTCCTGGACGATTGGACCATTCCATGTGTATCATTCCATGGCCAGTGATGTCTGCTTCTGAGAAAAATTCAAATTCTACCACTGTGAACTGTGATGCTGAGAAAGGGGATTCCACTGACAAAGGAGTGACTCAGGGTGGTGACTCACAGGAGGAAAATCAGACTGACAGGCTGCTCTGTTTTGTGTTTGGTGGGATGAATACAGAAGGGGAAATCTATGATGATTGTATTGTGACTGTAGTTGACTAATAAAACCCACATTTAAAAGTGTTTAAATGTCAATTGCTTTCAGAAGTTAGATAAAAAATGAACCTTAGCTGTCTCACAACTCCAAAATACTTTCTGCACTATTACGTTCTTGTTCGTAACTACTTTGGTAGGTATAGAAATGACCTGGGTAGCCCAGTAGAAAAACCTCTTAAAGGGGTTTGCCAGCAATTACAACCATAATTTGTTAATAGTAATCACACAAAAAAGTTGTGGTATCATAATTGTTAGGTGTAAGCTGTAGGAACTGAGTGGACTTTAAAGTATTTAGTAGCTGCTCCTTAGAAAGATGTACTATCAGTTGGCATTTGTTAGTGAACCACTGGGGACAGGGATGAAGCCGTGTTTCCCAACTATTATCAGACCCCACTGCAGACAGCACTGTGGGTCATTTTTAACGTTTGTATTGAACTTCACCTGAAGGCCATCTGTATTATACTCCAGGCCAGTCCAGATGCTTCTGGGGCAATACCACCCACAGCAGTCTGGGCCTCAGTGTAAAACAATCATGCCATGAGGTCCCAGTTCTGCCACAGTTGGCAAAGTAACCTCTCAGCCAAGTTGCTCATTTATAAATTATCCTTGGGCAGTACTGGATTCATGTTAACATCAGACAGCTGGCCTTATTACTGACCATACTAATTATTTCAACAAGGTTATCCTTTCCTCAGGAAGCCAATCCAAGTAATCTTGAACCTGTGTCTCGACACAAATGACTGCTTTTGAGCCACAGTTGCAGTAGGGTTGAATGTTGCTTCCAGGTTACCATTCTAGGTCCTGTCCAGTACCAGAGAAATTTGAGATGGAGACTCTGACATAACTTAAAGCTCAAAACACACCTTTATATCCATAGATTGGATCTAAGTGTGTAAATAACAGTGATCTGTCAATCTATCAAATCTTAAGAGAATACAAGTAGCTATAAATCAGTAATAAAAAGCAACCAGCAGGACAAGAGGAATAGGAAATTTCAAGCATGTTCAAGAAAACTCCACTCTTGGTCATTGTAAAATGGTCCTTGCAAGCTCCCTGAAAATACTGAAAAAAAATTTCTTTACCTCAAAACCCCAGCACTTACCCCAAGTGAGGCTTACGCCTTAAAATAAATGACCTAATTAGAAGCTTGTCACAAAAATAAGACCAGTGTAAATAAACATTTATTGGTGTCACTTATGGTAGAAAAAAGTTCCTACACCAGATGCACATGACCAATTGTTAAATAACATTTCCAAGGTGAACACACACCCTAACCCAGTTTTACCCACTTTTTAAGATGGCCAATTCCTCCTCTTCTCCTACCGCAAGACATGTGAGCAACTGCTAATGAAAAGCAGTAAACAGCCACTTAGGCTATAGCATTTTCAACTCCACTCCAAGGTGAAGATTCCAATTACATTCGAGATTTAAGTTCTCTCAATTTTCTCCTAGCGAAAGTTCCCGAGTCCAGTATTTACAATATTACAGCACTGGCAGAGCAGTGTCTACAACTCATCTTTGTCTGCTGCTTCCTCATCACCAGTTGGGGGAGGGCCTGCACTTCCATAGAGTTTGCTGATAATTGGCTGGACAATTTCTTCTAGTTCCTTCTTTTTAGCTTTGAAATCTTCAATGTCAGCATCTTGGTGACTTTCTAGCCATTCAATCTTTTCCTCTACGGCTTTTTCCATGGTCTCCTTATCTTCAGAAGAAAGTTTGCCTCCCAGCTTTTCTTTATCCCCAATCTGATTCTTTAGAGAATAGGCATAGCTTTCCAATTCATTTCTGGTATCAATGCGCTCCTTGAGCTTTTTGTCTTCCTCGGCAAACTTCTCGGCATCATTAACCATCCTTTCAATTTCTTCAGGTGTTAGGCGATTTTGGTCATTGGTAATGGTGATCTTATTTTTGTTGCCTGTACCTTTGTCTTCAGCCGTCACGCGAAGAATGCCATTCACATCTATCTCAAAGGTGACTTCAATCTGTGGAACCCCACGAGGAGCAGGAGGAATTCCCGTCAGATCAAAAGTTCCCAGAAGGTGATTGTCTTTCGTGAGGGGTCGTTCACCTAGAAGTTAAACACAAAAAACTTACTGCTACTGACAAATACCAGTACACCTGGATCCCCACATCTCAGTCTATCAGACCCTACAGTGAGTGGCAAGGGCACTCCATTCAGTTACAAGTGGGTCAGTATTCACCTGTAAGTAGCAGCAAATAGGACTAAGAGTGAGTTGAGTCACCAACTCTAAACTGAATTTCATCTACTTTATAGCATTATGAACCCATTTCTTGTTATTGTATTCTAAGAGCCAGCTCATAAGTTATTTTTAATGGGAAAGGGTGCTAGATTAGAACTGAATTTTAGTACTGACTCCACCAAATTCAACACTAGTCAAATTAGGCACACCCATTTGAAAATAGCAGGCGTCTCTTTCCTAGTCATTTCAATAGAGCATTTTAAGCAAGATATCATGCTCTTCAAAAACATACTATGGTATTAACAAATGTAAGCAATTACCTTCATAGACCTTGATTGTAACAGTTGGTTGATTATCAGAAGCTGTAGAAAAGATCTGAGACTTCTTGGTGGGCACCACAGTGTTCCTTGGAATCAGTTTGGTCATGACGCCTCCCACAGTCTCAATACCGAGTGTAAGGGGACATACATCCAGCAGTACCAGATCACCTGCAAAGGTAAGTTAACGGAAATAAGTTCAAATTCAAGAGTCCTAAGAGCACCATCACGCAGTCTCCCCACAAACAGTGTAACTTTATCTTCTCCCTTTGGCCATTTGGTTAGGTTCTACACAAAACCATTTTCAAAGCAGAGGACCTTGAGATTGTGCCAGTCTTATCTTCACTGTACCCTTTACTAGGTGTGTGACCTCGTTGCTCGTATTCTATTACTTTCTAAAGCAAGAGCTACTGACACTCCTCCCATTCAGCTACTGAAGCACCATGGAAGATGCTGTGATGCCAGCCTACCTGTATCTTGATCACCAGAGAGAACACCAGCCTGAACAGCAGCACCATATGCTACAGCCTCATCTGGGTTTATGCCACGGGATGGCTCCTTGCCATTGAAGAACTCTTTAACCAGTTGTTGAATCTTTGGGATTCGAGTAGAGCCACCGACAAGAACAATTTCATCAATATCAGACTTCTTTAAATCAGAATCTTCCAGCACTTTCTGGACAGGCTTCATGGTAGAACGGAACAGGTCCTAGAATAAGAGAATTACTGTGATGATGCCTGTACCGCTTGATGTTGTCTACACATTAACTGTCACGAACTCAAGAGTGTCGAACTAGATCTCACCAGTAAAGGAAATAAACAAGGAACATACCATGTTTAGCTCTTCAAACTTGGCCCGAGTCAGGGTCTCAGAGAAGTCTTCTCCTTCATAGAAAGACTCAATCTCAATTCTTGCTTGATGTTGAGAAGACAGGGCCCGTTTGGCCTTTTCTACCTCACGTCGGAGTTTCTGCACTGCTCTGTTGTCTTTCCTAACATCTTTGCCAGTCTTCTTTTTGTAGAGCTTGATGAAGTGTTCCATGACACGCTGGTCAAAGTCTTCTCCACCCAGATGAGTATCTCCATTAGTGGCCACAACTTCAAAGACACCGTTATCAATGGTTAGAAGAGACACATCGAAGGTTCCACCACCCAGATCAAACACCAGGATGTTCTTCTCCCCTTCCCTCTTGTCCAGGCCATAAGCAATAGCAGCTGCTGTACTGTTAGAAAGAAAAGAAAAAAAAAGCTTAAACTTACATTTCCCTTTTTTTGGCATATATACCGTATCTTTGAATTTAACACTTACGGCTCATTGATTATCCTCATAACATTCAATCCAGCAATAGTTCCAGCATCTTTGGTTGCCTGGCGTTGGGCATCATTGAAATAGGCTGGTACAGTAACTACTGCATGGGTAACCTCGAAGGATAACAAAAGTTAATTAAGTATTTTGTTACATGATTTAACCCTTTAGTCAAACCAACACTTTCATTTCTAAATCAGTTTCTTTGTAAGATGGATGTAGTACATATAATTTTCTATCCACGGATTTGAGAGCATTCAGTGATAACACATAGAAAGTCCCTAGTATTTTGTTTGCCCTACAGTAAAGCATGCAAGTTAACTGAAACTCATATTCATGGATGTCATACTGATTAAAATTATTAAAATAAAATCATCTTAACAACACAATCAAGAACAGTAATAAAATTACTTAACATTGTTCCAGAAATACATACTTTCTTTCCCAAATAAGCCTCAGCAGTTTCCTTCATTTTAGTGAGAACCATGGCAGAAATTTCTTCAGGAGCAAACGTCTTTGTCTGCCCACCTCCAATATCGACTTGGATATATGGTTTAGTTTTCTTTTCAACAACCTATTTATAAAATGATTATTATTTTCAGACACAGAAATACTAACATTTCAAACATTTTTTGACATTTCAAGCTTTGTCTGGGACCCACTTCCTCCCCTCTAGCTTGTCTTTTGGTCTCTCAAAGCAGAAACAGAAATACGTAACAGTAAAGGTGCCTTATAAAAACATGCCTCTTCAGTTTTAGTTGGCCTCTTAATTCTAAACTATCGTTGACAAAGTTTAGGATTGCCAACTTTAGTTTTGTAACATACACCACAGCCGTATTCTTTTTAGTCGCCTCAACATTTTTTCATTAACTTCTTAACTCTTAACTACTCCCCACCACCACCACCTACACCCAACTTTCTATCCAGGTGAGAAAAACCCGTTCGAACCTTGAAAGGCAAGAACTTGATGTCCTGCTGCACAGATGGGTCATTCCAAGTGCGGCCGATGAGACGCTTGGCGTCGAAGACAGTGTTCTCAGGGTTGGAGGTGAGCTGGTTCTTGGCTGCATCGCCGATCAGTCGCTCCCCTTCAGGGGTGAAGGCCACGTACGACGGCGTGATGCGGTTGCCCTGGTCGTTGGCGATGATCTCCACGCGGCCGTTCTTGAACACCCCGACGCTGGCGGAAAAACCGAACGGAAGGAATCAGCACCACGACTCTCACAGCAGCCCAGGAGGCCACACCCCAGTCGCCCCTTCCCACAAACCCCACTTACCAAGAGTAGGTAGTTCCCAGGTCGATACCGACCACGGTGCCCACGTCCTCCTTCTTGTCGTCCTCCTCCGCCCGCGCCGCGCCGAGCAGCAGAAGCACCGCAGCCACCAGGGAGAGCTTCATCTTCCGCAGCCGTGGGCCAGCGGTTGGCACGCAGGCAGGATGCCGCAGGCGATCCAGTCACAGGCCGCAGACGGGAGCGCACCGAGGGTACCGACCGGAGGGCGAGAGGCCCGCAGTCAGGAGCAGCAGAGGACAGGCGAAAAGCAGGTCCGGAAAAGCAGGCCGCGGCGCTTACCTCCCCACTCACTGAATCCAACTCCCCCTGTAATGATGTCTCGGTTAGCCTCGACCGCGCCGTCGCCGAGTCCTCTTTTATACCTTCCCCCAGCCCGGTCGTGGAGGCCGCCGATTGGCGAAGGCGCAGCTCGTTGGAGGCCACTGATTGGTCCCGGCCACCAAGCTGGCCGCAGCCGATTCGAAGTGGCCTGCTCCGCAACTGACATCACCTCTACACCCACCCCCGGGCCGACTCATTGGCTGCTGGAAGTGCCCACTAGCCACCAATGGGAGGCAACATCCGCCCTGTGTGATGTCCCCATTGGTTCAGTAGCTGCCTGTCTTTCGTGCAACCTCTCACCCGAAGGCCGCTTCCGCCGGCAGCTGCTGCGGTTCCGTTTTCTCGCTGGGGCCTGAGGGGTCGCTACCTATCCAGCGTACCTGACTCCGTCGAGGCGGCGGGATTTGAGTCCTTTGCTTCTCCCCACTGCCGGTCCGCCCATCCTCCGTCCTTCATCCCCGAGCGGGAAGCGGCTGTCCCTCCTCCCGACTTCCATCCTATCCCAGGCAGACAGGCTTCAGCATAGATGCAGGGATCACCTAGAACAAATTTCTCTGCCCTTAATAGGCACTCCGGGTAGTAGGCTCTCCGTTCCGCAGCCCTCGAGCTGGGGCCTGGTCTGGGCACTGCCAGGCCACCAATCAGTGGCTCCGCCTAGCCAGTTCTGTCGCCCTTATTCTCCCTGCCCAGCCACCAGGCTTCTCCACCTTGTCCTGCCCCCACGGTAAGTCACAGGACAGGCCTGGCCAACGTAATTTCCCCCTAACCCTGGATACCCGTCCCCACCGTGGCAGCTCTCTCCTGAAGAGCTTAGTAATGCCATCGCAACCGCTCTGTGATGTTTCATTTTTCTAGCTTGGCACCCTTAGCTTCCCCTCCTCTGCCCATCATTTACCTTTACAAGGCCTTCCTCATCCTTTATTCTTGATACCTTTCACCTTCGCTTTTCCTGGAGAACATCTGATTGTGCTTAAATGCATTTGATACACAAAGACGTCTTGATGCCTTACTCTTGTATAAATGGCATCCTCTAATGAAAAATAATAGCGGCTACTATTCACTTCATGCTCACTATACACCTAGCGTTGTTCTGTGTTTCCCGTGTCATTCGGTCCTTGCAGTTCCCATTTTCCGGATAAGAAAATTGAGACTGAAAGAGATCAATAACTAGCTTAAAGTCATAGAGCTGGTGAGTGATGGAGTTAGGATTGATACCCAAGTCAGCTTAACTCCATAGCCAATGGGCTTTACTTTTTTTTTTTAATTTTTTAAATTTTGGTATCATTAATCTACAATGATTATGTTTACTAGGTTCCCCCCTTCACCAAGTCCCCCCCCACAACCCGCGTTACAGTCACTGTCCATCAGCGTAGTAAGATGCTGTAGATTCACTACTTGTCTTCTCTGTTGCACAGTCCTCCCTGTGCCTCCCCCCACATTATACATACTAAGGGCTTAACTTTTTTTAAACATTAATTCAACAAATATTTTTGGAGGACCTACCATGGACAGGCCAAAGGCCTGATGCAAAATACATTGAAATGCTTACAGAAAAGGCTGAAGACTGAAGTATTTTTCCCACTACATGTGTTTTTGAGATTAGTGGGTATGTGCAATACTGTGACCAAATAGCACTGAAACATCTTGAAGTTCACTAAGATGCTAAGCCTAGGAGTCAGTACTCAAGAATTTAGTGCTTTTCTCCTTTAAGTGCTCTTCAAAGGTTATGCTGGTGACTCAGAGTTGAATCCATTCTTACTGTAGAAGTTGCATCATCTAACTCTTTCAACCGGGCTTGTAATACTGCTGTAACACTGACCCCTTCTTCAGGTTACATCAGTTCATTATCACTATAGAAATCACCATTTGGCCACATTATACCCTCCTATCATTTCCAGCAAATTTTCTAAGCAAATTTCTAAGCAAATTTTCTGTATCTATCACAGTCTGTTTTCACTCAAAATTTCAGGCTCAATTTCAATCTGAAAAACCTCAATTTCAGACTCACCCTTGAGTGCTGGAGTAACCTTTTGCAACTCTCCTTTATCTGAGATTTCTTAGAAAAGTGGTATCTAGCTAACTTCCAAAGGGAACTGAGTAGTGGTTTTAGTATCTTTTAAAAACCAAGTATATTAGGTACTTATTGCAGTATACCTGTTCCAAAGTGGGATCGTTTATGCATTGAATAGGAAAGTGCATAGATAAATCTAGCTTGCTGAACGTTAAATGCTAGTATTAGTGCCAAATTAATCAATATTGAACTAAGTGCTAGACTTTTGCTAAATGCTTTATGTGCATTATCTCTTTTAATCCTTAGTTGACTTTTTTTAACCTCTGTTTTAGAGCTAAGGAATCTGAAGTCCCAAGATGTAAGAAAACTTGCCCAGGAGATCACACAGCTGAGAAGATATGCAGCCAGGATTTGAGCCATCTCAGTTTGATTTTTAATTTCTGTAGTCTAGGTTGTCAAACTTATATTGTGTTTTAGGATATAGAGTAGTTGCATAGGTTGCAAATATTTTGGTAATGAGTGCTAGAGAGATGTAGATTTTATCCAGTAATTTAAACCAGCTCCTTTCACTTGTGCTCCTATATTTAAGAAAATAGATTTCTATTTCCCATCTGATCTCAGAAAGCTAAGCAAAGTTAGGACTGACCAGGACTGGGTATCATTTAGCTCCAAAATCTTACTTTCTGAAAGGAAATGAAGGGTATAGAGTTGGAAGGAAAAGACAAACACCTATGTAATTGACAAATGTTGAGACCCTGATAATTGAGCATTTTCTACATGCTTTGCTGAAGAGAATACTCAGTTAAGAGAGACGGTACATCACCTTGGACAAACCAACCTCTTAGAACCTCAGTTTCTTCATTTTTTGGATGTCAGGGATCTCTGTCTTGCCTGTCTTAGTGGCTTGTTCCAGATATCAGATGAGATACTTTATGTGAAGGTATTTGGAGTGTTGTAGAGGAGTGGTAATGCTATTGTTAATCATGTTAATACATTATCACAAGAAATTTTAGAGGCTTTTCAAGAAAACTACCTCTTAAGGGTCAATTTTCAAAAATTCTTTCAATGGGAAATAGTAAACTTGGTGATTATGTTGAATTTGACAGAGACTTTGGAAATGCTTTAAGACGTACTACATCTAATTACTCTCATATTGGCCACATAGATCTTTTTTTATTAAGGGACTGGGAATAATTCCACAAACTTCATTAAACAACTTGGAAGTAAAACAGAAGTATCTCTAACGTGAGCTGGGAGTAATACAAGGTATAAATCATGTAGTGTTTTTTATTTTTTATTTGGTATCATTAATATACAGTTACATAAGCAACATTATGGTTACTAAATTCCCCTCATTGTCAAGTCCCCACCACATACCCTGCTACGGTCACTGTCCATCAGCATAGTAAGATGTTACAGAGTCACTACTTGTCTTCTCTGTGCTCCACTACCTTCCCTGTGCCCCTACATTATGTGTGCTAATCGTAATGCCCCTTGTTCCCCTTCTCCCTCCCTTCCCACCTACCCTCCCCGGTCCCTTTCCCTTTGGAAACTGTTAGTCTAGTCCATTCTTGGGTTCTGTGAGTCTGATGCTGTTTTGTTCCTTCAGTTTTCGCTTTGTTCTTATGCTCCACAGATGAGTGAAATCATTTGGTACTTGTCTTTCTCCACCTGGTTTATTTCCCTCTAGCTCAATCCATGTTGCAAATGGTAGGATTTGTTTTCTTCTTATGGCTGAATAATATTCCATTGTGTATATGTACCACATCTTTATCCATTCATCTACTGGTGGACACTTAGGTTGCTTCCATTTCTTGGCTATTGTAAATAGTGCTGCCATAAACATAGGGGTGCATATGTCTTTTTCAAACTGGGCTGCTGCATTCTTAGGGAAAATTCCTAGGAGTGGAATTCCTGGGCCAATTGATATTTCTATTTTTAGTGTTTTGAGGAATGTCCATACTGCTTTCCACAATGGTTGAACTAGTTTACATTCCCACCAGCAGTGTAGGAGGGTTCCCCTTTCTTTGCATCCTTGCCAGCATTTGTTGTTCCTATTCTTTTCTATGTTGGCCATCCTAACATGTGAGGTAATATCTCATTGTGGTTTTAATTTGCATTTCCCTGATAATTGGTGATGTGGAGCATCTTTTCATGTGCCTGTTGGCCATCTGAATTTCTTCTTTGGAGAAGTGTCTGTTCATATCCTCCGCTCATTTTTTAATAGGGTTATTTGCTTTTTGAGTGTTGAGGCATCTAAGTTCTTTTTGGGTGTTGAGGTGTGTGAGTTCTTTATATATTTTGGATGTTAACCCCTTGTTAGATATGTCATTTACAAATATATTCTCCCATACTGTAGGATGCCTTTTTCTTCTGTTGATGGTGTCCTTTGCTGTACAGAAGCTTTTTAGCATGATGTAATCCCATTTGTTCATTTTTTATTTTATTTCCCCTGCCCAAGGAGACAAGTTCAGGAAGAAGTTTCTCATGTTTATATTCAAGAAGTTTTTGCCTATGTTTTCTTCTAAGAGTTTTATGGTTTCATGACTTACATTCAGGTCTTTGATCCATTTTGAGTTTACTTCTGTGGATGGGGTTAGACAATCCAGTTTCATTCTCTTGCATGTAGCTGTCCAGTTTTGCCAACACCAGCTGTTGAAGAGGCTGTCATTTTCCCCATTGTATATCCATGGCTCCTTTATCATATATTAATTGACCATATATGGTTGGGTTTATATCTGGGCTCTGTAGTCTGTTCCATTGGTCTATTGTTCTGTTCTTGTGCCAGTACCAAGTTGTCTTGATTACTGTGGCTTTGTAGTAAAGCTTGAAGTCGGGGAGGGTAATCCCCCCAGCTTTATTCTTCCTTCTCAGTATTGCTTTGGCTATTTGGTGTCTTTTGTGGTTCCATGTGAGTTTTAGAACTATTTGCTCTAGTTTGTTGAAGAATGCTGTTTGTATTTTGCTAGGTATTGCATTGAATCTGTAGATTGCTTTAGGCAGGATGGCCATTTTGACAATATTAATTCTTATCCATGAGCACAGGATGTGTTTCCATTTATTGGTATCTTCTTTAATTTCTCTCATGAGTCTTGTAGTTTTCAGGGTATAGGTCTTCCACTTCCTTGGTTAGATTTATTCCTAGGTATTCTATTCTATTCTTTTTGATGCAATTGTGAATGGAATTGTTTTCCTGATTTCTCTTTCTGCTAGTTCATTGTTAGTGTATAGGAATGCAACAGATTTCTGTGTATTAATTTTGTACCTTGTAACTTTGCTGAATTCTGATATTAGATCTAGTGGTTTTGGAGTGGATTCTTTAGGGTTTTTTATGTACATTATAATGTCATCTTCAAACAGGGGCAGTTTAACTTCTTGCATGTAGTGTTTTTTTGTACTTTTGAAAGTGCAGTGTGCTATGCACTAAGTTTCCTTCTTTGTCTTCGCTTTTTAAAGTGAATTTTATAGTTAATAGAGAACCTTCTCCAAAAAATAAATAGACCCACAAATATAGACAACAACTGTTGGTTACTATAGGGTGTGGGGATGGGTAAAATAGGTGTAGGCGATAAAGAGCACAAAATTTCAATTACACAAATTAGTTATAGGGATGAGAGTATAGCATAGAGAATATAGTCACTGATAATGTAATAGTATCTTTCTGTGTTGACAGTAACTACACTAATTGGGGTGAACATTTAATGATGCACATAACTTTCTAATCACTATGTTGCATAATTGAAACCAATATAATACTGTTTATCAACTACAATACAAAAAACTAAAAAAAGAAGAAGAGAGAAACTTCTCTTTCCCCCCCACACAAATGGAAAGTAACAAATAGTGCATTTTCTATTCTTCAAATATATTTTTTTGATGGAAGACATTTAGGAGAGCATGCTGTGTCAGATAGTGTGATAGAAGACCAAGTTGTTACGAAGCATACAAACTATAGGAATTCCAGTTCTATCAACTAGCTGTGATTTAGGACAAGTCACTTAATCTCTCTGAGGCTCTGTTTACTAGTAGTCTGTAAAATGGATATAATTCTTACTCTTCACAAGGCTGTTATGATTTATTTGAATAATTTAATTTTATACATAAAATGCTAGTTTTAATTTTTCTTCTGTGTGAAATTTTCCTTTGAAGTAAAATAAGCTAAATATAAAGAGGTGCTCCTACAGAATTTGACTGATAGTATTTAACACATATCTTAGATTTCTAAATTTTTTAAACTGGAAATATATACACATAAAATTCAAAGGGTACAATATACAATGAAAATAAGTCTGACTGCCACCCAGTCCCAGTCCTGTTCCCCTACCCTGGTAAAGGTAACCACTGTTATTACTTTCTTCTATAGCCTAGAAATGTTTTATGCATGTACAGTGTGTGTGTGTGTGTGTGTGTGTGTGTATATATCCCTGTCTGAAGTCTAGTAATGGAGCATACTATACACATGGTTCTGCTCCTTTATCTCTAATATAGTTACCTATATTTCTTAGCGATTGTCACAAATCAGCTGCCTTTTTTTAAATGCCGTGTCAATAGCAGCTACCCTTAATTGAGTATCTACTATGTGCTGGATGTTTTTTGTATTTTAAAATGTTTTATTATAAATTACAGTGTAAATACAGAAAATACATAAAATGCAAATATACAGTTTAGTGAATAACTATAAAGTGAGTGCCCAGGTAGTTGATATCCAGGTTAAGAAATAAGAGTGTTGTCAGCACGCGGAAGTCCTCATTTTCCTCCCTAACTGATCACAATCTCCTCCTCCATAAAAAACATTATTGTTATTATAATCTTCTAGAATTTCAAATATACTCTGTCAATTAGTTTTTCCTGTTTTTTTAGTTCATGTAAATGGAATCACAGTGTCTGGCTTCTTTCACTCAGCATTGTTTTTAAGTTTTATCCTTACTCTTGTGTAGCTCTAATTTATTCATTTTTACTTCTGTATAGTATTCCAATGTATCACAATTTATATTGTATTTAGATGTTGGCTATTATGAACAATGCTACTATGAACATTCTTCTATATGTTTCTTGGTTCACACGTGCATAAATTTCTCTAGGGTGTATGACCAGGATTAGAATTTATGGATCAAAGAGTTTAAAATTTTCAACTTAAGTAAATCATGGCAAATCGCTTTCTAAAGTGGTTGTACAAATAAATGTCCACTCTCACCAGAAGTGTATGAGAGTTCCAGGTGTTCACATCATTGTCAACACTTTATACAAACTTTCTATTTGACATTCTGGGGCATGTGTACTGTCATCTCATTGTGGTTTTAATTGTCATTTTCCTGATCACAAATGAAGTTGTGTATTTTTTCATATTTGTATTGGTCATTTTGATTTCTTATTTACTGAAGCAACCCATTTGTCTATTGAGTTTCTTATTTTGTGATAATTATTTATGTTCTAGATATTAGTCAGTTTTTCAGTTATATGTGTTGCGTATCTTTTCCCACTCTTTGGCATGTTTTTTTATTCCCCTGCTGATGTTTTTAAAAAAACTTTTAATTTTGAAAGCAGTACACTCACAGAAAGTTGCAAAAATAGTAGAATCCCAGGTACCCTTCACTCAACTTACTCTAATGTTAACATCTTACATAGCTGGAAAAATTAGGAAATTGACCTTGGAATATTACTTTTAACTAGACAATACATTTTACTCAGTTTTATACCATTTTTTAAAGCCTGCATTTGTGTGTGTTTGTATACAGTTCTGTACAGTTTCATTTTTTGTAGAGATTCATGTAACCATCACCAAAGTCAAGTTATAGGAGTTAATACTGAGTTTTTTTTGATGAACAGATATTTTGACAAACAGAAAACTTAGCAATTTTTCCCTTTATGGTTGTGCTTTTCATGACTTGTTTACATACTCTTCTCAATTTTCTACTAAAAATTTATTTCTTTTTTACCTGTCTCTTTCAGATCTATATAGTTTACCTGAAATTGACTTGTATACCTATGAGTTGTATATAATGAGTAAAATTAATTTTTTTCCAAATGGATAGTGAATTGTCCCAGCACAATTTTTCATATTAGTAGGCGTGTTAGCCTCTGTCTTAATTACTATAGCTGTATAATAACTCTTCATATCCAGTAGAACAAGTCCTTCTCCATTCCTCTTCTTCAGGACTCTCTTTGGCTATTCTTAGCACTTTGTATTTCTATACAAATTTTAGAATTAGCTTGTCAAGTTTGGAAAACTAATGTTTTATATTGTTAAAGTAGGCTACTCAACAGTATGATAGTACTATATCTTTTTAAAATTAGCTTTACAAAGTATTAAATTTCTATTTAATTTTTAATATTCTACAATTTAAAAAATACACACAAATTTAGCATTTAAAAAGTTACCAGGAATAATTTCCATTTTGAAATGACAAATTATGATACATCAGCATGATGAGATATTATGTAACCATTAAAACTGGTGATATCTATGCTTTTCAAAGAGTGAATTGTATTAATTGTGTTACATTTTTGTCTGCATTTGCTTATTATTTTAAAAAAATCTATGTCTATCAGGAAGTTACTAAGCTTGAAAAACTTTAGGAATTTAAAACTAAAAGTTATATAAGAGAACAAAAAAGCTTGCCAGTGAAAGATATGTAAGATATAATTACATTAAGGGTCTTTCATACATTATAATTAGTTATAGGTTAAATTCAAATGCAGGCAATTTACAAAAGTTTTGTGTTGTATTAACAGCTCCTGTCAGTCTGGACATTCCTGGTTCTGGTAGAAAAATAAGGTTTATGGTAGATTTCATGCTGTTTAAGTGTAAGTTGTATAATTTATGACCCTGTTCTACAGAAGACACTCTCATTTTCAATATTCTGAAGTTTTAGACTTTTAGTTGTTGTCCTCAATTTAGCCGATAATTTAAAATTCCTTGGCAAATGTTACAAAGCCATACAACTGAACACATTGCTGGGGCCTTGGAGGGGCCCTCAATCATGAACTCCAGCAGCTTCATTAGTAAATTGACCTCTGAGTACTCCTATTTATGAGCCTACCAGTGGGGGCCAGTGCAGGACAACCAAGGGCCCAGAACATGGAGTAGGGCTATGCCTGGAGGCCTGTCCTTTACTTTCAGTTGGACTGTTCTAAAGTGCAGAAAGGATTTTATGAAGGAATCCTTTCTGCCATGTTGTATAGGACAGCTTCCATCATATCTTTCCAGATTTTTTCATTTACAGATTCCCAGAGCTTTAGAAATTTTTTCCCATTAAAAATTAACATAGTTAATTCACAGATATTTTTTTTTGTTCAAAGTATAAGTCAACTTAAATGTCCATCAATGGGGAATGCTAAATAAGTTATGGTAGATTATTCTGTGGAAATACTGTACAAAGTTTCATATGAAGTAGATTTTTATGTACTGATATGGAAAGATGCCCAGGATTTATTATTTAAAAAGTAAGTTATAGAACACAGAAGTGTGTGTACAAGGTGATCCTATTCATGTTAAACACCTCTCACCCCTAAGTTTGGACAGATTGCTATCAAATTAACAAGAATGGCTCCCTTTGGGCAGAATTGGATGGGAATCCAGAAGAACTTTTGACATTATATACATTTTTTTAAAGAACAAAAATGAGTTCCTGTATTATTGTTTGATGGAAAATAAATTTCAGAAAAGAAATGAAGCAAATGAAAAATGGCTAAGTTAGCCATTAGCATTGAGTGTTTGTTTGCCTGCTCTTTGAGTTTGAGCTATGTCACAGTATAACAGCCTATATTTGTGTTTTGCTTTATGGTAAGCATAAATAGATATGCTTTATGTGTTTTGCCTTATTATTTCATAATAAAACTATGAATTTTCTGCTGTGTTGGTTTCTATTCATGTTATTGCTGTATTTACCTATCACCTACTTTATGTTTTAATTGATTCAGGTGAGACACTAAGATTAATCTTTCTACAGGCTGTGTCTTTCCACAGCCAAGTGTGTACTGCCACTTCAAAGTAATTTATTTCCCATGCTGTGTGCCAAATTGATAAAATCATGTCATTTGATAAAATCATGTCATAAGTGAAGTCCTTGTTTTTTCCCCTCTCACCTTGCTCTACCTCTTCTTAGTTTTACTTCTTTCTGGATTTGGCCCTGTTTTTCTTTCAGGTATGACTTTTCTGACTATGTACAAGTAACTTCGTATCGCTATATGTCAGGGAATGCTGAGTCATATAGTGGAAAGAAAAGGGCTTTGGTCAGGGTTCTGTTTATTCATCCCGTTCATTAAAAAAACAAAATGAAAAAAGTTTGCATTACATTCTAGGCAGTATGCCAGGTTCCAGGGAGACGATGGTGAATAAGATGGGTTCCCTGCCCTCAGGGAGTACTACTTATCAAGTTTGAGCATCTTTCCACCTGTGGAGTTCACTTTCCTGTGAGTAAAAGGGGTTTGAGAATAATACCTGCTCCAGTATTTAGCAAGAATTACTCTTGTAGTGATCCATTATTCTAATGTATTGGTGTGTTCCTTGGGTGTGCTGGGTGGAAAAAAATATTGAGAACTGCTCGTATAGTTCAAGCTGTTCGTTTGTAGGTGTCAGAGTAGGGCTCAGAACAATTAGCATACCAGTGCTCTTTTTAGAACGTGTCACGGTGCAGTTTCTTCACCACCCTCAAAAATATGTTGTAACTTTTGGGATCCTTTCCTTCCCCTCCTCCCTGGCCCATGTGCTCCAGTATATCTAGAATATTCAGTCAAGTGACAGCAAACTGTGATTGTGTTCATTTACTCATTCATTTTGCTTAGGCTGGGTTCTTAGCAATCCTCATATACCATTTCCCTTCTCGAAACCCAGCTATCTCGTAACTCCCATGTGTCATCTCTTTCCTAAGGTCATGGCCCCTCCACTTGATGAAGCCTTCCTCTGGGAGTCTCATAGCACTTTATACCTTATCTTATCGTTATTATCCTTAGTCTGTGTGAGTTATCCTTTCACCCTAGATTTTAAATCATATCCTGTTGCTTTTTAAAATTCCCCTTCTGCTTTTGGACAATTCTTTATAACAGAGCTGATAAATAATCTTTGGATTGAATTCTTTAATCAGTTGAATGGCAATATGATAGCAACAATACCTGAACAGTTTACCATAGAATGCTATCATGGTAATAAAATGAGGCAATAAATATGAAGAAAATTTTGACAAGTTTTAGAGGTAATACATCAAGGAGGATGATTAAATGGAAAGCAATCTGGGAGCTGATTCACATTTGAAATAGTTGAAAAACTGATTATTACTTTTCTTCTTTTTTTCTCCTGAAGACTCCCAGAGTTGGAGGATATAATCATTGTTTTCAATATTTTGAAAGGCTGTCAAGTGGAAAACATTCCATTTTGCCCCAGGAGGCATAACTACCGGCAATGGAAGAAAAAGGGAAGCAGATTACAGTTCAACAGGAGGCGGGACTTTCTAACATTTAGAGCTGTCCAACAATGGTGTAGGCTGCCTTACTTAAGATAGTGAGCTCCCAGAAATTCGAACTGCTGAAATAGAAGTTGGATGACCGTCTGACTGGAATGTACAAGAGGGAATTCCTTCCTCGGGGAGGAGTTGGTCAAATGACCTTCAAGGTGTCTTCCGAGTCTAAGGTTTCTGTGACTGTTCAGCTCGGTTAATTTGATATTTGAATATACCTAAATTGGTTTTGTAAAAAAAAAAAAAATTTTATTAGATAAATGGTTAATCAACCACATGGTCAAGTTTACAATATGTAAATTTTGGTAAAATGAGGAGTGGAAAATCAGGTTCAAAGCTGATAATCCAGATACTACCAACAGTTAGCGACACTTAACATCGAGGGAGAGGAGAGGTGTGTGTATGTGTGTGTGAGCTTCCAACGACGTGTCCTGGGCAAGTGACAGTTGTTAAGGACGGCGTAAAAGCTCTGACTTGTTATACTTCACACATACTTGCTCAGGCGATTTTTCACATCCAGCAGTACCATGCGCGCAAGCAAGGGCCTGCGCGTCTGGTTTTCACCAGGTTCCCGGAAGGCGCTTCGCGGTACCCGCGTCGCCCGCCACCGCTCAAGCGGGTAGCGGACCCGGGTGGCTAAAGCTGAAGGGGAACCAGCAGCCGGCCCGCCGCCCGGACCACCAGTCCCAGGGGCCCCCGCGGCACTGCGCACGCGCGCTGGCGTGGCGGCAGCGCCGCCGCAGGACGCAGAGGAGCCAACTAGCGAGTGGCGGCGGCGGCAGTGGCGGTGGCAGTTTGCGGCGAGGGCGACGGCTGTAAGGCCGAGCGACGGCCTAGCGGAGATCGCGGTGCCCACTTCCGCGTGATCTCTTGGTGAGTACGCGTTTCGAGTTCACCCACGCAGAGTACGCGGCTCCCCGCCTGGCGGCCGGGCTGCTCCGGCCTAGGGCCGCACGCTGCGCTTGACGGCCGGGCCGCCCATCCTGGCTGACCCCTGGGCCCTTCCCTGTGGTGTCTGGAGAAGTGAGGGAAGGAGGAGATACGGTTAGGCCCCGGGGAGAGCCGTGGTGGCGCGCAGGGGCCAGGGTGGCCTGGGGCCGACGACAGGGAGGGACGCGTGGGGGATGGGCTGGGAAGGGGCCGGAGGACCGCGGGGCAGTTTCGGGTGGAAGCCCGAGGCGAGCCACCAGGCTGGTAGGGAACTGAGTATAGGAGGCGAGAAGGAGGTGGAATGTATTCTGAGCGCCTCTGTGAAGATGTCGGCCTTCGGGGACTCTTGACAAGCTGGACTCAAGAGTTGGTCTTGAGTGGCTGCGCCCCCCGGCCACCGCAAACACACAGTGTATCTGGCATCTTTCCATTTGCCGTGGAGGTCAGGAAATGAGGGACTTTTGGTTGCTTCCATCTCCTTTTCTGCAAATTCACTTTTTATTGACTAGCAAAATGTAAATGGGTGAAATAAACAGGATTCTGTGTAAAAACCTGTGAAAAATCAGAGAGGCATGATGATATTCTGCTCAGATGAGAGCTAGGTGAAAGGAGGAACCAGTGTTTTTATTTAAAAACTTGTGACAAGAATCATCTTGAGCAAGACTTTGAACTAGAAAGGGCTTTTAACCTGGGATTCACCAGTTGGGGGACAGAATTCAGGGGATCCTTGAACTAGAATGGAGATTAAAATCCCATCTTTATTTTCATTATCTGATAACTGTAATTTATTCTTTTCATTATGAGTGTAGGCAATAAACCACAGTGGAATTAGAATTCGCAATGCCTGTGACTATGTCACCAGTAAAAATTACAGACTTTTAAAAATCATTTTTATGGTTGTTGCGGATATCTCCAGATATCATTTATGCTAATAATTTCTTCAAATTTATGGTATTATTAGACTTGTTAGATCTTATTATATTTAATGTGATAATAAAGCTACACATACATAGCCATATCAGGATTTTTAAACTGTTTTGCAAATAGTTCAGTGTAATTGTTTCCTTTTTTAATCTGATGTATTTAAATATGCATTTAAAACTGAGAAGGGATCTGTAGGTTTCATCGGACTACCCAACATCCATGGCACAAAAAGACTAAGGACTCCTGAAGAAGCAATAAGTTTTGGGGATCTTATTCGTCTGCCTGTAAGAATTTTTGAATCATTAGATAAGAAGGAAGACAGTGCAGATAGGATGATAATGTAGGTGAAAGAGGGAATTTTGTAATCAGAAAGTAAAAGAAAAGATTTGGCTGGGATCAGAGTAATAGTTTTAAAAGAGACTAGACCACATATATTTCATTCAGGGACTAGAGAATCAGCAAAATATCTGAGGAAAAAATAAGAGGAAAGAGAGAAGTGAATACTTTGGCCCTTAGGTTTTTGTATTAAGGCATTTCTAGTTCCGAGTAATTGAAGCCCTCTAAACCCTTGTGTAAGCCTGTGAAAGGTAATTTTAGTGTGTGCTGGTTTTCTTTAATCATGTAGATACTGTGGCTTAGAGAGGGGTATTCCAATTTTTCTGTCCTTAAGTGGAAAACCGCAGGATCTCTTAAGATGTATTTTCCTATTGCTTTTATTCTTCTTTTCATATATGATAGAAAGTAAATGTGCAGATGATACAGTTGAAGAATTGTCAAGTCATTTTCTTGAAATTTCATTTTAAATTCTTGCAGTTCAGCTTCATTTTGTCATCAGGCTTCTCACTGACAAATCATTCTTAACATTTTTTTCAGAATGTGTGACTTGAAATTTGCACCTGTTTATAAAGCACCTGTCATCATCTCTTGTGAAATATTTTTCCCCTCTAAAATAAAAGCAATAATGGAAAAGCACTATAGCAAACTTTTTCTGGAAAAAATAAAGGGAAGGGGGTATGAAATGCTGAATAAGAGTATTTTATGAAACAGATGTTGGTGCTGCAATAGTTTATACTTAACACACCATATTACAAACCACTACTTTGGAGAGATCTTGCCTGGTACTTTCTGTGTCTTTATACTGCCCCCTTTGTAATTCATTATTCCTATCTCTTTATTTTCTTTACAGTATATATATACCGGATATCATTATTTGTGAATTTCTTTATTATTTTGATTTTTGTCTCATTAGAATGTCAGGTATGTGAGAATAGGAACTTGGTCTTCAGTGCTGTGCTAGAGTAGTGTCTGGAACATAATAGGTACTCAGTAAATGCCGAATAAGTAAATTAATGAGTTAATTTATAAGAAGTAAGTTTTTTATTTCTAGGATTAAAACACATTCATTTTTAAAATCTTGGAAATGGTGGTATGCATGCTGGGTTGAATTTGAAGCTTTTCATTTTATATTTTTTAAAAGACAGGTAATTAATTCCCAAACACTGTGTGGTGCTTTTGTGAGCATTCAGTTTCATATGGGGACTAATTCTTAGTATATGCTGTCATGTAGGTTTGATTATCCTCAACTTTCTATAGTGATGTAATAAAAGGAAGGGTCTGTGGGTGAAGTTCTTATTTTGCTAAGGCTCTTTTGTTGTATGGTCCTAGTTTGGTGTAAGTGACACTGCATTTTTCACATCAGATTGACCCAAAAAAAATTTATGTCATGAAATATGATAGTAGGTGATATTTTTTGACACCTTCATACAATTGATCTTCTCCATAGAACTTACTTTCCACATAGTAGGTAATACTGGTTGTGTAGAGAAGGTATGAAACTTCCCCAAAGTCATAACAAATCAAGAATAGCATGAATAAGAATTCCTACCTTAGGACCTCTGTTGTATCTATGATCTATGTATATATCTCTTACAGAATTTACTTTGTGAACATATTCAATAGGTTGTGAGGGAGATGTGAAAGTGCAGTTGTACCAACTGCACAGATGAGGCCCATCAGTCTACACACTTTGGGCTGGAATGGTGTCTCATTGCTTGTTATCTGGAGTCAGGGCTGAGGCTGGATTTCCTTCCACTTGAGTCCTCATCATAATGACATCAAAGGGAAGGCAGCTGAGTGCCAGTGAAAAGCCCAAGGTGTTCGTTGTGTCAAGTTGTCTGGGTTCAAGCATTTGGTCACCTATGTATCAGCCTTGTGACCTGAGATGAGCCACTCAGCATCTCCCTGCATCTCTTTTTCTGGTAGACATAGAGGCAGAAGAAAGCAAATGCTGTAGAAATGTTAGTGTGAACTCCGATCTTTAAATTCTCTTTGGGGTATTTATGCCCAGATTGACAAAAAAAATTTAATGTTTGACAGTGTCAAATATTAGTGAAGATGTGGTTGAAAATGGTAATTTAGAAACTGCTAGTGGAGTTCAAGTTGGTGCAGTTGCCTTGAGAGACACTATTTGCAGTGCTTGTAAAGTTGAAAATGGGCATTCCCTACCTTAGAATTTCACAGTGTCTGGAAGACAATAAGAATGGGATGATGTGGCAAAGGGGATGATACCTATTTTTTGTGAAGACTAGAAGCAACTATGACAGTGTTAGCTGTTAATTCTGGGAGGCAGAAAACAAGTGCTAAATCATTCTTTGCAACTTTCTCTATTTTCTGTTGATTTTGTTTTTTTGAATCTATAACTTTTTTTTTTTTTTTGAGAGGGCATCTCTCATATTTATTGATCAAATGGTTGTTAACAACAATAAAATTCAGTATAGGGGGGTCAATGCTCAATGTACAATCATTAATCCATCTCAAGCCTAACTCTCGTCAGTCTCCAATCTTCTGAAGCATAATGAACAAGTTCTTACATGGTGAACGAATTCTTACATAGTGAATAAATTCTTACATGGTGAACAGTACAAGGGCATTCATCACAGAAACTTTTGGTTTTGATCACGCATCATGAACTATAAACAATCAGGTCAAATATGAATATTCGTTTGATTTTTATACTTGATTTATATGTTGATCCCACATTTCTCCCTTTATTATTATTATTTTTATTTTTAATAAAATGCTGAAGTGGTAGGTAGATGCAAGTTGAATCTATAACTTTTAAATACTGTTTTCGAACTCTGAAAAATTGTAAGCCTACAGAAGAGCTGCAGGAGTACAATAAACACCCATATATTCTTCATCTAGATTGGATAATTATTAAAACTTTGCTTTTTGTGCAAGTAGACATTTTTTGCTCAATCATTTGTGAGTTAGGTATAGATATCATGAGGACACTTTATCCCCAATACTTCAGTCTATATTTCCCAAGAACACGGACTTTCTTCTACATACCTGCAATTCTGTTGACACCCTGAAGAAATTTAACATGGATGTAATATTATTTAGTGTGTAGTACATATCCAGATTTCTTCAGGTATTCTCATATTAGTCATTTATCATTGAACCCCCATCTCAAGCAGTGAGTTAGATAGGATTAAATTTGGTAATAATACATGGGAAGAGTCAGGAACATGACTTTCATTGGACATTTCCTTAGTTTTTAAATTTTTGTTATTGACCCAAGATTCAACCAAGGATTTTGCATTTAGTTGCCTGTTTTAATCTGGACCTGTTTTCCAGCCTTTTTTTTAGTCTCATGACAGTAAGCGTTCAGACCAGCTGCTTTGTAGGATGCCTCTCAGTTTGGATTTGCCTGAACGTTTCTTTGTGATCAGATAAGGTGAAACACTGCTGTCTGGAATGCTACCTAGGTGATTTTAGGTCTGTCTCAATGTAGCACATCAGAGGCACAAGATGTCAGTTTCATTATTGGTGTAAATTTGATCATTTGAATAACGTAATGTTTCCTAGATTTACATTATAAAGGCACTGTTTTTCCTTTGTAATTAATAAGTAATATGTAGGATGATAATTTTTTAAAACCTCTACAAGTCATGAGTTGTTAATAGAGGTACCAGTATAAAAAGTCAAGAATCCATAGACTGGAGATC
Organism: Manis javanica; assembly: GCF_040802235.1. Classification (NCBI taxonomy): domain Eukaryota; kingdom Metazoa; phylum Chordata; class Mammalia; order Pholidota; family Manidae; genus Manis; species Manis javanica. The sequence goes on along the minus strand of NC_133157.1, from coordinate 9,603,462 downwards.
TTATTACTAAATGGGAGAATGGGAAATCAGGGAGTGCTGTGTGGAGGAGATGGCATTTGAACTGGACCATAACTCACAGATGTAATTGGCTCTAGGGGTATTGGAGAAGGGCTCCAGATGAAGGGAACAACTTGAACAAAGACAAGAACGGAGGAATTTGTAAATCAAACAGAACATCCCAGTCATTTTTTTCTTTCCTTGTTTTTTTTTTTTGCTAGTGTGTCAGGCCTGTGAATGGACAAAAATGGGAGAAAAAGTTATAAAGGTAGCTTGAATGAAGAAAGGCTGACAAGTCTAGTCTGTCTAGGTGATAGTATGTGACCGTGGGCCTCCAGGTGGATCCTTCCCTTCCTAGAGCCCACTGTGGTGAAACTGCCCACAGGGAACCTGAAATCAGTATCTGAGTAAGAACCAGAGAGGCAGCTTGGGGAAATGAGAAGAGTATGTGTGCACTGTGGAGTCAGACAAAGGTTATTTTGAATTTCTTCTCTGCTGCATAATAGCAGAATGATTAGGCAGTAAGTTGTTTGACTTCTAATCTTGTTTCCTCTTTTATAAAATGGAGGTGATAGGATTAATTTTTTTAAACTTTTATCTTTCATCTCAATTTTATTCTCATTATATAAATGATGGAAGTTCATTGTTTACAAAGTGAAAAAAATTAAAATTACTCAAACTCAACATCCAGATCTTTTTTAAATGTATGAATATAAGCATAATTCTGTATTTACCAAATACCCCACTAGTTATACTGTCTTGAACTTGCTTTCTCCTCTCAACAATTTGTCTTGAAAAGGCCTGTGTTCTTGTGTTAGTCATTTATCATTAAACCCCCATCTCAAGCAGTGAGTTAGATAGGATTAAATTTAGTAATAATACATGGAAAGAGTAAGGAACATGATTTTCATTGAATAATTGTTGGTTGTCTTTTGGTGCTCCAACTCTCAAGCTACTTTCACTCTTTTCGACCTTGGTATCAAATCCCTGACTTTAAAACAAGCTCCACTTTTCTGATGCCTTCTTGGCCACCGCCATGCTGTCACTTCTCACTTCACCCACTTGGCTCCACTGTAGGGTTTGTAAGCTGTTTTGAAATGATAGCACAGAGCACTTATCACCTTACAAGGTGATGCGGTCCGTTAATGGCATTCTGGAAATTACAACATGTTAAATTAGTTTATTTGGAAAAATTATCCCCAAAATTATGGAAAATAAAGGGAGAAAGTGGATTTATTCCTAATGGTAGACATTTCACTTCAAAAAAAATTTTCAGGAATGAGTATATTGGGGAGAGTTGGTTACATACACACATTATTATATTACATTTGAACTGCCTGAATTTGTGTTTACATAGAATTATTTTTGTTTGTAAGTCAAGTAATCCTAGTCAAGCAGTTTCATTTGTAAAGGACCAATTATTTCTGTATTGTGTACACATTTGAGAAGAAGCTTTAGGCACTGAGCATATTTCTGGTTTTTTTAATTGTAGTTAATTAAGATTTCCTTCTTTATGCCTACCTATATTCTCTGAGTTTTTGGAATGTTTCAATATGTATTATGATTTTGTAAAAACATTTTCAGAAGGGAAGCTTTTCATTGTTCCTAAGCTGAGACCCAGTTTTGAACTCTGCAGTAGAGTGATCAGAAGTGGTGAATATTTGTCGATACTTCATGTTCTCATATTTAATATATGTAAATGAGTGGTTGAGCAGATGTTTAAAAAAAACTTACAAATTTTCTAGGGGGCTCTTTAATGTCTTTTTTTTTCTTTTTTTGAAGTTTGAAGATGCATCATTTAACTGGTAAGTATTTATATCTGAAAGGAAGGTGTAACTTAACGCCAGCTCTGTGGTTACATATATATATCAAGCCAAAATTGTCCTTGCATGCACCATTTTTGTAAGCTATTTTTTTAAGGCTTTAAGCATAGTGTTGTAACAGGCAAGAATTCAACAGGCATACTGTTGAAAACAGGCAAGATGCCGGCTCATTAATCTGAGATGTCGGTCTGAAAAGGTGCTTGCTTGGTCTTGCTCCCATGTGACGCCAATACACCCACGCTGGAGACTAGCGAGAAGCATGTCGGCAGACATACTCAATTTTTTGCCCTTTTTTCTCTTACTAATTTCTGTGTTCAGTTTATTTTCTGTGAATCTTTGAAAGGATCAAAATTGGAAAATTAAAAAAAAAAGTAGTCAAAGGATGTTAATTAGCCTCATTTTCTTCTGTCAGGATCAGAGTAAAGTTTTCTTCCTAAGCAATCTTAATTTTATCCAAATAAAGTTTTTAGGACTTAGGCAAACTCATCTGTTTTCAACCCACAATGAACTGTCTCCTTTCACTTTCTCATGCAGAACTCTGATCCATCTCCTGATTTTACTTCCATTATTTGTAAATCCTGACTACCTGACAAAAATACATTAGGTCTGAAAGTCATAGCACTTAAGGCAGAATTGCAAATGTTTACAAATACAAATTTCTGTACCAGAAAGCTTAGAAAAGGTGAATTTTTTGGCAGAATATATTTAATCTATACTATCTTTAGTTCCTCTTTGATTCCTCTAAAACAAAATGCTTCTTAATATCTAGCTGTTCAAGATGGTGATGGGCCAATTTGGATTCTGATGAAAAGTCACTTATTAAACCTTCCTGAGTAAGTTTCTCTTCCATCATTTCCAAACATTATCATAATGATAATAGCTTTGATGATGAAAAAATTGAGTTTTTTCCCTTTTTTTAGACATATGTAAACCATTTAGAGTTATGAATTGTATAATTCTAAGGAGGAATCTTAGTGATTGATTTCTTTTTGAAAAGCTATTTTAACTAACTAGATAATTTTTTTCCTTTTCTTTTTTTGTGGTCTAAGAGGTTCCTTTTAGGTAGGACACAGTCAATGATTATAATGCTGTTTGAAGTTTGATAATAAATATTTACAATTTTATGAAACATCATTCTAGTAAACGTGAGGAAATGGACATGACAGCTTGCTGTCTACGTGCTTTCCTTAATTTTGAGGGTGGACGCTTGGTTCTTCAAACAGGCTTTACCAGTATTACAGCTCAGCAAAAATGCAGCTGAAGCTCAAAGTTCTCTTTCTGCTCCTCTATTTGGTTGTTTTGTACACTGTATTTGTGGAAGAAGCTAAGTTTATCCCCGGGACCAAAGCTTCCTCAAAGTATGTGGGTGGTGAAATCTTCCTCTGAAAAGTTTGCAGAGAGTTCTAAGGAATTTTGTTTTTGCCTTAGTTATTTGGTTTATCTTATTTCCAAATTTATATATGTCTTAGTCGTCATTAGAGATTGTTGAATAGGAGGAAATTAGGTTTGGCATTATTTAATTTCAGACTAATAAAATTAATGGAGGTTTATCTAACTGAAAATTCCTTATACTCACCCATTTCCTAGATTCGGTGGATTTTTTGAATTACCTATTGCCTCTGGGAAATGAAGGGATATAATTTTAATGCCATTGCAGTTTTGCCTATTGGTGTGTAGCTTGTTATTGTTGAACTATGTCTGGATGTTAAGTACTATGTCATTTTTGTTGCACTTGAAATTTTTCATGGAATTTGGTCCTGAGTGTTTAAATAATTGCACCTAACAGATCTTTCATTGGACAAGATCTTAGTGCTGAATTTTTATTATGTTTTCCTTTTTTTTATTACTAAAGTAGTAAATGTTCTTTGTTTAAAAAAAAAACTCAAAACAATGCAAAAAAATGGAAGCATTTCTTACCTGCATATATATGCACATACTGTATGACTGGATTTTTTTCCCCCAAAATTCCAAAAAATTATAGTTGACACATGTGCTTGCTAAGTGCTCTACATTTATTAATCCATTAAACTCTTACAACATACCCAAGAAGTAAGTTCTATTTTATACTTTTTGCATACGAAGAAACTGTGGCAGAGGTAACTACTAAAGGTTGCACAGTTAATGAGTGGCAGAGCTGAGAACTAAGGCCAGGTAGTCTTGCTATAAGGTTTGTGTTTTAACTCTTGTACTGCCTCTGGGATCCTGCCATGCGCATTATTCTGCAGTTTTCTCTTTTCACTTACTAGTACATAATGAACATCTTTCCATGTGCCTTTATCTCCTTAATTACATAATATTCATGGTAGGACTGTACTAAAACTTACTTAATGTCTTTGGAACTTAATCTTGTTTAATATTGCCAATCCCATTAGTAATGATTTCAAGTAATATCTTAAAAAGTCAAGGTTTTTAAACTGGAATAGTGAGGATACATTAATTTTTACTAAGTAATGCATGTTAGCTCTCCAAGTCTTAATCTCTCAGTCAAGTTGTGTAATAAAATTTGAGTTTAACCCAAGAGCCATTTGTTGTGCATGGATTTCACTATTTTTGTGGTTTGTCTTCTTTAGCTGTGGAAAATCAGTAGCATGTTGTGGCTAAAATTGACATCAGTTTGGATTTTATTTATATTTGGTAGATCTGGAATTTTGGTGTTATTAACAAGAAGTCTGTCATAATGTAAATTTGAGTTCTGAATACTGTCTGGCTTTATCTTGCTTGTATCTTCAAAATAGTGTGCCTTTCAGTTCTCTATACTTGTGCCAGGATTAGTTGGTACTAAGTACATTCTTTTTTCTACAATGTTTCACTCTTGTTTCAAATATACCAAGTAAAGATAGTAAGTATTGCTTATTTCCATTTTTTTTCCCTCATGGGTACTTATTTCTTCATTGTGAGGAAATACCTTTTTAGTACATTAATAATTACTTCAAACATACTCACTGGAAAGTTAGTAGATTTTTCAACTTAAATTTAGTTACAATTCTTTAATCATTTTGGAACTGAGTTAGCCCCAGCTTAGCTGATTCCTAACTGCAGCATTACTTTGCTCTTTGTCATTCAGCCATTTATTTATTCATTTTATAATAAATTCAAACACTTAATCAGCACCTGCTAAATGCCAGTCCCTTTGCTAAGTAGTGGGGATACTAAGATGACTATGTCCCCACTTCATGGAACTTGAAATTTTGTTGAGAAAACAACGTTTTTTTTTTGTTGTTGTTGTTGTTTTAGATAATTATTTTTTATTGAAGGGTAGTTGACACACAGTATTACATTAGTTTCAGGTGTACAACACAGTGATTGAGCATTTATATACATGATAATTGTAGGTACCAGCTATCACCATACCAAGTTGTTACAATATTTTGACTATATTCCTTATGCTATACATTACATCCCGGTTACTTATTTATTTTACAATTGGAAGTGTGTACTTTTTTTTTTTTGAGAGGGTATCTCTCATATTTATTGATCAAATGGTTGTTAACAACAATAGAATTCTGTATAGGGGGGTCAATGCTCAATGCACAATCCTTAATCCACCCCAAGCCTAATTTTCGTCAGTCTCCAATCTTCTGAAGCATAACGAACAAATTCTTACATGGAGAACAAATTCTTACATAGTGAATAAGTTACATGGTGAACATTACAAGGGCAGTCATCACAGAAGCTTTCGGTTTTGCTCATGCATTATGAACTATAAACAGTCAGTTCAAATATGAATATTCATTTGATTTTTATACTTGATTTATATGTGGATACCACATTTCTCTCTCTATTATTATTATTTTTAATAAAATCCTGAAGTGGTAGGTAGATACAAGATAAAGGTAGAAAACATAGTTTAGTGTTGTAAGAGAGCAAATGTAGATGGTCAGGTATGTGCCTGTAGACTATGTGTTAATCCAAGCTAGACAAGGGCAATAAAACATTCACGTATGCAGAAGATTTCTCTCAGAACGGGGGGTGGGGGAAGGTTCTAAGTCTCACCTCTGTTGATCCCCAATTTCTCACCTGATGGCCCCCCTGCGACTGTGCCTGTCTTAGGTTGTTCCTCCCTTGAGGAATCTTACCCGTCTCTGGCTAACCTGTCATCTTCCTGGGCCATACAGGGAAATGTTAAGTTGGTAAGTGAGAGAGAAGCCTTATTGTTTGAAAAGGTTAGCTTTTTACTTCTTTGCATATTTATGCCCTGTGGCTTCTATGCCCAGCATTTGTCATGAGGTGTCTTTACCACTTGGAAGAATTATGATACTCGGTAAATTCGATATGTGGCACGAATAAGGGTTGTAATTAGGAAGGAAGAAGAAAAGCTATAGAAGTAGCAGGCGGAAGAAAACCTGGGAAGATTGATTATTTCTTTGACATATCTTCTTGTAGAGTAACTTCAGCATGTATAGGTTTTAAACTACTAATTAAATTGCGCACACACATTAACATAATAGGAGCACAGTTACATAACCAAAGCATACCTGTAATTACCAGCCATCTCCAGTGGAACCAAGAAAACCAGTTAGGCACCTTAGGCATTTGTGAAAACTTATCTATGATATGGTGGATATTGTCCAACTGAACTTGAACAGTCTGAGAGAAATCAGACAAATTAAAACAACCCATTCCTGGGGACCTTTCGCATCCCATATGTTCTTTTAACAGTAAATAGTCTGTAGTTGTAAGATTTTGGAGCGCTACAATTTGCACTTCTCCTAATTCTTGGTTGAGTTCCAACAGTATAGATCCAGTCAAATTTGTTGTTTTACTGTATGCACAGGCCAGCTTAGATATCTCCTTCTTCATTCCCATGGCAAGTCCAGGAACTGGTGGGATGAGTGCATCTACACCTATAGCAGTGCGTGGATCTTTGTTGGGGTTTTTTGATGATCATCATCTGGCATGAGTCTTCCCGAGAGTCCTGATGTTGGAAATTCTTTTTCACATCGTATCTTAGTTCATTTTCTGGGTAGGCAAATTAGGCTTTGATTCTCTGTATAAACACAAACAGACCCTTTGCCTACACTTTTATATGCCCTTTATATCATTGTGTAGAACTCATTGGAGGTCACCACACAGGAACTGCTTTTTTTTTTTTTTTATCATCAATCTACACTTACATGATGAATATTTTGTTTACTAGGCTCTCCCCTATACCAGGTCCCCCCTATATACCCCTTTACAGTCACTGTCCATCAGTGTAGCAAAATGTTGTAGAATCACTACTTGTCTTCTCTGTGTTGTACAGCCCTCCCCTTTCTCCCACCCCCCCATGCATGGTAATCTTAATACCCCTCTTTCCCCCCCACTTATCCCTCCCTACCCACCCATCCTCCCCAGTCCCTTTCCCTTTGGTACCTGTTAGTCCATTCTTGAGTTCTGTGATTCTGCTGCTATTTTGTTCCTTCAGTTTTTCCTTTGTTCTTATACTCCACAGATGAGTGAAATCATTTGGTATTTCTCTTTCTCCGCTTGGCTTGTTTCACTGAGCATAATACCCTTCAGCTCCATCCATGTTGCTGCAAATGGTAGGATTTGCCCTTTTATGGCTGAGTAGTATTCCATTGTGTATATGTACCACATCTTCTTTATTCATCTATCAATGAACATTTAGGTTGCTTCCAATTCTTGGCTATTGTAAATAGTGCTGTGATAAACATAGGGGTGCATTGGTCTTTCTCATACTTGATTGCTGCATTCTTAGGGTAAATTCCTAGAAGTGCAATTCCTGGGTCAAATGGTATGTCTGTTTTGAGCATTTTGATGTACCTCCATACTGCTTTCCACAATGGTTGAACTAATTTACATTCCCACCAGCAGTGTAGGAGGGTTCCCCTTTCTCCACAGCCTCGTCAACATTTGTTGTTGTTTGTCTTTTGGATGGCAGCCATCCTTACTGGTGTGAGGTGATACCTCATTGTAGTTTTAATATGCATTTCTCTGATAATTAGCGATGTGGAGCATCTTTTCATGTGTCTGTTGGCCATCTGTATTTCTTTTTTGGAGAACTGTCTGTTCAGTTCCTCTGCCCATTTTTTAATTGGGTTATTTGTTTTTTGTTTGTTGAGGCGTGTGAGCTCTTTATATATTCTGGACGTCAAGCCTTTATCGGATGTGTCATTTTCAAATATATTTTCCCATACTGTAGGGTTCCTTTTTGTTCTATTGATGGTGTCTTTTGCTGTACAGAAGCTTTTCAGCTTAATATAGTCCCACTTGTTCATTTTTGCTGTTGTTTTCCTTGCCCGGGGAGATATGTTCAAGAAGAGGTCACTCATGTTTATGTCTAAGAGGTTTTTGCCTATGTTTTTTTCCAAGAGTTTAATGGTTTCATGACTTACATTCAGGTCTTTGATCCATTTTGAGTTTACTTTTGTATATGGGGTTAGGAGAAAACAACATTTTGTTGCAAACAGTATAAAATGCTGTGATAAAAATTAGCCCAAATGAGAAATATTTGAGTCAAGAGAATGGACAGTAAAGGCTACTGGGTTTGAGCTGGTCCCTGTTGCCTCAGTGGGATTTAACTGGCCAATGAAAGGAGTGGCCAAAGGGTTCTAAATGGAGGGTGTATAGAAATCTCATCTGTAAAAACCACTCAAAATTGTCACTAGAATGTCACATGTCCCTGTGAGAATGTGGGCCCCTCAAGAACAGACTTTACTTGTTTTATTCATTAGTGCCTAGCACATTGTAGGTGTTTGATGAACATTTGTGGAATGAATGAGGGAAGGAAGTGTGTTAAATAAAGTTTACTTTGCTTGTCTGTCCATTTTTTGGAAAGAGATGAGATTAGTATTTTTAATGGCTGACAAGTTTTAGGTCATATAATTTAACAAAACATTATAAAATGAGTAAGTAATTGTTTCTGCATGGAAGGATATAAATCTTGTAAGGGGAAACACATGTAGACAAATCCTTGTAATTCAACATAATTGTTAAAATATTTTTAAAAATATTTGCAACACCCTTCTTATATGGATTGGTTTGATCCTTGAAAATTGGTGGGTAATTAAGTCCTCAAATTTAAATTATTTGATTTATATAATATAGGAGCTAACATTTTGGTAGGTCATTAAAAAATGGCAATCATGTCTTTTTTCGCTCTAGCACATTAATACGAATATTACATAAATACTATGAGGAAAAGTGCCTATATTATGAACAAAAAATTAAGTGACAGTTCTGTCTAGGGGTAGGTATCAGTGCATAAAAATGTTTCCCATGCTTAATCCTTGAGTAATGTCATGATTTTTCCCAAATCTGCATACTACTTGTACTGTTATTTTGATTTATGAACACACTAAAAATATTTTTAAAGAAACGTTTACTACCATAATGCAAGGCTAAACATTTCTTACCCTATTTAAAAAGCAACTTAACTCCAGTATAAACAAAACAATGGTATAAAACCTAGCTAGCTACTGTTTGCAGAAGATGCTGAGTTTGAAGCCTGCTATCCATTAATGAGAAGAAAATAGCAAGTGTTAGAGAAGTGTTGAAGACAAATTGGCACCTTGCTTAGACTTGCTCCATGATGTAAATAGAAGGAATGAAAGCAACTTTAAAACAGAGTAACTTCCCACTTAGTCATTCAGTGATATTTAGTGTCATAGAGGAGGAAAGGCTGCTTTCTGTTTGTTGGTGGGAGCTGTTCCCCTAGAAAGAAGACATTTGGACACTGGAACTTAAGGATAAATCTGAGTTCATTTGAAAAGCAGGATACGGGTCTCTTAGGTGATATAATAGCATCTGCAAATATTGGAGACTTATAGTATGGCAACAATGTCTGACTTTGGGGACGTGGAGGAAAGGTGAAAGAGGAGATAGAATGTGTAAAAAGAGGGATTTATAGGATTTACCCATAGTAATTCTTTTTAAATTTTCATTATATCATTTCTTTTATAGAATGAGGGAATTTAGGTTATTTATTTAGTCCTGAAGTCTAGCTGAACTTGACCTTCTCAGATAGTTTAAAACTATTAAAGAAAGGGGGAGTTGTCCAGATAGTGACTTAAATATTAATGGTTGTTAAAAGCAGCAGAGTGATTAGAAGAAGTGACCTTGCCATAAATTAAAGTACTCACACATAGTATAGTGGTTAAAAGCCGTGTGAGCCAGATACACCTGGATTCTAGTCTCAGCTTTGCCAGTTGTTAATTTGGCCTTGAGCAAGTAACTTAATTTCCTCAATTTCTGTAGAATGTGGATAAGAATGTCTACCTTTCAGGAGTGTTTCACAGACTAAATGAAAATATCCATGTAAAGCACCCCTTTTCATGCCTAGTATATGACAAGCCTGAAATGTGTGATAGTTACTATTTTTATTTCCTAAGCACCCATATATTTTACTGCAGTCAGTCAGTTAAAACTCTTTCATTTAACCATTTCTATTTATAATGGCTTTTTAAAAAGTTAGCCTTTTTAAAAAGTGGAAATTGATGTAAAAACTGGCTTTTCTTAAATAATTCTGTCTAGGAAATATATTTGCCTTTCTTCAGTTGACCAGGAATGTAGCTATGGAAATTTTGTCTTACAGAGTTTTTGTATTTTATTTTTGATCAAAGTGGACTGAAAACAATTTTTTAGTGAGATAGTTTAAACACTACAGTGTGTTACCAGATGTTAATGGATTCTGGAACATCATATGGTAGTAATTCTTTTCCTAGATGGTGGTGTTAGAGGTGGGGATAAATTAGTGTTCAAATGCTTCTCTTAAGTGTGTATACTTTTCCTTACTGAAAAAAAGTGTTTAGTTGGATGCTTGGATTTATTTTTTATTTTTTATGAAGATATCATTGATGTGCACTCTTATGAAGGCTTCATATGAAAAACATTGTGGTTACTACATTCACCCAAACTATCAAGTCCCCCCCATACCCCATTGAAGTCACTGTCCATCAGTGTAGTAAGATGCCACAGAGTCATTACTTGTCTTCTCTGTGCTACACTCTCTTCCCTGTGATCCCCCTGCACACCGTGTGCACCAATCATGATACCCCACAATCCCCTTCTCCTTCCCTCACCCCTCCCCTTTGATAACCGCTAGTCCCTTCCTGGAGTTTGTGAGTCTGCTGCTGTTTTGTTCCTTCAGTTTTGCTTCGTTGTTATACTCCACAAATGAGGGAAATCATTTGATACTTGTCTTTCTCCGCCTGGCTTATTTCGCTGAGCATTATACCCTCTAGCTCCATCCATGTTGTTGCAATGGTAGAATTTGTTATCTTCTGATGGTTGAATAATATTCCAGGATGCTTGGATTTAGAAGTATATTATTATAATTTAAAAAATTTAAATAGACTTTAAAATAAAGAACAGTTTAAGATTTACAGAAAAATTGAGACAGTAGTACACAGAGTTCCCATATACATAGCACCAAGTTGCCCCTATTACTAACATCTTACATTATTAGTACAGTATATTTGTTACAATTAGTGATCTGGTACTGATACATTATTATTAACTAAAGTTCATACTTTATTCAGATTTCCTTAGTTTTTACCTTTCTGTGTTCCAAGATCTGTTCCAGGGTCCCTTTGAGAATACCATATTACATTTAGTTGTCATCCATGAAATTTTTAATTGGATCATCTTATATTATACACATTAACTTATTTGCAAAGGATGCTTTATTCTCAAATTTCAAAGCCATACTTGTGTCTGGCATGTTATTAAAAACCCTTCAATTGAAGATAGTTGGCCTTTAATTTCACTTTTAATAAGTCTTTTATAAGTTTTATAGGTTTCATAATGTTAGCAAGTAGTCTATCTTACCTCTTTGATACTTCCCACTTACTGCATGGAAAGGATCATATTGGTCATTTCTGTCTTATGATAGACATGGAGTCTATCTCACTTTGACCTAGTGAAATGATGAAAATTACCCTACCTTTTAAGTGAGGAGAATAATGCTTTGTTATATTGGGCAGTCATTTACACTTTAAGTCATCTCATGTGAGCTGTACAGTTTAGTGTGTGAGGTAGATAAGGACGTATTATTCCAATTTTGAAGATGTGTAAACAGAAACTTAGGTGAAGTGACTAGTCACAGATTACATTGCTGGTAGGAGTCACAGCCCTATGTTAAGTGCCTCAAATCTTCTAAACCCAGTTTTGGTATTCTTTCTGCTGTGGTGTTTGAAGTAGTCTCTATGTAAAATAAGAAAGTAGTACATGGTCATCTCTCATTGACTGTCTTACAGAGTTGTTTATTAGATTAATAAAGAGATGGTTAGTTTGATTACTTGAAGTCTAGCTATTTACTTACAATTTAGAACTATTAGATGCATACTAACTTGGGGTGCCTTTAATTAGAAATTTTCAACAGACAAAACATTAAATGTGATTCTCATCCTATAAAATGTTTGAAGTAATTTTTTCCTACTTTAGAGTCCTTCTCTTGAGTCACAGAAGTTTGTTCAGGCATAGTCACTAATATTTGTAATATATGTATCCTCCTTGGAACTTTTAATGTATTTCCAATTCACATATATCACTTTATTAAGCTGTGCTTCCTGTCCATGCTCTCTGTTAGAGTAGGTATACTTGCTTATTAGGAGTTGGCAAACTTTGTGAAGGGCAAGATAGTAGATATTTTAGGTTTTGTGAGCTCTGAGGACACTGGAGGACTCTGGCAAATGTCCAACACTGCCATTGTGGCATGAAAGCAGTCACAATATAATAAATAAATAAATGGGCATGTCTGTGTACCAATACATATTTTTATTTATTTATCTGGTATCATTAATATACACTTACATGAACAAAATTGTGGTTACTAGATTGCCCCATCCTCAAGTTCCCCCCACATACCCCATTTCAGTCACTGTCAATCAGTGTAGTAAGATGCTATAGAATCACTACTTGTCTTCTCTGGGCTATACTGCCTTCCCCTTACCTACCCCTCTACATTATGTGTGCTAATCATAATGCCCCTTTTTCCCCTTATCCCTCCCTTCCCACCCATCTACCCAGTTCCTTTCCCTTTGTTAACTGTTAGTCCATTCTTGGGTTCTGTGAGTCTGCTGCTGTTTTGTTCCTTCAGTTTTTTCTTTGTTCTTATACTCCACAGATGAATGAAATCATTTGATACTTGTCTTTCTCTGCCTGGCTTATTTCACTAAGCATAATACCCTCTAGCTCCATCCATGTTGTTGCAAATGGTAGGATTTATTTTCTTCTTACGGCTGAATAATATTCCATTGTGTATATATACCACATCTTCTTTATCCATTCATCTACTGATGGACACTTAGGTTGCTTCCATTTCTTGGCTATTGTATATAGTGCTGTGATAAACATAGGGGTGCATATGCCTTTTTTCAAACTGGGCTGCTGCATTTTTAGGGTAAATTCCTAGAAATAGAATTCCTGGGTCTAATGGTATTTCTATTTTTAGTTTTTTGAGGAACCTCCATACTGCTTCCCACAATGGTTGAACTAATTTACATTCCCACCAGCAGTGTATGAGGGTTCCCCTTTCTCCACATCCTCGCCAACATTTGTTGTTGTTTGTCTTTTGGATGTTGGCCATCCTAACTGGTGTGAGGTGATACCTCGTTGTGGTTTTAATTTGCATTTCTCTGATGATTAGTGATGTGGAGCATCTTTTCATGTGTCTGTTGGCCATCTGAATTTCTTCTTTGGAGAAATGTCTGTTCAGCTCCTCTGTCCATTTTTTAATTGGCTTATTTGCTTTTTGTTTGTTGAGGTGTGTGAGCTCTTTATATAATTTGGATGTCAACCCCTTATCAGATATGTCATTTATGTATACTCCCATACTGTAGGATGTCTTTTTGTTCTACTGATGGTATCCTTTGCTGTACAGAAGCTTTTTAGTTTGATATAGTCTCACTTGTTCATTTTTGCTTTTGTTTCCCTTGCCCAGGGAGATATGTTCATGAAGAAGTTGCTCATGTTTATGTCCAAGAGATTTTTGCCTGTATTTTTTTCTAAGAGTTTTATGGTTTCATGACTTACATTCAGGTCTTTGATCCATTTTGAATTTATTTTTGTGTATGGGGTTAGACAGTAATCCAGTTTCATTCTCTTACATATAACTGTCCAGTTTTGCCAACACCAACTGTTGAAGAGGCTGTCATTTCCCCATTGTATATCCATGGCTCCTTTATTGTATATTAATTGACCATATATGATTGGTTTTATATCTGGGCTCTCTATTCTGTTCCACTGGTCTATGTGTCTCTTCTTGTGCCAGTACCAAATTGTCTTGATTACTGTGGTTTTATAGTAGAGCTTGAAGCCAGGGAGTATAATTCTGCCTGCTTTATTCTTCCTTCTCAGGATTGCTTTGGCTATTCTGGGTCTTTTGTTGTTCCGTATGAATTTTAGAACTATTTGCTGTAGTTAATTGAAGAATGCTGTAGGTATTTTGATAGGCATTGCATTGAATCTGTAGATTGCTTTAGGCAGGATGGCCATTTTGACAATATTAATTCTTCCTAGCCAAGAGCATGAGATGAATTTCCATTTATTAGTGTCCTCTTTAATTTCTCTTAAGAGTGTTCCGTAGTTTTCAGGGTATAGGTATTTCACTTCCTTGGTTAGGTTTATTCCTGGGTATTTTATTCTTTTTGATGCAATTGTGAATGGAGTTGTTTTCCTGATTTCTCTTTCTGGTAGTTCATCTTCAGTGTATAGGAATGCAACAGATTTCTGTGTATTAATTTTGTATCCTGCAACTTTGCTGAATTCAGATATTACATCTAGTCATTTTGGAGTGGATTCTTTAGAGTTTTTTATGTACAATATCATGTCATCTGCTGTCAGGAACAGTTTGACTTCTTCCTTGCCAATCCGGATGCCTTTTATTTCTTTGTATTGTGTGATTGCTGTGGCTAGCACCTCCAGTACTATGTTGAATAACAGTTGGAAGAGTGGGCATCCCTGTCTTGTTCCTGATCTTAGGTGAAAAGCTTTCAGTTTTTCGCTGTTAAGTATTATGTTGGCTGTGGGTTTGTCATATATGGCCTTTATTATGTTGAGGTACTTGCCCTCCATACCCATTTTGTTGAGAGTTTTTTATCATGAATGGATGTTGAATTTTGTCGAATGCTTTTTCAGCATCTCTGGAGATGATCATGTGGTTTTTGTCCTTTTTGTTGATGTGGTGGATGATGTTGATGGATTTTCTAATGTTGTACCATCCTTCCATCCCTGTGATGAATCCCACTTGATCATGGTATATGATCCTCTTGATGTATTTTTGAATTCGGTTTGCTAATATTTTGTTGAGTATTTTTGCACCTATGTTCATCAGGGGATATTGGGCTGTAATTTTCTTTTTTTGTGGTGTCTTTGCTTGGTTTTGGTATTAGAGTGATGCTGGCCTCATGGAATGAGTTTGAAAGTATTCCATCTTCTGCTCTTTGGAAAACTTTAAGGAGGATGGATATCAGTTCTTCACTAAATGTTTGATAAAATTCAGCTGAGAAGCCTTCTGTTCCAGGGGTTTTGTTCTTAGTTGTTTTTTGATCACCAGTTCAGTTTTGTTGCTGGTAATTGGTCTGTTTAGATTCTCTTTTTCTATCTGGGTCAACCTTGGAAGGTTGCATTTTTCTAGAAAGTTGTCCATTTCTTCTAGGTTATCCAGTTTGTTAGCATGTAGTTTTTCATAGTATTCTCTATTAATTCTTTGTTTTTCTGTGGTGTCCGTAGTGATTTTTCCTTTCTCATTTCTGATTCTGTTTATGTGAGTAGACTCTCTTTTTTTCTTGATAAGTATAGCTAGGGGTTTATCTATTTTGTTTATTTTCTCGAAGAACCAGCTCTTGCTTTCATTGATTCTTTCTATTGTTTTATTCTTCTCTATTTTATTTTATTTCTGCTCTAATCTTTATTATGTCCCTCCTTCTACTGACTTTGGGCCTCATTTGTTCTTCTTTTTCTAGTTTTGTTAATTGTGAGTTTGGACTGCCCATATGGGGTTGTTGTTCTTCCCTGAGGTAGGCCTGTATTGCAATATACTTTCCTCTTAGCACGGCCTTCGCTGTGTCCCAGAGATTTCGTGGTGTTGAGTTATTGTTGTCATTTGTTGCCATATATTGCTTAATCTCTGTGTTTATTTGGTCATTGATCCATCGGTTATTTAGAAGCATGTTGTGAGGCCTCTGTGTGTTTGTTGGATTTTTTCATTTTCTTTGCGTGATTTATTTGTAGTTTCATATCTTTGTGGTCTGAGAAACTGCTTGGTACAATTTCAATCTTTTTTAATTTAGTGAGGCTCTTTTTGTGACCTAGTATATGATCTATTCTTGAAAATGTTCCACACAGTCCTAGAGGAGAGAAATGAAGTAGAGAGGTTTTTTTTTAAGATGAAAAAAATAATAGCAAAAAGTAATAGGATATTTATGTATCTGTGAGAATGTTCCATATTTCTAGAGGAGAATAAAGATGGTGATGATGGGGTAGTTGGGATTTCTATAGTAATGGAATGTTCTTGAGTAGATGTAAAGGGAGAAAATTAGTATACAAGTGAGGGTTGCTAGGAGAAAGGCAGTTCATTCAAAGTAAAAGACAAGGTAGAGCACAAATGGGTGTGCATGTATATGATGCTTTAAGGTTGGGGAAGTCTCTTTTTTTCTCAGTAAATTAGGAAGCAAAGAGCTAAGAATAAGGATAGGGTAAGAGTTGTTGGAGATTTGAGAAGAGAAGATGATGTTAGTTGCCTGGGAGAATGGGAGAGTAGTGGATGGACTGGGGAAATAATAGTGTGCATGCTATGTATCATTAAGGACCCATGTGGGGTTTGTGATCATGTTAAAGTGATGTTAGCATGGTTGTGTGTGCTTTCTCATCTACAGTTACATACTAGAGTCAGGCAGAGCATTGGGTTTTACTGGAATTGTGGTTTAGTTAAGTGAGAGGGCCAAATTGAGAGTGCATTCAAGGAAGTGATCATGACTGACCATGGGATTTATGCTAGCTGGTAAGGAGGAAAGCAAAGACAGGAAGGGGTGAAGGTTAGTAAAAAAGGTGATAGGATTATTGGCTTGAAAGTCTTGGTGGAGTCAAACCATTGTTGCAGTTTTTGGGGTGTTGCAGTAGTGAGAGACACTGTAGTACCTGATTGCAAGGGGAGTGTAATAGGTCATATGGCTTGATGACATGAAAGTCAAAGCTGGGTCTTTTCATGAGTAGGGAGGGAGAATGGTCTGGAAGTGGGCCCATAATGTGAAGGGCATGGGAGAGGAAACAGCTGTATCTGAGAGGTCTGTAGAGGAAGCTATGCTTCCGGGGAAAGCTGTGATTCAATTAAAATGATTAGGCCCAGGGAACCTTTCCAGAAAAGGGTCAGATTATAGGAGGTTTTCTGAGTGGACTTGTGTTCCAGGGGACACTGTGAAAAGGACTGTAGAGGTGGGGAAGGGCAACAGGTGAGGTTAGAAGAGCTGTGTAGGGATTAGGTTCTGCAGGATGAGGAGTTCTTGGCTTCCTGTTGGTACTGAGGTGGACAGAAATACAGAGCAGGCTCGGTTAAGACCTGGTGGTCCAGGGTAGATTTTGATGGAGTTGGCTGTAGGGTTAAGGGAAGGCAGAGCAGAGGATCTTCTTGCCAGATACATGCAGAGTTTCTGGAGCTTCCGTTTGACTCCAGCTGTTGGAAGCCTGGAGAATTAATCAGGGGTAGTCTTAATTAGCATGCAAACACCCTCCTGACTTCAACAGGTGATTTAACATATTCTGGCACTGTAGGGAAGTCATTAATGTCTGAAAGGGGATTTGGGAGGGATTGGGTAGGTTATTTATCAAGTAGTGCTTTGGAAATATTCAGTGTAGGATGGACTGGAAAGAGAAGAACCTTTAAAAGGCAGAGAAACATGTTGGGACATTTTTTTCAGTTGTTTGGATTCCTGGGACTGAATTTATTTGCTAGAGGAATTAGACAGATGTGAAAGTAGAACTTGATTGATGCAGACTGCTGCTGAGGAAAAGGATGAGTCCTAAGGTTTTGAGACTGGAGTGTGTTTGTGCCACAACAGAACATGGCAGGAAGGTCTGGAACAATTGCCAGTTTTAGGGTAGAAATTTTTAGGTTCCGTTTTGGAGATTTTTGAGTCTTGAGTGATTGGGCTCTTACTTCTCCCTTTGTCATACTTGTAGCTACTTGTAATGTACTTGCTCCTGGCTTCAGTCACTAAGCTTTGAGGACAGAGGTTGTATGTGTTTTGTTCTGTGTTAAGACATTCAGAAAATAATTTGTTGAATTCATTTGGAGAAGATAGCTTTTAATAGCTTTTCCAATTCTAAGATTCTGTCTTGATATTAAGATGGCAGAAGAAATAAAGAATTTAAGCTCAGCCGAGAGGTGAGGGCTAGGGATAAAGTAGATGTCGCTAGAAGCCAGACAAAGTTCTGTAAAAACCAATAGATAAAAGGAACTTTAAGAAGCCAGTTATTAAATTAAAGTATATGTTACTGACAAAATGTTTTGATTAGTTGGTTGGGAACAAGGGCTGATTTGTAGTCTGACAGAGTTGGTTTGAATTTGATGTAGCTACTTACTAGGTATGTCAGCACTTTAAGCAACCCTTAAATGAGAGCATAATTGTCATAGAGTCATGAGGATTCATGAGGAAAGACTAGCAGTGCCTGGCATTCTAAAGTCCTAAATAAATGTTAGTTTGATGTTAATATTATTATTAGTTTGATATTGTTATTGTTACTTTTCAGGAAACTGCCAGTGTTTGTACTTGTCTTCAGTAAGGTGAAATTTCCTCACTTTTAATTATTCATGTCTGTATTTATTTAAGCTATTCTTGTTGGCTCTTAACTCCTCTTGTGTTATAGTGATGCCTTAGAAGGGCAGACTTTTATAGACTTTACCTTTTAAGCTCTCACACCCTTTTTTGCAACTGTTGTTTTTAAGTAATGATCTATTAGGTATTATTATTTATGTGTGTGTGTAGAGGGGGGAGTATTATTTTTCAAAATGTCTGAGCCCAGGGCACGTGGTGCTCCCTGAATTGACTTCTGTTAACATGTTGCGCTTCTCCTAACTGCCATTAGCTTTGCTAGGACACAAGGGTGAATTCGTTCTTTCCCTCAGTGCTTACACTCTAATGGAACAGGTATAATATCACTGTGCCCTGGCATGTGCTGCATGTTATATAAAATAATATTCAGAATATGAATTTAATTTTTAAATAAGAATTTAAAATGACCTTAATTTAGGTAAATTGTGGGTAATCATATAGGTCAGAGTTAATTCATATTTTGTGGAAAAAGGATTTTACATTTACACAATGATTTTTTTTAAAGTATTGTTTTATAGGGTAAGCCACTAACTATTTTTTGACAGCATTCTGACTGGCTTACTATAGAAAAGAAAGCAGCAAAGCTTATAATTCTTGAACTTGATTAAAGAAAAAATTTGCGTAGCAGGTTTGTCTATGTTTATTTAAAACATCTTTACAAAAATGTCTTTGAAGACATTTAGGTCTATTGAAGCATTTAGAAGATGAGTTCTTGCTTACATTACTTTTTTTTGTGGGATGCTGCAAAAGCATTTCTTTTTTTTTAAGGTATCATTGATATACACTCTTATGAAGGTTTCACAAGAAAAACAATGTGGTTATTATATTCACCCATTTTATTGAGTACCCACCATACCCCATTGCAGTCACTGTCCATCAGTGTAGTAAGATGCCACAGAGTCCTTATTTGTCTTCACTGAGGTACAGTGTCTTCCCCATGATCCCCCACACACCATTGTTTACATTTACTTTTTAAAAAATTAAGTGGAACATTACTTTCATGTGTTAATTTTTTTTAAGTGAAGTTATATTTGAAGGTTTTAATTTCTGAATTGCATAAATTGGTTCATACTTTGCCATCCTTGGAAACATTTCATGTGCCCTCTGCCTTGAACAGTCTTTTGGTTGTATGTAATGAGACTATGAGCTCCTTGAGATTAGGGGGCCTGGTTAGGCTCCAACAAAATTCAGTAATATATTTGTTGAATTAAATTGTACTAAAGTAGCAAAAAAGGGGGCACACTTGGAGAATTTCTAAAATATTTTCCCTATCTTTTTATTATGAAAAATTTCTAACATGTCTGAAACTGTTAGGGGATAGTAAAGGGATCCCCAGATACCTTCTACCCAGATTCAACGGTTGTTTACATTTTGCTGCATTTAAAAAAATCTCTTGAGTTTTTTTGCTAAGTAAGTTACAGACATCCTAACCCTACTTCTACATATTTGAGCATGCATCTCTTAAAAGTAAAATATTTACTTGAGTAATCATGGGTTTCTGAGTCATTCTTACAGAGATCAGGGTAATAATAGTGTACTGGCTCTACCACTTCTCACCTGTGTGGCCTTGGGCATATTACTTACTATCTCTGATCCTCAGTTTCCTTAGCTGCAAAGCACCTATCTCAGCAGGGATATTGTGAAGATCCAGTGTGTAAAGTCCTTAGAACTACACAGGCACAATTTTCAGTTTATAATGTATTTCCTCATATGATACTCAATTCTGATAAGTAACACCACACCACTCTAGTCACCAGAGTTGGAAACTTCTACCTCACCTTCCCCCATGTAGTGCCAGCAAATCTTGTATTTTCTACCTCCTAACATCTCTCAAATTTGTCCTGCTCTTTCCATTGCCACTGCTGCACTTCCTGCCTGTCACCGATTTCTGTCTTCCTTCATCTTGTGCCATCCTCACTTCCTTATTCTCTTCCTTACTGATAATTTATACTCTCAAATATAAATTTAATCAAGTTAGTTTTTTTGTTTAAAACTCTTTTCCCACCCCCTGCAGTGCAAAGTCCTAGTTTCTTAACTCTGGTGTCTGTGTACCTTCTGTCTGTGCAGCCTTATCTTTCATTATACCCTTCTTCCCCTCCTGCCAGCTTCACTCAGCACACAGACACACACACACATGCCCCCAAGACTGTAGCAAGCCATGCATAGTTTTCAAAATAGACTTTTTGTTACACATCTTTGTGCCTTTGCTTGGCTGGCTCCCTCTATCTGGAATTCTATCCCTACCCACCATCCTCTTTATGTCTGGCAAATACTTGTATTTCGCCCCCTACCTCCATACTTGTCTTTTTTTTATTATTAAGGTATCATTGATACACAATCTTAGGAAGGTTTCACATGAGCAACACTGTGGTTACTACATTCACCCATATAGTCAAGTCCCCACCACTGTCCCCCATTGTAGTCACTGTCCATCAGTGTAATAAGATGCTCCCATACTTGTCTGTTAAGGTGAGATGTAGTTATTTGACTCTTCAGTCACTTCTTTTTGTCTCTACTTCTCACATACAGTCTCTTAGCATAATGCCCATACCATTTTTGGGTGGCCATTTGCTTGCATGTCTGCCTCATTGTATGAGTTAAGAAAGCCCTTGAAGATACATGCTAGGTTTTATTTCTTTTTATATCCCAGTATCAAATATGTTGCTTATACCAGGCCCAAAATAAATGTAGATATTTGTCTACGTTTTTATGGATGGAAAAAAATGGAGATTCAGAGAGTATGTATTATGTGCCCAAGGCAACAGAACTAATTAATGAAGCATTTAGATCTTTAAGAGCCCATTTCATTACCATTTTCATTAACTATAACACTTCTTATAATTACAATCAGTTGTTCAGTGATTCTGTTCTTGGCCAATGGACTTACAGCATCCTAGAGGATGTTAGAGTTCCCACATGGAAATCTACAGTCATATATGCATCTTCTGTAAGCTGAGTTAATAAGATTATGTATATGTGTGTCACCAATTTTTTTTAATGTACATAGATGCTGTTGTGATTAATAGCAAATCATCTTGGTGAAGTAGACATACTTCTTCCTTTTGAGAGGAAAACAATATACAGGAGATTTGGACTAACAGATTTGCATAGTTTGCTAGGGAATTGTTAAGGTACAAGAAAGTGTTTTTTGAAAACAAATTCAGATTAGATCTTAATATCTGAAATTTTCCTACTCATCAGGAGTCCATTAAAATAAGAAAATGTAAAAACTTCTGAACTTAAAAATTGTTATATCTATTCCTTTAGGTAAAAGTGGTTTTAAATTTATTTCCACCTGCTACCATACTGTTTAATTCTTCTCTTTTTTATTGGCCTTAGCATCAAAAATGTTTATTTCATATCTGTGAACATGTTTTGTTGTATCTGTAAACATTGAGAGTCTAGGTTGTCATCTCTCTTAAAATCTGAATTCACTACAAATTGTATTGTTTGATACAGTAAGGTGACTTTTGAATCTTATTGGTGGGGGCAACTTTTTTTTTCTAACTTTAATGAGATGTAATTCACATATAACATATTACACATTTAAGATATACAATGTGATGGTTTGATATATGTATATATTGCAAAAGTTTAACTACAATAGTACTGTGTGAGTTAACACATCCTTGACCTCACATAATTACCATTTTGGTGTTATGGTAAGAACGTTAAAGCTCTGCTGTCACAGCAACTTTCAATCATATGAAAGTATGCAATCATAATGCTTAATTCTTAATGAGAAGTATTTTTCTAACTTAATGACTATTGGCTGTTCTGGACACACAGTGTTGTATTATTATCTGGGCTAGATGCACTTTTATTGTTGAAATAAAATATTTGTGGTCTGGCTGGCATTCTAGATTCAGGCGTATAACTTAAATAGTAATGCTACTTCTATCAGTTTGTTCAGCTACCAGATAAACAAGAATTGTGTGATTTCATTCATTCCTTTGGCAAATGTTTATTCAACTCCTGCTGTGAACCAGGCCCTCTCCTCGGTCCTGAAATTATATCTATGAGTAAATACAGCAGACAAGCATTGGCTCTGGTGGCTCTTACCTCTTAGCGGGAGAGCCATACTCTGAGCAAGATGAACATGCAAGTAGGTGCCTGTGATGTAATACTAGACAGTACACGTACTTTTTAAAAAGGCTGGAAGAGGGAGTAGAAAGGTTTTTTTTAAATTTTAGAATCTGAGAAGGCCTTTCTAATTAGACATTTGAGCAGAGAGACCTGAGTGAAGTCAAGTCACTAGCCTTGTAAAGATATCTGGAGGAATAGCCTTCTGTGCAAAGGTATCAACAAATGCAGAGGTTTAGGGAAGGGGATGCTTGTTCTGTTCAAGCAAGGAGGCCAGTGTGTCTGGTGCTTTGTGAGCAAGTGTAGAATGGTAGGAAATGAAGTTGGAGAAGTAGCCTAGGGAAGATCATGTAGGACCTTCAAATTTCCTTCTAAGTGTAAAATAAACCATTGGATGGTTTATAATAAAGGAATAAAGTGGTCAGACGCAAGTTGAAGGGACACTGTGCTATGTAGAGAACGGACTCTAGTAGTAAAAGAAAGGAAGCAGGGAGAGCAGTTAGGAAATAGTGGTCATAGGCCTTAGGGTGAGAGGTAATGATGGAATGGTGAGAAGTAGTCAGATTGGAGATGTATTTTAAAGAGAGTCAGCAGGGTATGTTGATTGATTATAATGAAAAGCTGTAGGAAGTCAAGGAAAAGCTGGTTAATAGACAGACACTGTACTTGAAGGATACAAAGAAGGTTTTTACAGTGGCTGTCTCTGAGAGGTGGCTTTATTAGAAGCTTTTCTTTTTGCTTATCTATATTTACTAATTTTTCTATACTGAACCTGAATGCTTCTATAATAAAAAAACAGATTATTTTAAAAATAGAGTTAATCTTAGTGCTCAATGTAGCCTACCTAATTCTTAACGTGTTCTCTTACCCGTTTTGATTTTGGAAAACAATTCAAGTGACATAAAAATTTTCAATTTGTCTTTTTTGCTCTTAGTGATCAGCCTTGTACCTTTTCCACATTTGAAGATGGTGAAGCTAGATATTCATAGTCTGGCCCATCACCTCAAGCAGGAACGCTTATATGTAAATTCTGAGAAACAGCTCATTCAGAGGCTCAATGCAGATGTCCTTAAGACAGCTGAGAAGTTGTACCGTACAGCATGGATTGCTAAGCAACAGAGAATTAATTTGGATCGGCTTATCATAACCAGGTAAAAAGTTTTGAGGTCTCAGATTTTATGAGCCACTATAATTCTGTGCTAATTGTAAATACAAATCTATTTCCAGCAAAGTACATGGTTTAAGATAATTTAAATCCACGTTAATGTAAATCTTTGCCTGTTTTATTACCTTAAGTGCTGTTACAGAGAATTATAACTTAAGCATTAATATTTTATACTACACCTATCAATTTTGTATCTCTGTGTATAACGTTGTAAACTGTCTTGTGTTGTTTTTCTATTATTTAATATATATATTGCCATGTTCTGATACTGTATATCTGTTTTTCAATTTTAGAAACCTCAGTTTTAACTGTTAATACCTCATTGTTCTCTTGTCCAAGAAGCAGTTTTTAACTTTAAAAATAGTGGTGCTTGAGGTATAATGTTGAGAAAAGAAGTCAGACACAGAAGATTACATACTGTATGATTCTATTTATATGAAGTTCAGAAAAAGGCAGGACTAATCTTTGATGATAGAAATCAGAATAATGGTTACTTCTTGATACTTTTAGTTGAACCTTATTTAATACAATGAATTTGTCCTTGTTTGTACTTTGTTTTTGTCTTTCTTTACATATTCAGATGCTGGGGGTCTAAATTATTTTAGCAATCCAAAGTGATCTCATTGCTGGGATTATAATCAACTCACATTTCCATGTTTCAGTATAGTATGTGTGCTACACTATTGTTAATTTTGTTATTTTGTTTGCTCGGTTTTTAGTGCTGAAGCTTCTCCTGCTGAATGTTGCCAGCATGCCAAGATTTTGGAAGATACACAATTTGTTGATGGATATAAGCAGTTGGGATTTCAGGAGACTGCTTATGGGGAATTCTTGAGTCGATTAAGGGAAAATCCTCGTCTTATTGCCTCCTCTTTGGTTGCTGGAGAGAAACTTAATCAGGAGAACACACACAGTGTTATTTACACAGTTTTTACCTCCCTCTATGGCAACTGCATTATGCAAGAAGATGAAAGCTACCTCCTTCAGGTTTTGAGATACTTGATTGAATTTGAACTTAAGGAAAGTGACAACCCCAGGCGACTTCTAAGGAGAGGAACTTGTGCCTTCAGCATCTTATTTAAACTTTTTTCCGAAGGACTGTTTTCTGCCAAACTTTTCCTCACAGCTACTTTGCATGAGCCGATCATGCAACTGCTGGTTGAAGATGAAGATCACCTTGAAACAGATCCAAACAAGCTAATTGAGAGGTTCTCCCCATCTCAACAGGAGAAACTCTTTGGAGAGAAAGGCTCAGATAGATTCAGGCAAAAGGTTCAAGAGATGGTAGATTCCAATGAGGCCAAACTAGTGGCTTTGGTGAACAAATTTATTGGTTATCTCAAGCAGAACACATATTGCTTTCCACATAGTTTAAGGTGGATTGTGTCACAGATGTACAAAACCCTGTCCTGTGTGGATAGACTGGAAGTTGGGGAGGTCAGGGCAATGTGTACTGATCTCCTGTTGGCCTGCTTCATTTGTCCTGCAGTTGTCAATCCAGAACAATATGGAATAATTTCTGATGCTCCTATTAATGAGGTGGCGAGATTTAATCTGATGCAGGTATGCTTTTGCTATTATTAATGCGGCATTTAGTTTAAAATTAGTTGGGCAGTAGGGGTAGAAATAGAAAATATGACAATATTCATATATTCTTACTCTTCTGTTTCTTCAAACTGTCCTAAGTATTTGCTTCTTAAGAAATGAAAGCAGTCTATTGGGATTTTAAAATATTGTAGTCATAAAACATCTTATGTTAGTTTTTTAAATAGAGTCCTCACATACTTGGATGTGTAGTTGATTGGATTTTCTGAAACAAATCCACCATCCCTTTCCTGTGATTTCAAAATCCAGAATGATTGAAAACTGAGAGTGTCATTTGGTAGCAAAACATAACCTGAACTAACACGAGACTGTTTATAATTGTCAGTTCTTCCATTTGGTGCTAATGAATAGTCATGTTTTGGGGCAGGAATGTTATTGTGTTTGATTACAGGATGCCACCTTAAGTATTGTACATGTTACATATACACTAACCAACCTTTCTAAATCTCCCAAATTTTGAAATCTGAAACTGTTTTGGACCTAAAGATTTCAGAAAGGATTTTTGGATCAATACTATCACTTTTTTTTTTTTCCTACTCATCTGAACTACTGAAATATTTTATCCCTCAGAAATACTGTGAAGAAGGGACTGAATTTATTTGAATAAAATGTATCTTTGGATGATTACCTTTTTTTCATGATCAGTTCTATCATATTGGGGTGTTTAGCAGTTAACTATAAATTCCTGAAATAAAATTAAAAAATTTTTTTTCATCTGTGAAACATTAAATTTATTCAAATGTTAATGTAGTTCTCATTTTTGTCATTCCAGTAGAGATTGGGTTACATATTTTCAAAATGAGTGAAATGGAGGATTGTCCCATATACTAAGATGATGCTTTATGATGTAACTTTCAACAAAGTATCTTTAAAGAGAATGGATTAACAGTTTTTGGCAGTAAGGAGCTTACTCTATGAACTAATACTTACCTTCCAGTCAGCTTATGTTCTGTAGGAACTGTTTGCTTTTAAATCTAGGAAAGAAATTGTACTTTGAGTACTTTGTGGACTACATAGGGAAAGGTATTTAATATTTGAAATAGTTTGAATCTCCTTTTACAAGTTAATTAAAAATTTTCTAAACACATGGAAATTACAGTATCAAAAAATGTGTTGTATTTTTATTTCCTCTTATTGATATAATGTGTTTAAAAGAAATGAAAGCAAAATTTTCTGCTGCTTCTCCATAATTCTTAATATAGAAAAAGCTGGTGTAGACAAGGTGTACATTTTATTGGGGACCCTGTTGTATTCCTGGTCAGGTGGTGTTGGTGTGAATATTATTGTGAAACAGATTTTTAAAATTAAGTGGAAGTACTTTCACAGGGAGGGATTTGTGAATGTCTGTAGCCTGTGTCTTCCCACCACTGCTTTGGGTTGCAGGTTGGGCGCCTTTTGCAGCAGTTAGCGATGACTGGCTCTGAAGAGGGCGATCCCCGGACAAAGAGCAGCCTTGGGAAATTTGACAAAGTAAGAATGAATACTGTGTCATATGAAATACTGTTTGTAGACAGTTCTGCCAAAGTATTAGCAAACCTAACTATTTTCTTTATTAAATCTTATCCTTAGGTGATGTATAAATTATTATTTTCAGTTAGTCTTGGTATAGCTGTAGAGGATTCAGTGTCAGATTGGCAGCATTTAAAGGAAGAAGTCACTAAAGATGACTAATTGTCACTTATGAAAGTGTTGAGATGCCACTGTAATGAGAATCAGGAGCTATTAAGATTATTTTTAAAAGTTTAATTTTACAAAATGTCACTAAATTCAAATCAGCAATAATTGTATAATAAGTGTATTTCTTAAGTTAACATGGCATTGTTCAGTTAGTTTAATTAAAATCTTAATCATATTTGAATAGGTTGTAAAGAGTTTAATTTTTTAAAATGTTTGGTTTAATAAAATTTTCAAGAAGAAAACCTTATTTGCATTCTTGTCCACCTTAATCAGAATTTTGTTCCCTTATTTTAAAGGGGAAATGTTCACTGTGTAGTCACTGTCTACACAGTGTATTTATACTGTTTTTACTGTGATCTGTTTCTGTTTTAACAGAGCTGTGTTGCTGCTTTCCTTGATGTTGTGATTGGCGGCCGTGCAGTGGAGACCCCTCCAATGTCCTCTGTTAATCTTCTGGAAGGGTTGAGCAGAACTGTGGTTTATATAACTTACAGTCAGCTTATTACTCTGGTAATGGCTTTATTCTTTAATAGGATTTTCTCAAAAGTCACTTATCTAAGACTCATAGATGAGTATACTGTGTGAGAAATACATACTGTGTTTGAAAAATTGATTTCACTACCTAATATCATTTTACTTTTGCTAGGTGAATTTTATGAAGAGTGTAATGTCTGGAGATCAACTGAGAGAAGATAGAATGGCTCTTGACAATTTATTGGCAAACCTCCCCCAGGCAAAGCCAGGAAAAAGCAGCAGTTTAGAAATGACTCCCTACAATACTCCTCAGTTGTCTCCAGCAACCACACCAGCAAATAAAAAGAATCGATTGCCTATAGGTAAAGAGAGTTTCTCATATCAGGACTTTCCCTTAAATTTGTTATTTCTTTATTAGCGTTTGCTATTGCTCATTGTTTTGGAATATAGTTTTAAATACTCTGGAAAAGTCTTTCTCTTCAAGTTTACTGATAGTAATTCAATTTTTTAAATTACACCAGAATTGTTAAGTTTCATCAGTAGGCTTTAGCTTTATCTAGATGTATTTTTCATAATTAATTGAAATCATACCACTGTAGTATATTTTGTATATCTTTGTGTCTTGGAAAATGTGGAAGTGTCATTTGTTGTAAGTAGTAATTATTTGAATTATGTCCTTCTGCAAAATTCTGAA
Source organism: Manis javanica (assembly GCF_040802235.1). Lineage (NCBI taxonomy): Eukaryota > Metazoa > Chordata > Mammalia > Pholidota > Manidae > Manis > Manis javanica. The sequence continues at coordinate 9,575,175 of NC_133157.1, read as the reverse complement.
GAGTAAAATAATATTTTAGAAGTTCTTATCAGTAAAGTTGAAAATGCATAGTTACTATTTTTCCATTATTGTTGTTATTAATAGTCTTTTATCAACTGAGCTATTTGTGTTAATGTATAAAATAAAAGTTTCAATTTTTTGTCAAGCTTATTTATTTAAGAATTAGGTTTAAGCTTTATTCACTTAGTAAATATCTATTTTTTATCTTTATATACATATTTATATGAAAAAAATTGAGCACATACCATGTATCAGACATTGGGTAAGCACATTATAAATGTTGTTTCATTTAATCCATGCAAAACAATGCATGCCAAAAGAGCAGGCATAATCACTGTCCCGAAGATGGAGCTGTGTTAGACACTGGGGTTGCAGAGACCATTAGGACATGCCTTTACTCTAAATTAGTTGCTGGTGGTCTCTTTGGGCAGAAAAGTAGAGACCATACCTTTGAGTATACAAAGTGTCTGATGGGGGTTTCCTAACTTAGCCAGGTGGTGATGGTATCAGGAGAAGATCCTGGAGCAGGTGAAGCCTGTACTTTGTCTTGAAGGATAAATGGGCGTTAGAGAAAGTAAACAAGACAGGGAAAGAGTGTTCAAGCCAAGGTTGCAGAGTGATCTAGTGTCAATTTTTTAGTGATAATGAGGACCTTAGCAACAATTAGTGAACATGAATAGTCACTGTAATTTATGCATTTTGAAGAATGGGATTTCAGTTTTTAACTTATGAGAACTGATTTGTAAGTTTCTAAAAATTATCTACCTTACATTTAGCATACTATTGAATAACATCATCAAGATGCAGCATCATATTCAAGTCTTGGTTTTCATCATGCCAAAATGTCAATTTTCAAAATTAAACATAAGAAAAAAATTGTTTGACATTTAATGATTTTTAACATTACAGGCTATTTGCATTTTTTCAACATGAAGTAAATGACTCTAATTCAGATTTTTTTTCTCCATTATTCACTCCTGTATATTCGTTCTTTAATTTCTTGCCATCCAGAAGTCATTAAATGTGGCTATAATAGAAGTAAATTTCATATGTTTACCCAGATTTATTTTGTATAGTCATATGACTGGGTCATTGAATTTATTTCATATTTTTTTTAATGTGTCCATTATTCAGAGGGTTGATTTTCTTTCTGTTTAATGCTTTCGCAACCCAGGACAACAGTTAGCAGCCATCACTGCCTGGGATTCCTCAGCCACCAATCTTACTGCTCATATTACTCTAGTAACCCCATTTGGTGGGTAATAGGCTGCTGTTCCTCTTTTTATTTAACTTTTATTTTAAAAATTGTCTCAAAGTGTGCTCCATGTGCATGTTGCTTTTGCTTTATGTAAATTGCTCCATGAATTTTGATTACTTGCATTTTTATAAATCAAAGTTTTTTACTTAAGATTTATGTAATTCATGAAGTTGAATTTAAGTTCTCAGTTTAGTAGAGGAAAGTGAGGGTCAGCAAATAAGGTGTGAGTGAATGTGTTTTATTCTTGGAAGTTGATGTGTACTCTGATTTTTTAACGTTAATAGTGATTAATTAACAGATCTACAGCATTTTGGAAAGGTGATTGTTTATATTTGTGTCTTCAAGTAGGTCATCTTTCACTCAAAATTGAAAGTCTTGTTTTTACAGAGTGTTTTTGGTTTGTCTCTACTTTTGATTATTTTGCACTGAAATAGAATCTCTATTTAGTATTCTGGTTGTACTGAGTATTGTCCTCTGAAGGAAAATTGAAACCTTATGACAGAAGATTAAAAACTCATAGAGAAATTGTCATAAATTATGTAAGTCTGTTAGCGTCCAAGAGTTCTTTTAAGAGTTATAAGGAGTTACAAGTATTACTTGTTTATTTATAGGTAGGGATCCAAAATAATTAGATCCTTTATTAATTTAATAGAGCAAAAAGGAAACTTGTATTCAAACATAGGACTCTTCTGGACTACATCTTTGGAAAGAGGTTAATACACTTCAGGAAAAACAATGTGTTTTGAAAAATTCTGATTTTTCCGGTAGTTGCCTGACCAACATATATTACACTATATGGCTATCAGGTTTATATATGACTTTCTAGTGCTTATAAATTAGTTCAGTTATTAGTATGGAAGACCTGTGGCAGCTAAATCATTTTCTAGAATAGTTGAGGCTATCTTTAAAAGATAAGAAGTAAGGTAATGTTTTTTTTGTCACCCTAAGTCTTAAATTGATGGGGATATCTTTGCTGTCATTGTGGTCATCTGTGTGTCACTCTCTGTCAGGTGAACATGGATCCTTGTTTCTGATTATCAGTTTTGAAGGAGAATCTTTATTTTAGTCATCAGGAGAGTAACTGGAAAGATACAGATATTTTTTTCTTATTCATTTCTCATCACTTTTGTTGCATGTGCAAGTGTTCTACATTAATCAAAAATGTTTTTGTATTAGTGTACTATTTTCTCTATCTTTGTCTTTTTCTCTAAGTTATCATATTTGAAATTTTTTTATTAGCAACTCGGAGCAGGAGCCGCACCAATGTGCTAATGGACCTACATATGGACCATGAAGGACCATTTCAAGAAACCATCCAGGAGGTACAACCAGAAGAGGTGTTGGTCATTTCCTTAGGGACAGGTCCACAGCTTACTCCAGGGATGATGTCAGAAAATGAGGTATTTAACTTATGGCCATCAATATTAAGAAATTTAAATTCTTCTAATTAATTGTCACTTGCTTCTATAAATCAATATTCATTTAGTGAATATTTTTCGTTATCCTCAGTGGGCCTACCATGACACACCATCAAATGCTAACTTCCCTGTGAACAGTTCTGGAGGCATGTTTACGTTACTGTAGTTGGTGACCAGGTCCACACCAAAAGAAATTTTCTTTATAGTAGTAGAAGAGACAGGAAGCCTTGAAATGGAAGAGACTTTTCCAGTGACCTTGTTTCTTTTCTTTCTTTAAGTGGTATTCCTGCTTTAAAGAACCAAACATTCTTTAGAAATAGTTTCTATTATTTGACCAGTTAGGAAGAAATGGAAGAGAGAGAACAGAAAAAGACCAAGAAAGTAAAATATTTTGAAGAAATAAGGTTGGAGGTATGGAAATCAGTTTTTAAGATACTTGTAAACAGAATAGTTTGGGACAGAGGCAAAAGGAAAATAATCTTGACTCTCTAAAGGTAGGAGCCTTTTCTCATAGAGTGTGACCTCCTAAAAAAGAAATAATGTTTTATATTCAGCAGTGATTGTTTATTCAAGAAAGTGTATTCCTGGCCTGGGAAGAAGGGACCAGTTATTTGGTTGAAGAGGGGATGGTAGTCGTTAAAGCTGTGTTTGAAACTGTGGCATGACTCATAAAAAATAGGACTATAATACTCTAAAACTGCACACACACACATACACACACACACACACACACACACCACACACACACACACACACACAAAAAGCTGGCAAACGCAAAAGCTGTCAGAATCAACTTCTTAGGTATTCTGGAATATAATAAAAAACACAACAACTAGGGGAATGCTGAATGGGGAAAAAATTGCTGAATTTCAGTCTGAGAGCTCTGTGGCATTTCACTTTATCCTGTGATCTTCCCCAATCTGCAGCTCGGCAGCAGCCTTGGAAATAGTAGCTTGCATTCTTGTGCAGGGAATTACCCGCATTGTGGTGTGATCCTTTGGTTTCTTGTTAATTCATACCACTCTCTCTAAACCTTCAGATGGGTTTTCCTGAAGATTAGTTGTACATTTCTCGCTATAAGTTTAAAAGACCAAGTTATCTTAAAAATTCAAAATGTAAAATTTTTATGTTTGCATTTACTTTTAAGCAAATAGGAAATACATCCTATTTTCACATGGCTTTTTTTTTTTTTTTTTTTTTTTAGGAGAGCAAAGCAGAGGCTTTATTTAGAGAGAAAGCGAGAGGACAGAGCTCCTGGCTCACGCCTGGAGGGGACAAGAGAGCCCCCACATGGCTTTTTAAAAGTATCATATGGCTGAATAGATAGAGCCATTCAAAACTTCTAATTTGCTCATTTAAATGCACAGCAAACCAGCACCCAATGCTGTTTGTTTTATTTTGCTTTATCTTCTTTTTTGGAATGAGGATACTATTCATATTCCAGCAACAGCCTACAAACCCAATGGCTGTGAGTTCAAGTTCTAGGTATACTTAAAACATGCTGTGTGACTTCCAACAAAGAAATGTTCAATTCTTCATTCAGTTGGAGATCAACATACCAGGCTGAGTTAGGAGGCTTGTGGGAATGAGAAGTAATTATGTTATTTGAAAATCATCTAACAAATAGAAAACATTATAGAAATGTCATTAGCCCTAAGCTGGAAATGTCTTTGAAATCACACTTCAGCTTCTGGTATGAACTTTTTGCATATTTATATATGATTGAGAGGAGGTTCAGACTAGACTGATTAAGTTCTGGTACCTACAAGATAATTTGTTTATATGTTCTCTTCCTGTTGTATTAGTTTATTAACTTTAGGAAAAGTGTACTACCAATTTAATGTGTCATTTTACCATGCCAAATGCTTTAATCTTTTAATTTAATTATTAACAATTCCATGGCATGGAAGGCTGATGGAAAGGCATAGATTCAGTCTTTTTTTAACTGATATACTTTCATTTTAGAGGTATTTAAAAGCTTGTAAATGGGTTTTTAGTAAAAAATGATAGTTTAAGAAGAATTTAAATGTGTATTTGCTGTGGTTTGTTTTCTTATCAGTAATCTTAGTAATCAGTTAGTTATGAAAAACCAATAGCATTCTATTTTTCAGGTCCTAAACATGCAACTTTCGGATGGAGGACAAGGAGATGTCCCTGTCGATGAAAACAAACTCCATGGTAAACCTGATAAAACCTTGCGCTTTTCCCTCTGCAGTGATAATCTGGAAGGAATATCTGAAGGTGAAGGATTACTTCATTCAAGGAATTGTACAACTCAAATAATGTTTTGTGTTTTTTTAAAGGAGACTTATAAATTATAATTATACCGTTTGTGCCTCTCATTGAGGACAGTAAAGAAGTTTTCTTCTAATGATCTTTGTCATTTGGTTGTAAAGATTATTTCTTGAATAGAATTAACATTACAAGAACAAACAAAAGATTGCAAGAGATCTTTGGTCTTATAAAATGTAGAAGAAAATAAGTCTTCAATGAGATTCCAATAATACCAAGTTTTCTTTCTTTGGCATTAATATGTACCAAAGCTTATAGAGCTCCTTTAGAGGGAGATAATGCATGACTAAATGGAAAGCAATGGACTTACTAGTATTTCAGAATTTTGTGTGTACTTCTCTGTATTTCTTTATTCACATACTAACACCTTTATGAAGCAGAAAGATATAATGGTAATAGGAATAAAAAAGAAAACTAAAAGCCAAGATTGTGAAGTGAGAGTATGTCATTCCATGTACTAGGACAAACTTTTTAAATGAAAAAAGTTGAAGTTTACTAACATTTTTAAACAAAGAGTAATAACTTTTCCTTTTTCTTGAACTTTTCATAACAAAAGTAATTCATTCTAGAGAATGCAGAAAAGAAATTAAATCAACTAATCTCACCATTCTATCAACAACAGTTCACATTTTGATTTATTTATAGCAAAATTAGGTTTATGCTATCTTGTAACCTTTTTAGTTTAACAACGTTAAGAGTAACATTTCCCTTTGTTATTTAACATTATTAACACGGTTTTTAATGGCTGTTTTCTTTAACATCAAATGGGTATATTATAATTTACTTAAACATTCTTCTAAGATTAAATATGTGGATTACGTCCACTTTTTAGACATTTTGAAGCCCTGCAACAAACAACCTTAGATGAATTGTGAAATCATTCCTAGGATAAATTGCTAGAAGCAGAATTTCTGGCTTAAAAGGCATGTATATATATATATTTTTTTTTTTTGAGAGGGCATCTCATATTTATTGATCAAATGGTTAACAACAATAAAATTCAGTATAGGGGGGTCAATGCTCAATGCACAATCATTAATCCATCTCAAGCCTAATTCTCGTCAGTCTCCAATCTTCTGAAGCATAACGAACAAGTTCTTACATGGTGAACGAATTCTTACATAGTGAATAAATTCTTACATGGTGAACAGTACAAGGGCATTCATCACAGAAACTTTCGGTTTTGATCACGCATTATGAACTATAAACAATCAGGTCAAATATGAATATTCGTTTGATTTTTATACTTGATTTATATGTTGATCCCACATTTCTCCCTTTATTATTATTATTATTATTATTTTTAATAAAATGCTGAAGTGGTAGGTAGATGCAAGATAAAGGTAGAAAACATTGTTTAGTGCTATAAGAGGGCAAATGTAGATGATCAGGTGTGTGCCTATGGACTAAGTATTAATCCAAGCTAGACAAGGGCAGCAAAACATCCACGGATGCAGAAGATTTCTCTCAAAGCAGGGGGGGTGAGGTTCTGAGCCTCCCCTCTGTTGATCCCCAATTTCTCACCTGATGGCCCCCCTGCGACTGTGCCTGTCTTAGGTTGTTCCTCCCTTGAGGAATCTTACCCGTCTCTGGCTAACCAGTCATCTTCCGGGGCCATACAGGGAAATGTAATGTTGGTAAGTGAGAGAGAAGCCATATTGTTTGAAAAGGTTAGCTTTTTACTTCTTTGCAGGTTTATGCCCTGTGGCTTCTATGCCCAGTACTTGTCTCGAGGTATCTTTACCACCTGGAGGAATTATGATACTCGGTAAATTTGATATGAGGCACGAATTCTATTTAAGGGTTGTAATTAGGAAGGAAGAAGAAAAGCTATAGAGGTAGCATATGGAAGAAAACATGGGGGGATTGATTATTTCTTTGACATATCTTCTTGTAGAGTACCTTAAGTATGTATAGGTTTTAAACTACTAACTAATTTAAGGCATGTATATTTTTAAGGCATAATAAATAAATGCAGTATTAAGAGCACTTTAATCAGTCTTTAGTCTCTAGGGCATGAAAATTACATCATGGCTCATGGCTGTTTTGAAAAGTCCACTTACAGTATAACCATTTCCTTAGGTCCTTCAAACCGTTCCAATTCAGTATCTTCTCTAGACCTGGAAGGAGAGTCTGTATCAGAACTAGGAGCAGGGCCTTCTGGGAGTAACGGAGTTGAAGCTCTACAGCTGTTAGAGCATGAGCAAGGTAAAGTGAAGTTTATCACAGTTGCTCAAGTGGCAAAGAATTTACCTGATTACAAGATAAACAATGTGTTTCAATGTAAGTTGGCTGTGTTCAATAAGAGAATAATTTAAGTTGATTATCTAATGACCATTAAACGTGCATTTATTCATAGTTGCCTCAGTTCTTAAAAATGTGTTTACTTGGTAAGTAAATTGTTTAGGCTTAAATTACATAGAATAATTAAAATGAATTGCTTGAATGCTATAGTATTTGGCATTTCAGTTCTGTGATATTCATATTTTAAAGGATCCAAAGATAAAAATACTCCGGGCTCAAGGCACTTAAAATAGGGAGAAAATGGTACACAGATGATTGAAAGTACATGAAAGTGCTTTGGCAGTTTTGAGTGAGAGATATGTGTGGTTGAAAGTATAGGGAAAAGCTTATTGGAAGAAAATAATAGCCTTAATACTGGCTGGCATTGCATTAGCAGAAACTGGAAATAGGGCATTCTAGTAAAGAAACAGACCAACCAAGTCAAAGAAGTGGGAAACCGTAGTACTAGTTCAGGACCTGTCAAGTAGGGGAATAGTGTGAGGTTAAGGATTGGAAAGTAGATGGATCCCCATTGTGCTTTAGGAAGATAAATTTGAACAAGTTCTTTGAATGTGTTATTTAAAGGTCACTGGTGGACTTCAAGAAAGTGTTGAGGGCAGCACTGAGGGCAGCTGGGTTTGAGGCAATGATTCTTTGACTTTAGTGCACATAAGAATTACCTGGGACATGCTATTTACAATAGCCAAGATATGGAAGCAACCTGAGTGTCTATTAATAGATGAATGGATAAGGAAGATGTGGTACATACACACAATGGAATATTGTTTAGTCATAGAAAGAAAACAAATCCTACCATTTGCAACAACATGGTTGGAGCTAGAGGGTATTATGCCCAGTGAAATAAGCTAGGTGGAGAAAGACAAGTACCAAATAATTTCACTCATTTGTGGAGTATAATGACAAAGGAAAACTGAAGAAACAGAACAGCAGACTCACAGACCCCAAGAAGGGACTAGCAGTTACCAAAGGGAAAGGGGGTGAGGAGGGTGGGTGGGGAGGGAAGGAGAAGGGGATTAAGGGGCATTGTGATTAGCACACATAATGTAGGGGGGCTCAGGGAAGGCAGGATAGCACAGAGAAGACAAGTAGTGACTCTGTAGCATCTTACTATGCTAATGGACAGTGACTGCAATGGGGTGTGGGGGGTGGACTTGATAATATCAGTGAATGTAGTAACCAGAGTGTTGCTTATATGAAACCTTCATAAGATTGTATATCAGTGATACCTTAATAAGAAAAAAAAAAGTGAAGGAAGCAAGATATAGACTGCTTCTCATTGGTCAAGGGCAGAGAGAAAACTCTAGAACTGGGGGCAGTGTATTCAAGTCACGTGGAAAAATTTTTTTTAGTATGAGTTTACCAATTACTGCTGTAATAGTGCTGTATAACAAACCACCTCAAAACTTCATGACTTAAAACAATAACATTTGTTTTTGTTCTCATGTCTGTGGGTCCACTTAGTGGTGCTTTTGATTTGCATTGGGTTCATTCATGCATCTGCAGTCACTAGACGTTGAGTTAGGAGCCCTACTGATCTTAACTGGGGGTCATTTGGTCAATGGGAGCAGGCTGGTCTAGGATGACCTTTGCTTTGTTCCATGTGGTCTCTTATCCTCCAGCAGGCTAGCTTAAATTAAGCTTGTTCACATGGGAGAAGCAAGGGTGACAGAGCAGAAGTTCGTAAGGTGTGTGGAGGCCTCCCCTCACCACTGGCACACTTGCTCCTTACCCTTTTGACCAAAGCAAGAAACAAGGCCTGCACAAATTCAAAAAGAAGGTAATATATCTCAGTTCTTGTTCAGTCACACTCCCTGTGAATACAGGGAGACAACTGCGTCAATGGCCCCAGTTAATCTACCAGGATGGGGAGTACATGTGATGAGCTTAGTTCAGAGAGGGAAAGATTTCCTCAGTGAGGGAATAATTCAGTGCTTTGGTACTACATTCACAGTGTTAGTGATAAAATATGTAACTTTAAGTCCAAAGACAAAGTTCTTCAAAGTTGACTAAAAAATTATAGCTCTGTTACCATTTATTAAATGCTTAATTTTGTTTTGTAGCTACAACACAAGATAATCTTGATGATAAGCTAAGGAAGTTTGAAATTCGTGACATGATGGGACTGACAGATGATAGAGATATATCAGAAACAGTGAGTGAGACCTGGAGTACAGACGTCTTGGGAAGTGATTTTGACCCGAACATTGATGAAGATCGTTTGCAAGAAATTGCAGGTAACTGCTACTTAATGTCTCTGGAAGATTGCTGTTTATTCATACCCAACCCACCCTTCTGGGAGGGAACTTAAGATGCTCTGACAACGAGGTGTGCATGTTAGCGCTAACTGGGAATCTAAAATAACTGTATGTGACAAGACAATTCTGTATTTTTTTTCTTAAATATAGGTAGTGCTTTCCCTGTGTACATTTAACTACCCCCTGCAGAACCCCAAAGAAAAACCAGTCTTTTGAATTGGCTTGTTTGTCATCATGTCTTGTTTGCAGGCCATAGTATATGCTCTTAGTTTATGATTAGGTTATTCTTCTTTTGAGACTAAACACCTTCCATACCTTAAGGTGAAAATTCTTGCAGATTATAGCCATAAAATCTTTTGAAATAATATGATACTGAGATTCTCTAAAAATTTAATCTATTTCTAGAAGGATTAATTTAGTTCCAAAGACTAGCCAGTTTTTTTCTTTTTCTTTTTTTAAAATATTTTATTGAGATACAATTTATATACATTAAAATTCACCCTTTATAGGGAATCTATGAATTCCAAAAGATTCATACAGTCTCATAACCACCATCTTCATTTTCATACACACACACACACACACACACACACACACACACACACACACACACACACACACACACACACACACACACACACACACAGCCAGTTTTATTTCTTCTCTTCTCCCACCCTCTCCAGTTGTTATGTTTAGGCAACTTCCAGTCATCATTTTATTTGTAATTATTTCATGACATAAATCACTTTAAAAAGTTTCTTTAACCAGTAACCTGTTTCCAGAGGTTTTTTCATGCCCTAACATTCAATTTTTATTTTATTAGGTTTAATCACAAGTACTGGAGCTTTTCTGAACTTAAGGATTTTTAACACAGATGTACACTACTGCTTAGTCCTTTCTATTTGTATTTTTAAGAAGTGTAAATAAATTTCTTAAATGGTTTTGCATTACTCTGTTCCAGATGCCAAAGTAGTAGTTTTCCTGGCAGTGAGCTATATTTAAGCAATAAGCTGTATTTACATTTGAATGAGTGTTCAGAGGAGATGTGTATTTTCCTGCAAATATATTTTATTGCTCTGAATATGTAGCTAATGTTCCACAAGAAAACGTATTTGGCCAATATAACTTACTGTGATTACATGTCTGCGAGTGTTATTAATCCCTGTAGGACTCATATACATTTTAGAAAGATGCTGGGAGCACACACAAAATTTGCTGAAAAATCAAGGTGAAAGTTAGTTGAAATGACTTGACCTAATGATGTGTGTTTTTTCAATGGAGGTCCGAGGTGAACAGGAGGAAACCAATGGAAAGGAGCTTGTGTCATTGTGGCCAGAGTGGGAAATGTGTGTTTTTGGTGGTTACTCATGGAAATTACCCTTACCTTGGCTTCTTTCTTGTGGGTAGAGTAGAGAGCTTTTGTTGGTTTAGTGTTTGGCCTTTCCCTGGTATCACTGCTCTTTCCTTTAGGATCTTTGTTAACCCTTTGCTCCCCACTGGTTATACAGGTGCAGCAGCAGAGAACATGTTAGGCAGTTTACTATGCCTGCCAGGCTCAGGGTCAGTGCTTCTTGACCCCTGCACTGGTTCTACCATATCAGAGACAACAAGCGAAGCTTGGAGTGTAGAGGTATTGCCAAGTGACTCAGGTTAGTACGCTGTCATTGTTTGCTTTTGATTTGCACAGAAGTTTTAAATGTGAGGTATCCAGATTTCTGTACTATGTACATTTTGTCAAATATATGTTTAATAAGTGTGAAGCAATTGCATTGCTAAGAATTTCAAATGGAAAATTAGGACATTTCTGTCCACCAAGAAAAAATGCAGTGTTGGATGGCAGGGACTTTCTGTCTCTTGAGTTATTTTGGAAGCAATTGTTGGTAACTCCTCAGGGTTCGGTGTGGGACATTGAGTTCAGTTATCTCCCACTAAGTCAGAACAAAATAGGAGTAGCAAAAGAACTTGACCCCCAAGTGGTTGGATGCCTGGTAAGCATGTTTAGGTTTATCCCAGAGGAGAGCTTAACCCTTTAAAAGATATCTAATATATTTTTGAAACACATTGAAATTGAGACTCTGGAGTACTGAGAATTATTTTGTGCAAGGTTATTATAAAGGTATATAAAGTGTTTGTACTTTCTCTCTTCTTATATATTGCATTTCTACTTTTTTTTCTGATTATCTTTGCTGTCAACTAAATGTCAACTACCAGAATGCAAATATAAATAACTGTATGTCTGAACCACATTCTATCTGATCTGCTTGGTTCAAGAATAATCAAGTGATCCTGATACGTGTTTTGTAATGTTAATACATTCAGACATGCTAACTTTTGCATAAGGAGATGGTAGGATTAGCTCACTGTCTGTTAAGCATCCACAGGAGTTATTTTTAAGAAAGCAGTTGATTTAATGCTAAGTTATTCCATATTCTCTTGTTCCGTTTACTTGTTAACCAACAGCATATTCTATGAGATGAGTGGTCTAGAAGCAGAGTTTCTGTCTTTGCGCAGTGAACTGGTTTATACAGGGATGAAAACCGTAACCTTGTCTTTTTTAACACTAAGGACCTTTGCTAACTGTCCCAGACCGAGAAATCTATTTACACTGATTTCATTCAGGCCCTGTTAGTTTTTTTCATCTGGGTCACAAAAGCTGAAGCTGTGGTGTGCTAACATAATCACTAATGTGATTCCTTGTGTCTTCTATTCAGAGGCCCCAGATCTAAAGCAGGAGGAGCGGCTTCAAGAACTGGAGAGCTGTTCTGGACTGGGTAGCACATCTGATGATACGGATGTCAGGGAGGTCAGTTCCCGCCCCAGCACACCAGGCCTCAGTGTTGTGTCGGGTATGTCTGTCTTGTTTTAAGGAATAAGGATTCAAGGTGTGTTCCCACCTCCCCATTTATAAAGTTGATGGCAAAGAGATATGTTGTATTTAAAAGCTGAGTAAGTTATTTCTGTGGTACCTTAAATCTGTGAGAACTTAACCTGTGGTTTTATCAAGCCTGTTGAAGTAATAGGTGAATAGTCTGTGTGTGTTCCCTCTATAACTATCTGTTCTTGGTAACCTCTTCTATATTTAGATATCACATGGTAGTTCTGATTATGTTGTATAAATCAAGGGATGTATATAAGCCATAGTATAATAAAGTATATAATATCAAACGGGAAACAAAATTTGAGAATATTTACATTTCTATAAACTTCATATTCTTTTTGTGTGTTTATTTTGTTCTTCCTGTTTATTTTTTACTATTTTTTTTTTTTAAGGCATAAGTGCAACCTCTGAGGATATTCCCAATAAGACTGAAGACCTGAGATCTGAGTGCAGTTCTGATTTTGGGGGTAAAGATTCTGTCACCAGTCCAGACATGGATGAAGTAACTCATGGTAAGAAGGGGAAATGACAATGACTTTTAAAGTGATGACATTCATGACTGAAACTCAGTCTTACACATTGCTGGTGATGTCAGTTATTAGAGCACTTTGGAGTATAATTTTTCAATATGTATATAAGGCCTTAAAAGTTCACATACTAAATTTGGTCCACTTAGCCCACTTTAGGTATCAGTCATAAGGAAACAATTCCATATGTGGAGAAAGTTTTACACACAAAGATGTTCTTTACAACATTTGTATTGACAGAAATGAGAAACAGTCCAAGAATTGAAAAATAGAATGGCTAAGTGAATTTTGATATAACCACTTACTAGAATTCATAAAGCTATTTCTTAAGTGCTTTAAGGAACATGAAGTAACTTGGGGAAGTATCTAGAAAATACTATCATTTGGAAAATTATTTTTTTTTGAGGGTTCTTTTTTTTTGTTATCAGTAATCTACAATTACATGAAGAACATTATGTTTACTAGGCTCCCCCCTTCACCAAGTCCAAGTCCCCCTCCCACACCCCATTACAGTCACTGTCCATCAGCATAGTAAGATGCTGTAGAATCACTACTTGTCTTCACTGTGTTGCACAGCCCTCCCCATACCCTCCACCCTATATTATGCATGCTAATCGTAATGCCCCCTTTCTTTTTTCCCACCCTTATCCCTCCCCTCCCACCCATCCTTCCCAGTCCCTTTCCCTTTGGTAACTGTTAGTCCATTCTGAGTTCTGTGATTCTGCTACTGTTTTGTTCCTTCAGTTTTTCTTTGTTCTTATACTCCACATATGAGTGAAATCATATGATACTTGTCTTTCTCTGCCTGGCTTATTTCACTGAGCATAATACCCTCTGGCTCCATCCAGTTGTTACGAATGGTAGGATTTGTTTTCTTCTTATGGCTGAGTAATATTCCATGTGTGTATGTACCACATCTTCTTTATCCATTCATCTACTGATGGACACTGAGGTTGCTTCCATTTCTTGGCTATTGTATTTAGTGCTGTGATAAACATAGGGGTGCATCTGTCTTTTTCAAACTGGGCTGCTGCATTCTTAGGGTAAATTCCTAGAAGTGGAATTCCTGGGTCAAATGATATGTCTATTTTTAGCTTTTTGAGGAACCTCCATACTGCTTTCCACAATGGTTGAACTAATTTACATTCCCACCAGCCGTGTAGGAGGGTTCCCCTTTCTCCACAACCTCACCAACATTTGCTGTTGTCTTTTGGATGGTGGCGATCCTTACTGGTGTGAGGTGATATCTCATTGTGGTTTTTATTTTCATTTGGAAAATTTTAAGAATTTTACATATAAGACAATGAAACATAAAAAAGCCTATCATAGAGAAGGCATTGGAAATACCAAAATGTTACCAGTGGTTTTATATATAATAAATACTGGGTTTAGAGGTTTTTGTTTTTTTTTTTTTAACATTTTTGTTTGTTCCAAACCAAGGTTTCTCATGTTAACTCTGTTGACATCTTGAGCCAGGTAATTCTTCATTGTGAGGGCCTGTCCTTTGCATCGAAGGTTGTTCAGCAGCATCTCTGGCCTCTACCAGGAGCACACCACCCCTTTGTTCCCCTGCAGTGTGGCACCCAAAAACATCTGCAGACATTTCCACATGATCCTTTGGGGGGCAAAGTAGCCCCAGTTGAGAAATGCTGTTCCCTTTTTTTTTGAAGTATCATTGATATACAATCTTACGATGGTTTCTCGAACACAAAACAGTGGAGAACCACTGTTCTTAACAGTTCTTAACCAGCAGTTTTCAACAGGCAGTTTTTCATGGACTCTTGAGGGCCCTTAAGACCCTTCTGAGGAATGGGACTTACAAGTTCAAAACTATTTTCATAATAACAAAAGATTATTGTCTTTTTCACTGGATGGAAATTTGCACCAGTGGCACACAAGTAAAGGTGGGTAAATTTGCCAAGGCCTCAGCGTGAAGCAAGGCACCAAACCATGCTAGCAGTCACTCTTCTCTCCAGTTAAAAAAGAAAGTTTTACTTATGAATGTCTTTGATGAAGCAGTAAAAATTATTTAATTGTATTTCTACCCTTGAGTACACATCTACTTAATATTCTAAAGAAATAAGATGTACCCCTAACGCATTTCTGCTGCGTTCTGAAATACGATGAAGTGTCTCAAGGAAAAGCACTTATGATTGAGTTGTGAGCTTAACTAGCCGTTTTTTTTTTCTTGTTTGTTTTTTATGAAATACCATTTTTACTTGAAAGAATTACTAACAAACCATAGTCATTCATACTTGGGTTTTTGGTAGACATTTCTTAAAAAATTAAAAAGTTTTACCATTTCCAAATGGTAAAATTCATGCTTTGAGATAAAAATTATAATTTCAGAAAATTTGTGCCCACCTCAAGTTTGACAGCTTCCTGCTATTTAAAGACTTTGGGTGAGATTGATGGTGATAGCAAGAATGTGATTTTTTTTTTATATGATGAAATGTGTCAACATTTGGAAGATAGGCACATCTAACTGAACCGGTATTTTCCAGATGATCAGTGCATGATGTTACAAAGTCATGCATGAGTAAAAGATCTGTTCAAAGTGCAAGACAGATCAATTAATTTTTAGTGTAACAGAGTACAAAAAAGTTACTGATTTGGGTTTAAATTCCAAATTGTAGCTAACCTTTAAAAACCTACTTGTCAAGGTTAAGCGTTGTTATCAAAGAAGAGTATCCACAGTTATCTGACAGAGCTATTAAAATATCATCCTTTTTCTAACTATGTATCTGTGTCAGGCCTCCTTTTCTTTATATACTTCAGCCAAAGCAATATATTGCAACAGATTGAAAGCAAAAGCAGATAGACTTCAGCTGTGTTCTGTTAAACCATATGTTAAAGGACTTTGTAAAAAATGTAAAACAATGTCACTTTTGTTTTTTATTTTGGAAAAATAGTTATTTTTTTTCCCCAATATAGTTATTTCCATTAAATGTAGCTACTTTTCATTAAAAGGGGTTATTTGTGATACCATTTAATGGGTATGTTTAAATGAATATATAAATATTTGTACATTCCAGTTTTTATTTCTAATATAGTAAACATCAAAGATAGAACCAATATAGACAAGCTCTTAGGGTCAGTAATTTTAAAGAATGTGAAAGTGTTCTAAGACTAAAATTTTGAGAACTGACATTTTCAAAAAGGAAGGGAAATGTAAGACATAAGACAGAAGGAAAAATCAAAAGGCATAATCGTCCTTTTGTTCATTATCAAAAAAGAGCTCAAACTCAGAAAGTGTAGAGTAACCATTCTTTGTATGTATTGAAAAGTTTAAGCCTCCGCATATAAGCCTCCACATACTTACCTGTTTTAATATTTTGGATTTTGGTTCTTTAGACATATGCTTAGAGGAGTCATCTTTTATTTTGTAGCTTCAAATAGTGTACTTAGAAGTTTGAGTTTGTTTTATGGTATAATGTAGTACTATTCATTTTTGCTGTGAGTTCTTTTAGAAATTGTCATTTGCTGAGAACAATTTGCTTAGAATTTCAAATTTTGCAATTTTTTATACTCCTCCTGTAAATGGTATTGCCTCTAGTTTTACAGGTGGAGGGAAGCTAAGGCTCTGGGAAATTGTGACATTCTGAAAGTTTTGATGATTTACATCTTCTGGCCCTGCTTTTTGCATTAACCATAATATAGTTTGGCCACTAAAAGTAAGAGGCATGTGGATGCCAGACCACTTAAATGTAGTTAAAATCCATGTATGTAGATAAAAGCATAAAATGAATTTGCAGCAATCAGAATATGATATTTATTATATTCTTTTTTCCTGATATGCCCCTCCAGTTCTAATTGATCCAAAAAGGAAAACCGGAAGAATGCTAGAACCTTTTTCACTGTATTGGAACTCTCACTGAGTCCTGAGTTCTGACTTGGTTTCACAGTTTGTCCTTCTGTTTTAGGCGCCCACCAGCTGACCTCTCCTCCTTCTCAGTCAGAATCTCTGCTTGCCATGTTTGATCCACTGTCTTCACATGAAGGTAAACTAGACAAATGGGCTTTTTGACTTTTGTCTTATCATGGATGGAAGAACAAAACTAAAATCCGTTATTAATGCCTTTGCTGGATCATTTGTGTCTCAGTTGCAAACATTTTTTCCTGTGTTCCAGGGGCTTCCGCTGTGGTAAGGCCAAAAGTTCACTATGCCAGGCCATCGCATCCACCACCAGATCCTCCAATCCTGGAAGGAGCTGTGGGAGGCCATGAGGTTCGATTGCCAAACTTTGGTTCCCACATTTTAACTCCAGCAGAAATGGAGGCATTCAGGCAAAGGCATTCTTACCCTGAGAGACTAGTTCGCAGCAGGAGCTCCGATATAGTATCTTCTGTCCGGCGACCCATGAGTGACCCCAGCTGGAACCGACGTCCAGGGAATGAAGAGCGAGAACTCCCTGCAGCTGCAGCCATTGGTGCTACCTCTTTGGTGGCTGCTCCGCATTCGTCATCTTCATCCCCGAGTAAGGACTCCTCGAGAGGAGAGGTATGGGACACCAGCCATGTAAAATTTGCTGATTGTGGTCAGCTCTAGTGTTCTGTCTGCCTCACTTCTCTTGATATCTGAAGCTAACATGAAATGTATAAACCTAGGCTTAAGGGTGGACAATTGTCATGATTAAAGATGATTTTTTAATCTAGTATGTCTGTAAGCATGACCCATAGAAAGCTGCACTACTTTGGTTTCGTAGTAATGTGTCTTGCATTTTTTGACACTTTAAACTTTTCTCCAAGCAATTTTGTATCTGACTTCATTCAAACCTCACAGTTTCCTTCCAGGATCGTTAGATGAAGTATTATTTTTTATCTTGAAACAATCACAAAGTCAAAAAATATGGGAAAAGATACGTACAAGGAACCTCTCTACAACCATCTAAGATTAAGTTTCCCACCTGATGCTCTAATGCCCCATCACCTATGAATACCTCAGTGTAAGTTCCCTGCAAACAAGCACTTCCTCCTACACGTCAGAGTGCAGCCATCAACATCAGGAAATTTAAATTGATACATTACTACCCTCTAGTTCTCACACTCCATTCATGTACCCCTAGTTGTCCCAGTAATATATTTTATACTAAAAAGATCCTATTCAAAACCACATCTTTTATTTAGCTGTCATGTCTGTTTGGTCTCTTTCAGTCTAGAGCATTTCCTCAGTCTTTCCTTGATGTTCATGATCCTCACTCTCTTGAAGATTACAGGCCAGTTATTTTTAGAATGTCCCTCAATTTGGGTTTGTTTGGTGTTTTCTCATGAATAAATGCAGTTATTCATGTTTGGCAGGAATATCACTAAAGTGACACTGTTCTTTTCATTACATCCTTTCACATAGCACACAATTTTAATTAGTTCCACTACTATGATGTTCATTTGGATAATTTGATGAAAGTGTTGTCATTCTTTTTCCCTTTGTAATTAATAAGTATTTTGGGTGGAGAGGGGACTGTGAAAATATATAAACATCCTGTTCTTCATCAAATTTTTAATTTATCCATGTATTAGTTGTTATACTTATGGACTCATGGTTTTCTGTTTTAGTCAGTGGGTTTGCTGCTGTTATTTATTTTGAAGCCCAGTTGTCCCTGATTTGGCCAGTGGTAGCCCCTTCATGCTGGCTCCCGGGCTCATTGGACACACACACAACTGTCATTATTTGAGTATTCCTTTGCTTTCTGACCCAAAATGTTATGAGCTTATATTGTACTGTGTCTGCCCTGGTTCTGGAGCCAACCATTTCTATAAGGAGCCCTTGTTCCTTTTGGGAGAAAATGGTTTTTAAAAATCAAGATCTGGATACAAGGTGTGCCCATTGCTGTAGGAGTGTTGCTGTTCCTAGGACCTCTCAGTAGACAGAGCTCTGGGGGAGGGGTGTATGTGTACATATTTATTTACATATATATTTATTTCTACGGCTAGCTTTCTCTATATGTAGAGAACCACAAGCTCAAACTGATATATTCCATTCCAGCCTAAAAACAACAGAATTTATTTCATCTTTCTCCCTTTCCATATTTATAACTCCCTTCTCTAACATTGAGAAATCTGCTTTTATTATTCTTTATGTATGTACTTATTTGATCAGTCCCCCTGTATGTTATCAGTATTCCATCCCAGCTGCTAAGCTCTCCCTGGCACAGATGCCCTCATTCTGCTTGGGTTCTGATAGCCCATCACATGGATGCCCTTACAGAAGGTATTATTAGTTCCAGCTTTGTAGAAGAGAAAATAAATGATTCATCTAAAATCGGATGATAGACTAGTAACAGAATTACAGTCCCTGTCCTTTGACATGTGATCTTAATTATAATTCATTATAATTGGTAATCAGACATGAAGTTTGTCAGATCTAGGTTTGAATCCCAGATGTGCCACATACAGGCTATATAACTTTGGGAAAGATGAAGAGATAACCTTTTTTAGCCTCATATTTTTCATCTATAGAAAGGGCCAAATAGTCCTAAGGCTACTGTGAGGTTTAAATGGGATAATATACACTCTGTCTGGCACACAGTACATACTCTGTTTTAATATTAATACTTCTGCTACTATCTCTACTCTCCCTCTAGACTCCAGTGCATTGCATTTACTTATTGTATAAGTATTTATTGTGCCTGCTCTATGCTAGGCTCTGTATTAAGCACTTGGTTTAGTAACAGTAATGAGGTAGTGCTTACTTTCAAGCAGATCATATAGTCTGGTGCTTAAAAGTATACTTCCATGTTCCAGAAGTTGCCTATACAGCAATAAGAACAGTTTAGCTTTTAAGACAAATAAGAGTGGTTTTTGTATTTCACAAACTAACTGAAATCCTTTTTATAGTAATTAATCCTGCTGTTCAACTCCAACTAAAGCGTCAAACTTTTTCTACAGACTGAAGAACGCAAAGATAGTGATGACGAGAAATCAGACAGGAACAGACCTTGGTGGAGAAAACGTTTTGTTTCTGCCATGCCTAAAGGTAATTTTATAAAATATTAGAATGCTGTATTAGCAACAAGAACCAAAGCCAAAAATCCTCTTTCAGACAGCCAATATCTCAACTCCTGAGGCTTGCTGGACCTAAGTTTCTAGCTGTTTTGAGGGTATGGAAAATGGTTTTGCTCAGGTGAACACTAAGGCAGAGCTTTAGAGATACTTCTTGTTCTTTGTAAGAAGTGGTAGTGGTTGCATGGACGGACGCCATGCAGGTCACGGTTGTTTAAATAACATACACCATTGAAGTTAAACGAATAGAACTTTTGACATATGTGTTGTTGATAATTATTGCAGGAAAAAAGGGATGCTATTGGTAATTAAACATTGAAAATTCATCCTTTACATAAAAAACTTAAGCTTTTTATGTTTATGTTCATGCATTGAGAATGTTTATATCCCTAGTAGTTTTTTATTCTGGAAGGCAGTTGTATAAAATTGTTTGCTTATTTTGTGAATAGCCTGGCATCATACCAGTAGATACTAAGATTTGAGTTGGCAAAAGCATCTCTTCCTTCAAGGAGAGAGCATCCAGGATTAAAGCTAGGGGCTTCTTCCAAAAGCCTCTTCTTGGCACTGTGGCGCTCAGGAGCTGAGGAGCACTGCTTTCACGCCTGCTCCAGCCCACTTGGTGAGGAGGAGAGAATGAGGCTCAGAGCTTGGAGCGTGTTGTTTTGAGCAAAGGTTAAGAGACAGTGGTTTTGATTTAGTCCCAATAGGTTCCTGTTAAATCATTCTTCCTGTGACCAGTGACTCCAAAGCAGGTTCTGAAAGCTGCTTTAAGAATCTTCAGTGCTGTATTTTAAGAATTATTATCAGTTGACACTCAGGATTTCTTAGCTTTTAAACTTTTCACCTTCCTTTCACTTAGAAATGTTGGCACACCAGTTAACTCCAAAATGACTGCTGTCTTCCAAGTAGTGCAGTATGTTATATGTCACACTACTGACTTTATTTAATTTCCAGCTCCTATACCATTTAGAAAGAAAGAAAAACAAGAAAAAGACAAAGATGATCTGGGGCCTGACAGATTCTCAACACTCACAGGTTTGTAGACCCATGGACTTCCTGGCTCCTTCATTCCAAGAGCACATATTTCATAACACTTTTTCTTGGGTGCCATAAGCGTTGCCTTCTTAGAAGAGTGTGTCTGTGTGTGTACAGTGGGGAGTATGTTCTTCATAGCTCTGTGGTTCCAGTTGGTGGCCACAGTGAATCTTAGTGTGCTCTTCCTGCAGACCGCCCCCACCATCATCATCCTCATTATCATAACTTGCATTATGATGAGGCCCCTGAGCCTCTAGGTGTGCCCTGCAACTCAGCATGTTAGCGGATGATGACACAGTGCCTTTTAGGGACGTGCGGTAATGGTTTCAGTGCTATGCATGCCATATCTTTGGATCATCGATGGAATAGTTTTCTCTAATGTTGATTATAGACTTCTAAATTTATTTCCATCTATAGTTCTTGATTACTTGGGATCACAGTGAAGTTCTGTTTTACCTAATCATTTCATTTTTTGGTGATAAAGTGTTTATTTAAACAGTATCGTAAGTTTATAAACTTTACCAATTTTTTACAGCTCAGATAATCTTAACATTGCCATCTGACCCAAGGAAAGTATAACTAGGGGTTGGATTTTATCTTATTCAGCATTTTTATTTTTGTAGCTTCTTTTTTGGTACATTATGAATGGGTACCCTTGAAGGAAAGAGTTTGAGAAGTAGTGTTAATGACCCAACCTTAAGTTTGATAGCTATGTGCTGTTTCCAGTGACAGGAGCATCTAGAAGGAAATTAATTGTGTACCTCTTTTTTTCTTATTTTGATCTTAAATTATTTTATCCTACTAACTTAAAGTGAGGAATTTTATTTAAAAATGAAATGGGTTTCAAAAGAACATCCTCTTCAAAGAGTTCAGCATAGTACAGGTAGAATCTCATTTCAATTCATATTATTCTAATGTCCACGTCTATATCTTTAGACATATTTCCACATTGTAGCATACTTCCCTTCTTTATTCAGTGAGGTGACTTTCCAGGAATAAAGGGTTTTGAACAGCAGCAGCCATGCTTCCAGTTCACAGTTCCCTGCTGAGAGCAGTCAAGCCCATCCTACTCAGTTAACAAATATTTATTGAACATCTGACTCATGCCAGGCACTGTGCTAAGTGTTGTAAGTATTAAGTCAATCACACATGACCCTGTTCTTCAGGAACCTGCAGTCTTATTGAGAAGTGTTGGAAAGGTATCCTTCTGGCAAGGTATTTAGGTTTCCCTACCATGTCCTAGTTTTAGAACACCATGAAGGTTTATAGACTACTCTTCATGAAATCTCATGTTTTTAAAATGTTGAATTAATAACTTTGGAGAAGCTGTAAATTACTTTTTACTTGCATCTTTGGACAGACATTTTTCTTGGTTCTTGGTGCTTAAACCAGAAGCTAAGTAAGTTTTTCTCATGAAGTCTATAATCTTCTTTGTGTTTAATTCAAGCAATTTAGTTTCCCTTCTGGTATAGAAATTTCTATCCAGTCCAAATTAGTGACCTATTGAAAATTATCATTAAACTAATTTTAAAATGTTATGAAAGGAAATTTCTTAATAGTCTGCCCATTATCCCCCATGCTTTTTTTTTTTCATGTTCTGTCCCAGTTTCTCCATATTTATACAAGGCTTTTCCACAATTGAATCAAGAGTATGTGTGTCACATTGTATTCTTCTTTTACTACTTGCTAGTTCATAAACCCTTTCCCAACTTCTACTAAACATAGTTGGTTTTTTAATAATTTTTATTAGCTCTAAGATAATCTGTCATATGATTTTACTACAGTGTGAATGCTCTCTTGCTTTTGGATATTTAAGTTGTATCCAGTTTTTTACTGTAAAAATTCTACTCACATCTTCATGTGTGTGTATGTATATATAGCATTTTTTATTTGTTCTTATTATTTTCCTTGGGTAAATTTTTCAGAATGGTGTTACAGAAATGAAGATTATAAGCAACATTATGACTTTGACTGTGTTAAGCCAAATTTGATTGTCCCTTTTTCAGAGCCCTGAACAGCACTCAAAGCCAATAAAGCAAAAAAGTACTCCCCCTCCAAAAAAAGATTTTTTAATGATAAACGTTTTATCAGTGTACATTTTGAAGATGAGATTTTATTAGGACTCCCTTATGCATTCAGATACCATTATAGGAGAAAAATTAAATTACTTTGGAAGTTCTTTCTCTGCAGTTCACTACAATTATATGGAGACACAGATACTAAATATTTTTTTCGTGGCAGCAGAAGAAGAGCCAGTGAGCTGCTTAACCTCTCCGCACCTTGATCTCCTCTTGTGTAAAATGGGGGGGATTATGGCACCTCCCTGCAGTGCTGTCATGATGATTAATGAAGATTGTTTAGCACAGCTAAACAATAAGATGCTTAGCACAGCTCCTGGCATGTGAGAAGTGCTCAATAAATGTTAGCCGCTATTAATACTAACTGCTGTTAACACACACTCACATACAGAAAATCTAATGATTCTTATGTGTTTTCAGAGTTTTTGAAAAATGGGATTCTACCAGGATGTGGACATTTATGGTTACCTTCCTGGCCTAGATCTCTCTCAGGAGTTTGCATTTCACCGTGGAACTTCATCTTGTCCCATAGTCTGTAGCAGTTCTTGGCTTTGATAACAATGATTCTGCCATCTTAGACTCCAGGAAGACATTGCGATGTGCTGATTTTGCTGCCAGGATAACAGTCCTGCCAGCAAACAGCTGCCCCTGTGATTGTGATAAGCTTTCTCTCTGTGCATCCCAGGTACAAGTCCAGCACTCCCCAACAATTCTAGATTCTCTAGGAGTGCCTCTCACACCATTGCATGCACAAAAGTGCTCTGTTCCAGCAGCTGCGCTGTCATGGTGAGATTTAGTGGGATGGAATATGAATATTTGAAGTTTTCAGAGGTGGTATAGAGAGAGAAATTCGTGAAGGGAGAATGAAGGCATTTTTTTTACTGTTACTTAAAAGGGTTAATTCTAAGTTTGAATGCTTCTTTCTTCCCTCCTTCAGCATGGAGATGTCTGAATAAATGAAGTCTGCATATAAAAATGCATTGTAGGAAGTTTTGTAAGCATGAATTGCTAATAACAATGATTTGAGTATAAGCACTTTAGAAACCCATCATCCATTCAGTCTGCACTGAACTTTTTGACACTGTCATGCAGAATTCTGGCGATGATGAGAAAGTGGAGCTAATCGTCCTAATTTTGTGCTTTGGCAAGGCTCTCAGACCTAGAAATGGGATGAGTAGGCAGCTGCATGGTGCCTCTTAACATCGAGATATGTGCTCTTTTTAAGTCTTACCTCCTAATCCGCCTTTGGGATTTTGCTACTGGTGTCGTACTAACATCAGAGTTGGTGCAAACCAAGGGGAGCTAATTCTTTCACTCTCCTTTCCCCTGCAGATGATCCCAGCCCTAGACTCAGTGCACAAGCTCAGGTCGCTGAGGATATTTTGGACAAGTACAGGAATGCCATCAAACGAACCAGCCCCAGTGAAGGAGCAATGGCAAACTATGAAAGTGCAGGTGATAATCATGATTAAGATTTGAGTAGTAACTTGTATCACAGTGATAAAGATAACCTGAATAAAAAGTAGCTTTTTAATAGCTACTTTTGAATAGCTGTCAGAAAAATATTATACAAACCCCAAGATAAATGAAGCAGAAACAAAAGTATATAAAAGTAAATCATACACTGCATGCATGTATGCTTGTGTGCATGCAGAATATCTCTGGGAGACTCTGTGACACACTGGTAATGGGAGCTGGCTTGGAGGGCTCAGGGATCCTCAGAGGGAGCCGGGGGAGAGGAGACCTTCCCACACTTTCTAGTTTGAAAGGTTTTAAAATAACAGAAAAGTTCAAAGAATAGTACAATGAAGGTCTCTATTCTATCAGTTGTTAACATTTGGCACATTTTCTCTATGTATTTTTTTCCGAAGCATTTAAGATTATCTCCTGAGTATAAATATATTTTTCCTACATAAGCACAGTATTTTCATTACACTAGTGAACTATTTATTCCCTTTGATTTTATGTATATATATATGTACTATCTAAATTGATTCATTAAAAACATAAAAACAACTTGGGAATCACAGGATCTGTTCTAGCTGCATTCGTGAGTTTGTCGCCAGCTCACTTGTTCCTGACCAGTGGATGAAGCCTCTGGGACCTAAGCACAGGCCTGCTGTGGCCACTGGCTGGCCCAGGGTTTCACAGCCGCCATTTTGTGCTTGGGCAGGATTCCATGTCTATAAAGCAAGAGTGCTACTTAAAAAGATTTTTGGGGCACTTTTTAGTTATGTGGGTCAATGATTCTGATTAGAGAATATTGTCTTCATTAAGTTAATAAGGCTTTCATTGTTTTGGATTAGGATTGGTCTAGGAAGTAAAACCATTCTCTTCTCAACAACTGTCTCTTGATACATTATCTTGCTATCAATAACTTGGTTAAGTTTTAAAGTTTTTTTTCTTTCTTTTTCAAAGAGTTCTTATTGTAAAGCACAATGCCAATTTATTGTTGAGTAGCTCTGAATACCTACTAGTGTCAGAATATTCTGGAGTAACCTGCTTATCCTTGTTTGGGGGGTGGGTTTTGTTCAGAGGTTATGGGTGATGGGGAAAGTGCACATGACTCTCCTCGTGAGGAGGCCCTGCAGAACATCTCAGCCGATGACCTCCCAGACTCCGCCAGCCAGGCCGCCCACCCACAGGACTCAGCTTTTTCTTACAGGTACTGCTTTTATAGGTTTAGAACTTTGGGGTTTGGACTTCTCATTACCTTTGCAGTCACTTTAAGCCCACTGATCTATTGAGTCACTTAATAAGTGTATAAAGAAGAGAGGTAAAAATGAAGTGCTCTCTACTGAGAAGACCTTGTGCTTCCCTTATGGATGCTGTATACCCAGGGCTTTAAATCAGGGATAAAAAGTGCCTCATATGATCTTGCTGGTCATGTAATAAATTTAAATGGAACAAGTGGCATTGCCTCTGCTGAACCAGAGCTCCAGCCCGTGGGAGAGAGGTTGGAGGAGGGTTGAGGTAGAGGTCGGCTCAGCCACAGAGTTGTTGAGGAGTTCCCTGGCCCCAGGAAACCTGCTGGAGCCCTCTCAGCCTGTCAGCCTCCTCATTCCCTCGGCAGGTTTCTGTTTCTAATGGGGCTTGAGGAAGAAAATGACATTAGGAGCCTGAAAAATCTGCCGTTGTTTCTTAGGGACCCTCTGCTTCCCCGAACAAGGATTATCAGTTTTAAAGCACAGGCCACCCATCTCCATCTCTCTCTCTCTCTCTCTCTCTCTTTCTCTTTTTCTCTCTCTCCCCCTTTCCATCCCCAATCTCTAATCATCTGTTTTTGCCTTTCTTTAACTTTTTATTAGAGAAATTTTCAAACATGTACAAAAATGGAAGAGTACAATAATGTGCCCATTACTCACATTCAGCAGTTATTATGTGGCCAGTATTGTTTTGCATTTATCTCAAGCCCCTCCCACAAATTAGTTTAAAACAAACTCTAAACAACATGTCTTTATTTATTTATTAAGGCATCATTGATAAACAATCTTATGAAGGTTTTACATGAGCAACATTGTGGTTTCAACATTCACCCATATTGTCAAGCCCTCACCTCGCCTCCCACTGCAGTCACTGTCTATCAGTGTAGTAAGATGATGCTATAGAGTCATTACTTGTCTTCTCTACAAGGTATCTTCATTTATAAATATTATGAAGCTTTATAATTTTTTTCCTACAGTAAAGTTGGGGGGAATGGCAGACAGAATTTTTATTTCTATCCATGGCTTTTACCATTGTATATTTTATAAGAGTCTTTGCAACATGGGTAAATACCACATTTAATTAGCTTGATTTGTAAATTATAAGTTTTATAGGAAGCCAACCAATAGAGAAAGAGTCCAAGCTAGTCATATAAGGTGAGCAAGTGACAGTCCTGCAGGAGGACGAAACTCTGGCCTGTTCTCTGAGGTGTTTCAACTCCTTTCTTTGGATGGTGTTTTGCACATTCTGAAGCAGCTCTGATCCACACCCTGCAGGACCAGAAAAGGGCACAGACTCCAGCAGAAAAAAGAAGCTCAGGGGCATCTCCTAGTGTGAAGAGCTGATTGTTGTAGAAGGCGGCACTTACTGAAGGGTGTTCCTCCCTGAGTGGTAGTAGGGGATTCAGTAGTTGTGAGTTGAAAGGAAACAGGTTTTGGCTTGACATAAAAAAGTTTCGACCAATAGAAAAGGCTTCTTGTCGGGTAGTGAGCTTGTCATGTACAGAATCAGCATCTCATTTCTCAAGAGATGTGATAGGAGGCATTATTAGTTTGGGTAGTGAGATGGCTTGGGTGACATCTGTGGTCCCTCCCAACTCTGGCATAATACATCTGTATGACTCTCCTCAGAGCAACTATCATAGAACTTAGAACATGGTAAAAAGTCAAAAGAATCTGTTATGTGATTGATGCTGGCAACCTTACAGAATAGCCCTGGCCCAGAACACTTTTACAGCCTTCCTCCTTGGGTAACTAAAAGAAGATGTGGTACATATACACAATGGAATATTATTCAGTCATAAGAAGAAAACAAATCCTACTATTTGCAACAACATGGATGGAGCTAGAGGGTATTATGCTCAGTGAAATAAGCCAGGCGGAGAAAGACAAGTACCAAATGATTTCACTCATTTGAACGTAGTAACAAAGTAAAAACTGAAGGAACAAAACAGCAGCAGAATCACAGAACCTAAGAGTGGACTAACAGTTACCAAAGGGAAAGGGACTGGGGAGGGTGGGTGGGAAGGGAGGGAGAAGGGGAATAAGGGGCATTACGATTAGCACACATAACGTAGGAGTGGGGCACGGGGAAGGCAGTGTAGCATGGAGAAGACAAGGAGTGACTCTGTAGCATCTTACTGTGCTGGTGGACAGTGACTATAATGGGTTATGTGGTGGGGACTTGATAATGGGGGGAATCTAGTAACCACAATGTTGCCCATGTGATTGTATATTAATGATACCAAAAAAAAGTTATCTTTTATTTGTCACCACTTGAAACATTTGAGTCCTGAGGTAACATACTAATTTATACGATGAATGTTCATAAAATGTGACTATATATGGGTAAAGAGATTAATGTATTTTCAACTCATTCCTCAGAGATGCAAAAAAGAAACTGAGGCTTGCTCTTTGCTCTGCGGATTCTGTTGCTTTCCCAGTGCTAACGCATTCAACAAGGAATGGCTTACCAGACCATACAGACCCAGAAGGTACGTGGTTGCCTGAAGTTTATTTTTCCTCTCTGTATAGGTTAAACCATATGAAATTGCCAGTGTTCAGCTGTATTTAAACTATACAGCAGTTCAGAGTGGTTCAACTTAATACATTTGTATTAGCATCAGTTAAGGGCACTTTGATTACTGATGGCTCATTAATATGCTCTCAGATTGAGAGGCAGTACAACCTAGTGCTGCTGAAAGATGGTAGTTCAGAATTGACATCCCAAAGACTGAGGGAGGACATATCGCTTATCTTGGCCCTTGGAAATTCTCAACAATAACAGAATTCTTATTTTTTGGTTTAGACAATGAAATTGTATGCTTCTTAAAAGTTCAAATAGCTGAAGCAATTAATTTACAAGATAAGAACCTAATGGCTCAACTTCAAGAAACAATGCGTTGTGTGTGCCGCTTTGATAACAGGACTTGTAGGAAACTGCTGGCATCTATCGCCGAGGACTATAGGTAATATGCCCAACCTGTTTCGCTTGTAGAGCTATTTTCAGGTGCAGTATTTTCTTCTTGGTCCTTATTCCAGAAGTGAATCTAAATCTAGACTTGCTACAAAGTGCTTGGCTGGATGTAGATGTCTAGGGAACACGTTTGGATATTCAGTCTGGAAATGTAGTGGTAAATGAGCAGCTCTTATAACAGAGAAGTGCAGTTTACTTCAGCTTTGCACAAGTTCAGCTTTAACAGAGGTGAGGCCACCATAACTAGGGTGTCAATTTCCTTTTTGTAGGGGTAAAGGAAAGACTCCTTTGGAGCAGGCAAGCAGGAGTAGGCCGCGGATATGCTACACTTTGTTGCCAGTCCTTTGCTAACAGTTAAGGTGAAAAAGTAACTGAGATGCTTAGGAAAGGAAGAGGCTTTGAGGCCTAGGGAACAGGTATCCTAATGATTGTTAGTTAGATTATAAGCAAATAATTGGTGGTATGTTTAATGATCTAGTGGTATATTAACTGTACTTTGTTGTTATTTTAGTCTTCGGGGGCAATCAATTTCCTGTTAAGTATGAGATCCTACAACATAGAGACCATGCTCCCATGTAAATAGGCCAGTGATGCAAAGGGACTTAGGAACAGTTTGTGAGTTAGGAAGCTAAGTGTTCAACCCAGTAGCTGATACTCTTCACAAGCATAAAGAATTATTCTGTTTCTTGAGCTGATAGCATAGTCTTTGTGGTAGTTGTCTGCAGCCTGTCATGCTAATTTGCAGTATCAAAGTTTATGAAGTACTTTAAAAAAATAAATTAAAAATATTTAAAAATATATCTCCTTTTAGGAAAAGGGCCCCCTATATTGCATATCTCACCCGTTGTCGACAAGGACTGCAGACCACACAGGCTCACCTGGAAAGGCTACTCCAAAGGGTTTTGCGGGACAAAGAGGTAGCCAATAGATACTTTACCACCGTCTGTGTGAGACTGCTGCTTGAGAGCAAAGAAAAGAAGATCAGGGAATTCATTCAAGGTAACTAAAGACCTTTAGATTAAGCACGTCTTCAGCCACTGGAGAGATTTGGAAATTTTTGTTTTGCTAGTTTGTTTGAGTACCTACCATGTCAAAGGCAGTTCCTTAAATTCCTGGTTATTTTATGGATTCTTAATAATTAAACCTTGATGTCATACCAATACATTTCATTTTTTTTTTTTTTTTTTTTTTTTTTTTTTTTTTTTTTTTCTGCTACCAGCTTTTTTTTTTTTTTTTTTTGAGAGGGCATCTCTCATATTTATTGATCAAATGGTTGTTAACAACAATAAAATTCAGTATAGGGGGGTCAATGCTCAATGTACAATCATTAATCCATCTCAAGCCTAATTCTCGTCAGTCTCCAATCTTCTGAAGCATAACGAACAAGTTCTTACATGGTGAACGAATTCTTACAGAGTGAATAAATTCTTACATGGTGAACAGTACAAGGGCAGTCATCACAGAAACTTTCGGTTTTGATCATGCAATATGACCTATAAACCATCAGGTCAAATATGAATATTCATTTGATTTTTGTACTTGATTTATATGTTGATCCCACATTTCTCCTATTATTATTATTATTTTTATTTTTAATAAAATGCTGAAGTGGTAGGTAGATGCAAGATAAAGGTAGAAAACATAGTTTAGTGCTGTAAGAAGGCAAATGTAGATGATCAGATGATCAGGTGTGTGCCTATGGACTAAGTATTAATCCAGGCTAGACAAGGGCAGCAAAACATCCACGGATGCAGAAGATTTCTCTCAAAACAGGGGGGGTGAGGTTCTGAGCCTCACCTCTGTTGATCCCCAAATTCTCACCTGATGGCCCCCCTGCGACTGTGCCTGTCTTAGGTTGTTCCTCCCTTGAGGAATCTTACCCGTCTCTGGCTAACCAGTCATCTTCCGGGGCCAAACAGGGAAATGTAAAGTTGGTAAGTGAGAGAGAAGCCATATTGTTTGCAAAGGTTAGCTTTTTACTTCTTTGCAGATTTATGCCCTGTGGCTTCTATGCCCAGCACTTGTCTCGAGGTATCTTTACCACCTGGAGGAATTATGATACTCGGTAAATTCGATATGAGGCACGAATTCTATTTAAAGTTTGTAATTAGGAAGGAAGAAGAAAAGCTATAGATGTAGCATATGAAGGAAACTTGGGAGGATTGATTATTTCTTTGACATATCTTCTTGTATAGTACCTTAAGTATGTATAGGTTTTAAACTACTAACTAATTTGCACACACATATTGACATAATAGGAATACGGTGACATAAACAAAGCAAATCTATAATTACCAGCCATCTCCAGTGAAGCCAAGAAAACCATTTAGGCACCCTAGGCATTTGTGAAAATTTATCTATGATATGATGGATATTTTCCAACTGTACTTGAACCATCAGACAAATTAAAGCAGCCCATTTCTGGGATCTGTTCACATCCCATATGTTCTTTTAACCATAGATAGTCTATAGTCATGAGATTTTGGGGTGCTACAACTTGCACCCCTCCCAACTCCTGGTTGAGTTCCAACAGACAGATCCGGTCAAATTCGTTGTCTCACTGTATGCACATGCCAGCCTAGACATCTCCCTCCTCCTTCTCATGGCAAGTCCAGGAGATGGTGGGCTGGATGCAGCCACAACCGCAGCATCGTCCGGATCCCTGTGGAGGCTTTTTGATGATCATCCCCCGGCACGAGTCCTCCAGAGAGTGCTGATGCCGGAAGCTCCTCCTCATATCGTATCTTAGTTCATTTTCTGGGTATCCAAGCTAGGCCTTGATCTTCTGTTAGTCCATTTTTGGGTTCTGTAATTCTGCTGCTGTTTTGTTCCTTCAGTTTTTCCTTTGTTCCTATACTCCTCAGATGAGTGAAATCATTTGGTATTTCTCTTTCTCCGCTTGGCTTATTTCACTGAGCATAATACTCTCCAGCTCCATCCATGTTGCTGCAAATGGTTGGATTTTTCCACTTCTTATGGCTGAGTAGTATTCCATTGTGTATATGTACCACATCTTCTTTATCCATTCATCTACAGATGGACATTTAGGTTGCTTCCAATTCTTGGCTATTGTAAATAGTGCTGCGATAAACATAGGAGTGCATCTGTCTTTCTCAAACTTGATTGCTGCGTTCTTAGGGTAAATTCCTAGGAGTGGAATTCCTGGGTCAAATGGTAGGTCTGTTTTGAGCATTTTGATGCACCTCCATACTGCTTTCCACAATGGTTGAACTAATTTACATTCCCACCAGCAGTGTAGGAGGGTTCCCCTTTCTCCACATCCTCGCCAACATTTGTTGTTGTTTGTCTTTTGGATGGCAGCTATCCTTACTGGTGTGAGGTGATACCTCATTGTAGTTTTAATTTGCATTTCTCTGATAATTAGCGATGTGGAGCATCTTTTCATGTGTCTCTTGGCCATCTGTATTTCTTTTTTGGAGAACTGTCTGTTCAGTTCCTCTGCCCATTTTTTAATTGGGTTATTTGTTTTTTGTTTGTTGAGGCGTGTGAGCTCTTTATATATTCTGGACGTCAAGCCTTCATCAGATCTGTCATTTTCAAATATATTCTCCCATACTGTAGGGTTCCTTTTTGTTCTATTGATGGTGTCTTTCGCTGTACAGAAGCTTTTCAGCTTAATGTAGTCCCACTTGCTCATTTTTGCTGTTGTTTTCCTTGCCCGGGGAGATATGTTCAAGAAGAGATCACTCATGTTTATGTCTAAGAGGTTTTTGCCTATGTTTTTTTCCAAGAGTTTAATGGTTTCGTGACTTACATTCAGGTCTTTGATCCATTTTGAGTTTACCTTTGTATATGGGGTTAGACAATGGTCCAGTTTCATTCTCCTACATGTAGCTGTCCAGTTTTGCCAGCACCATCTGTTGAAGAGACTGTCATTTTGCCATTGTATGTCCATGGCTCCTTTATCAAATATTAATTGACCATATATGTTTGGGTTAATTTCTGGGGTCTCTAATCTGTTCCACTGGTCTGTGGCTCTGTTCTTGTGCCAGTACCAAATTGTCTTGATTACTATGGCTTTGTAGTAGAGCTTGAAGTTGGGGAGTGAGATCCCCCCTACTTTATTCTTCTTTTTCAGGATTGCTTTGGCTATTCGGGGTCTTTGGTGTTTCCATATGAATTTTTGAATTATTTGTTCCAATTCATTGAAGAATGTTGCTGGTAATTTGAGAGGGATTGCATCAAATTTGTATATTGCTTTCGGCAGGATGGCCATTTTGACGATATTAATTCTTCCTAGCCATGAGCATGGGATGAGTTTCCATTTATTAGTGTCCCCTTTAATTTCTCTTAAGAGTGACTTGTAGTTTTCAGAGTATAAGTCTTTCACTTCCTTGGTTAGGTTTATTCCTAGGTATTTTATTCTTTTTGATGCAATGGTGAATGGAATTGTTTTCCTGATTTCTCTTTCTATTGATTCGTTGTTAGTGTATAGGAAAGCTACAGATTTCTGTGTGTTGATTTTGTATCCTGCAACTTTGCTGTATTCCGATATCAGTTCTAGTAGTTTTGGAGTGGAGTCTTTAGGGTTTTTTATGTACAGTATCATATCATCTGCAAATAGTGACAGTTTAACTTCTTCTTTACCAATCTGGATTCCTTGTATTTCTTTGTTTTGTCTGATTGCCGTGGCTAGGACCTCCAGTACTATGTTAAATAACAGTGGGGAGAGTGGGCATCCCTGTCTGGTTCCCGATCTCAGTGGAAATGCTTTCAGCTTCTCGCTGTTCAGTATAATGCTGGCTGTGGGTTTATCATATATGGCCTTTATTATGTTGAGGTACTTGCCCTCTATTCCCATTTTGCTGAGAGTTTTTATCATGAATGGATGTTGAATTTTGTCAAATGCTTTTTCAGCATCTATGGAGATGATCATGTGGTTTTTGTCTTTCTTTTTGTTGATGTGGTGGATGATGTTGATGGATTTTCGAATGTTGTACCATCCTTGCATCCCTGGGATGAACCCCACTTGGTCATGGTGTATGATCCTTTTGATATACTGTTGAATTCTGTTTGCTAATATTTTATTGAGTATTTTTGCATCTACGTTCATCAGGGATATTGGTCTGTAATTTTCTTTTTTGGTGGGGTCTTTGCCTGGTTTTGGTATTAGGGTGATGTTGGCTTCATAGAATGAGTTTGGGAGTATTCCCTCTTCTTCTATTTTGTGGAACACTTTAAGGAGAATGGGTATTATGTCTTCTCTG
Source organism: Manis javanica (assembly GCF_040802235.1). NCBI lineage: Eukaryota > Metazoa > Chordata > Mammalia > Pholidota > Manidae > Manis > Manis javanica. The sequence goes on along the minus strand of NC_133157.1, from coordinate 9,541,224 downwards.
TGTGTCTGATAAAATTCCGAGGTAAATCCGTCCGGCCCCGGGGTTTTGTTCTTGGGTAGTTTTTTGATTACTGTTTCAATTTCTTTGCTTGTAATTGGTTTGTTTAACTTTTGTGTTTCTTCCTTGGTCAGTCTTGGGAGGTTGTATTTTTCTAGGAAGTTGTCCATTTCTTCTAGGTTTTCCAGCTTGTTGGCATATAGGTTTTCATAGTAGTCTTTAATAATTCTTTGTATTTCTGTGGAGTCTGTCGTGATTTTTCCATTCTCATTTCTGATTATGTTGATTTGTGTTGACTCTCTTTTTCTCTTAATAAGTTGGGCTAGAGGCTTATCTATTTTGTTTATTTTCTCAAAGAACCAGCTCTTGGTTTCGTTGATTTTTGCTATTGTTTTATTCTTCTCAATTTTGTTTATTTCTTCTCTGATCTTTATTATGTCCCTCCTTCTGCTGACTTTAGGCCTCATTTGTTCTTCTTTTTCCAGTTTTAATAATTGTGATGTTAGACTATTCATTTGGGATTGTTCTTCCTTCTTCAAGTGTGCCTGGATTGCTATATACTTTCCTCTTAAGACTGCTTTCGCTGCATCCCACAGAAGTTGGGGCTTAGTGTTGTTGTTGTCATTTGTTTCTATATATTCCTTGATCTCTATTTTGATTTGTTCATTGATCCATTGATTATTTAGTAGCATGTTGTTAAGCCTCCATGTGTTTGTGAGCCTTTTTGTTTTCTTTGTAGAATTTATTTCTACTTTCATACCTTTGTGGTCTGAAAAATTGGTTGGTAGAATTTCAATATTGTGGAATTTACTGAGGCTCTTTTTGTGAGCTAGTATGTGGTCTATTCTAGAGAATGTTCCATGTGCACTTGAGAAGAATGTATATCCTGTTGCTTTTGGATGTAAAGTTCTATAGATGTCTATTAGGTCCATCTGTTCTAGTGTGTTGTTCAGTGCCTGTGTGTCTTTACTTATTTTCTGCCCGGTGGATCTATCCTTTGGGGTGAGTGGTGTGTTGAAGTCTCCTACAATGAATGCATTGCAGTCTATTTCCCTCTTTAGTTCTGTTAGTATTTGCTTCACATATGCTGGTGCTCCTGTATTGGGTGCATATATATTTAGAATGGTTATATCCTCTTGTTGGACTAAGCCCTTTATCATTATGTAGTGGCCTTCTTTATCTCTTGTTACTTTCTTTGTTTTGAAGTCTATTTTGTCTGATATTAGTACTGCAACCCCTGCTTTCTTCTCACTGTTGTTTGCCTGAAATATGTTTTTCCATCCCTTGACTTTTAGTCTATGCTTATCTTTGGGTTTAAGGTGAGTTTCTTGTAAGCAGCATATAGATGGGTCTTGCTTTTTTATCCATTCTATTACTCTATGTCTTTTGATTGGTGCATTAAGTCCATTTACATTTAGGGTGACTATTGAAAGATATGTACTTATTGCCATTGCAGGCTTTAGATTCGTGGTTACCAAAGGTTCAAGGTTAGCTTCTTTAGTATCTTACTGCCTAACTTAGCTCGCTTATTGAGCTGTTATATACACTGTCTGGAGAGTCTTTTCTTCTCTCCCTTCTTATTCCTCCTCCTCCCTTCTTCATATGTTGTGTGTTTTGTTCTGTGCTCTTTTTAGGGGTGCTCCCATCTAGAGCAGTCCCTGTAGGATGCCCTGTAGAGGTGGTTTGTGGGAAGCAAATTCCCTCAGCTTTTGCTTGTCTGGGAATTGTTTGATCCCACCATCATATTTAAATGATAGTCGTGCTGGATACAGTATCCTTGGTTCAAGGCCCTTCTGTTTCATTGCATTAAGTATATCATGCCATTCTCTTCTGGCCTGTAGGGTTTCTGTTGAGAAGTCTGATGTTAGCCTGATTGGTTTTCCTTTATAGGTGACCTTTTTCTCTCTAGCTGCCTTTAAAACTCTTTCCTTGTCCTTGATCCTTGCCATTTTAATTATTATGTGTCTTGGTGTTGTCCTCCTTGGATCCTTTCTGTTGGGGGTTCTGTATAATTCCATGGTCTGTTCGATTATTTCCTCCCCCAGTTTGGGGAAGTTTTCAGCAATTATTTCTTCAAAGACCCTTTCTATCCCTTTTCCTCTTTCTTCCTCTTCTGGTATCCCTATAATACGAATGTTTTTCCTTTTGTATTGGTCACATATTTCTCTTAGTGTTGTTTCATTCCTGGAGATCCTTTTATCTCTCTCTATGTCAGCTTCTATACGTTCCTGTTCTCTGGCTTCTATTCCTTCAATGGCCTCTTGCATCTTATCCATTCTGCTTATAAATCCTTCCAGGGATTGTTTCACTTCTGTGATCTCTTTCCTGACATCTGTGATCTCCTTCCGGACTTCATCCCACTGCTCTTGCATTTTTCTCTGCATCTCATCCCACTGCTCTTGCATTTTTCTCTGCATCTCATCCCATTGCTCTTGCATTTTTTTCTGCATCTCTGTCAGCATGTTCATGATTTTTATTTTGAATTCTTTTTCAGGAGGACTAGTTAGGTCTGTCTCCTTCTCAGGTGTTGTCTCTGTGATCTTTGTCTGCCTGTAGTTTTGCCTTTTCATGGTGATAGAGATAGTCTGCAGAGCTGGTACAAGTGACCGCTGGAAGAGCTTCCCTTCTTGTTGGTTTGTAGCCTTTTCCTGGGAGAATAGCGACCTCTAGTGGCTTGTGCTGGGCAGCTGTGCGCAGACAGGGCTTCTGCTTCCTGCCCAGTTGCTTTGGGGTTTATCTCCACTGTTGCTGTGGGCTTGGCCTGGCTGGGGCTGTTCCTCCAAAATGGTGGAGCCCCGTTAGAGGGGGAGCAGCCAGGAGACTATTTATCTCCGTAAGGGGCCTCTGTGCTCCCTGCTGCCCAGGGGGTTAGAGTGCCCAGAGATCCCCAGATTCCCTGCTTCTGGTCTAAGTGACCTGTCCTGCCCCTTTAAGATTTCCAAAAAGCACTCTCCAAACCAAAACAACAACAGCAACAATGAGAGAGGGAACAGAAAGGAAAAAAAAAAGAAAAAACACGCGATTTTTTTTTTTTTTTTTCCTCAGGTGCCGGTCCCAGGCACCCGCGCACTGGTCCTGCTGCCCTGTCTCCCTAGCACCAGGGTCCCTGTCCTTTCAAGGCTTCCAAAAAGCACCCACCCACCGGTCCCGCAGGGAAGGAACGCTCAATATTCTTTGTCCTCAGGCACTGGTCCCACGCACCCGCTCACCAGTCCTGCCGCCCTGCCTCCCTAGCACCGGGGTCCCTGTCCCTTCAAGGCTTCCAAAAAGCACTTGGCAAAAAGAGGGAAAAAAAAGGGGAAAAACGCGCGATTTCTTCCGTCCTCAGGTGCTGGTCTCAGGCACCCACCCACCGGTCCCACAGGGAAAAATGCGGGATATTCTTTGTCCTCAGGTGCCGGTCCCAGGCACCCGCTCACCAGTCCCGCCGCCCTGCCTCCCTAGCACCGGGGTCCCTGTCCCTTTTAGGCTTCCAAAAAGCACTCGCAGAAAAGAGAAAAAAAAAAGGGGAAAAACGCGCGATTTCCTCTGTCCTCAAGTGCCGGTCTCAGGCACCCGCCCACCGGTCCCGCAGGGAAAAACGGGGGATATTCTTTGTCCTCAGGCGCCGGTCCCAGCCACCCGCTCACCAGTCCCGCCACCGTGCCTCCCTAGCACTGGGGTCCCCGTCCCTTCAAGGCTTCCAAAAAGCGCTTGCCATAAAGAGAAAAAAAAAAGGGGAAAAACGCGCGACCTCCTCCGTCCTCAGGCACCGGTCTCAGGCACCCGCCCCCAGGTCTCGCAGGGAGAAACGCGGGATATTCTTTGTCCTCCGGCGCTGTTCCCAGGCACCTCCTCACCGGTCCCGCCACCCTGCCTCCCCAGCAACGGGGGCCCGTCCCTCTAAGGCTTCCAAAAAGCGCTCGCCAAAAAAAAAAACTGCTCCGGTTTCTCTCCACCCGCCGGGAGCCGGGGGGAGGGGCGCTCGGGTCCCGCCGGGCTGGGGCTTGTATCTTACCCCCTTCACAAGGCGCTGGGTTCTTGCAGGTGTGGATGTGGTCTGGATGTTGTCCTGTGTCCTGTGGTCTCTATTTTAGGAAGATTTTTCTTTGTTATATTTTCATAGCTCTATGTGTTTTTGGGAGGAGATTTCCACTGCTCTACTCACGCCGCCATCTTGGCTCCCGCCCCAATACATTTCATTTTTATCCTGGATGAAAATCTGTAGTTTATACAAAATTTGGAAAATTGGTATTGGATCTGCACAATTTTTCCCATTATTTACAACAAAGTATATCATTTTTATAACACATCCCATGCTGTTAAACTTTTACATATTTTTTACCTTTCTCTTGATTTTAATGATTTGGCTGTATATTCTCCTAAAATAAACATCCAGACATTTTTGGTTTTAAGAGCATAGTATCTGCAAAAAATGATATAATTTCCTTTTTTAAATTATTCAGATAGTGTATAAAAAATTATTATTTTGCATTGGAGACTTTCAGAAACTCACAGCAGCTGATGACAAAACTGCTCAGGTAGAAGATTTTCTGCAGTTCCTTTATGGTGCAATGGCCCAGGACGTCATATGGCAAAATGCGAGTGAAGAGCAGCTCCAGGACGCTCAACTTGCCATTGAACGAAGTGTGATGAATCGGATCTTCAAGCTTGCTTTTTACCCTAATCAGGATGGGGACATACTTCGTGACCAGTGAGTTCTTCTGTGTTTAATGTGCCTGTGGTAGACTACGTAGGGACACATCAGTAGGGACACATCAGCTAGCCCCATGTTTTAGATACTCTATACAGGAGACTGAGTATCTGATAGTAAAGGAAATGCATGCAACCATTTCTCACCCATCAGACTTACAAGGTCAAAAAGAATGATAATATCCATTTTCAGGGATGTGGGGAATCAAGCTGCTGGAGGGCATATCAATTGGTGTAGCCTTTTCAGAAGGCACTGCTGTTTACTCTGCCTTAACTCTTCTTCCCTTCGTCCTTGTTTTCTTCCTAATCTCACATATCCTTTGGATTTTGACTCTAGAATCACTTCTCAGGGAGACCTTTCCTGGCATTTCTGACTAGGTTAAATCCCCTGCCAGGGCTCTCACAGGCCTGTGTGCCTTCCACTAGCACTTGACACAGTTTCAGGTTACTTTTGTAGAGTCAAGATTTCTCAGCCTAGCACTACTGACATTTGGGGTCAGGTAATTGTTTGATGTGGGAGGCTGTTGTGTGTGTCATAGGACAGTTAGCAGTACACATTAGATGCCAGTAGTACCCCAGGAGTTGTGAGAACCAACATGTCTTCAGACATTACTAAATGCCCCTGGGGGGCAAATCACCCCGTCCTCTTGATCAGTGGTTTGTGTGATCATCTGATGAATGCTTCCCCCAACCCCCACTGGATTTTCCTCCATGAGCACGAGAACAGGATGCTTTTCTTTTATTCACCAATCTATCACAGCATCGTATTGACTTCTAATACAGGCTCATTATTTATTAGGGATGAAAAGTTATATATTTGAATATTTAAAAAATTCCTGGAATTGTATGGTATGTGAACTACATCTCAGTAAAACTTTTTTTAAAAAGTGATCCTAAAAAAATAATCCTGAAAAAAAATATCTCAAATGGTAGCAGTGGTTATTTTTGGGCATTGAGACAATGGGTGATGTAGCATTTTTAGTTTTCCTCTTTTTCATTTTCTTGAGCACTGCCTTACAGCCCTTTCTGCCCTGTGCATGAGCCCTGTGCTCCCCAGGGGTTACTGTGGCTTCCTGTGTCAGCAGCTCTAAGGAGTCCATGTAATAGGACCCCAGGGGGGAGTCCTTAGCAGTTTATATGAAATTGTTTTCAGGGTTGTTTTAAGGTAGTACATGTGCATTTGAGAGAATCCACTTCCTGTGAGTGGACTAGGATGATTCCAACCTGCCTCTTATTTGTTCGTAGCTTCAGAAGCTTTTGGCCCACTCCGGGTTTCTTTACTTAATTTGCCAAGTGACCTTTTTTCTCTCCAGAGCACCAGTGTTTGGCTTGCAGAATGGGATAAGGAATGGGGTCATTCAAACTGTATTTACTGCAAAGAGCATCTTTGAAGCAAATTGTTCCTGCCCTGTCCTCCATGACATTTCTGCAGGTTTTAAGAGTGGAGAGTTATCACTGTTCTAGAAAGACACCAAAACCAGGATTTGTCCCCTGCTCCTAACCCCTCTGGTGGCCTTGGGCAAAACCTTCACATTTTTAAGACTAATTATTTTCATCTGAAATGAGAGGTTAAGTGTTCGCAGAGTCCTTTTCCCATGTAAGCATCTGTGGTCTTTGGTTTCTGGCTTTTGATCCCACTACTTCCTCTCAGTCTATTCCTAATTAGTGTGTCCAAGTAGCTTCTGGGCTAAGGGCTCCTCTCCTTTCTCCTGTGGGATGCAGTCCTAGCCCAGAGAGAAGGACTTACTCCCCCTGCATCCTCAGCATTTCTAAGCAGATCCTAGATAGGAGACATTTTTGACAAGACAGAATACTTATAGCAAAGAGACAGTCTCATCTGTAATTGTAATTTAAATCTAGAAATAAGTAAAAAACTTTAAAAAATCTATTACAACTATTTGTGTGCCTGATTTTCTGAAATGTATATTTACCTATGTGTTTTTGGGGGTTTTCAGGGTTCTTCATGAACATATTCAGAGATTGTCTAAAGTAGTGACTGCAAATCACAGAGCTCTCCAGATACCAGAGGTAATACAAGCTTACATAGCATGGGTGGTATTACTTAAAAACTGCTCAGTATACTATATGCATGTGATAATTTTCAAGGAAATAGGATATAATAAATTATGCAGCACTTTTTGTACTAGATGTGATTCATTCTAACTGTAAAGTTCTCAAAGGTCCTTCCAAGGATTAAAATTCCCTGGCATGGAAAGGGACCTCAGGAGTGGAGAGAAGGAAGAGCCAGCACTGCAGAGCCCTGCCCTGCCTGAAGCCACTCAGCATGCAGGCAAGGCCACTGTCTGCAGCCCTGCTCGGCCTGGGGCAGCAACGCTCTCTATTGATGTTTTTATAGTCATGTTTCTGCAGAAACACTCCATTTGAAGCACGTCAAAGCATACAACAGCTTCTGTTCTAGGAGGGGGAATTTAACCTGAATGTGACCTCAAAATTACCTTTTAGTTATTGATACTAGCATTTTTACCTATCATGCAACTCTTACAAAATAATAGGAAAATTTCAGGTATTTGAGCTTTCTGGTTGTTATATTAAAATCCCCACTAATGAAGTATTAATTAGCATAAAATTTTTCATTGTCCTTGATTTTTTTGAAACTGTTATGTCTGTAACTGCTGCAACAAAGGTACATATTAAGTTTTTTCCTTTTAAAAGTAGCTTGTTTGTGCTTTTAGAATCAGCTTCTGTGTGTGTTGTAGATGGGTTTCATTCTAGCTAGTTAAGAAAGATAATTATTTGAAATTTTATGAATTTGGGGTTCCATGTTGTCATATGTTCTTTCCTCTGCTAATGGATATCTGGGTTGCTTTATTGTAAAATGCAAAGCAAATTATTTAAAAGTTGAAAAGCTAACCTTCAGTCTTAAGTGGAAGGGGAGGGAACCACAATCTGGTTTAACTGAAGACAGGAAAAGGTAACAACTCCACCCTTCTGCCTCCTGACATGGAGGTTGCTGTGGTAGCTACCTGTAGCATAGCCCTAGGATTCAAGATCTGTCTCTCTCTCTGTGGTTTCACTTAGGTTTATCTTCGGGAGGCACCATGGCCATCTGCACAGTCAGAAATCAGGACTATAAGTGCTTACAAAACACCCCGGGACAAAGTGCAGTGCATCCTGAGAATGTGCTCCACGATCATGAACTTACTGAGCCTGGCCAATGAGGATTCTGTCCCAGGAGCAGATGACTTTGTCCCCGTTTTGGTATTTGTGTTGATAAAGGTGGGCCCCTCATTACTGCTAGTGAAAAGAGTGTATTTGACATTCTGAGCAGGGTGGTGTAGGGCCTCACGTGATGACACAGAGCTTGGCTCTTTCCCAAGCTCCAGCTCTGTGTTATCCAGAGAAAAGGTCTTGACCATGTCAAGTTTTGTCCAACCCAGGAGCTAGGGTTTTCAGGAGAAAGAGTGGAGGACCGGGTCCTAGCTGAACATTTTCAGCGTTTAAAGCAGTCCTTGAGGTTCTTGGGGCTCAGTTACGGCTACTGAGGGAGGGAGGGGGCGATGCTGTCTGTGCTCTGCTTGTGCCATCTCCTTGCACATTGGATGCCTTGCTGTAGTTGGCACATCAGCTACCAAGTTCACTAAACATCCCTCTCCTCTTACAGCCTTATTTTGTAATTGTACCTTATTGTTTTAAAAACTACTGACATCTCTTGTCCTTTTTTGACTTTAAAGTTTCATCATTTAAATGGTTTATTTTGAACATTTCTGGTGTGCCATGTGGTGTAGGTGCCCAGAGCCACCAAGTGACTGTGTTACTATTATGTCCAGTTCAGCTCAGCTCATCTGTTGATGTCTAAAGTATATTTGACATATATCTTACTAATTTTTAATGTTTGCAGTATTTCTCCAACCTGAACTCTTAGCTCAGAGTCAGAAAATACCAGATCGGTGTATGATCAGCCTTCATAACTCCTTCTGATGGCCTTGTTCTCTTCTCTCTCTTCCACATGTGCTGTGTCTAGTTCTGCACTGAGCCAGTTTGACCTTCTTTTAAGGAATAGCTCTTTGCTTGTCCTCCTAACCAGTTAATGCACCTGTGTCCTTTCTATCCCCATGAAGAGGATGAAAAAGCAGATGTTCTATTTTACCTCTTGCAACAGAGGGCATATTATCTCTTTTAGCTTTGTCTTTCTCAGCTGATTCTACCCAGACTTACTAACCTAGACTTAAAACTCAGTTTACCTCCAGCATTTATTCCCTTATCTAACATTCTAGATTATGGGATGGTGGGTAAGTCCACTGGGATAGTTCAGCTTCCTTAAGCAACAGCAAGGTTAAGTGACTCGCAAGGATTGAAAGCTCTGGACAGCTCAGCTAGGATTGGAACTGGAGTCACCTTCCCTCTATGCTGTTGCTACTCATCGTAGCTAGGGTTTATAAATTTCTTCCAAAGAGAATTTGGCTATTGTTTTCAAAAGGACTGGTATCTGTTTCTCAGAAAAACATTCAGAGATGTTTACCTTAATACCTTAATTTTTGTAAACTATTCATCTGAGTGATTGACTCTTTCTTTTTCACTTCTCCAGGCAAATCCACCCTGTTTGCTGTCCACTGTTCAGTATATCAGTAGTTTTTATGCCAGCTGTCTTTCTGGAGAGGAGTCCTATTGGTGGATGCAGTTCACAGCTGCAGTGGAATTCATTAAAACTATTGATGACCGAAAGTGACCACAGCCAAGGCCCACCAAGGCAGCAGACTGTTAGGCGGGCAAACCGATCCCTTAGAGAATGTGCCAGCTGCTTTGAAGGCTGAAGATTGTTTTTGTATAATATTGTACAGTATTCAGACATTTTAAACAGATCTTTACTAAACAGATTAATGAGCTAACAAGCAGGTTCTCTTTTCTTTGGGCTCTTTTCCTGTCTGAGTTGCGTATTTTGTTATTTTCTTGTCCCAAGTAGAGAATAGTACTGCAAAAAGGGGACCACATTTTCAGGTTTTTTTAAATATTGGGGGAAAAAAAATCTCCTAGAAAATTCCCAGATCTCCATTCATGGGTATCCATTCTTTTGTTTTATTTCAAAAAAAGAGTGTACACCTCTTTCAAGATGCTCTCTGATCTCATATGCATCCAATGGAAGGAAGATACCAGTTGCACTGAGGGTGATTATAATAGTGGTGACATTAGTGGCATTATCTATAAATACAGTCACCTAACTTGAAAAGCTAAGAAGGAAATGTAAATATATATTTATATTTGATGTAATATGGACATCTTCAGATTCTAATAAACAAGGAATATTGCCGGTAGTAGGTTTGATGTATCCTCTTGTGAAATGGTTTCCTTGACAAAATATAAGCTAAGCTTAAAAGCAAAAAGCAAATACACAGAAATATTTATTAAGGTGTAATACAGTTCATTGAGCTTTTTAGGTGTGGAGTTTGATGCACAGGGCTACCTTTGATGAAGGGTATAAAAATCACTCGGACACTCTTACCCTCGATGTCTCTGAGCCTCCCGTAGACTCCCGATCTATACATGCAGTGCGAAGGAGCAGGAGCTATGTAGTTCATTATTGTGGCGCTTCTCATCTGAAATACTAGGAAGTACAGTGTAGAGACCCCAAACAGAACTCCTTACAGACTTCTAATTGTAATATATTTTTGATGATTATTCACATTGAATGCACAGACCAGGAATTCAGTGAATGTCATTTTTTAAAAAAACTAATTTGTATTGTCTAGTGACACAAGTTTTACTAGTGATAAGCTATTTTAATCAATCATACTATTCTTATGGAAAAAAATCTATTTTGTCAGGTTTCTGTGCCTTTATTTCCCTCTTCTGAACAAAATTACATGTTACGGTATTTTTATTTGATTGTATATTGATAACTAACTAATCAGGAGCGGGTTTTGGTGTCTGTGAAATTGAGCAAGGAGGTTCACCAAAGCTTCAAGCACATGTGTTGTACGTAGGTTATCACCAGCTGGTTTCACTTTGTATGTTTCTTAAACACATTTAGCTGCTTTTATAACAAACTCAGTCCCACAGTTTGAGCCCCTTGTTGCTGGCAGCATTTCCAGGCATTTTTAAGGGAACTGAGACCAACAGCCTTAAGCAGATGAATACAGAGGCTGTCTCCTCCCTCCCTCCAAGATCCTTTTGTGTAATTGTGACTAAAGAAGCTGGATTTCCATTATGCCTCCACCTCTTCTCATTCATTTATTTTATAATACCAAAATAAGCTGCAGAGGAGTGTGGGGTGTGGTTTCTGCCTTTTAGGGAGAGATCAAAATTAAACTAGTGCCACAGAATGTCCTTTTGAATGTTAGGTCAAGAAATCTGTGTACAGTCATGTGCTTCATGGGCTGTAACTGTCAAATTTGCGTAGGTATTAGAAGTCAGTTCCCCTCGTAAATACTTAACAAAACAAACTGCCTAATGTGATTTCTAAGACCCTCTAGAGGGAGTCCATTTACTTCACATTTGATTCAATAAATGTTAAGTCAATGGAAGACTTGGAGTAGTTGAAATTCATTGTTAAGGGACTTAACTCATAAGTCAGTGAGATTTTTTTCCTCCACAATGGTTGCTAATTGATGGCATGTTATTACTATGGAAATAAATACGACGATGTGGACATGGCACAGGGCTTGTTTCTGTGAGGCTGAGGTGACAAGTTGAGTGTAGGGCTTACTGGAGGCAGGTGACACAGCTCTGCAGCGCTTGAGCTGGTGGTGAGGGTAGAAGCCCAGAGTCACTGTATCTCTGAGTCAGAGGCAGGCACTTGGGTCTTGACTCAGGTGCTGGCAAAGAAGCACAGCCCAGCTGTTTAAGGGGCAGTTACGTTTCCCTCAGGAAATCCTGTCAGGAGCAAGGACCAACCAGCATTAACTGTTACTGGTCTGATTCCAGGAGAGGATTCATTGTAGTGTTGTTTCTGAATCTGCATGGCAGGTGGGGGTGGGGGTGAGATAGGGAGGAATTTGATTTTGCTCTTTCAAGAATGAGGAATAGTTGTTCTAATGTTTCACTATACTTCTTTCCAGTACCTAGTCTATGTGAAAGATTACTGCAAAAGTACAAAATCACCCATAGGAAACATTCAGTAGCCACCAGTTATTACGTGGAACTTACAAGGATAATGAATGTTAAATGGAGAGGTGGTGACTCAGTTTATTGAAATGTTACAGAATTAACTCCTCTAATGAAAAATCAGTTTGTATTTCATATTAATATTCTGCTGTGGCAGAGAGTTGAGTAATAGAAATATAGATTGAAGATTGTTTTTCCTTGTGAAGTTTTTAAAAAAGTTCTTCCTTGTGAATTATTTTTTTAAAAACCTGGCAAACATTTTGTTTTCTTGCTCCATGTTCAAAACTCAGCTAGTTACTGCTTTCTTCTTTTTTTTTATTTTTAAAAAACCTGCTTACAAAAGCCTTTTTATACAGATATAAAATCACTGTAGTAAGAGAATTAGGCTTTATGAGGGATTGAAAATGTGGTGCATGGTTTTCCTTTTCCTGTTGTGTCCTGGAAGCCTTTGTTTGTTTCACCATACATGTTCCTGAGGTAAATAAGAAAACAAAAATCTGGCCCCAAAATAGGCTGTGTTCTTGCCGTAAGAATCTGTAGCTGACTGCCCATGCCAGCCTGGCGCCACTTTTCTGTTGCCTGCCGTGGGAATTCCAGTTTGGGCCAAGGTCATCTAGGTGTTTTAAATGGGTGCAGTTTTAAAATACTACTTTCTCTGATGTGATTGGGTATGAAAAGGGAAAGTAGGACCACACTTGCTCTGAATTATTAGTGGATTGTGTAGAACTGATAGAAATGTGGAGTTAGCATTCTTCATTTCTGTGTACTAGACTTTCTCTTCCTGCCTCTCCATTTTCTTAAAGGAAAAATCTGTATTTGCTCTCCTTTTATTTATTTTAAGTCTAGTAAATTTATTCTGTATGTAATTACCAAAATTTGTGGGGTGGGGGGTCAAATGATCTTGAAGGTCAAAGAATTTTTAGTAAAGTAGATTAACAGTGACAAGACATTTGAGATATTTTTGAATGCCAAAATGCTTCAGAACTTTGCCAGATTAATAATTACTTAATGTAGTTTAGAATATAGGTTACCCAATAAGTAGGATGACCTGGATAGCTTTATTACTCTTGAGAACATTTGGAGAATAGAAAGTATAATTTGCTTCAGTGTTGAGGTTGGTGTGGTTGAGCTGTGGCGTCACCATGGAGTTGCTGTGTCCAATCTGCCTGTCCTCAGAATAGGGTAAGTCCAAGAGAGGTGACATCTACACTTGGTTAATGGCAGATAGTGTGGGCAGGGGCCACATGCCTTAAGAATTCACCTCTGCTGAGTTGATACTCTCATCTACCGTATTCTTGTGCTTCAACTGTGTTAAAAACCTTTGTACTGCCTCTCCTCTTGAAACTGACAAAACCTTATATGAGCCTCAGTTAATGAGCTTGCGCAATCTTGTATGTGTATAGGCAACCCATCCTGTCTCCTAATGTGATTGCTAGTGTATATCATTCTGAAATACTTATTAAAAAGGGAGAGCAGTTGAATTCACTGGGTTTTATGTTTACATCATCTATTTTGTATTCAGAAGAATTTCTGGAAATTTCTTTGACTTCTCAAATATTACTAATGTTCTCCATAAATTTACACTTGTCATTTTCATCTGAACATCTAAGGATATTTGTTAAGTGTGGTATGGGAAGGAATTAGAAAGATCCAGCAGTTACTAATGAGACTGTGAACAATTACTATTTTAACACAGTTCCTATCTGACTCCTGTATTTGGTAGCTATTCATCAGCCTTAGTTCTGAGAGCAGAAGTCCTCATCGGGGTACTCACTGAAGCTTTTATCAGCCTTTTCGGCTGAGGGGAGTCCCTATTAGACAAGGAGCCCTTGTCACAGAGGCAAGCTCGCTCTGCTGGCTTCCCTCGCTGGTGGAAAGGTGCTTTCCCTATATTGATTCACTTCATTTAGAAAGTTCTTAGAGAGTTCTACATTTAAAAATTTGATTAGGGCTTAGTGTTCACTCAGTCTGCTTGGTATTAATATTACAACTAGCCTAGAACTGAAAGTGGAGTTCAATTTTTCTTGACAACTTGGAATTACCTGTGTTCTTGGGCTCCGGTTTTATTTGTACCCAGTTAACCCCTTCTCCAAATAAGTGGCTCTGTAGCTTTTCCCAGAGGATGCTGAGCTTGTGACATTGTTTAGCTAGGCCTCCCTGTAGTGCTGCCTGTAAAATGTGTCAGGATCCTGAAAAGTGAGATCAGGTCAGAAGCTCTTCTTGGTTGTAAATGTGTTCTCTACCTAGAGATTTAAGTATTCATTGAAGAGTTTTTGCTTCAGTTATTTCGTTCCAGAAGAATGCTTTTCCATCTTTGGGTACTAAAATGCAGTTCAGACTTAAAAAAAAAACTGACCAGAAAAGCTGGAAGGTCTCTTGTTGTGGGGATCCAGAAAACATCTTCCACATTCTGTGCTAAAATGGAAATATCTCTCAGTTCAAACCATTGAGCCTGTTACAAATGATGAACATGAAAACCATGGTAGTCTTAACTTCTGTTAACTAAGAATTCAGCACATCGCTGGTCAAAAACATTAAATTTTGCGTTCCTGTGAAAAGAGTATCCAATGTGATTTTTTAAAAATAGGACATTTTCACCCCCACTTTCCTTAGCCCTCCTAATTTGTATGTTTGACAAAAGTTTTGTAACCAGGGCTGTTAGCTGCTGATGTTTCTTATCATTAATTAATTACTGGTTAATTCAGTCAAGTGACCTGTTCTGACTCAGTTTTCCCAAATGAATTCTAATCTCTGGGAGTGGGGCCCATTCTTAGGTGCCTTAGAAGTTCTACTATACACTATTGTTTTCCAAATTTCCCTGTTGAGAATCACCTGGTACTTGTGTTGGTAAATCAGAATCCGTGGAGGACAGAAACAAAAATAAGTCCTTGACTGATTCCTGGCTCTAGGCTCTCTGGGCTGGAGCATCAGGAAAAGACAAATTGTAAGAAAAGAAATAGAAACCATGTTTCAGAGATTTGTATTACAGGTACTTCCTCAGTTTGTAAGACAGGAGTCTGAAATGCTATTAGCTTTTTTCTCAAGAGAGCTCTGCATTGTGTGCTTACTTGGACAAATGGACCAGGACTTTGTAATGAGACAGGTTGAAGGAAAACCCAGTCATGATGTTTTCTCTAGCCACTAATGAGAGGTGGCAATCGGGAAAGTGAAGCTCATCATGGGTGATAATCATTCAAAAGACAATATGACCAGGCCTCAGAGATGTGGTATATATATATATATGTGAAAAAGGGGTGTTGAATTTATGTGGAAGGGGAAGTAAAGTGAACACGGATTAAAAATAATACAAGTTAACAACAGCAAGTGTGGTGATAATGTATTTCTGCATGAGCAAACGAAAGAGAAGGCACGGAATGGACGATTCTTCTTTGTCCATTGTTTGGTACCGTTTCATTTCCAAATCATACTCCTTATAATTTCTAAGGACAGGAATTCAAACATTCTTTTATATTAAAAAAAAGTCCTCCAGGTGACTTACTCAATTCAGGGAGGTTTGAGAAGCGCTGTGAGCGCCTCCATTTCACAAAGTATGAACCAATGAGCCACGTGCATCATCCATCTGAGGACAATCATAAACTGCAGACTTGTGATATCACCCCATAGCTATTGAATCAGAATTTCTGGGCAGGACCTGGGAATCTGCATGCCTGGCAAACTCCCCATTTGACTATGATCCTTATTAAAATTTGCCATCTACTGTGGAAATCTTATCTCCACCTCCCTCAAGGTAATAGGTATGAGTGAGCAAGGTCCTTTTAAAGTATAAGAAATCTTGCCCGACAGCCAGACCAATTTGTCCTTTAAGGGTAGCTCTTCTTATTTGCTTAAATTCAAGTATTTTTTTTTAGTCATAATTATGTAAAAGCTGTCTCCCTCCCAAACTTCAACTTGCTGAACATCCTCAGAGGATTGCAGTGTTCAGATTTCTGTATGAAAAACTTGTCTAATCTTCCTCACTGTTTTAGCTTTTAAAATGGCTGTTTGGTTTCTGCTGTTTTGTACTCATTCATAACCCATGTCCCATGTAAAATAACGGCATTCATTCCAGCAGCCCCTGGCTTCTGACTTAACTTTTACTCCCAAAGACCAGCCTGGCCTGCCCCTGCTAAATGTGAGAGAACCTTCGCTTTCATCTCCTATTTCTGGTCCCCTCAGTCCATTTGTGAATTCCAGCTCCTGGATTTATTTACCTCCCTCTCCTCACTTGATTACTAGCAACCCTGCTTTCCTTCTCTTGTGGCTGAGAGGGAGGGGAGAGGCCACGTGCGCTGCAGCTTAGCGGTAGCAGGCTGAGAGTGAGCCAGCCTGGTGGAGAGACGGGGGAGGTGCGTGCCTAGAAGATGATGATAGGAAGAGAGGATGGTAAGCTCCAACCAGCATTCCCACAGCAAAGCTGGACCACTCGGATGTGCCTGAAGAGTTTTTTTTTTACCCTCCCTGGATCATTCTTGCCACTTGCTGGAAAGTCATGGGCTTCAAGTGGGGTATGTTGTAGTGCCAGGTCCTGGAGCCTGAAGATGGTTCTAATCTTAGCTCTGCCACTAACCAGTCCTAAGGCAAGTGACAACTTTGAAGGCCTTTCCTGTGTTGGGCTATATTACCTCAGTTGATCCCTTCTAGTCTCTGGTTTTGTCATGTTACAATATATAAAATCTTGAAATATTTCTGCTCTTTTACCATTTAACCAAGGGATGTAGCTAAAGTAAAGTGACTTTGTGGCAGTTGCCAGAAGTACCATGTTGTTTCGGACCCCTGTTAGAAGAGAATACCCACTGAGCTGGCTCAAAGGGGAACTTGAGACTGGCCAGTGAACACAAATTTGGTCACCAAGCTTCTTTCTAACCTGGTTTAATGAACTTGAACCAGGACTGAAACGTTATGGGTGGTGAGAGGCCAGGAAGTCCTGGAGAAGCATTACCCTCCACCATCAGCTAGCAGAGCTATCACTGTAAGAGGGACAGCATTGATGGTGCCTCTAGACATGTCAGGATCAGGTGTATACCTGTAAGCATAGAAATCACTCGAGGAACCATTTTTAATTAAAAGGCTCTGTTGTGAATTTAAGTTTTATTGTGCTGTGGTCATGAATAATAACTCCGGTGGAACAATTCCTGAAATTTTCCTTTATTCCCGTCTGGGTCTGGACACGCAATCCTCCAGTGACTGCCGTCCTGCCTCTTGTATTCTTCCCTGCCCCCAATCCGGGGTCATCCAGTCTCCACTGTCTCCTGAATGTGCCTCCACCGCTACAGCCGGTTTTCTCCACTAGTCTCACAGCTGCCCTCTGATGGGCTTCCATGACGTCTTCTAGCTCTTTCTCCCAAGTGCCCTTTGTATTGGGTTCGACCAGGTTTCTCTTCTGCCTAAAATCTTCTCTCTTCTATTTTGGTTCCAATCTACTTTTCAGGCTTAAGCTCTCTGCCCCTTCTCCTTCCTCTCCAGCTCCACCTGGCCCCTTAAAACTCACTGTACCCTCAAGTGTCATGCTCTGTGTCCCTGTAGGCCTTTGCCCTGGCGGTCTGGGCACGCCCTAACCTCTCCTTCAGCGTAAGCCGACCCCTCCCGGAGACGAGCAGTCTCCCTGGGGTCCGAACTCTCCGTGGGGACTGTGAGACCCCGACGGGCAGGGGTCCCAAATGCCTGCAGATGGGAGTGGATGAGAGAGCAGACAGTAGTTCCGCGGGGCGGGGATTCCGCATTTTCTACCCCAGTTCGGCCCCTGTAGGACTGGCTCTTCCTCCCCACCTCTCGTGCACCCGGTCCCCCCGGAATTCGCCGCGCCCGAGCCCTTGGGCACCCGTCCGGGGCAGAGGACGCGGGGCCTCTCCTCTGCAGCTCGGCCCAGCCGCCCGCTTCCTGCACCGCGGAGCCAAAGAGGCCAGGGCTGGGGGACCCATGGGGAGCCTCGTGCTCCCCACGTGCCAGCACCACCGAGTCAAGTCCCGGGTGCAAGGTTCCGGCCGGGTCTACAGGCCCTGGAGGGACAGGCTCGGGGCCCAGGACCCGGGGCTCTCCAGCTCCAGCCGGTCCTCGGGTCTGGAGACACCAGGGCACTTGGCCCAGCATGCGCGCCCCGTTCGGTCGCGGGGTCCCCGCACTCCAGGCCGCGGGCTGCCCGGCGCCGCTCCAGCCCCGGTGGCGCCAGGCCGGGGCCCTGTTCTTCCGCCCTTCTCGGCCCATCCAGATCCATGCGCCAGGGGGCCCGATTTTGTAGGATTGGTGCGGGCCCGGCTGGGCCACGTGGGACTGAACAACTAGAAAGATGGGGCCTGGGGCCGCCCCGAGGGGCGGAGAGTATGCCACAGTGTCGCCTCTCCAGCATCTGCTCCCCACCCCTCCCGCGCGGGGCTGGGACGGAGGATGTCGGGGACGCACAGGGCGCCTGCGCGGCTGCAGTCCTGAACACACCGAGGTTGCACCACCCTCTCCACCCGTCGTTTCCCGGGCACTGATTCTCCTCTATTAAGTAGCGATTATTATCCCTATTTATATGTGAATTTAGGTGGGGTCTGCAAACCAGAGTTCTCTGAAGGCACCGGCGCATGTTCTGCAGTAACTCCTGGAATTTGATCCCACCCAGCACGCCTGCCTCTGCAGGCCCCTCCTCTGCGGATTCCCAGAGGTGGGGCGGCGTGAGGACTGCGGCTGGATTTGCCATTCTGATTGGCAAGTTTTCTCCCAGATCCCTGCTTTCCTAAACAGTGGGTGACATCTTGTGGCCAAGGCCAGGTACAATCATTGACTGTAAAAGCTGCCGAATGAAGGACCCTCTCCCGCCTCCTTGGAGGAGGGGCCAGGTTGGCCAGGGGAGCGGGTAGGCTCCGGACGGAGGAAGCCTCAAGCAGCCTCTGCTTCATTGGGCCTTTCACTGAATTCTTTATTAGGACAGTTCTAGATGGACCCTAGAACTAGTCCATGGCTCTTGCCCCAGAGACACAAATGCGCTGGCTTCCAACTTACCCACCCTGTGTTGTGGCAAATAATAACCACTATTCCTGATATATAAAACTTTTCTGCTGCAACCCAACGGCAAGGTTATTACTGCCATGTCACAGATGAAGCAGCAGCTCTGAGTCACATAGCCAGTAAATAGCCAAGTCAGGACTTGAGCCCAGCTCTGACAGGCTCCAAGGCCAGACAAGCTCGTGGGACACAGTCCTAAGAACTGTGGGAACCCTCCCTGTAGCCCCATTCTCCAGGGAGACACTACCTAGAATGCATGTATTGCTAATCACAATAATGCCTTGAATTCTGGGGCCATTTTTATGCGCCAGGCACAGAGTTGAGTGCCTTATGCACATTACCTCCCAGAACCCTCACCTATGAGCAGGGTAGTATTATGAATTCCATTTTACAGACAAGGAAGCTGAGGCTCAGGGAGGTGAAGTGGCTTATCCAAAGCCACACGGAAAATCCATGACAGAGCCAGGATCAGATTCAGGTTTAGATGATTCCCCATGTCCTTATTCTTAGCTACTGAGGGATCCTATCTGCCCCTCTGCGAAATACCAGCCCCACAGGGTTGGGGGGGTCACGTGGGGTGGGGGCAGAGGGGGCTTTGCACACTGTAGAGGATGGTGTCTGTGATGGTTCATTATTATTCTGATCCTGGTGTGCACTTCCTCTCCAGAGCAGGGCTGGACACTCGAGGCATCCCCAGCACCCAGTGTGGAGCCTGTCACCTAGCAGGCATCAGCAAATCAGACTGAATTAGAATCTCCGGAGCAGGGAAAGCCCATGTCCCCCACACAGCCCAGGTCGACTTCCTAGGGTCAAGGCCACAGCAAGGACAGACAGGCAGTCTCCACCTCCTGATTTGCCTCGTTCAGAAGGAGTGACCTTCATCTCCTTTGTTGTAATGGGATGGCCACCTGGACTTCCATGCAGGGCCCAGGGGAGAGGGCCTGTAGGGGATCCCTCACAGACCCCGGAGAAAGCTACAGGGCAGTTGGAATATAAATGTGTCTGTGAGTGCAGAGGAACAGACGAGAGAAAGCAAGCCTCCAGGTGACTGGGTGGAAAGGACCCACTGGGCAGCCACCTCCTCTCTGCGCACAGATTGAGCCTGTGATGAAGATGAATGGAAACCCCTTTGCTGGAAAATGTGGAGGCAATCAAGACGGCTACCTGTGCTGAGGGGCCCTCCCACCAGCTCTGAGCAGTGAAATGTTAGGATTCGGAATTTTAGCAGCAGCCACATGGTTAGCACAGAAACCAGGCAAAACTCGTGATAAGCAGCCCCAATTACAGGATAAATGATTCAGGACGCCCGTTAGTGTGGCAGGAATTACTGGACTCATACAGCGGCTGCAGGCGGGTAGCAGGCAGCCCCTGTAAACACACAACAGCTTGTGCAAAAGAAAGGCAGTCCAGACTGATGAGGGCCCCTGGCCTCAGACGGCTCAGTGAGGTGGTGTTAATGACCAAAAGCCTTTCATGCTAGCGGCTGTGGAATTTTTAAAGGCTGGTTGGTAGGGAAGATGGGAGATGGTTTTGTGGGTTATCTGGCCTTTGCTGATGAGAACAGACTGAATTAGTAGCTCCCAAATCCCACGCAGGGAGGCAGGACTGATGAGAACACTGTGTCTTCATCTTTCCAGGCTGAAAAATCCCAATTTTTCTCAATACGTCCACTGCAGAACAGTATGTGACTCGGTCACATGCACGGTGGACCAAGAAGAAAGGTTTGCTGAGCGAATTAATATTGTCGATGAGATTGCAGGGGGCATGTTTAACTCACTTCAGGTGCTCTAGAAGCATTCACACAATGGATAAGCTAATTACAAATCATGCCTATTTATTCATTAAACAGGGCCTGGGGGAAATTCAAAGAGGCAACACTGTCTTAACTTCATTCAATTTGCTGTCTGTGATTAAGCGGAACACAGCTGCAAGACTCCAGAAATGCTGTCAAATAGTGCCTTTTTCCTGGTTCAGACCTCTACTCTGGGGGCCATTTCTACCCTCAAGTGGGATCTTGTCCTTCAGCCCTTTAGATGCTCATTGGCTACTTGTGACTTTGGGCAAGCCCCTTCGCAGCCCATTTGTCAGTTTTCTCATCTGTGCAGTGGGTTCACAACCCTCTGGCTGTTGGGATTCCTGAGAGGAGTAGGGAGGTGTCAGCTGTTCGGTGGCTGTTCCAGAGCTTGACGGGCAGCTGTGTGGTGAAGGTTCCTTCCCTGTCCTGGGACACACATGGGCTGCTTGCCTATTGCTGGATTGAACTGGCCTGATGTCTCCTATCTGTGACCAGGTGTCCCTCTAGGATAGGGTGACCAACTCTCTCAGTTTGTCCTGCTCTGAGGGGTTTCCTGGGATGTGGGATTTTCAGAACTAAAACCAGGACAGTTCCTGGCAAAGCTGGATAGCTAGTCACTTTGCTGTCAGAGCTGCAAGAAACTCTCCATATCCAAGTGCCCTAAAATATGCAAAAACTAGAGCTAACTTTACTGTCAATACTTACAAACATCTGGAGGTCCAAGCATTGTTTATTATCATCAGTCAATTATAAGAACCAAACAGCCAACATTTGCTTAGCATTTTCTGATTCACAAAGTGCTTTTAATGTATGGATGGGTGTTTTGGGACTTCCTGCCCCTTCCCTCAGCACTAGAACTGATGTGGGAAATAGGAGCTCAGTGGCTGTGTCCCCTGTAAGGCCAGAGATCTGGCAGCTCCTTGGATTCTGTGACCCACAGCTCAGGGCCCTGTTCTGTCCCTCTCTCCTGCCTTTGTGGGAGGCTTCTGTATCTTAGAAGGGGTCTTTAGCCAGGAAGTAAAATATCAGCCTGAACCATATGAAATTACCATTTTTGTGGACCCTGAATGGTCAAATTTTGGCAAGTTCATATGGTTCAACCTAATACAGTAGTGGTGAGTGGCAGGCCACGATGCAACTTGAGACAACTTAATTTTTCTGAGTCTCAGTTTCTCATCTGAAAAATGGGGATCTTGATAGTTTCTCTGTCCCTGTGTTGCTGTTAGAATTAAATGAGATCACCCATGTACAGCGTTTCAGTATTGCCTGGCATATGTAGGCGCTGTCTGAATTAGAGCTTTTATTTCGGGTTTGCACCTGTGTGTGTTCTTCCTATTTCTGAGTTGCCTGTGGTCAGCCACGCAGCTGGCAACCAAAAAATGTCAGTTGAATGAAGAGGCAGAAGTAAATGCAGGCATTTCCCTCCTGATGGTCTTTCCCAAATGACCTTGAACTCAGAGAGGCGGCTTCCCCCTCTGTCAACCAAGGGGCTCTTCCTGGCCCCCTTCCCTTGGAGACCTCTCCTTAAAACCCCATTTCCCCATAGCTCCCGGTGGGGGGCCTCATGGCTTGTGAGACAAGTTTCCATCCCCCCTATGGTTTCTAAAACACACAAATCATTCTGGCTGCAGTTCTGTGTTTCATTACTAGGGAATGCACATTTGAAAACAACAGAGGGTGAGGTTTAAAAGCAACATGCAATTTTTATTACATATATCTCCAAATCTGCCATTAGGCTCATCCCCGTGGTGGTATTGACCTTGATTCTTTCTCATTTGCATCCTGCATTTTTCATCCTTTGGAATATGGTGTTTTGGGACTTCTCCATCATTAAGTGGATTTACAGCAATTTCCCTGTGTGTTTTCTCCAAGGGATTCTGTTATGAGATGCACATTAAATCTCCATTAATACCTCATTATCCGACTGATAAGATTACCATGATAATGAGGCAGAAATTCTAATTGTTTCACTTCTTATTGTGCCTACCATTTAATCCTTTACTCTACCTGGAAGTTGGTCACAAGCAGGTGAGCACCAGGCTGAAAAAGACTTTGCAAACGCAGGACCCGAGGCTGGAAGCATTGTGATCAATAGTGATTGGGGGAAAGAAAGGGATGGAAGAGTGTTTGAACCTCTTGGGCAAAAGTTTGACAGTGGAAGGCCATCTGGGGTGGCCCTAGTTGGAACTATCCCTCCACTCCTGTCCACAATGTACTCACACACACACATGCACAGGAACAAATGTACATGCACACATACACATAACCACTCACATGTGTGCACACAAGATACACACACACGTCTGAACCCCAAGTTCAAGAGAGCCTAGCCTCTTGAACTCTTACTCTATTTCCCGGCCTCCCCCTTCCCTGCCTTACCCCCCACCCGGCCTCACACCCACCCCTGCCCTGCTTACAGGACCCCTTTCCAGATCATTCCTAGCTCTGGAGCACTCTATGAACCCGCCTTCCAGATCCATGAACTCATTTGCTGAAGAGTCAGGCTTTGGGCCAGAAGATGTGGCGGGCAGGGAGGGAGGAGTGGAGACAGCAGAAGAGGAGGCCCCTTCAAGGGAGAGCTGACAAAGGGTCCTCTGTGAGGGGTGCTCCCACCAGGGCATCTTGGGGCCCCCCAAGTGTGCTTGTCTGCTTCAGGTCAGCTCCCTCTATCTGTTGGAGAGTGTCTTGCCAACAGGTTTCAGCCCCGGGCAAGTTTGCTATGGATTCAGTGTGACCAAAGAAATTGACAGTAAAACGTTCTTTGGGGTGAAAGGGTTATATCCAACTTTATTTCCAGGTGGCAGGTCAGTCACTAAAATCCCATTCACTCAGAGTGAGTCTGTATGCAGCAAGCCAGTCTCTGCCTTGGGCCCCTCTGCCCGCACAGCCGTCCTCTGGGCCTCTGTCCTCAGCACTGCCACCACTCCAGCCTCTGCTCTGCTCTCCTGCAGCCTTGCAGCCCTGCCACCATGTCACGCCCAGAGCACTGGGCGGAGCTCTTTATATAGAGTCAACAGCCATGTATTGCCCACAGGTGTGCAGTGAGCTAGTCAACCACGGCCAGGTGAGAATCCTGGCCACAGGAACTCTCATTTTATCCACAGGGGGGGAGTTCCCCTGAGAATGTCCAGGTAAACAACGGCCCCCTGGCTGTCATGCTCGGGGTGCTATGAGCTTTGCACATTCCCGGAGCTGGGCTGCTCAGGCAGTAGAAGAGAAAGTCTCCGCCTTGGCCTTCATCCTGTCCTTCTGCTTGGAGAGCAAGCTCCCAAGCCTGCAGGAACCCTACCTTGAGGCAGAAAGAGCATTTCTGAAGTAGCCAGAAAGATGGCGGCTGTCAGTGGTGGAGGGTCTGTGGCTGGAGAAACAGCCTGTCAGTGGGCCCCGTTCCTCAGGTGTCCCAAGGTCAGGTCAGGCTCCGCCCCAAGGGTAGGAAGCTGCGCCACTTCCACAGGCTGGACTTGGGGACTGGGGAGCTCAGTGGTGCCTGGACATTATAAACATCATTATAACAATGCAGACTTTCTACAGTTATCTTAGGTTTAGTGGCAAAATATTGAAAGTGTTTCTGTTGCCTTCTGTGTTTGTTCCTAGGGCTGCTGTAACAAAACACCAGAAACTGGGGGCTTAAAAACAACAGAAACTTACTCTCTCACAGTCCTGGAGGCTGAAAGTCTGAAATTCAGGTGTCAGCAGGGTCATGCTCTCTCTGAGATTCTGGGCAGAGCCCTTCTTGCCTCCTGGCTTCTGGTGGAGGCTGTTGGTCCTTGGCACTCCTTCGCTTGCAGCCACATCGCTCCAGTCCCTGCCTCTGCTGTCAGATGGCCACCTCCTCCTTGCGTGTCTGTCCTCTGCTTGTAAGGGCACCAACTGTGTTGGAGTAGAGCCCACACTAATGACTTCGTGAACTTCATTACATTTGCAGAGCTTCTGTTCCCAGATAAGACCACAATTACAGGTATTGGCGGTTAGGAAGTCAACATATTTTTTTGAAGGAAACAATTCAACCCATAACAAGTACATATTTTTAAAAATTCAAATGGTATGAAAAGCTTTTATCAAAGCCAGCTGTCCCTTGATCCATCCCTACGTCCTTTCTGAGTTCCCCAAAACAATTACGTTAAATTATTTCAGGCAAATACCTCGTATTTGTCAATAATATGTTTATGCTACTATTTTTTGACTCGTCAACTTTAGACATTGTCTACTAGTGGAACAGGAAAAGTTAATTCTCTTACTAGCCCTCCTTCCATTTTTTCTTGCCTATGCTCATAGCAATATTTGTTAAATCAGTATTCAGCATCTATATAATTATTGTTCACATCTGAGCCATGTAGGGAAATTTAATCACATTTCCTTTCTTGTATAACTCTGGGGAGCCTCACGTTTTCATTTGATCAGTTTCCTATGTCCTGATTGTTAATTTTTCTCCAGCTCCTCAACAGAACTGTAGAACCCTTCTGAGGTCTGCTTGCCACGTAGCCTAAGAACACCTTGTTGATTTTCTCCCCTTGCTGACTTTCTCCTGAAAAGTTCTGACCTGCTGGAGTCTGGGTCGATCACTTTTGAGAGCCTCTGCACAGCATCCCACACTTCCCTCATTTCTCTCCTGTCTCGGATCCATCCAAGATCCAGATCACAACCTCAGGAGCCTCCTGAGAAACTTGCATAAGAGAGATCTTGCAAGGTATTTATTCTGTGCACCTGTGGGATTCATAGTTTGGTTGGATATGAAATTCTAGGTGAGAAGTTGTATTCTCAGATAATTTTGAGGGTTATGCTCCATTACCTTCTACTCCCCACTATTGCCATGGTGCTGGTGAGACGTCCAAAGCCATTCAGGTACCCAATCCACTGTACATGACCTTTTTCCTACCCTACTGTAGAAATTAAAAAAATATTTTTTTTGTTATAGTAAAATATATGTAATATAAAACTTACCATTTTAACTATTTTAAGTGTACAGATCTGTGGGATTAACCATATCCACACTGGGCAACCATCCAGCTCCAGAACTCTTTCATCTTGTAAAACTGAAACTCTGTCCCCGGTAAACACTAACTCCCCAATCCCCGCCCCAGCCCCTGGCACCGCCGCTCTCCTTTCTGTCTCTGTGCATGTGGCTGCTCTAGATACCTCATATAAGTAGAATCACACTGTATTTGTTCTTTTGTCTGTGGCTTATTTCACTTAGCAAATATCTTCAAGGTTCATCCATGTTGTAGCATGCATCAGAATTTCCATTCTTTTAAGTCTAAATAATATTTCATCGTATGTATATGCCACATCTTTTTTTGGAGGTGGGGGGAATACCCAGAAGTGGAATTGCTGGATCATATGGTAATTCTATGTTTAAAATTTTGAGAAACCACTATACCATTTTCTACAGTGACAACACCATTTTATATTCCCACCAGCAGTGCCCAGTGTTCCAATTTCTCCACATCACTGCCAATAACATATGTTATTTTCATTTTTAAAAAGTAATAGCAGTTTTAATGAGTGTGAAGGGGATCTAATTGTAAATTTGATTTGCATTTCCCTAATGATTAATGATGTGAAGCATATTTTCATGTGTACATCTTCTTGGGAGAAATTTTTATTCAGGCCATAGCCCATTTTTGAATTGGGTTGTTTGCTTTTTTGTGTGTTGAGTTGTAAGAGGTTTTTGTAAAAACTGTATTCTGGATATTAATCCCTTATCAGATACATGACTTACAAAAGTCTTCTCCCATTCTTCAGGTTGTCTTTTCACTTTCTTGACAATGTCCTTTGATGCACACAAATTTAAAATTTTGATGAAGTCCAATTTATTATTTTCTTTTGTTGCCTTTATTTTCCTAATTGTATCTTTTGAATAGCAGTTCTTACTTTCCATGATCTACATTTTATCAATTTTTTTATTTTGTACTTTTGGTGTTGTATCAAAAAAAACCTAAGGTTACAAAGATTTTTCTCCTGTTTTATTCTAGAAGTTTCATAATTTTAGGTTTTATATTTGGATCTATGTATGAATCTGTTGTTTGGTATCTTCCACTGATTTTGGAAAATTCTCAGCCATTCTTATTTCAAATACTTCTTCTGTCTCATTCTTTTCTTCTGGGATTCCCATTATACATATTTTAGACTATTAGATATTGTCTCTTAATTCTTGGATTCTCTGTTCTGTTTCTGGGGTATTTCCCCCTCACTCTTTTTTCTCTTTGATTTCAGTTGGCTATCTTCAGGGTCACTGACTGTTACCCCAGCTTTGTTGAGTCTATTTTGTTGAGTCTTTTGATGAGTGTGGATAAAATGAGAGTTCCTGTGACCAGGATTCCCACCTGGCCATGGTTGGCTAGCTCACTGCACACCTGTGGGCAATACATGGCTGTTGACTCTATATAAAGAGCTCCGCCCGTGCTCTGGGCGCGACATGGTGGCAGGGCTGCAAGGCTGCAGGAGAGCAGAGCAGAGGCTGGAGTGGTGGCAGTGCTGAGGACAGAGGCCCAGAGGACGGCTGTGCGGGATGGCTGTGCAGAGAGGCCCAGAGGACAGCTGTGTGGGATGACTGTGCAGACAGAGGGGCCCAGAGGCAGAGACGGGCTTGCTGCCTGCAGCCTCACTCTGAGTGAGTGGGATTCTAGTGATTGACCTGCCACCTCGAAATAAAGTTGGGTATAACCCTTTCACCCCAAGAGCGTTTTGCTGTCATTTTCTTTGATCACACTGAATCCATAGCAAACTTGCCCGGGGCTGAAACCCATTGGAAAGACACTGGGTCTATCAAAGTCATTTGTCATCTCTTACTGTTTTTCATTTCTATCATATTGTTTGATTCTTTATTATAGTTTCCATCTCTTCGATGAAATTCCTTAACTGTTCATACATGTTATTCACCTTTTCCCCTAGAACCTTTAATATTAATCATATTTATTTAAAATTTCCTATTAGTTCCAACCTCTGGGTCATATCAAAGTCTGGTTCTACTGACTGCTTTGTCCTCTGACAGTTTTTTTTCTTCTTCTTCTTACCTCTTTATGTGTCTTACTGTTTTTGGTTGGAATCTGGATGTCTTATGTAGGACAGCAGAGATGGGAGTAAACAGTATTTATTTCTGGAAGTGGGCACATTTCTTCTTTTGCTAGGCCTGTTGTCTGGGGAATTGAGTCAATCTGGTCAGGAGTTGAGCTGAAGTTTAAGTTTTGTTGTTACGGTTATTTTTGCGCTTCATGTTCCTCTAGAAACACCTCGCTTGGCTAATAATATCAGGCATCATTTCATGTGTTCATTTGCTGTACATGTATCTTCCTTGATGAAGTGTCTATTCAGATCTTTTGTCCATTTTTAAAGTTGGGCTGCTCTGCATTACCCCAGCATTTCCATGTGCTTAGGGTAGGGCCCGATTTTCCCAAGGACTTCTCTCCACGTCTGCTCCACCTTCAGCTTTCGGCCTTCCCTTTGCACTTGCCCCCCAGAGAGAGCCTCTCCCCCCTCCTTGCCCCTCCCCCAGGAGTGGACCACTGTCACTAGTTACCCAGTGCTTGTGAGCCTGGCTGGGGGAGAGGGCGTTCCTTGCTGTTCTGGTCCAGCTTCCGTTTTGGGTAGGAGCTGGGTCTCACCCCTCACTGGTGGTCGGTGAGATTGGACGGTGTCGGCCCAGGATGCATTTCTACTCCTTGCCCAGAGCTAGAAGGCTTTTCTGTTTGATTCCTCCAGCTGCCATGGGTCCTCACCTGTAACCCACTGGCTTTTCCTGCCTTTCTCTCCACTACTTGAGACTCTTGTTCCATAGGAGAGAGTGGGAAAGGAGACAGTGACTGTAGGAAGCCTCTTGCCGCACCCCAGTCTTTCCTCTAAGCACCAGGTGAGGTACATGAAGAGCCGAGGGGGTAGGGATTCGCCTTGTGTAGCTCCTGGAGATTCTGTCTCTCTCATTAGCTCACCTTCACCTTTAGAAAATTGCCCACATTTTTAGCTGAATTCTTCTTAGCAGCTTGTATGGTGTCTGACCTCTCTGCCATTGGGTCCTGTCTCTCCTTGGAAATTAGTAATTGCCCTATGACCTCAGCTCAGAAAAGTTGTGATTCCGTTTGTTATCCATCTTTATAAAAGCCACAAGTCCAGTATTGTGCTTTTACTCAGTGACTTCAATGTGCCAGGCTCTGCTGGGCCCCGAGGGGGTGGCACAGGTGCAGGCTTTGCCCTCATGGGACACATGGTTCTCCTGGTGGACCTTGTTGGGGCCTCCCAGCAGCCTGAGCCGTCAGGCATCACCGCCTCTACTGTGCAGTGGCAAAACTGAGGCGTGGAGGGAGGCCCAGCCCCTCAGAGCTGGAGAGGCAGATCTGGCCCTGGCCTAACTCCTTCCTGGGTCCATCTGGCAGCAGAGTCCTGTGGGGCTGGTGTCCAGGGCTGCAGGCGGTCCTGGACCTGGGCCTCCTCCTCCTTCAGCCTTTGCTCACCAATCCATGGCCCCCGACAGGAGGTAGGCTGGGCCCTATGGTCCATTTCTGTGGCTGAATCTGAGGGGTGAGAGTTCAGGCTTGGGGGGGCAGGTTGCCAGGCTTTGAATCCTGGCTTTGTCACTCTGTCACACAGGCAGGTGAATGCCTTCCTCTGAGTCTCAGGTTCCTCATCTGTAAAATGGGAACAGTTTGTCCCTATTGTGCAGGTGGTTGTGAGGATCAAATGACAGAATATGTGAGGTGCCCGCAGTGCCAGGCCCCTGGCAAAGGCAGAGCCCAGTGGGGCGGAGGTCATTTTTTCCGGAAGCTGCTGTGCTGGTCTGTGAGACCTTCCAGGGAGTGCCCGGGGTTGCCCACCATGCTTTGCCCAGACACGGATCCACAGGGGGCAGCGTGGCACTCCGCCTTCTGAATGAATGAGACAGTGTGGCAGACTTAAAGGGGAACCATCTGGGGAGGATTTGGGGCAGCGCAAGGCCTGGTTAGCACATCCAGGCTCTCAGCTACTGTTACAGGTGGGATTTGTCCCCCCCGACTCGTATGTTGAAGTCCTAACCCCCAGTACTTCAGAATGTGATCTGGTTTGGAGACAGGGTCTTTATAGTGGTAATCAAGTTAAAAAACTTAACTTACATGTGTGTATGTGCGTGTGCGCATGCTGTGGTGGGGGTAAGGGCGGGTCCTGCGGGAGGGCAGGGAGGACGGGCTGGGATGGGCTGAGCATCTGGGTGAACGGCTGAGGCGCTGCAGTGTAACCACTCTTCCCAGAGGAAGCCCAGAGGATCTCGCAGGATCAGGTGATCTGTGGATCACAGGGGAGTCCAGCATGAGAACCCTGGGTGCCCTGGGGCCAGAGGAGTCTGGCTCACACCTCCTACGACATATACCCCAGTCCTCACCATGCCTCACAGCACCCCCCATGATCTCAGTGTAATGGGACTTCACCCCAAGTAGATATGTGATTACCTCCATGAAGACCCTTCAAATAGAGAAGTCATTAGGGTGGGCCCAACCCAGTATGACTGGCGGGGACTGGTGCCCATACAAAAAGGTGAAATTTGAACACACAGTGTACAGGGAGAAGGCCACATGAACGTGTGAAGGCAGAGATCGGGGTGACTCTTCTAGAAGCCAAGGGAGGCAAAGATTGCCAGCGACCAGCAGAGCGAGGAGCAGACTGTCCCTCACGCCGCAGGGGAGCCAGCCCTGCGGACACCTTGATTTCAGCCTCTGGCCTCCAGAGCTGTGGGATGGGAGATTCCAGGTGTGGAATTCTAGCCACTGAGCCGCACTGCCTTCACTGGGGAGGGCTGGGGAACCAGGCAGACCCTGGGTCCTCCACTCCCCACTTCTGGCGGCGCTTCGGACAAGTTACGCACCTCCCTGAGCCTGGCTCTCCCCACCTGTGCGGAGGGACGACGGCCCGTGCCCTGCTGCCCCATCAGGGCTGTTACCAGTGTCACTGGGCCACATGCCCTGATGTTTGGAGGGGAAGTGTCCCTCCTTCTGCTTAGCTCGGGGCCTGCTGTCCAGCAGCCGTCAGGTAGAGATGTGGGTATCCAGACACCACTGTCTACCCTCCCAGGCCTCAGGGCCCAGGGCCCAGGGTCCAGGGTCCATTGCAAGGTTGGCCCCTCTCTGGACCGTACTCTCCAAGATTCAAATCAGGTAGAGTGGGACAAAGAGACCAGTTTTGTTTTGTTTATTTTGTTTTTTTGTGGGTGGGGAAGCCTCTGTTCAGATACTTCCCATTAAGAGACTGAGCAAGTTTAGAAGCTGGAAAAGCTTTCATAGGTGAGTCTTCCCCCGTCGAGTAGACATACAGAGATAGAGAAGCAGAGATGGAGATAGGGGCAGGGCCTGGCCCAAGGCCCCACAGAGAGGTGCAGAAGGCCGGGGCTGGCAGGTGGGAGGGTTCTGTGCCCGGCACAGTGCCAAGTGGACATGGTGGTGCAGGGCTGTGTCTCACATGTCCCCTTGCAGAGCAAACACTGCCCGACCAGGGCTTTGAGGCCCGAGGGACCAGGACCCTCCTCTCCACAGCCTCTCCAGAGGCACTCCCTCCTGAGCCCTAGGCCCAGACAGAGCTGGCAGCAAACACTCACCTCTAAGCCCTTGCACAGGTGCCCCTCGTGCCAGTCAGGGTCCACCCAGAGCCACGGAAGTGCGATGGAATAAGGGGCTTATACACCGTACAGCCAGACACAGCTGTAGAAGGACCTGGGAAAGTGATGCTCAGGAAGGAGAAATTGGAGGGCCAGAGAGAGAGTCACCCTCTTGCTCATCTCAGGAACGAGACCTGTCCAGCTGTCCGGCTCTGCACAGCTCGTGGGCGCTGGGGGAGGTCTGTGGGAAGGTGCCACTAAGGTGCAGTGCCCACCTCTGGGGCCTGCGGTCCTGCGATACGCAGGCTCACAGGGATGCTTTATCTGTCCCGGGGCTTGGGGGGTGTCTTTGCCTCATCAGCTGGGTGACACTTTTGATGTCCTAGAACTTGAGCTATCAGTGAATTTACATTATATAATAAGCTTATACAGTTAGCTTGAGCCAGGATTGCTGCTTAGGGCACTCACCCACATCAACACATTTGGCCAGCCTGCAGCATTATACTCCCTCCACTACCATGTCCCCCCACAGGGTCCATTCCCGTGCATGTCTCCCTGTGCTTATCAGTTGGCAACATCTTGCAGTTCTTAGGTGAGTACGATGTCCCCTCATGGGTCACACCTTGTACCTGAGTTGCCTGGTGCTGCTGGGTCTGGAGTTTGTTAATTGATCTAGAATGAAAGAGACATGGGGGGATGGTCTCGAGAAGATCATTATTCCCCTGCAAGGACACCGCCTCAGGAGAGGCCACTGAGGTGCTGCAGGCACGGGGAGAATCCCTGGTTCTTCACTCAGAACTGGGTCTGATTCAAAGCCCTGAGCTCCTCTTTTTTGTTCTAAGGGTCCCAGTGCACTTAGAAACTTCTGAGCAGCCCACGGTCCTTACCCCCTTTAATTCCAGTCACATCCTATGGCAGCAGCTGCTCGGTCACCCAGAACCTTCTCCAGGCCATCGGTACAGGGCCCTGAGGGTGATAACTGACAGCTTCACGCTCGCCTGCCAGGCACCACCCGTGTCCCTTTACCAGCAACAGGGTCCTGAACGCCTCAGAATCTGCTCAGATCGGGAACCCAGTGCCGGACTCCCGTCCTCAAGACTGCCCATGGAGTGTTGCCACTGTGAAGAACTGCAGTCAGGGTTGGTCAGAATCAGAGCTTCTGTGGGCATTAGAGGACACGGATTTATTATGGGGACCGGGCTTGCCATGGCAGTGGGAGGAGCTGGGAGACAAAGGTCAGAGGGGGACGTGGAGGGTCAGAGAGGCACCTCCCCTGGGCAGTCTAAGAAGCCAGGCACTTCCAGGGTCTCTGTGTTCTTGGCCGAGCCTCTGGAGGTGGGCATGGGGCCATAATTGGTCAGCAGGGCCAGCAGACAGGACAGAAAGCTGGGCACAGAGCCAAGGAGAGCAGGGACAAGCTGGAACTCATGGGTGCCCTGGGTCTGCCGGTGTCCACATCTGATGACTGTGAACTTCAGGAGTATACCTCACAGCTTCACTTCCCCGTCCCAGATCCCGTCTCTGAGAACCACACAGGAAAGCGTTCTGGACAACACACTTCCCCCTCGCTCCCTCCCCAGGCTGGCCTTCCGCCCCTTGCCTGCCTGATGGCTACCCTGCCCTCCCCAGCAGCCCGGGGGCTGCGCTGTTGGGCCGGGTCTGCCCCGCTCATCACGGCTGTGGTCAGCGGCACAAGCTCGCGATGGAGCTGTGCTCAGTATGTGCTTGGCCAATGATGAGTGAACAAGTGAAGGAATGACAATGCCTGCTTGGTGCCAGGCCCTGTGCCTCACGCCAGAAAACAGGTCAGGAGGAGCCTCCTGCTGCCAGTTCCCGGGGTGCTCACTCCCAGCAGGGCCCTGCGCCAGAGGCTGGGGTGGGGGCGGGGCACAGAGATCAGCTGGTCCACGAAGGACTGCAGTGCATTCCGGTGAACATGTTCAGGGCCCTCGGGAGAACCAGTAAGAGGCTTGGCTGGGGCTCAGAGGAAGTGAGGCCACTGCCAGCCAGTGAATCATGGAGGACTTCCTGCAGGAGGCCTCATGGGTGCAGAATGAGAACAGGTGGAGTTTGGGTTGGGTGGGTGCATTCTAGACAAAGGGAATGGCTTATACAGATGCCAAAAGGAGGCATGCCCAGGACACTCCCCAAAATGGTGTTTTTTATTTTGCCCTCACTTCAGACTGTGGACTTGTCTGATTTCTTTAATGATTACTAATTTCTAGGATGATTCTTACTATTAAGGAAGATGGTCTTGTTCAGGTTAAGAAATGATAGGTCTTCATGGTGTAAACAGGAGGTGATGACAGAAACCTCATTCCTGAGTTCACTCCTGCCTCCAGGATCAGCCCCTCCAGTCCATTCACCACAGGCAGCTGGAGGGACAGACCTCTAAATCCCTCCATTGCTCCCTGTTGCCCTTGGAATATGGTCTAGCCTCCTGCTGCAAGGTGCTCTGTGCCCTTGATTTAGGGATTTCCTGGTTCTGCTCTGGGACAAGTTGTCATGTGACAGACCCAGCTTGGAACCCGTTCAGGGAGGACGGCCACCATCACCAGGCTCCTGTCTTCTGTCCACGGCAGGAGAGAGCAGAGCAGTCACCATGTCCTTCCTGCCTTCTGGGAGCCTGCCTGCAGCACATGCAGCTAAACAGGGTGATTAGCAATGTTCATCAAAGACCTTAAAAATGACCCCGCCTTTTGACCCAGCCATTCCACAACTAGAAATTTATCCCTAGAAATAGTTTGACAGATGCACAAAAATATGCACCAGAATGTTTCTGTGGTGTGGGGTTGGTGGTGTTTATAAAGGTGTGGAAATTACCAAACTGACCAAGACCAGCGTTGGGAGAGTGATGGCCCACTTGAGAAATTCTTGAGTAAATGACTGAAATTGTGGTGCCTTCACTGACTTCACTCGTGGGTCATCCTTGAAAATTTGGAGGTAAGTCCAGTTATCATCCCCACTTTTTAGTCAAAAGAACAAAAGCTCAAAGAAGGAAGGGCAGGTGGCTACTGGCGGCAGGGTCAAATTCATGGTCTGATTCCAGGGATGGATAAACCAATGCAGGCAGCAGTCAGAGTAGAGGAAATAGAATACAGGGAATCAGGGAGAAGACTCCTGCAGGCTACTCATTTTTTATCTTTTATTAAGCACGTGCCACCATAACGCCAGGGCAGGCTCAGTGCTCACAGCGGCAGTGACTCTGCTGCTGTTTGTTCACTTTTACCAGCAAGTGACAGAGGTCTACCCAGGTTCAAGGACAGCCGAATGTCAATGACCCATAGTAACATGAGCACGTGGGGAGAGAGCAGACCTACCGTGGCCCAGCCCAGTGGCCGCATTTTCATTTGAGAGGCCTCCCTGGGGCAGTCCTCACTTGCACATGGACCAGGTCCTGGTGGTTTTAAAGATGGACCCTGGAGCCAGCATGCCTGGGCTCAAACCCAGCTCCAGCCTCCACCGCTGACTGGCAGCATGAGCCTGGGCAAGGTGCCGCTCCTGATCTCACTCTCCCCACCTGTAAAGTGGGCATACTAACTCCTACCTCACAGGGTTGTCAAGAACCAAATAAACTAGTATTTGTAAAGAACACAGAACAGTGCTGAGTGAGTGACACATAGTAAGTTCCATATCAGCATTTGTTTTAAAAAATGCACACACACACACACACACACACACACATACATATATATGTAAAACTGTTAGAAAGTGAGAGTCATTTGAACAGCACATGTCAAAATTTTAAATGCACAGTACTATTCAGCAATCCCACTTTGTGGAATCTATCTAATAGACACACTCATACAAATTTGTAATGATGAATGTTTAAGAACATTTATTTATTTTATTTTATTTTATTAAACTATCATTGATATACAATCTTATGAAGGTTTCACAGGAACAACATTGTGGTTTCAACATTCACCCATATTATCAAGTCCTCACCTCCCCATTACAGTCACTGTCCATCAGCGTAGTAAGATGCTGTAGAGTCATTACTTGTCTTCTCTGTGCTGTACTGCCCTCCCCGTGACCTACCTATATTGTGAGTACTGATTATAGTGCTCCTTAATCCCCTTCTCCCTCCCTCCCCACTCACCCTCCCACACCCCTCCCCTTTGGTAACCGCTAGTCCCTTCTTGGAGTCTGTGAGTCTGCTGCTATTTTGTTCCTTCGGTTTTGCTTTGTTCTTATACTCCACAAATGAGGGAAATCATTTGATACTTGTCTTTCTCCGCCTGGCTTATTTCACTGAGCATAATACCCTCTAGCTCCATCCATGTTGTTGCAAATGGTAGGATTTCTTTTCTTTTTATGTCTGAATAATATTCCCTGTGTGTATGTACACACCTTCTTTATCCATTCATCTACTGATGGACACTTGGGTTGCTTCCATGTCTTGGCTATTGTAAATACTGCTGCAATAAGCATAGGGGTGCATGTGTCTTTTTGAATCAGGAATCTTGTTTTCGTCAGGTAAATCCCTAGGAGTGGAATTCCTGGGTCAAATGGTATTTCTATTTTTAGTATTTTGAGGAACCTCCATATTGCTTTGCTTTCCACAATGTTCAAACTAATTTACATTCCCACTGACAATGTAGGAGAGTTCCAAGAATGTTTATTATAGGTCTATTT
Organism: Manis javanica; assembly: GCF_040802235.1. Classification (NCBI taxonomy): domain Eukaryota; kingdom Metazoa; phylum Chordata; class Mammalia; order Pholidota; family Manidae; genus Manis; species Manis javanica. The sequence goes on along the minus strand of NC_133157.1, from coordinate 9,505,507 downwards.
GTAAGGACAAAACATTAGAAATAGCACAGACATTTATCAAAGGGGGGGTAACTAAATAAATTTTGGTACATCTACAAGTGGAATGCCATCCAGGGGTGAAAGGAATGAGTCACGTGTATTAGGTTGGTTCATCTGAAATTGCTAACACTTGACCATGTTTGACTGACAAAGTGGTAAGATGGGGATTCAGATGATTCAATCCAATACTAATAATATTAGAGGAGATTGGCCTGTGGCAACGAATAGAACTGCACATGTAATGGGTTAACGCAACAGAAGTTTGATGTTATGCAAGTAAGAGTTCCAGGTTGGGGGATGAGATCAATGAAGGGGAGGGGGTCCCTCTTCCATTAGGTGATTCAGACGCCTGGGCTGAAGAAGTCTGACATTTTCAACCAGTGCTTTTGCCAGGCTGTTGTGTTTGACTCTGTCCTAGAAGAGCATGCAGGAGCGTGTGGGAGGTTTTACGACCCAGGCCTGGAAGGGGCACCCCTTACTTCTGCTCCCATTCCACGGCAGAGAACTTAGTCACATGGCCACACTGACCTGCAGGGAGGCTGGGACCAAATGTGGTCTAGCTGTGTGTGTGGACAGAGAGAAAGGTGGGTTTTGGTGGGTGCTGGGCTGTCCGCCCCCAGCACTCCCTAAGCCTCACCTTTAAAATGGGGCCAACAATAGCAGCTGCTGTAGAGTAAATGGCATCATACCTGTGCAGCCAGCACCGCCCCTAGCCTGTAGTGGGCACTCAGTGAATACTGGGGTGGCAGCTACCTTCCAGGGCTCCCTAGTGAGACTCAGTTCCAACTGCCCACAGGGCTAACTTGCCTGGTAACTGTGGGAGATGGTATTTCCCCACGTGCTCATGTTACTATGGGTCATTGACATTCGGCTGTCCTTGAACCTGGGTAGACCTCTGTCACTTGCTGGTAGCAGAAGTGACGCTGCGTGACTTGCAAGGATGGATGTTACAGGCAGCATAGTTTCTACCTGACCTGCTCGCTCTCTTCTAAGCTCTGTTGCAATGCTTGCTCTCAGAACACAGCTGCCATGTATCAGGAGCCCAGGCCACCTGGAGGTGGGGGTTTCAGCTGACAGCCCAGCTAGGCCCGGATGGCCAGCCAGCATCAACTGCCATAGGTGTGAGTGAGTGACCTGCAGATGATTCCAGCCCCAGACTTTGAGTTTTCCTGATGAGGCCCCAGACTCTGTGCAGCAGAGGTCATTCACCCCTGCTGTCTGCTTCCCTGACCCACAGAAATCATGAGGGGTAATAGTCATTATTTTGAGCTACTAGATTTGGGAGATGTTTGTTACACAGCAATGAATACCCAGTACAGGCATGCATTCTTTTTTTTTTATTGAGGTAGCATTGATATACAATCTTATGAAGGTTTTACATGACCAACATTGTGGTTTCAACCTTCACCCATATTATCAAGTCCTCCCCCCCTCCCCCACTGCAGTCACTATCAGTGCACTCAGGCAGGCATGCACTCTCATTCCCTGCTTCCTTTTCCTTATTTCCCCCTCCCCTTCAGCTTTCCGGGGGACCACCTACCAGGTCACCCATCTGCCATCCAGTTCCTATCTCAGCATCTGCTCCTATGGGAACCCCAGCAGGCAACACTTTCTTTGGAAAAGATACACATAGAAAAATGACAAATGGAAAATCGAGTGCTTCGTTGGGAATGGGTTTGAGAAACAGAAACTACTTTTTATCTAATACACATCTGAATTGTTTACATTTTAAACAATTCTTCATTATAATTTTTAAAAGTATAAAAATTCTGCATAGAACCTTCAGTCAGTCTCATTAGGCCCAATGCTGGAGAGAGTGCGTCGATCCCCGGGGAGCAGCCAGCTGCCGACGTTTTGCCCCTGGCGGGGGGGCCGAGCTGCGTGCAGCGACCTCTCCTCCTCCTCCTCCTCCTGCTCGTCTTCTTGCTTTAAACAAACCAAAATCTGTGGTAGAATATATAGAACAAAGGTTGCCATTCCACCATTTTTAAGAGCCCAGTTCATTGTTTTTAGTACAGTCCCATTGTTGTGCCACTGCCGTCCATCCCCGGAGCGCTCCCATCATGCCAAGCCAGCACTCTGTGCCCCTTAGACGCTAATGCCCCACCCGCCTCCCCAGCCCCTGGCAGCCACGGTCCTTTCTGTCTGTGCGAATCTGACAGCTCTGGGGACCGCATGTAAGGGACTCGCCCTCACAGGTTCTTTGCGTGTCTGGCTGACCTCACTTAGGGTGGCGGTTTCTCATGGTCCCAGGGTCACGCTCGTGGTCCCCGCCGTCCGTGGCCGCGCTCCGTGGCGCGGGACCGGCACCCGCCCTGCGCAGGTGTGGCTGGCACGCGCGGTGGGCAGAGGTGGCTGGCCCAGACACTTTGTTACGGCCCAGCTCACGGCGCCTCCCCGTCCCCAGTTCCGAGCAGCATTGCTGGGCGAGGGTTAATCAACATTCAGTCATGTTTCCAAGTTTAAATGGAGCATTTGTTTAATTATGTGTAAGTAGCAATACATTGTAGCCATTATCTAAATCACTATTTTATTTCCTGGATGTGGTTTCATAATGCAGGGTTTCTGCTCCAGCCTAGCATCATTAACAGAGAAGAGTTAATGAATATAAAAGCGTAAAGGCTAATTACGCTTTAATTTACAATCATGGTCTCATTTTGGGACCACATGAAATCTGTTTTGAAAACAATTAAAAAAAAAAAAGCCCACTCTTGCCCTGGTAAGTGGAGGGACCCCGGCCAGGAGCCCAGCTCTGTGTGCCACGTCGTGGCTGAGCGGCATTGGCTGGCACCGGTCCTCTCCCTGGCGCCATTACTGGGAGGTTGGTGAGGCCAAGTTCAGCGTCCTGTGACTCTGCCTTTTGTTGCCAGCAGTTTTCCTCTTGCTTTCAGTGTCTGCTCTTGCAGCTTCTGGGGAGTGCCAGGGGAGGGCCCGTCTGCAGTGCCGGGGCAGGCTGCTCTGACGCCTCGCACGCAGGCTGGCCAGTGGGGATCACCTGGTGTTTTCAAAGGTGCCAGTGGTGGAAGTTGGTGGGAGGGACGCAGATGTTTACTAAGTTCTGACCATGTGCCAGGCACTACGCTGGGTACTTTCACACATACTGTTTATTCCTTAAAATTGCTTCTCAACAGCAATTAGTCTCCCTGAAATTTGAATTAGTCTTTCCGAAATGCTTAATGGAACTATAGAATCATTACTAATTTTCTTAGGTATGATAATGGTACTGTAGTTTTGTACAAGAATGTCCTTATCTTAGGAGATGAAGAGAAGTTTGCAGGTGAAAGGTCATGATGTGTGCCGCTTCCAAATGTGCGCTCAGGAAAAAATTATATATATATATTATATATAAAAACTATATTTATAATTATATATATGTGTATAAAAGCTGCATACATTTAACACATATACCTATATATATATATATATATATATATATATATATATATACACACAGTGAGAGAGAGAAGGAGGAGAGAGACACAAAGAGACTACTGGAAAAATATGAATCACCGTCGAATCCAGATGGAGGCTATACAAGGGTTCATTGCACAATTCTTTCAATTTTCCTATGTTTTAAAAAAAATCTATCATAAAAACTGGGAAGATATCATCCTCACTGGGATGGGATGTCTTTTCTTTTCTTGTTAAATAAACTCCTTTTCCTGTTAAATAAACTCTTTTCTTGTTAAATAAACTCCTTTTCTCCCAATTGAGGTCAAATGTCCATTTAATTAAACCCAGACCTTGTATGATTTTGTATTATGGATTACTGAAGTCTGGAATAATAATTAATCATATAATAAAATCATAATTAATCAAAGAAATATACAAAAAGCAAAATAAAGCCACAGAGGGGGTGGTCAGCGTGGGGGCTCAGTTTCCTTTTCTGAAACCCTCAGTTCAAGCTCCCCTTGGAAAGAATGATCATTTAAGAAAATACCACCAATTATTGCCCATTTGTGGCAAGGGGGGGCAGTAAAGGGACCCTATCAGCCAGGGCTGGTGGAGTGTAAGCTCTGCCTACCTGTAGGAATTCATCCTCAGGCAACACTGTGGGAGGGCCTCTTGTTACAGCACCATTTATGTTAAAAATAATAACAGCTAGGGACAACCGAAATAGAAAAATCTGAAAAGAAACGTCAGACATTTCTTTGCAATTCAAACAGTAAGATGCATTTTAATACCTCCTGTATTTCTAGACAGGTGTGGCAGGGTCAGACAGCCCACAAATCCAGAGGCTGTGCTCCCCACCCACGGGGGCAAGGTGGCTGGTGGTCATGTGATTCCAGCCCCGGGGCCACAGCTGATTGGACCAGGATAGGCACTCAAGCAGCTGATTGGACCAGGATAGGCACTCAAGCCGGGCCAAGCAGAATCCCTATCCCAGGAATTTGGAAAGGGGGCTAAGGAAACCCAGACTTACTCTGAATCTGCGAGCTGTCAGGGGCCGCGTTCTGCCATGTGGGCTGAGGAGCCCGAGGGCAGCAGAAAGCACAGAGCAGACATGTGGGCAGAAGCAGGATTCAGGGGGAGAGAACTGGGGAGACCCCATAACCTTCCGGATCCTTGTTCCAGGCCATGGTTCTTTCCTTAGATTCCGAAGACTCCCCTCTAGTATTTTATTAAATTCCCTTTTTGTCATTTCAATCTGGCATGAGTGGGTTTCTGTTACAATCGAAATAGTCCTAACATAGTGGGCATGTATTATTTTAATAATATGAAGGAAATGAATAGGAACCACTTAGCGACTGAGCTGGGCACCCTGTGCCGTGCTGTCCCCGGGGCCTGTGCAAATGCCCCTGGATCCATTTCTGCTCTGTCCTGCGTGGCAGGGCCCACCCTGCAGCTGGTTTCCCAGGCCCCCTCGAGGCACTGGGGGAGATGGAAGAGCAGGAGAAAGGAGAAACCTGGGTGTTTCTCCCTCCGTCTGTGTGCCATGTGCAGCCTCTGACAATGGCCGTGTTCTTTCTGCAGCTCCAGTTCTCCCAGATGAGCCCTCCCTGCTTCCTGCTCCTACCAACTGGCCCCTGGAAAACCTCTCCCCTCCCTCTGCCCCCTGGGTCCGTTCCTTATTGAACGCTAACTGATACACACACGCTATCTTATTTCCTCTTTGTAATGCCCCTCTGAGGGAGGCATTAGGATCCCCACTTTGCAGATGTGGAAGCTGATGCTCAGAGAGGCTAAGTAATGTGCCCCAAAGTCACACAGCTTCCACAAAGCTCAGCAGCTCTTTGAGCTTGTATTACTATATTGTACTGAGTTTTTTATAATCGCCTTTGTAGTTAAAGAAGTTACCATAAACAAAAAAAACAAAAAACAGAATCCTGTTCTCCAGGCCCTTCCAGCCCTTCCTAGCTGGTCAAGTGCAGATCTGGGTGACCCCGAGGGCCTGGGAAACTTCCTGGGAAACAGTCCAGCCCGTCTGGACTTGTGCAGGGGCTGGTCCTGGCATCCCACTCCTCAGCTTACTAACTGAGAGCCCTCGGGCATGCGGTCTCACCCCAGACCTCATGCTCCCCTCTGTCACCCGCGGGAAGTAAGTCATGTCCAGAAGGCGAGCTCCTCGAGGGTGGCCCTGGCTCCCTGCACAGCCTGAAAGGAAGGCACCTTGCTGGTTGAGTGACTGAGTAACGGTCAGAGTGCCCTGAGCAGCCTGGCTCAGAGTCACCCCTAAAAAGCCCACTCAGGACTTTTGCCGGTGTCCCCTTGCTCTGGGGCCCCCAGTAGCCTGTGTGTAAATGGAGGGGAGGGGTGGGGGGCTGCATCCCAGCTTTTACCCACCTCAGTTCCTCTGAGGTCCATGGCCAGCTCTGCCTGTTCTCATTTACTTAACGATTTTTCTTGCTTTTAAAATAATATGTTCATTTTTAGTATCCATGAAATGTTGGGCTTGAGGGGCTGGTTATATTTTTTTCTGACGCCTATGAAATTAAATGTGTAACTACTGCCATAAAAAATGCTCCTGGGAGATCCTGGAAACCGTCCCTGCCCCCCAGGCACTGACAGTGTGGGCCAGGTTCCAACTGCGCCTTGTCATCTGTTAGCTGAGTGACACTGGACAAGTGACTCCTCTCTGAGCCTCAGTTTTCTTACCTGTAAGTTGGATAATCATGGTCCCTACTTCAGGGGTTCCTTCAGCTAACTCAGAGGCCTGGAGGATGGGGCACACCTACAGTTATTGTCATTATTCTTGTTTATTTATTTATTGTTTATTATCTGGTTACTGTTTTGTTATCAGCAACATTAGCAACTTGAATGGGTCCCTTGTGATCTAGGAAGTGGCGGTGGGCCAAGTGCCAGAATTCAGGGGTTCCAGGTGCCCCCAGGCTGGGCTTTGGGTGAGGGGGAAGTGGGGCAGGGTGCCCTGGGTGCCCTCCCTCCCTCCCTCCCTTGCTGCCCACCGCTAGTGGTGCGTGCAGTATGGCAATTTGGGAGAAGTGGGTTCATGGGCCTGCAGAGTGCTCGCCCAGGAACTGAGACGGGCACCCTGCAGCGCTTACTGAGTGTCCTCCAGTCCGGTCAGTCCGGGGAGGTTGGGAGGCTCCTGACTCCCTGGCGATCTTCACCTCTGGCCCTTGGCAGCTCCCTGCCCCCCGCCTCCTGCCCAGACCCGACTGCCTCTGTGCGCTCCAATGCAGATTCCCCCTCCAGGGCACCTAGGGAACTGACTTGAGCCTGCTCTTAGGCATTGACACACCTGCAATTCCTGTCCCACTGTGCAGGAGCTGTGTGACTCTGAGCACAAGCTTACCCTCTCTGAGCCTCATTCTCTGCAGGTGTGAGATCATGAAGATGATGATACCTGGTGGGCTCAGACATGCGACCAACCCTTTCTGAGCCTCTGGCTGGGCCAAGGTGGTGCATAGTGAGGCAGTGGGGGTGCAGAGGACCCTGGCAGACTAGAGGGGACAGTTGTTATAACCAGAAGAATGGCCACATTTATGGAGCCCTCACTATGGACAAGGAGCGTTGCTAAGTGTTGGATGTTGGCTGACTGTCCCATCCTTCCAGGCGCCTGTGGTGAGGGTGGATTGCCCCATGTTAAAGCTCACATGCTGTGAGTGGACAAGTAGGGACTGGACCACAGGCTGAGGTGACCCCATGCATGGGTACAAAGTCTCCATGTGCCATGGCCTCCAGCTGCCTCAGTTCCTTCCACTGAACTTTGTTGCAGGCTTGGGTGAGGATTCATGGTGCTGTTAGTTGCTCCTCGAGGTTTGTTGTCCAAATTGGGGAGCCCTCTTGGTATTCTTGAAAGTTCTGCACCTATGGTGCGTGGGTATAGGGCACATATGACATCACCACAGGGGCAGTCCCCTTACATCCCTCTGCTGGCAGGAAGCCCCCTTGTCCTGCCTCAGTGCCTCTCACAGCTGGTGGGACAGGCAGCTCCTTGTCCCTGCTGGCTTGATTCTTCTAGAGCTGCAGAACCCAGTTATCAGAGTTGTGCACTGCACCTTCCTAAGGGCACTTGCTGTTCATGTTACAGACGCAGCCATTGTTCTAAAGTTAGGACAGTTTTCTCAAATAAGGGAATAAAGTGGAAGTAAGAATGCCTTTTCCCAATTCTTACAAAGCTGCCACATGAACCAGAATCTTTTCTACTTTGGGAACATGATACTTCAACCCAGTGAACCCTTTTCACTCTTCAAAGCCCGGCTCCTATGATCCCTCTCCAGGAAGCTTCTACTCTCTGAGTGGGAGTCTTTGCCCATTTCCCCACTCAGGGCTCCCTCAGTCCCTTCTGCCCCCTCCACCAGCCTGTGAGCCCCTGGGTGCAGTGATGACTGCATTGTATGGCATTCCACCCACCCCCTGACCTTTGCCTGCCCAACGAGGGAATCCATGGGCATCCCAGAAGGCCAGCATGGGCTTGAACTATGAAGCCAAATGGAGTTTCATAGGTGCCTAAAAAGTTGGAGTGGGAGGGCTGGCCGAACTCCCATCCACCCCCATTCTATAGCTGGAAACCCTGAGGTCCAGAGCAGGGAAGGACTTGCCCAAGATCCCACAGTGAGTTCGGAGCCCAGGCCTCCTGGCGCCCCACTGAGGCTGATGGCATCTGCTTCCCACTTTGTGGTGGAGAAGTGGCCAAAGCATCAGGCTGGCAGTGGGACAAGGATGAGGGGATGCCCAGGCCTCTGCATCCTGCCATGGCCTTGGAAGTGGTTTCCAAGCAACCTCCTGGGCAAATTCTTCACATGGAGCCTAGATATCCAACTCCTTGGAGACACATTCTCTGGCAGAGCTGCAGGGGGAGGATGCTGGGGTCTGGGGGCCAGTGTGAAGGTCCCTCCGGCACTGCCTGGACCCAGAGTGGCCCCCACCCCTGCCTGCTCAGGCCCCCATCTCCCACTCCCCTCCTCATCCAATCCACTTCATCCTTCCAAGATTTATTCCTGGGCTTCAGAGCCTGGAAATAATTTGCTGACAAAGCCCTGTCCCCGGCAGGTGCTTTAATTGGTTTTGTGGGAGCAGGTCTGGGAGCGTCTGTTTAGGAGACAGAAATCATGGCGGTCCTGCCTGTCCTACTGTAATGGGGGGTGTGGAGCATGTCTGTGTGTATGCTGGGAGGCAGGGCAGCCTTGAGGAAAGCGGGCGCCTGGTCACAGGGAACCCCTGGTCTTTCTCTGGGGGTGAGTGCTTTTGGCCTGGTGCACCTGGGCTGTGGGCAGAGGCAGCAGGGGCTCAGCAGTCCTGCTTCCCAGCCTTATCTCAGTCTCAGACTCAGCGCAGGGCAGCTTCTCAGCCTCTGCTGAGGTCGCTTCCTGGGGAGTCCTTCCCTGACTGACTGGCCCTCCTTTGGGCTTCTCCAACCCCAGCCAAGCCCTCATCTCCACTCTGATCTCTGGGTTTGTCACTGGGTCACGTGGGTCTCCTGCATGTCATCCCTCCCTCCAGACTGAAAGCTCAGCTGAACTATTGCCCTACAGAGTGGGGACTGCAGCCCTGGAAGCTCAGCCGGGGCAGATCCTGGAATGGTGCCTGCAGTATTGAGCAGCCCAGAGCCCAGCTGCTCTGTGCGATCCTGCGCAGGGCCCCACATCTCTGTGCACTCAGTCTACCCGCCTGTAAATGCAGGGTAGTCTGGGGACATCTGATACTCGGGGGACTCTGAGAGCCAGGCTTGCGCCAGAGCCTCACACCATGGGGCCAGGGTGACTGTGACTCTCATGATGTGTGTGAGTGTGTGGCCAATCTCCATGCCAGGGTTGGTCACATCACAAGGCCTGATGCCTGGCCCAGCCTGGGTTCAGCGTGGGGGCCCTACACTAGTCTGGGAGGCCCTGACGGAACTCTGAACTGAGTCTCAAAGCAGGGCTGGAATCTCAGCTCTGCCACTTACCTGCTCCGTGTGAGCTTGGACAAGCCTCCTGACCTTGCTGAACCTTGGTTTCGTCTGCAAAACAGAATCGTAATAACATCACCCCACAGGATCATTTGCTATGAGGATTACAGGATTGGTGCCCTGGGCCTGGCCCAGAGCACACACTCCAAAGGTGCCCACTGCTGCCATCTGTGCAAAACATGCTCGGTGCATGGTGAGGGGTGCAGAGGGGAGCACCTGAAGGATCTCAGTCTAGAAAGACAGCCAGACCAACAGAGCCCAGGCCAGACCGAAGGGGCCTGCATGGGTGTTGGTGTTCCGGGCCCAAGGTGAGCAGTGAGGCCCAAGTGTCTTTTTTTCTGGTGTGATTTTTCTAAGACTCCAGGAATAGAAAAATAGGTGGGAGTGGTTCCTGAGGACAGATGGGCAGTGCGGGTGGGGGGCTCAGAGGAAGGCCGAGGCCTGCAGAGCTTCCTGGATGGGGCAGGTGGTACAGGCCCAGCATGGTCAAGGGCCCAGGAGGTGGCCGGCCAGCTTCAGCCGCCTCAATCCCACAGGCCCCAAGGTCAAAGTCCCATCCTGGGCTCCCCCAATTCCGGGTTGTGGGCTGAGCCTCAGTTTCCCTCTGTAAGATGCGGCAACAGTCCCTGCCTGTGGCAATGGTGGGTGGGCCACAGCACGGTGCATTCACGGCCCGGCTCTGCGGGCTCCGGCCGAGCTCTCTGACCCAGACGCGGTGGAAGCCCGGCGCCTTGCCCTGCCTCTGGCCGGTCCGGGTTGGGGCCCGGACCCCTGAGGGCCTCGCGCGGTGACTAGACATCCCGGGAGGCGAAGCGCCGGGCGATCTGAGCCCCGTGGGCCCCGGCGCCGCGCCCGGAAGCCTGCGCAAGCCGGACCGTAGGTGGCGCCACGAGGCTGCGGTTGGGCCCCCTCGCCGCGCCGGCTGCCGGCCGGGCACCGCGACCACGGGTCTCGGCCCATCTCGGTCCCGCGGGTCTGTCACCGCCGCCGTCGCTCCGTCGGTCCGCGGGGACCCCGCGCGTATTTGGGGCGCCAGGGGTCGCACCCGGGCCGGCCGAGGCCACTGCCAAGTCCCAGACGGCCCCGCGGGCGGCGGGCCGGGTGATGCTGAGCACCCCGCACCTCCCACCAAACACTCCGTCCCCGCAGCTGCCACCGCAGGGCCTCGTGACGAGGCCTCCCGAGACACTCCCCGAAGTGGCCTCGGGTGGGAGCAGGGTGCCCCGGGCGGCGCGGCGCTGGGGAGAGCGCGGGCAGTGAGCCCGGGCGGGGGTCGGGGCTCGGGGCTGGGCACCGTGCGCGGCCGCCCAGGGTTCTGCCTTTGTTCCCGGGGCGGCCCGGGCCCGGAGAGGACCGAGACAGAGGGTGTCCTTTCCTCCCTCATCAACTTCCCGCCTCCGGGTTCTCTGGGCTCCTTCCCAAAGGGAATGTTTGAATGGGAGATGGTCAGGGTCCCCATGTGAGGGAAATGGAGTTCTGGGTCGTGGGGGGTGGGAGGAGCACTGGGGGAGAAGCCCTTAACACGGGGAGCCACCCCAGCGCACACACAAGATTCAGAGCAAGGGAGCGGCATGCTGTGTGATCGGGTGGGTTGCTTAACCTCTCTGGGTTGCTTGTAAAACAGGCTGTGTGGTGACTTGATGTTGAGGTCCCACAGTCTTTTCCCCCTTAGGTTCTGGTGGCAAACCCAGCGCCCTCCCCGGAGGCAGGGAGGGAGCGTGGTCTGGGCCTGGACAGGCCGAGTGCCCTATCCTGGCCAAAGGCTTTACTGCTGGAAGGGCTGCAGGACCCTCCCTGCCCCGTTCTTGCCTTGGCTGTCAGGCCATAAATCCTTTATTGACTTCAGCTGGTTTGCACTGCCGCTGGCCTGCCTCTGGGGAAGCCCAGAGCGGTTCAGAAATAATCACAGGGCCTCCTTGGGTGGAGGGTTCAAAGACCCCACGTGGGCAGGACGGTTCCCAGGGAGAGTGCTCTGAGGTCCGAGCCCCAGAGACAGACCTTCAGGCGCATCCCCGCAGCTGCTGCGTGAGTGGCCTGGGCCAGTCATTGCCCCTCTCCAAGCCTCGGTTGCCTCGTGTGTAACCCGGGGCAAGAGTTCCTCTCTCAAGGCAGCTGCGAGGACTGAGCCGTGGCAGTGGCAGGAGGGCTGGAGGGGCAGGATGGCTGCCTTGGGGCACTGGGTGTGAGGGGGCTGACTGGAGAGCGGGGCTCAGAAGCCCGGCAGATGGGGGGAGAGGGCTTTCTGACAGACGGGCGCTGGGGCTGGTCAGTGTGGCCACAGTGAGGGGCTGCATGAGTGACAGGGGTCATGGCCGGGGCTGGGGTTCCCCAGCCTTCCTTTGCCCAAATCAAATGGGTGAGTGTAGTTTCCCTGGAGGACTCAGAGCCCCTCCTCCAGCTGGGGGACAGGGACCCAGGCCAGTCCAGCAGGAGAGAGGGAGGAGGCAGAATAGCTGCCACCTGGACTCAGGTGGGGGGTGTGCATGGGCAGGTGCAGGAGGGCTCTGAGTCCAGGTACCAAGGTGCCAATGGCAGGCTCTGGGAATCGGGAGCCATGAGGGGCCCATCTACCTTGGACATCCTGCCATGTGGCCCTCAAGATATTTTCTGATTATTAAATAATATGAGTCCTGGGCAGGTGGGCCTGTGGACTTGGCCATGGAGCTTCTGCTCTACCAGGAGGGTTCACCTGCCTGGGGTCTGTCCATCCTATCCAGTCCTGGCCCCTGACCCTGTGACCCAGGGACACTGGCCCTGTTGTTAGAGGGCAGGAAGGGACTATAGAAGGATGGAGGGCCAGGCCAGGCATGTTTGTCCAGACCCTGGGCTACCTGGTATCTTGCTCAGGAGAATGGACCTGGATTCAAAATCTGCTGATCCCCCACAGCATGGGCCAGTGGGGAAAGCCTGGATCGTGTCCAGAGGAGGCAGATTGTGGTGAGGCAAAGAGCATTGTCACTGGAGTCAGAGAGACCTGGGTTCAAATTCTGCCTCTTCCACATCATGACTCGGTGTTGGGCAACTGGGCCTCTCTGGGCCTCAGGCTCCTCATCTGTAAATGGGGAATAACGGTGATTCCTACTTCCTTCCTTATAGGGAAGACGAACATTAAAGAACATGCTTGGCACAGCATACAGTAAGTACTCAGTACATTGTAGCCTTCGTTATTATTTAGATCTTGTGTGCAACAGTAAGTGTTCTATCACCAGACCTTTTTAAATGCTGTTTCCTCCGTGCAGAACATCCTGGCCTCGTTGGTGTCCTCCTCCTCCTCCAATGCCCGGGTCAGGGGTTCCGACTTGGAAGTCCCCCTGAGCTCACGCCAGCACCCAGCCGGCGGGACTCATCCCCTGTGGGCCACCCTTCCCAGCAGTGGGTGTCTCTCCTGCCCGAGACTGGACACTGGGGCTGCTGGGTCCCACTTCTTTGTGTCCCCAGGGCCCTGCCAGAGGCTTGAGGACCCCAGCCCATGCTTTCTGCCTCCCTACTTGAATTCCAGATCTCCTTCCCCTCAGATGACTGGGCCTGGGCTGGGCCAGGTGTCGGGAGGGAGGCCTGGGAGGCCCAAGGCAGCTGAGGTTCCCGTAGTGGAGGCAGATGGAGAGTGAGCCCACCTGAGAGGCGGTGGCCATCTTTGCCGGGGACATCCTTGAGCACAAATATAGGTAAAGAGGGAACAGGATTTTGGGGGGCCCTGGGCTAGGCAGGCAGATGGCCTAGACCTGAGGACACGGGCAGTCCAGGTAGGCCCGCTGCTCTTCTGGCCCTGGGCTCGGGTCAATTCCAGGCCTTTCTCTTCATCCCAAATGGGAGACCCAGTCGGCCTGACGTTGGGTTTCGATTGGAGAGGAGGGATTTTATGGCCTTGGTGAGGGGAGGCGGCAGACAGGCAGGGGGTAGATGGCTTTCCCGGAATCCCAGATCGCACTTTAATAATTTGTTTCAAAATTAATGTCCATTCACGCTGTCTTCACTGTTCCAGCTCATTGGAAGATTAAATAAAAACCCGTGCCCCCTCCCTCCTCCCCAAATGGAGGGAGACTAGCCCTGTTTTTTTCCAGCTGGGCTGCCTGCCTGAAGCCAGTGTAGGAAATAAATCTCTCAGAGAAAACCACTTTGCTCACACGATTTCAATCCTACAGGGCATAGTGGCCCCAGTCACTTCTTGTTTTATTTAGCTGATAATCTTTTATTGTATCAGGAGACCCTCACAGAAGCAGTGTGTCTTTACAGGCACAAGGCCTCCCCGAACACCCGGGCAGCCTCCCCAAGTGAAGTGCGTGCCCCCTGGCTCTCCAGCGCCTTCCTCTTGCCACAGGCGGCAGAGACAGGGACCCAGAAAGGTGGGTTTTTGGGTGCCCGGGCAGCAGAAGGGGTAGGCAGGCTTGCCCCCGGCACTAATGCGCAGGCCAGGGCCACGTGGTGCGGGAAGGGATGGCAGCACTTTTCCTCTGGTCCCAGGCCTCAGGGACCCAAGTGAGGGACGCTCATGGCAGTGGAGCCACAGGCAGAAGTCAGAGTGACCATTCAGTCCTTCACAAACTTGCTCATGACTCCCTTTTGGTGGACCTTCTGCAGGATGAGGGTTGATGGGACAGACAGACAGACAGATTCCTGCCGTCCTGCAGCTACGCCTTTCCTCCTTGAGTAAGACGCGGTCTTCTGCATCGCGCAATCACACGTTTCTGCTCTTCCGCCATCGTCTCCGCCCTAGGCGTATTCTTTTTTTTTCCCTTTGGTTTTATTTCATATGGATTGTCAAGTACAGAAGCCAAGGTAGTAATTAGTAATATTTAGAAATGTTAGAAACTGATAGGATATTCTAAAATTGAGTAGAAACAAGTCTTCGCATCAAAGAGGCAGTGATTATATAATGATAATGAAAGTCCGTTAATCTTGGGATCCAGAGAGAAACGCAGGCAACGTCAAGATACTGGATTACTACTTCATCCAATATTTAAGATTTTTTCCTGTTAATTTTTTGCAGCAAACCTTTTCACACTAGTATCAGTAAGCCTTGCTATGGGTTACTAACTTTCCCACATAGACTGAAGTTCTTTGAGTTAATAAATCCTGTTACCGTATCTTCCATAGCTCAACCTGGGTCACTAGAGTATCTTGTAGTCTCACGAGGGTTTCGTAAATGTTATGGAACTAAAGATTTGGTTCCGATTTCTCCAGCCCATTCTTCATTTTTAGATTTTCAAAAAAACATTTTATCTGAAAGTTAATTGTAGACTTTTCTAGACTTATAGGATGTTGCAAAAATAGTAGGGGGAGTCCGGGTTACCCGTCACTCAGTTTCCCCCAAAGGGAGCGTCTTGTGTAGCTGTGATACAGTATCACAACCAGGAAATTACACTGGTAAAGTCCTGTTAAGGAAACACAGCCTAACTCAGATTTTAGCAGGTTTTACATCTCCCAGTTCTGTGTGTTTCCATGCCATTTATCCTGTGACTCAGACACATTTAACAATTATGCTTATTTTCCATAACTTTTCAACGGAGGCATGACTTTCACAGTATATAGTACACAGAACCGAAGTGCACACGTGTGTCTGCCCCCCAGATTGTGCAGTGGCTCTGAGGTCTGGCCGCATGGAGCAGCTTTTCCTGTACCTGAACTTCACATAACAGTCGTGCCCCTGAGCCTGGCTTCTTCTGGAGGGCGAAGTCTGGGAGGTTCTCGCAGGCGCCTTTTGTCAGGCATATAGTGTGGTTATTTCATTGCTGGCATGAACCACGGTTGGGAAATCTGTATGGACTGCAGAGCCCAGGGAGCCTTTATTGTGGGAAGAATGGGCGAGGCAGGGTGGGCAAGCTTGAGCAAGTCGGGATGCAACAGTCGGACCTCCAGATCGTCTTTATTTTCTGCCGTGCCTGCTTCCTGCTCCATACTCCTCGACTAACAGGGTTGTCAGGGGCTGCTCGGCATTCCCGCACACGACGGTGAGGTCAGGGAGAGTGGGTGACGTCTGACAGGGCCCCATCCTGATTACCTTCATTGTGGGCCAGCTCTGAGCTGGGTGCTGGGCAGGTGCTGGGGAACCAGCGGTGGCCAGACAGCCCAGGTTCCCATCTTCACAGCTCTGCTAGTGAGCAAGCCCCAGACTCTGGGACTATGCGGAGGGACGTGGTTAAACACCTTTGTTATGCGCTGAAATGGGCCCCCAGATTCATATGTCGAAGTCCTAAGAAGGTGACTATATTTGGAGCTAGGGTCTTCAAAGGGGTAATGAAATTCAAATGAGGTCACTAGGGGGGCCCTATCCACTAGGACTGGTGTCCTTATAAGAACAGGAAATTAGGACACGCACAGAGGGACGACCATGTGTGGACGTGGAGAAGACAGCCATCTACTAACCAAGGAGAGAGACAGGAAGAAGCCAGCCCTGCTGATGACCTTGATTTTGCACTTTCAGCCTCCAGAGCTGGGAGGAAATCGTTCCTTTTGTTTCAGCCGCCCAGCCTGTGTATGTGACAGCAGCCCCAGGGACGAACACACTCTCTGCAGTAATCTGCATCTAGGGGAGTGAGTGGTTCAGCCCCCAGGAGCTGATTCCAGATAAAACACAAGACACCTGGTAATTAAATCAGAATTTCAGATAAACAATGAATATTTTTTAGCGTATATTGAATGGGACATACTTACACTAAAAAATATTCACTGTTTATCTGAAATTCCAACTTAACTGGATGCCCTGCATTTTCATTTGCCAGATCTGGCTGCTGGGCCCAAGAACTCAGGCAGTGCCTCCCACCAGGACAGCGGCTCAAGGACGCACAGACTGGCCCTCGCTGCCCAGAAAGGGCTGAGAGCTGGAAACTCCTTCCCAGGCCTGAGCCGCTCTCCCCAAACAGTTCCCGTCCCCTGCACAAACATATTTATTGAGCTTGATGGCAAACAGATTATGCTTGTCCTGGGAAGGGCAGCTTGAGAGAGAAAACCTTGAAGTCCGGGAAATAATGATGAGGGGAGTTAAATTAAAGTGCATAAAACCCTCCCGAGAGATAACGTCAGGGTGAGTTACAGGCCCGATAAGGGACTGGGGGCTTGCAGAGGGGGCTCAGAAAGGTCGCCCGGAGGCAGGCGGAGGACCAGGAATCATAAATATGGGGCAAGACGCCCAGCCGGGGTCGCCGGGGTGAAAATATTGGGGTCATTCCAAAAACAATTATCCTGGTTAGTTTGCTCTTCAGGTCTTGTAAATCTTTCACCTTTTATAAAAGATTTCTGGGGAAAGAAGCACTTCGGAAGCTTTAACTGATTTTTGTGGCTGCTCCTTGGTGGTTCTGCTAAAAGAAAACAAAAAGACAAAGGGGAAAAAGTAATTACCCAGCATTCTCAGGGGCACAGGGATGGGCTGACTGGTTTCTTCTTATTCCTTGGGGAGTTCAGGCTGCCCTGGGTGTTGACTCACTGCATTTGGAGTCCGGTCACAGTTTAACAATTAGTCTGTTTTGAATCCAGTTATGGTGGATTCTTGGGACCCACTGGGCCCTCCTTCTGGGACTGACAGGTGCCTGTGTGGCGGCCATCCTGTCTGGTGTGGAGGCCATCTTGCCTGTCAAGGCAGCCACCTCAACTGGTGCGGCCGTCATCTTGGTTGACGGGTACCAAGGCTCGCGAGACGTGTACCAAAGCTGGAGAATGGGTCTGGGCTGTGCCTGGCCTCGAGCTCACTGCTTTGTTGTACCCCTGTTTTCCTGCTGTCTCTCCAAGAGGACCCTGGTTCAGGCTTGCGCCTCTGTGTCTCTGTGTCCCTGGACAGTGGGCAGCACCAGCAGGCAGGAGGTGGTCATTTGCTCCATAAGAGTTTATTGAGCACCTGTTGTATGCCAGCCGCTGTTGGGCCCCAGTGCCTCAGCCTCAGCCAGGGGCTTCATCTTTGAGGCAGCCATGTCCTAGGTTTCTCTGTCCCTCTGAACACACGCAGCCACAAAGTTGGCCCTACCTCAGAAATGTTCTCATCTACTAGCTCATTTAATTCTCATGACGCTGTGGAGGAGGGATTATTAGCTCCATTGCCCAGATGAGGAACGGAGCCTAGAGAACTGAAATGGCTGCAGTGCCACACAAATAGGGTGGGAGGCAGAGCTCAGGCTCCAGGGTCCCTTGCCCCTGAGTTAAGAACCACGAAGAGTTAGACTGCAGGGTCTGCAGTCAGATGAAACCTGTGTTGAAGTTCCTGCCCGGCCTCCCCCTGGCTGTGTGACTTCTGGCTAGCCACTGAGCATTCTGAGCCTCATTGTCCACATCTGGCAGTGGGCACATGGGGGTGTGATGTGGAGTCCAGGAACAATGAGACCCAGGTCTGAGTCCAGGCCTGGTGTCTCTAGGCCCCTCTGGAGGTGGAGGCTGCTGTTTATATGTGCATATAAGAAAAAGCTTCTCCCAATCATCTTTTGCTGTCTGCCAACCCCCAAAAGATATAATTATTCAAATATAATAAATGTTTGCTGAGTGGGACCTGGATTTCCTTTAGGTTCAAGCCAGACGAAGGTGTAGGAGATGGACAGGGAGGGGGATCAGAGCAGGGGGCGGCCCTGGGCTGCTCCTGGGTGGTTCTGCTGAACTCTGAACACTCAAAGCGTTCACATAACAATACTCAGTCATTGATTCATTCATTCTTCCACTCAACAAATGTTATTTTGGGCCAGGCCTGCTCTGGGTGCTGGGAATACAGTGGTAGTAGTGGGGAGCAAGACAGACTGGAGTCCTCTGGGCCAGGAGCTCATATCTAGGGATGAGGGACAGATGGGAGCCAGAGAGGTGAGGAGGCTGTTGCTGTGAGGTCCAGGAGGGTGACGATGGCAGTTTGGATGAAGATGGAGTGGCCTGTGGTCCCCATGGAAGGCTGTGGGGTAACTGAGGCTCAGAGAAGTGAAGTGACTTGCCCAAGGTCACATAGCTAATGGGTGGCAGAGTTGGTGTGCAGACTACAGAGACCATGCTCTCAGCCAGTACCTGGCTTCCTTGGATTGATGGAAGCAGCATTGCCACCCTGAGTTCTGAGCACCCCAGTTCTAGAAATGCACACACATGCTTTGGCAAAAAAAGGTACTTGGGAAATGCTGCGTATGTAAGTGCTCCAACTTCCTGGAGCACAGTGCGCCGTGGTCCATTAGAGGCTCTGTGGGGTCCTGCAGAAGAGAATCCTGCTTCGCGCGTTCAATGCAGCATTTCCCAAACTTCTGTGTCCACGAAACCCTTTGGGGATTAGGACACCTTCCAACGTTCATTCTGTTCATGCACAAATATTTGTTGAGCACATACTACGTGCTCTGCAGTGAGGGAGCAGAGCAGGTGTGGTCCTTGATGCCGGGGAACAGTCAGCATAGGTCACTTCTCTGGGGCTTCTCCCTAAGAAAGAGAATCCGGGCAGGAGGAGGGTGTAGGGCACTGGATGGTCACCCACCCCCACACTCCTGACTTCCTGTGGACAGAGGGATGCCTCCCCACATGGATTCCCCTCCCTGGCCCAGTCAAGGCTGTCCTTGCTGTCCCCTCGTAGCCCTGTGGTGTCCCCATGGCCTTCCTCTGGGAGTGCCCGTCAGGCTGAGGGGAGGGTGGCGGTAGTGTGTGGTCTTGGGTCTGGTGGCCGTGGGGGTCCTTCCACTGGGATGACCAAAAGAGACAGAGAGGAGAGGTGACCCCCAACCCAACCCTCCGAGAAGCGGAGCGTGACCCACTGCTCCAGCGCCCGGCTTGATTCCCATGGTGCCTGGCTGTTCACCAGAAACTGCTTTGCCTGTGCCCGTTGTGGGCTTCCACTTTGCAGGCAAAGCACCTTGGCTGAGACAATAACTTCAGAGGCTCAAAGCCACCCAGCTCTGTCGGGCCCCTCCCTGGATGCTCTGGAAATGAGAAACCCAGTCAGCAGTGAGTGAGAGTCTGAGTGGCACAGGCGGCCATGCCAGCTTGGGTGGACTCCCTGGAGGAGGAGGTCCTGGAGTCAGGCCAGCAGGGAGAGCCCAGCTCAGGCATCTGCAGTGGGGCTGTGGATGTGATGGTGATGAGCAAGGCTTTGGGTGGCCGGAGGCCTGTTCAAATCCTAGCTCTGCCTTCAGCAGCTGTGTGAACTCGGGAAGATGACACAATGCCTGTGAGCCTTGATTTCCTCATCTGTAAAATGGGGTAATGACAGCACCTCAAGGTGATCCTCAAGGCGGTAGCTCAGGGTGGTCCAGAGTAAGACCCAGCGGGTTGGCCTGGCCATGGGCACAGGAGGGCTGCTCACATTCTCTTTCCCTTCTGAACTAGAGACTCTAGAAAATACTCCTTGACCTGAAAAGCCCCAATTGGACACTCCTGTGGGTCTGTTACAGACATGACTTTGCAAATCAGATGTGACAGGGAAATGTGCGCCAAGAGGGTGGCCAGCTGTTCAGCTGTGGGTGGGGGCTGCTTAGAGACCATGCGGGCCTCCTCAGGGAGCACACAGCCATCAGCCTTGGTGGTGCCCAGAGCCCGGCTGTGTGAGGGTGGGCGCCCGTGCCCTGGAGGGAGGGATTGGCAGGCTGCATGCACACACACACGCATGCATGCACATGCATGCATGCACGCACATGTGCCCTGAGGGAGGCGGCTGTGGTTGAAGTGAGGTCTTCACCTCCTTCGGGCCCGTACGGAGGTGGCGGCCCCCCAGGTGGAGATATTCAGGATTAGAGTCAGAAACAGGTCTAAGTCCCACAAATGCCCCTTCCTGGTGGGGTAAATCTTCTCCACATTTGTGGTCTTGTGGAATGATACTATTGGCTCCCGTCTCTGGGTGATTTTGAGAAAATGGGGGAAAAAGGCAGTTAACCCAGTGGTTGGTACACAACTGCTGGAGAGACCCACTGGTTTCCCCATCCCTGACCTCCCCACCCAGACTCGGGTAACTGGGGCCGCCTCCCCTGAGCCCTGTGTTCTGGGGACTGCCAATCACAGCACCCATCCCCCAGCCACAGAGATTGGCCCAGGGATGGGCATGTGAGCCCTGCCAGGCCGGTCAGAGACATGGCCTGGGATACATATACGGCATTTGGGAGAGAAGCCTCTCCTTCTGAGGTGGCCGAGCCTTGTTTGCACCCCTCGTGCCCGTGGAGGAGGTCCTCAGGAGAGAATGAGGCCAGAAATAGGCAGCAGAGCTGGGGGTGATCAGGGTGCTGCAGGGCAGCTGCTGAGATTCCCCTCCCCGGGGACACGTGCACTGAGGGGAGGCTGGTTCCTGGTGCTGGCAGGTGTGGGGGCCAGCCGGGGGCTGCTCGTGACCGCCTAGGACATCCAGGTCGTGAGCGGGAGGCCCTGCACAGCCTCCAAGGCAGCGACACAGGGAAGTCCCTCCCTGAGCCAAAGCCCTCCTTTCCCAGCACGGGAGAGACCAATGGTCTGGAGCGGCCGCCAGGAGTCTGTCTTCCTGTAGTAAATGAGGACTTGCTGGGTATAATGAAAGCAACCATTGGCAGGGCATTTTGGGCCCGCTGAGCTCTTGGCTCTGGGGGCACTGCGGCCACAGGCCCTACAGTGAGAAAGGGATGTGCCTGTGTCCGCTTCCGGGGCCCAGAAGCTCCGGTGATAGACATCTGACCCACAGAGCACTAGAGAACGAGTCGAGGCCCCAGGGGTCATGGATTCTCAAGGACAATCTCTGGGTCAGATCATTTCTGTACCTTCAGGGCCTGTGCTTGGCATGGCAAAGGGCTGGCACTAGTGGACACTTGCTGAATGAATGCTGAGTGCTTGCATTCCTCCAGAGTTGGAGAACTCATTCTCCGTCAGGAAACTGCCCCCATTTAGAGGCCACCCTGGAGGGACTCGGGCCACTTCCGGGAGGGCCTTGGGAGGATGCCTGTCTAGCTCCTGGTCCCCCACGCATCCTCTGCCAGCAGCAGCCCCCGCCACCATGCCTTCCCCTCAGCAGGGCAGAGACACTTTGTAAATCTAAGTTAACAAGCCTGCTGCTACAGTTACAGGCACTGTTAGGAGCCTCAACTATGGCTGTCACTGTGGATCAATGCATTGCACCAGCCCCTGCAAGTGATTAGAAGGCAAAGCCATACATCTTACAAGATTTCATGGCTCCTCATTGTAAATTTCTAATCCTGGCTAATGATTGCTTGAAAAGGTGGCCAAAGGAGCCCTTCACTATGCGTGGCGTAGGTCATTGGTAGCATCCACTGCCAGGTCCTCCCTGTGCATGGGGCCAGAAATAATAGGAGGTATTATTTCTGGCCCCATTTCACAGATGGGCCATTGAAGATATGGAGGGATTCACCCTAGAACCCTGGCATGTGACTCATGGCAGGGATGGTGGGCCTGGGTCAGCACAGCCTGGACACAGAGTATGAGACCCCGGGAGCCTAGGGGGGCATGAAGCCCTGCCCCACGCGACCCCAAAGGCAGCCACTTCCCTGCCATCTTCAGAGCCTTCCCCTGGCTGTCCTTGGTGTAGCTCCAGCAGGAGAAGTAATGGGAGGCCACAGCCCAGGAACCAATCACAGGCTTTGCAGACACCCTGGGGTGCGGGGGCCTGCTTGCTGAGTGACTGCAGTCTCCCTCCGGGAGCTAGAGCTGGGGCGCAGAGCTGTCACAAGGACCCGCTGAAGCCTGCCCCTTCAGCAAGGGCAACCAGCCAGCTCACGCTGGAGGTCACCTCCCCTGTGGAGCTGATCTCCCCCTTCATGTGTATTTTCTCAGATACTGCCTGTGCATGACCTCTGACCTTGGCCGTGTTTTGGGGCTAGGAAGGTCACCTGCAGGCAAGTGGCAGAATGAGGGCCTGATCCTGGCCTGACTGCAGCGCCTACGCTCCTGGCCCCCAGGCCAGCCTCGCCCCTCTGAACTGGGCTGCTGTGGTGACTCTGCTTGTGCCTCAGTGAAGCCACCAGGCACAGCCAGTAAGGACTCGGAAACTTTTGGCAGCTCCCCAGGACTCCAAGATTTGGCTCAGATGCTTTCCAGAGGAGTAACTTCTAAGATGAGTTCTGCATAGAGATTTGGGATAACTTTGCTTCTAGAACTTTCTCTCCTAATTTATAGCCTCTTCCAACCCTTTTCTCCAATGCACATCAGCTAAGCCCTTAAAAGAGTCAGGGCTTGAAGAATGCTAAAAATTTAATGTATGTTAAAAGGGTATTAAATTCTAAACTAAAATTTACATGGAAATATGATATTAAAATATTTTTAGCTTTCAGGGAACTGGGGGCTGGCATGCTATAATATAGACAAATTTTATCATTTAAAAAAGAATTAGCTTTAGTGTATTTCCTATATATTCATATAGTTAATGCACAAAGATGTGAACCCTGCCAGAGGCTAGTCAGCAGAGGCAGACAGCGTGGGGAGGGTGGCATGCGGCCCCGGGAGGCAGGCCCCCTGCTGGACTTTGTGATTCCCTGGTGGGTTGGGGCTGCTCCCTGAGGCCCGAGGTCCTTCTGAGGGGGGAAGCCTTGGCCCGTGTGTTCCCAGTATGTGACTGGGCACCCTGGTCTCCTCCATGGCTGCCTGCTGGGTGCCTACTGGGCATCAGGCCCCATGACATCTTATTCACTCCTTATGTAACTCAGTGAAGAAGGTGGGATATTGTTCCAGTTGTACAGATGAGAAAATGGCTCAGAGAGGTTGATTCATGGGTCTGGGGTCACATAGCAGGGCAGATTTTCATTCCTTCTGCAGATTCTCAGCTCAGTCTTGAGGCTACTTGACCCTTCACCCACCTGGCTGCCCTAGCCCTCACTGGCTCCCTGTGGCTGCAGCCTGGCTGCCCTGGGTCCCAGCCCTGGCCTGTGCATCACCACCCTGCAACCCCACCACCTCTCGGCCTCCCCCACTGCAGCTCCTGGCTCTCATCTCTCTAGGCCCCTCAGGCAAAGCTGGCCTTCCATGTCAGGTGAGGGGGCCCAGAGGCCAGCATGTCTGTGTTCCTGAGGCAGCCGACTACCAGGAACAGACCCAGCCCAGAGAGCGCTGGGAAGCTTGTGGGATGAAGGGCTCAGTTTATGCTGCCACCACTCCCGTTCCGGCCCTGGGCTGGGTACTGGGTACCCAAAGATAACTCAGACCTGCCCCCTGCCCCCAGTAGTGGGGTTTGCCTTCAGGAAGTATCTGGCTGAGTCCTTTCCAGAAGGGCGGTGGGAAGGGCGTGAGGAGACATGACTGGCTGTGACTTCAGCCTGCGGCGGGGGCTGGCTGCAGGGCTGAGCCCGGGGCTGGGGTGCATTGTTTATCTGATGCCAGGGCCCTCCCCTGCCTGTCTCCGGGACAGAGGATCTGTCTCAAGGAGGGATGGGAGGGTGGGGAGGGGGGCATCATGTGACCAGACATGAGGTCATCTGGGGATCACTGAGGCAGAGCTCTCGGGTGCTTGGCAGAGGGTGGAATCCTGAGTGACAGATGAAAGGGGAGACTGTCTTTCTGCTCGCTGTCATAGGTCTGTTGACTCGTGGCCGCCTTGCTAGGCTCGGGGGTCAGGAATCTTCAGGAGTAGAGTCCTGCTTCTAAATTAAGAGGGGGGCCCCTGGGGTAGGCAAGCTGGGGTCCCTGGCCCAGCTGTCCCTCCCCCAGTTCACCTCTGCTCCACACATCATCACAGAATGGCTCCTCCGTCCTCTAGCTCTCTGACCCTGTGACCCTGCAAGTACCCCATCGCACAGCCGTCTCACCCAAGGGGCCATGGTTAAGGAGGGTCTGGCCCTGGCATTTGGTAGGCCGGTCCCTCTCTGTCACGGCCTGGGGGTGCTGACTGGGGCAGGTGCCTCAGCAAACCCTGAGTGGGAGTTGAGTGCAACGCTAGCCCAGGCCAGGCTGCTGAATGAGCTCTTATTGTCTCTATTTTACAGACAGGGAAACTGAGGCTCAGAGAGATTAAAGGTGTCCTCAGTCACCTGGCTGGACAAGGGCAGGGCTGGGATTCCTACCTGAGGCTTGGTGACCTCAGGCCGTGAGAAGGCCCCCTGGGCCGCACCGGGTGGTGGCAGCCGAGGCCCATCTGCAGCGTGGGCAGGGCAGAGAGTGTGGAGCGGCCCAGATGGCAGCCAGCTCAGGCCACGGGAGAACCCCCAGCCGGGGCAGGGGGCTGGCACGGGTGGGAATGACCACTTGCTGCCTGGTGGGCACCTCCCAGACACTGCACCTCTGGAGGTCACTCATTGGCAGTTAAAAATCTATTGTGACTTGTCAGAAAAATGAATAAATGGGCACATTATTTTTTCATTCCAGACCTCAGCATCTGTTTGTCTAATCAGAAAGGAGAGTGGGGAAGTCGGCAAGGGCTGCCGTGCACATTTTATGTAAGTTTTCCTCTGTCAGAGGAGTTTAAATGGGTAATGAACAGGCTGTGGTGATTTGAAATATAATCCCATTACGCTGACGAGATTACGGGGCTTGGAGACTTCACAAATCACACTCAGGGCTTTTATAGCAAACACCACCCTGTTGGGATTTTGCATTTAAGCAGAGGTGTTTGGTGGGAACACAACATGACAGGCTTAACCCTTTCCCTCTCCTTGGCTGCTTTCCATGCCGCGGGGGCCTCCCGGTGGAGCCCCGAGGATCTGGGCCAGGCCAGGATGGAGGCTAGCGGGGGGACGGCCAGGGAGCCGCCATCTCCCAGCTGTGTGGCCTCAGGAGACGGATTCGCTCCTCTTTGCCCCTAGTGGGAAACAGGATGGACCGGGGAAATGGTTAATAAAACAGCTGAGAGTCTAATAAGAGGGAGGGGCAGGCACTGATAAAGGACTAGAAGGTGTTAGCTTGTGTCTGCCAGCGTGGCAGGTGTGACCGTGGCCTTACGCGGTGTGACTTCAGGGCTACGCAGATGGATGCTTCCAATTCGAACAGTTACGTATTTAATGTGTACCAGAAAAATATGCAGACACCAAACCTGAGACTTATGGTTGTTCTTGTTTGGCATGAAGTTTAAGGTAGAGAACACATTAGCCTGAATCAATTTAAGGGGAGATATTAAATCATGGACGAGGTGCAGCCTCAGGGTGGCCTGCGGATGGTGATGTTTCGGAAGCTCAGTGTCATCTCGTGGAGGCAGACATTATGAGGTTCCCCAGATAGCTGACTTTTAACCCTTGGGCAGTCATACCTGTCTCCCTGAAGTAGGTGTCCCCAGGTGACTGATTCTAGCCAATGAAATGTGAGTGGAAGTGGGTAGTGGCATGTGCCGCTTCTGAACCACAGTATTCAATTGTAGTTGCTGGTTCGCTAGCCCTTTTGTCCGCTACCTGGGCCTTTGTGGAAGCCCGAGGATGGCTGGACCCCGGGCTGGCTTTGTGTGAAGAGAAGTAAGCTCCGTGTTAAACAGCTGAGGCCTCCGGGCTGTTTCCTGCCGCAGCACAGCCTGGCTCTTCCTGACAGTAAACGCGTCCAGTCCGCACAACGCTCCTTCCCAGTAGGTCCCCGTTTTTTTTTTTTAATATTGGCAATGTTTGATCTTTTAATATTATGTCTTAGCAACACTGATGATGTGCAGAAGTCAGAGAACACATTTTGTGTTTTTAAACAAAAAAATCTGCACAAATACTGTTTAATGTCTGTTGCTACTAGATTGGTACCTTCAGAAGTATTTCTGTTGATGGACGACAGAAGAAATTCTAAATAGGGACTGGAGGAGGGGAGGCTCATCAGCAGAAGGGCGATTTAATTAGCACGGTCTAAGAGAGAGCGGGGAGAAGAAGGGGACAAAGGAATTTACCAGGAGACTGAAGCACACGGTTTGCGGAGGCAAGTGTCCTCTGTGACACGCCAGGCAGGCCTGGCTTCCAGAGCTTTCTCCACCCTGAGGACAGGAGATGGAACTGGTAGGGAGGTGATGTAGTTTACCTCTAATGATGCCGCTTAGGGTGGACCTTCGGAGGCTAAACTAGAATGGAGCTGTCAAATTTGCATTAAAACAATCTGCTTTTCTGGCTCACATTTCTAAGGCCAGAGAAAACCACGTGTAGGAGGGGGTTGCTGGGTCAGAGACCTCCCACCCCATGATTTCTGGGTCAAAAAGCTGGAGCCAGGGTCTTGTTAGGGCCCCCGTTTTAAAGACAGGAAACTGAGGCTCAGAGAAGTAAAGTAGCTCATGTGAGGACACACCGATCAGGATAGATGCACAGAGACACGATCCGCCTGCCTCCCGTGTCTGCTTTCTTGAGGGCCACTCACTGAGTGGTTTACAAAATCAGCTGGCAGGGAAGGGCGGGTGGGTAGAGCCCCAGCAGGTGGCTCTGGGACTTGGACTGGGTGCAGGCCCACAGTGCAGGGCGCCCCCAGACCAGAGCTGTTAGTTCCTGAGGCCTGGCTTCTGTGTGCCCGCCTTCCTAAGCACTGAGGAAGCTCGTCTTGGCAGCTGCCATGGCAGCTTCTCTTGGCCCTGGAACTCAAGGGGGAGACGGCTCCGGCACAGCCAGGGTCTCCTCACAGGCAGGGCACCACTAAGAACATGGCATCTAGGGAAATGGGTAAGTGGGATGACGGACGTTAGCGCCATGCTGCAGCTGATACCAAGTGTCTACGCGCCTGGCCCTATGCATATATTATCTCATTAAGTCTTGATTCTAAACTTGAGAGGTTGGCATCTTCATTCTATTTTGCAGACAAGGACACTGAGGCACAGAGAAGTCAGCCACTTACTAGAGGCTGTGTGACCAGTTAGTAGAGGGGCTGGGGTTTAGAGCCTGCACACCAGGGCCACAACTCTCAGGGTGCCCGGTTGAACCTTGGACCAACTGATCCCCACAGGGAGATCAGGGGTGGATCCCATGGCTTCTCCCCAGTGCGGGGGCAGGAAGGCAGCAGGGTGGCTAGAGCTCCCAGGCCAGGTTGTGGGAGCCGCACTGGACCCCAGGGTGCAGCCTGAGGCCTCTGACATCAAGCTGTGGGAAGCCCCTGCTTTCTCCCCTTTCCCCCTTCCTGCTCCTCCTCACTGCCCCAGGGGGCACTGGCAGGAGTCAGGTGGCAGGGGCCTGTGCTGTGGGGCTGGTCCTGCCAGGGCTGCCCCCATGGAGGGCCCTGGTGAACCCGCGGCATCGGGCTGATGGGGGCCCTGGGGTGCGGGGTGCAGGCAGCCGGGCAGGGCTGGCTCGGAGGCACAAAACCCTTCTTTCTGCTTCCGCAGGCCACCCAGTCTTGGGGCCTCTAGTTTAGCCCGCACTGCAGCCTCCGTCCTTGTCCGGCTATGGGTGCTGTGCCGGGATGTGGTGAAACCGTGGGGTGTCCCCATGGGGTGGGGGCTTTATTCTCCCCCGGGGGCCCCTGGCCGTGGCTCTGTGCCCCACGAGGGGGAGGTACACGGTGTGCGGGGCTACACCAAGAAGCCACAGCTATCCTGCTGCAGGAGGGCTGATAAGGGCCTGACAGGATGCCGCCCCACGCCGCCAGCGCCCACGCCTTTGCCTCTAGCTCCTCTCTACCTCCCCTATTCTCCGCCTGGCATCTTCTAGGCGACACTGGCCCACGGCATTCACCGTGGTGTGGCTTGGGGGGTCACTTCCCCCTCTTGGCCTCACCAGACTGAGCATCTTGACGCTGAGCCTGACGTTCTGCCACCCACTCTGCAATCCCGGACCTGAAAGTGGGGAGCCCTAAGAAATGGCTGAAGGTTTTCCGGGACACGATGGGTGGGGATTATCTCCCAGCCTTTTAATCCGTGAAGATTCAGGAGGCCGTCAGTGTGCCCTCCAAATGGCTGACGGGCCTTCTCGGGGCCACTGCTCCTGGGGCCCAGGTAGGAGAGGTGTTAGGAGGCAGCTGCTGCTGCGAGTGGGAAGAGGGGTCCCACATGAGACAACGGTGCAGGCTGTCAGCTAAGGTCAGCCGAGGGGGACCACATGGGCCACCGAGAAGCCCTGACTTGAATGGCAGTGAGGGCCCCGTTGCCAGAGGTGTGCAAGCAGAGGCTCCAGACTCCGGGAGGGGGCGTGCACTTGCTGCCCCCAGGGAAGGCCGGACTAAATGACCTCACAGGATCTCTCAGCTCAGAATTCTCCTACAGAAGCAGAGAAGCTCCTGCAAGTTTTGGCGAACAAACCACTCCAAGAAAGGTCGGGCTCACTGTGGTCCTGGGGCACTTAGGAGGCTCTGGGAAGGTCTGCAGAGGCCACCTAACCCAGCACCGTCACTTACAGATGAGGAACCCGAGGCCCCAGGAGGTGGTGTGCAGCCCAGCCGCCAGCTGAGGAGGGCAGGGCCCAGGGGCTGAGACGGCTGTGGTGTCGGTCACGGCGAGTCCCAGATGAAGGTGAGGCCTTCCAAACCTGAGTCCTCAGGTCTGGGATGGAGGTAACGACAGGACCAGCCAGAAGCTGGCTGTGGAGGTACGTGGGCTCAGGCACATTTGCCAAAGGCCAGCCCACAAGCCTGCTTGGAACAGCAAGCCCTCCGGCCTGAGGCTCCAGGGACCACGGCCCAGGCCTGCCAGGCTGCCCAGGCCCGGGAAAGCCCTGGGCGCGAGGTTATCACGTCAGGCAGGGGCCGCGCTGGAGCCAAGTCAGGAGATGCTGCTGGGAGTGGAAGCGGGGGCTTTAGGTCCCCTTCAGTTGAACTCCAGCGTGCCGAGCCCCTGCTTGGTAAAGCCTATCCCCAAGGGGCTCACGCTCTTATCCTCTAATCCCCATACGGGAGTGGGAGAGGGCCGAGGGAAACCTGGATTTAAAGCAGCCTTGGTATCTGGCTGACCTGGGCGGTGGTTCCCCTCGAATTATTCCTTCAAGCGGACGTGCGTGTTTCATGTAAACCGTGTGCGTGCTGTTTCACAATGTGAGGAGGGTGTTGATTTTGTACTTGAAGAAGGTGACAATTTCACATCACCCTTGAAGAGGGTCACCCTGCCTTGCTCAGTATGTAGAGAGGCCCACAGTACATTTCAGACATTCAGTGCCACGTCAACTACCAGAGAATGTGACCACCCACAGTGACTCACTGTCATCACCGTCTTCAGGATAATGTACTTAAGGCTTCAAGAACTTACATGCAAAAGATGGTATTTCTATGACTTTTATTTTAATAGCATTTTAATATTATGTCACAAGATACAATGACCAAATTAGTAATTTACATTCTCAAAGATACCTAAGTATAAAATTGCTAAAAATTTAAATACAGATAGCAAGCTACAAATAATATTTTTTTTGTTTCTAGGGTGGGTAGGAATGGAAGACATTAGAAAAGGATGCTTCTTTTGGCTGAACAAAGATCAGAATGAAAGAGAAATTCATTCAAATGACCCCTGGGCAAAGAAATACACTTGACTTTGAGATGCTGTTTTCATCACATCTCTTCCTGTACAACAACTTAAAAAAACGTTTGAAATGGAGTCCTTAGTCGAACATCCGGTCCTTGACCCTGGCAGGGGAGAGCGTGGAGGGACGTCACCCTGGGAGGCATGTGAGGACCGCAGAGGCATCTGGTGTGGCTGGAGGGGTGGGGTCAGCAGACGCCGGGACCCCTGCCTCCCCCCTGAGAGGTGGGACCCAGTGGGAGCAGCTTCCCTCTGCCCCCATCTCTGCTCGCCATTCTCCCTGATAGGGCGAAAGCTGTGGCTTCCTGACTGCTTGGACTGGGAGAAGGGGGCTGAGGCCCTTTCAAGTCAGTGGGCTCTCCCAGAGGCAGGAGACCCCCACATAGGGCTAACTCGCTGCGATGGACACTTGCTATTTAAGAAATGGAAAAGACGGCTTCTGGCTGGGAGCTCAGCAGGCCCCGCGGAGCAGCCATCCCCCAGGCTGCACAAGCTTCCGGCCTCTCTGAAATCAGAGGTGCTGGGTCGGTCCCCGGGGAGAGCGGCACCGCCTCAGCCACACATCGCTAGGCCCCCCTTCCTAACTTTAGTAAGATACTGGCCTCAAAGCAGCACTCATTTAAACAAATGGCATAGTTAAAACTATTGACTAAGCCCTAAACATTTCTTCTGAGAAATCGAGCCATAGCTTTTCCAATCTGCCCATTCAATATGGGAACAGATTTCAAAGAGAATAACATAATCAATCCTCTGCCCCAAAGAATAGTCCATCATATCAACCATGATAAAGAGTACACCTGTTTTATTCAAAGGATAAAAAGAAATGTACATTTTTGTTCTTTGTTTAAGAAATTTGATCAAGTTGCAAGGAAATGTCTGGGCGTGGCTATGTACATCCTCAGGAGGGCCGTCAGGCAGTGATGATGGCTGGGTAGCACGTGGCTCCTTGGTGTCCCCTGGCCCCTGTGCAGTGCTAATCAAAGCCACTGCCTCTCAGGCTTCAGTCCCATGGAAATGTCCCCCACTCTGTTCTGAGGGGGCCCCTCCCCCTGAGAGCACACCAGCCCAGTGCCCGTGAGCCAGGGACTGCCTCCCCCTGAGGACTGCAAGACCCGGGAGGGCTCCAGGGCCCCCTGGCCTGGCAGGCAGGCTCTGAGTTACGGCAACAGGTTGAGGCTGGAGGCCAGTGTCATTGCTGCCCTGATTTCTTCTCCTTCTGGAAGCTGAAGCTTGTACGCCTGTTCAGTTTTCTTTGTTTTTGAGCAAAATAGTCAGCCCGGGCAGTGCTTGCTCGCGCCTCCAGGATGTAGTTGACCTAGGAAGCAAGAGCACACAGTCCAGTCACTGGCCGGCTGGCCACGCTGCTTGCCCAGGGCACAGACAATCAGGGGTCGTGACCAGGGCTGGGGCCGCTGTCATGTGGAGTTGTCGGCCCAGAGGCCCCACAGCAGGCCGGGGTGGTGCCCACCTTATGACAGGAGAAGGGGGGCTTGGCACGGGCAAGCAGCTGGTGCGGGCCCCTCCCCAGTCACTGTGGAGCTTTTCTGATTCCAGAGTCACAGTCCCTCCTTAGCATGTGTTGCCCCCTGGGAGGCTGGGCATCCGTGGTCTGCTCTTTTCCTGCTGTGCAGCCCTGGGCTTGCACACAATTCCCCTGAGCAACTTTTTTCAGATGAGAATGCCGTGGGGATGAAAAACAAGGGGAAACAAGGCTGTACTCGGCCTCCCACCAGGAGCCACAGGGCTTCCAGCTGTGGGTGTTCCTCTGCTGCTCACGAGCCCCACCAGCAAGGGCTCACCAGGCAAGAAGGGAAGTGAGGCGCAGAGAAGAGGGCCAAGCTGACCAGGGTCAGGGTCAAAGCCGGAGCTGGGAGGGGGTGGGGCAGGCACAGCCGCTGTCTCCTGGCTGCCGTGCAGACAGGAGGTGCTGAGCCTTGCACACGCTCCCCGAGCCCAGCTCCTGGGGTCTTTTCATATCCCGACGCGTGGACCTACCGCGCACTGGAGGGGGGGAGCTGCACACACGGTCATTGACACCAGCACCTTGGGCGCTGGGCACCCACCATGGCCGAGCCTGGCCGCATGTTTGGTTCAGGGACCGAGGGAAAAGTAAGACTTGGTCCCTGTCCCAAGGAGCTCACAGCCTAGTGGGTGTCCAACAGCACGACCAGGGGACATAGACAGAGGAGGACACCGGGATGGGGTGAGCACTGGGAGGGGAGGGGTGCAGGGAAAGCTTTCAGAGGGAAGGAATAGGCTGGGCTTTGAGAGAGAGCAGGAATTTGGGTGTACAGGGGGCAGGGGAGAAGCGTCAAGGCCCACTCAAGTATCTGTACGTTATGACTGGAAACCTCATCGCTTTGGCTAGAGATCAGCCAGTACTCCGCTGGTTCTACTCTGAAGGCCACATTTCCCATGCGCCAAGCAGGAGGCCTCTGAGAAAGGCTGGGGGTCCCTGGGGCCGGCAGAGCAAGTGGTGAGGGGCCAAGGCTCTGACACTGTGTCCCCTCCAAACTTTCTGCTCCGACAGTTGCCAGCAGCAGGCGTTAAAGGCTGGTGTGTGAGTACAGAAGGCCTGACACGCTTGGCCCACTGCCTCACCAAGTCACCAGCTGAGAGCGATAAATCATGAGGACCTCAGGGCCGGCGGACAATTTGGGGCACTACAGACAGTGCATGGAAATAAGAAGTTTATCATTCTTAATAAGAGCAATCTCTGGATTATATTGCTCGCACATTCAGCCAACCTAGTGTTTTCAGTGTATTTTTGGCACATGTAACTTGACTAAAGCATTTTAAAATGATCCTTTAACAAGCCAACTATTTCCCAAATTTATTATCTTCAGTGCATTGTGATAATCACATAGATAATTTTAATGGAAGATTAATGTAATAATCAAAAGATAAAAACGCCCTTTGGTCTGCCATTAGCTGGTTAATATGCTGTGGCTTAAAACTTGCACAATTTTATGCACTATAGAGTGTTTCACTCTCAATGCATTTTACAGCTTAAGGCATAAAAATATAGGGAGTTTTCATGGTCAATAAAACCACTGTCTCCATCACTCAATCATGAGAAGAACCCAATTTGAAGAGACCAATGATTCCTCTGAGATTCCTCCCAAAGCCTGAAGAATTAGAGACCACACACGGCTTAGCTCAGTTACATCTCAGGGCAGGGACGGGTAGGTCTGGACCTCCTTAGAGCCAGGTTCAAGTTCAGGCTCCATCCTATGTGCTCTGTGGCCTTGGGCCTCTATCTCCTCATCTATACAATGGGGATAATAATATCTACACTCTATAGGGCAGCTCTGTAGATTAAATGAGATGGTGGACATAAAACAGCTTGCATACAGCCAGTGGTAAATGAATGGGAGACATTACTATTTTTACTCAGGGAAAAACATGACGAGATACAATCACTTGGTGGAGAGCTGCCTGCTTGTAATGGCTTCTTTGACATCAGCCTCTGCCCTTATTTCCTCCCTCCAGTTTCAGTCTACAGCCCCTACTTTGGGTAAAACTCCTGAATTCAGGAACCATACATGCATCATTAGAGGCTAAGACTGACCCTTGAAGAACCTCCCATGGAAACATTTCTGCCAAATTACCGGACACAGGGCTGGGGCTTTAAGTCACTTGGGGTTGGTGCAAAGCTCACCGACACTGTGGGAATGGCAGATAAGGTTAAGTATTTAAATTGCTATAAAAATCGGAGATAGGAGAGTGAAATTAATCCTCCATCAGGATCATGACCATTAGCTCTCTAAGTAAATCAGGCCTAGGCGCACTGTGACTCTCCTGGAGCCTTGTGCATGAGGGAGTGTTTCTACATTTGATGTGTAAACAGGCACTTTCGGGGAAGTGACAGGTCTCAGGGATTTTGCAGAAAAGCATCTGCTTCGAGAAGGCATTTGGTCCTGTGAAATGATTTCTCTGCACATGCTCTTCCCCAGTCTCATACCGAGGTCATAAACTTATGTTTCGGTCATCAATCTGCTGTTGTGAAAATTATTTTGATGTCAAACACAGAATTATAATTTTACTAGGACCCTTCTCAAGTCTTGAATATTTTAATGCTGGCTATAAAAAAAGCCCAGCCCCTGATGGGATAATGGACTGTTTTTTTTCCCCAGGTCCTGAACATTGCAGAGGTGCCCCAAGCTGCCTCTGGTGACGACCTAGCACGTCGCTCTTGGCTTGCTGGTGTCAAGCACGGCAGCCACGCTGTCCCCACTGCCTGGTCCAAGGGGACTCTGATCCATGGTGGTCCTTGGACGCTCCACCTTCCACCCAACTGGCCATGCTACTCTGTCTCAGCCCCAAACTGCCCTCTCAGTGGCTTTATTCATGTAATTCTCACCTATTACTTTTGAAAATCTTTTGCCACCATGAGGACATGCAGAACAGTTCCATTTCATTGAAACACCCATTCAACTCTTTAAGGCCACACACACTGGAGGGCTAGGGGCACGGCTTCTGGAATCTGCCCAACAGGAGTCACCTGCTGGTTCTGCCAGGCCTGGCCCTGGCTCTGCTTTCCTGTCTGGTCAATCTATGTGACATTTGGTTTCAAGAAAGGGGTCTCCATTTCTAAGAGTCTGAAAACTGCCAGTCCCAGGCCACTCGAGTGTGGTGCCCAACTAGCTGCCTGGGTGGCAAGTGGGAGCTTCTCCGAAACACACAATTGCAGGCCCTACCCCAGACTGCCCGAACTGAGACCCTGGGGGCTTTTCTCGGACCCCCACTTTCTGAGGTTCTGTGTGGCCTGGCCCCTCCAGCCACCCTCTGTTCCAGCCACACGGGCCTGGGATGGTACCCGCCCTGCCTCTCGCCCCTTCAGACTGCTCCCTGTCTGAGGTGTTATTTCCCTCTCCTCACCTGATACAGTTGTGCCATTTACCCACCCTTCGGGGCACAGCTCTCTCGCTCTCTCTCTGCCTCCCCAAGCCCAGCACTTAGTTTATCCTTTACCCTTTACATACCTACACAGCACCTTTGTGACTGTCTTAACACTCTTCGTAATTTCAGTGTTTGATGTCTGCCTCCTCTGACAGAGGAAAAGCTGAGGGCAGAGATTGGGTCTGTCACTGCAGGATCCCAGGCACCAGCCCGGCACACAGAAGGTGCCTAGGGAGGGCTGCGGAGACACGGGAACATATAAGTCTAGCATAAAGTTGGTATGTTTAGTACGGGCTGCTAAAATTACCGAGTATATTAAGGTGTCTTCAAATAATAATGATTTCCCCAGTGTGTTCCAGAGGCCTCAAGGAGCTCCTGACAGTGGATGGAAGAAAACAAATGGTGCATAAAAAGATAAATAAATGCACAAAGAACCAGGATGACCAGGGGCTGGGAGGAAGCCGGAGGGGATCATGCTTTGGCTGAAGCAGGTGCAGAAGAGCTGACCGTGGTGTGGCTCTGGAGCAGGTGCACACCAGTTGGGTGACCTGTAAGCAGCCCACCACACAAGGCCCGGGAGCCTCATCCAACGCCCAGGGGGCAGCCACCAACCCCAGAGCCTGGGCTGAGGAGGACACTCACCTTGAGCACGATCTCATTGATGGTAGCAGCGTCGGATTCAAAGTAGAGGTGTTTATAGTCGTGATTGCTTAGATACGTGAGTTTAAATATTGCGTGACCTGGGTGGGGAGAGAGAGAGAGGGGGCAGTGTTGAGGGGAGGCCCCCATGTGTTCTCCCCTTATCACTCCAATTCAAGCGAGAGCAAGCAGATGCCATGTGGCAGCTAGTCTTTCCAGGAGTTCATTTTTCTCAACACAGGCTTGGGAGAAACAGTAAAAAAGAAAGAAAAAAAGGCTAGTTAGATCCCATTCCACTTGGGAGCATGTTCAGGTGAAGGCCACATTAGGCAGGCTTTATGGAACTACCTCTACACAATAATTACATGGAAAAGGTAGTATTTTTAAGGTAGAAGGCCAATTCACTCTAAATTATTACTCTAAAAATAAAGTAACTGTGTTAAAAGTCAAACAAATGAGTAACAGGAAGGAGAGCGGCTGATGGCAATGCCATTCGGAGGCTTCTTCACAGCCCTGGCTACTGCCGGCAGCGCGAGTCCTGGTCTGGTGACCCTGGGCAGAAGATGCTCCCGAGGCCTCTCATCATTCCTACCCTGGGAGGATGGACGGACAGGCCAGTGGGCGGGGCTGCGCTGCTGACAACCACGGAGAGCTGCTGCCTTGCCAAGCAGCCCGGCCACAGGGGGTCAGTTCCCCCCCCCCACACCACACTCTCCTAACCCCACACACTCCTCCCACCCTCACAGTAACCCTGTCATTACTGGGGTTGCCTCCAATTTAGGCTCATCTCACTCACTGCCCTCCCACGCTACAGGCCAGCCCACGGCACTGCACACGCCCACCTGCCCAGGCCCACTGCCCCGTCTGGGAAAGACCCGCCAATCCTGAGTGACTCAGCTCAGTTGGTACCACAAGTCTTCGCAGCTACGCGTCTAGGCAGGGAAGCCTGCTTCCCCTACGGTGGCGCCTGCAACCACGTCTGCACTCCCTGTGCCTGTCTCCGGGCCAGACATGCCAGAGTCCCTCCTCTGCTCGGTGGCAGTCCCACCCAAAGCTCCCCTGGCACATGCTGTCTTTGGGCTCCTGGAGACCCTGTGGCTCTGCAAGAGAGTCCTGATTCTCCTGAACCTATTCTGAAGTTGTTTCTGTTACTGGCAACCAAGGCAGTGTAGCCAGTGCTCAGCAAACGCTCCCAGACAAAGGAGCAGCTGGTGGCATCCCCAGCAGAGGCGTCCTGCACACAGCCTCAGCTACATCCCGTGCCGGCTCAGGTGACCTCAGTGCTTGTGAGATTAAAATTCAACGTATCCCTTCTAACAGGCCTTCTCATCTGTGGTCCTTTTAATCGAAGTGGCGGCTGGTCATAGTTATTAATTAGTGATATATCACCCATATTACTGTAAGTTCACCTCTTTCCCGGAGAAATCTTCTTGGGGACTTTATTTACAGTAGCTAATTCTTCAGAATCTCCAAAAATAAACTGATATATGTTGTACATTTGTGGCCAGAAAAGTTGAGCTGCTGATATTTTATCCTGGAAACATCATTATGATATACTAATTGTGACTATAAATTCTATGTTTAAAAAATTAGCTAATAATTTCTGAAAAACCTCACTAGGAGTCGCTTGACAAATTGAGCCTGTTTCTAAATCGTGGTACTAAAATGTTAGGATTCTTAACCGGAAGTTAATCATTTCATTAATATATAAATTACTTGTTTCTGTGCATCTCACGTAATGAGCTGTACTGTAGCCAGGTGCACGTGTGTGTATCCTGTTACCGTCACAGGATCCGTCTTGGAACAATGGCCTTGCTGGCAACGTTACTGTGTAGAAGACGATGCGGACATCTCTGCCGGCCATGCTGTGACCAAGCGGAGCCATTTATGGAGGTCACAGGGCTGTGAAGGACAAGCAGAGACACCCCTCCAGGAGGCCTTCCTGCTGACACCTGGCCGTCACAGACACAGACACCAGGGCCTGGGGCTAAGAGGACCAGAAGGTCTTAGGGAGGCCTGTAGACCTGAAGCTTCGGGGTTCACTGACCACTCTGATAAGTGATCTCACAGACTGTCTACACCACCTGCTCCTACTTGTCACTGACAAAACCAAACCAAACCTCAAGATGCCAGAGTATGTTTTACCTAGACAACTGAGACACCATTAAAAATCTTCCTGCCCTCTTCAGGTGGATCCAAGTTTGTACGTGGCATAAGTGATGCGCAGTTTGCACAGGCCCGGGGGCCTCTGGAGGAAGCCTCGGCACTGTCCCCTTGGGACTGTCTGCCGGCGGGACACACTGGCTGCGGCTCAGACAGGGGCCTGCAGTTCATCCGCACAGCAGTCACATGGAGAAACGGAAGAAATCGTCCCAGTCCAGTTCCTGAAAGGCGGCATATGTGGGCTGGGTGACCACAGATGCAGCACCTTCTTCATTTTGCTGGGCAAGGGGGCTGCGTGCGACCTTTGCCTGTCCCCAGCGACCATTCTAGAGCCCCCGGGGAAGAGTGAAATGGCCTGGAATGATGAAGAGGCCCACTCCTCACTGTCTCTCTGGAGCCTCTGAAGTGTCCCTGCAGCGCAAGCACTCACACCACCGAGGAGAGGGGAGAGAACGTTATCTGGAGAACCTAGGTGTCCATTTCAACCAGCCAGCCCTTCTGTGCTGCGGCACAGCCACCGATGTTAATGACAGGGCAAGGTGTCACTGGATGGCCACAGCAGATACCCCCTGGCTACCCTGCAGGAGGCACCCAGAGGGCAAGCTCGAGGGCATGAGGTCAGGTGGGCGCTGCTGCCAGGCTTTTCACTGAGGCAAGGGCTCCACTCACCCTGGAGGGAGGTTTGCCCTGAGGATTTCCCTTGCACTCAGGGCCCCTCTGATTTGCCTGATGGCCAGCAGGGCAGATGTACTCAGTTCAGGCCCTGCCAGGGGTACAGGTGGGGAGAGATGCAGAGAAATGAACAGCGACGCAAGTATGACGAGCGTGTCAGGAGCACGGGGAACAGGAGCAGACCCTGGGCAGTGTTGGAGGGGCCAGTGGTAATGGTGGGGGTGGAGAAGGATGCAACAGGGTCAGGACAAGGCATGGACAATGTACAGGGACAAAGGGTGGCATGTTTCTGGGGGCCTCTGAGCAGACAAGTGGGCAGGGGGTGACACAGAGCAGGATCAAGGGCTGGGAGTGCTGGGCTCACCAGCTGAGGGAGCCACTAGTGGGTTGGAAGCTGGGCAGTGAAGTAAATGGTCACATTTTGGGGGTATTCACCCTGGCTCCCAGGGCCTGGAGGCAAGGAGACCAGTTGCCACAGTCATGGAGGTAGAAGTATGCGTGGTTTTGAGCTGGAGAGGGGCAAAGGATTATGGGAAAGGGACTGACTTGAGAACTATAGAGAAGGTGACATTGGCAGGACTTGGGGACTCTTTTATAATAGAATAACAGTTAATAAAGCAGAATTCACACTTACATAATTTCACCCAGTCCAAAACCTATATATTTAAGTGAAACAAGTTAATCGACCTCCTGCTGGAAACAGATCTATCAATTAACATGAGTAATTTATGTTACAGGGTAAAATCAGAGGCATCTGGGAAGAAGCAATCACTGGCATTTCATCACTATTGAACAGAATAAAAAGTCTGTTATCAAACACTTTATCAGCCCCCAGGCACCTTAAGGCTCAGGTAAGAGAGGTAGAGGGGTCAAATGACCCCCCCAGCGGCAGTCTGCAGGGTGCCTGCCTGGGGTGTTCAACGGAGGCAGTCAGGTTACCTTTGAAAACCGAGACCACCAGCAGTTTTCATAGAGAGAGGCAGCCACAGGGCAAACTGTCTTTGCAAAAACTTCAGCCGAGAGAAAGTTACACTTTAGTAGGATATGAAAGATAATACAGTGTTGAATAGTCCAACGAGTTCAAACTGTTTTGTTTGGACCCTTAAATTCTGTTTGGAAATTAAGGCATGACAAGAGCCTGGGATGCAGGGGGAAAGCGTGAAGTTCTGCAGTCAGAGGCTCAGGATGGAATCCCAGCCCTGCCGTGTCCTAGTGCTGGGACCCTGAAAAGGCGCCATCTGTCCAGGGGTCCACGTCTGTCCAGCTGTAAGGGAGGAGACAGACCACATCTGTCCAGCGTCTCACATTGTGCCTGGATAGAGCAGGGCTCAAGGGTGATCATTTTTACAAGTGCAGTGGAACTGATATTTGAAGACAAAATCCTCATTATTTTGAAGATCTTGTTTTTAATCGGGCCTTCTTTGAGCAGACTTGCTTTTACAGCACTGGAGGAATGAAATGCAATACAATGGGGGTACAAAATATGGGGTCTCAGCACTGGTCACATGCTCAGGGCAGACACTGAAACTATATATATGCTTCTGAATATTGAAATGGAAATCTGGATATGTAAAACTATATTCACGTTTATGTATATGATATTTTTCTAAGTAAAACAGAGAAGATGGAACGTTACACTGAGCAGAAACTAATGAGCAGCACAAATGTCAGAAGTGGAGATGTTTGAGCTTCCGTGCTATAATTTATCTTTTGCATTATGAGTTCTAACTTAAACGAGAGGCTGCGCTGAAAAAACAGGTTCCTCCGGTCAGTTCCAAGAGCGCAGCTGTCATCCTCAGATGGGACAGTGTAAGCCGAAGCAGCGGCGGCTCCTATACTCCCGAGAAGCGGAAGCGCTCCCAGATTTCCTCGGCCAACGGAACAGAGATGGTTGTTTGAAAGGAGGCTCTCTCCTAACAGTCCGCCAGTGCTGAGGGTGGCCGACAGCGCTGCTCAGAGCTGGGGCCTGCGGCCCACCTGTGGCTATCCCCCTCCCCGGCCCCTGCCCTTTGCCAGGAAAGCCAAAGATAAACGTGAGTTTCTTTTTGTTCTTTTCGATTAAAAAGTTAAAAAGCATATTTTTAAATCGCTAGAGATTTAGAAGATCATGGAAAATCCTCCACACTCCATCCCGGTAATGCCAACACGCCGGCACCAGGACACCCAGTATCTTTTTTCTAGTGACTCTCACTTGCTTTTCACTTAACATTCACCACAACCCTTTCCCTGTGGCGAGTCTCCACAACCATTGTTTCCCCACAGCTGCAGTTTATTCCAGCAGGTAGATGCGTGTCACGGTTCATGCTCTCTGTTGGGCATTTAAGTCACTCTTAAGATCGTCAGTATTATAAGTAAGGCTATGGAGAAAGCCTCTGAAGATTTGGATTCCTTCTCAGTTCCTTTTTATTGGCATAAATTTTTTTTTTGAGACATGAATTGTAATTTTACCGAGAAGGAAACAGGTCTTTTAAAAATTGTGGTAAAATATACATAACATTTACTATTCAACCACTTCTAAGTGTACAGTTCAATGATATTAGGTGCTGCAACCATTACCGCTACCCATTTCTGGAACTTTTTCATCATCCCAACCAGAAACTCTGTGCTCCTTAAACACTAACTTCCCTTCTCTCTCTTCTCCCTGCTCCTGGTCGTATTTATAAACTCGCCTGTTCCAGGTGATGAATGAAAGCATTATGTGTAAAATATAAGTGAAAATATGCTTTCACTTAGCATAGTTTTCAAGATTCACCCATGTTGTAAGTCACCAGAATTTCATTCTTAAGGCTGAATAATATTCCACTGTATGTATATGCCACATTTCATTT
Organism: Manis javanica; assembly: GCF_040802235.1. NCBI lineage: Eukaryota > Metazoa > Chordata > Mammalia > Pholidota > Manidae > Manis > Manis javanica. Next base: position 9,464,715 of record NC_133157.1, on the reverse strand, counting down.
ATCCAGTCACCTGTGTGTGGACATCTGACTTGTTTCTACCTTTTGGCTATTGTGAACAATGACGTACAAGTATCTGTTTGAGGCCCTGCACTGGTGGACCATATGGTAACTCCATGTTTTACCTTTTGAGCCAAAATGTTTTTTGCACGGGCTGCACCACTTTACATTCCCACCAGCAATGCACAAGGGTTCTAATTTCTCTACATCCTCACCACACTTTTTTCCCTTTCTTTTTTTGTTAATAATTGCCATCCTAATAGGAATAAAGTAGTATCTCAGTGTGGTTTTGATTTGCATTTCCCTAATGACTAATGATGTTGTACATCTTTTCATGTGCTTATTGGCCATTTGTCTATCTTCTTTGGTGAAATGTCTGTTCCAGTCCTTAGCCCACTTTTGAATTGGGTTGTTTGGTTTCTGAGGATACTGAGTTTTAACTAAATTACCATTAGTAATCTGCCCAAGATTGTCCAATACCCAAGAAGCAGAAATAGCATTCAAAACCCACAGGGGGGGACCCCAAGCCTTTGCTATCTTTGTAATTCCAAAGGGCCTCTCTGCAAATGAAGCAGTTTAGCCAAAATTCATTCTCCCTGCCACTGTGGACTCAATCCAAGAGGGAAAACATTCATTTATGTAACAGCTGCTGTGGCATGCATACTTTTTAAAACTGGGATTCCAGAATCTGATCTTTCTCACTGGATTTCTTGGAGGAAACAGATGGGAACACACATTCTTTTAGGCAAAGTCATACCTTCCCATAGGCCCTGGGGAAAAAGCTGGGCTGGGATACTCAGGTCTCTGGGTGAAAACTCCTGGATAAGGTCTCCACAGAAGCAGTATTTCCAAGCCTGTGGAGGCTTCAGCTCTGGGTACCTCAGCCGGTAAAGGCTGGTGCGTCTTCCCGAGCACCCCGTACTGGGGGAGGCCCCGTGAGCGGCAGTGACTTCTGGGACCTCTGGAGCGGGCCCGAGTCTGACCCGTTTACACTTCACCTTCATCTTTCAGACCCTCTCTCTCTCCACTCTTTGGCTCCTTCCTATAAACATAATTAAGGCTCTCTGATTATAAAAACTCCCATGGCAATGTGATTTCCCTCCTTCCTCTATCTAATTTATCGAAAACACTCTTGCTAAGGTCACTACGACCTCTATGCTGAGATCGCCAGTAGATACTTCTCACTTTTATTTTGCTTGGCTTCTCAGCTAATACGGTGCTTCAACCTGAACTCCTCTCTTCCCTGGGTTTCCTGGAGGCACAGCCACCTGATTCTTCAGGAGACTTCTCTAGTCAATCTGTTTCTCATGTCTCCTTTGTGACTTCTTGTCCTTCATCTGTCCCTTAAATGACAGTTTCTCTCAGTGTCCTTCTCTAGAGTTTCAGGGCCAACCCGTGAGTACAGCTGTCATCTTCATATGGCCCCACAGAGCACGGCCAGAATCGACGTCAACATTTCCCCTTAAATCAAAGCACTGTTAGCTCGGTTGGAGGCCTCCCTGCTCACCAAGTTCCAGCCATTTGGTCTCCTAAGTAGTTTTCACATATTCACCTCCATCCATTCCCATCCTGAGACCGCAGCCTCACCCAGTTCCTGAGCGTCTGTTGCCCCCTCTCTGGTTTTCCTACTTTTGATCGTGTCTTCTTCAGAGCCAAACACCTACCCACAGAAATCATCCTTTTATAACACACATCTGGCCACATCACTCACCTACTTAAAACTCTGCGGTGCTTTTTTCCTATTGTCTTCAGAATAAAGTCCAAGCTTCTGAAAATAATTTACAAGATTCTAGATTGATAGTTCTCCAACTGCAGATTACAGAACCCCTTTTGCTCACGAACATTATTGAGGAGCCCAAATAGCTTTTGTTTATGTGAATTATATCAGTATTTTTTTGTATTAAAAATTAGAAGATTAAAAAAATACTAACTCATTAAAAATAATAAATCCATTATAATATAAACTATGTATTTTAAAAAATGGAAAACCCCTTATATTTCCCTGAAACAGTTTAATGAGAGGAGTGGCATTAATTTATATTTTTGAGATCTTTTTAATATTTAACAGAGAACAGCTGGATTATCCTATCTGCTTCTGCATTTGATCTGTTGTGATATACTATTTTAGTAGAAGCATATGAAGAAAAGCCAGCCTCAGACAAGTAAGCTTTTGGAAAAGAGGGGTGTATTTTAATATTCTTCTTTGCAAATATTCTTCTTTGGTGCTACACCAAACTTGATACGTGGTAGTTTCTTAAAGATCAGTTGCAATGTAGAATCTAAAAACCACATTAATTAGCTTGTTTATTCTGTTAACATTAAAACCATTACCATTGGTCTGTCTGGCACTTTGAATGAATCTTTGACTCCTGCATGATTTTGTAACATCTTGGAAAAGTCTGAAAAATACTGGCTCACTGAGTTATGCAGGTCTTCCGAATGTTGACACATTTCATTTTATGATAACAGAAACATCACACTCATTATATCACCACTGATGTCACCAGAAAAGTCTTTAAGCAATGAGAGGCCAAGCTCATCGTGATAGATACAAGTTATTCAAAATTCTAATTGTTACCTGAAAGCTTGAATTTAGTCATTGGCATCAAATACTACCACTTTATTTCCTTGAAGTAACAGGCTCACATCCTTCATTTTCAAGAAAAAGTCTGCTGAATACTCAGGCTTGAATAACCATAGTTTGTCAGTCCTTTCAAGTAAAAACAGTGTTCTATGAAATTAACAGTTAGTTCAGTTTGTAATTCAAACAATTACACAAGTGCCTTTCCTTGCAACAAGTATTCTACTCCCCTATAGAGCAGAAAGGCTAACTGTACTTCAGGAAGTGAATTAAGAACAATGATCTATGGAATCTTTTGATGCTTCAATTTACATGCAAGTTGTTCTAACAAAGTATCAAATGGCTTATTTCAGTAACCAAAAGTGGCTGAGCTTTATTCCTTAGCTTTTAGAGAGGCAGATAAGCAAGAAACAAGTTGTCTATCTGAAAATTTCTTCCTCAGTTTGACTAGCTTGAGTTTGCAAGCCTCTTGGGAGGCTAAATTATAACATATTCCTCATCTATCCAGAATCCTTAGAGCAGACAGCTAGGGTGACCTTTGTGCAAAAAGACTTTTTTTATTTTAAGCATTAAAATTTCATGTTACAAATTTTCCTCTTGTATTGGAGTATAAAGAAAATAAATTACTATATTATCATTTTCATCTTTGTAAGTACCGAGCATCATGATTTCCTCAGGGTTGCAAAAGGCTCTATGTCTTGTCACAAAATAGTTCCATGCTGCCATACTATTATGCTTATTGGGTTTTAGACTGTTCTTTAATAGTCTTTGTTTGATTTTGTTTCATTCTTGGTCAACTCTTGTCAGTTTTCATTTCCCACTATCTTTATTAAGTTCTGTCATTCTTTCTCTCCTCTTCTAATTTTCTGCATTTAACATCCTTTAGAAAGAGAAACCAGATAGCTAGGAATGGCTGAAATTTGTTAAAAAATAAGACTCTACAGACTCCATGTTGGGGCTAGCGATATTCTTCCATCAAAAAAATTCAGAAGTTTAAGGGCCTTGACTTCGAGTCAGTGGTAGAGGGAAGAACATAAACGTATGTTATCATTTATATATAACTTTGGACAAGTTGTGTAATGTCTATGATCCCCAATTTCCTCATTTATAAAATGGGAATCATTTATAGATGATTCTTGTTGCTAGGGTAAAATCAACAATCCTAAAATTCTATAATACATGTATGCAAAACCTCACAGAGTTGTTGCAAGAATTAAGCAGTGTGTATAAAGCACCTGAGACACTGCTTGGTACACAGTAGGTTCCCTTAAGACAAACTTATCCTGTAAAGGGCCTGATAGTAAATATTTTAGGCTTTGCAGACCAAAAGGCAAAATTAAGGCTGTTTTGTAGATACCTGTATAATGAGAGAAAACATTTTTCATTGACAAAATTTTAAAAAGTATAATCAAATGCATTTTGGGGGGATAATACAGGTCTACCAATGCGAAGGATAAAATCTTTTCACTGCATTGGGAGGGATAACATTTTGCCTAAATGGAATCAACATCAGTGCTCCCGATCATCGAATCAGTTATAAATGTCCACCTGTAAAAACCATTCTTGGCTCGCAGACCACATGAAAACAGGTGGTGGGCTAGATTCAGCTTAGGGGCCATGGTTTTTCAATCCTTGCTCAGAGTTCTCTCTTGCTTACCTCCTCTTTCTTGGTTCATTTCATACAGTTGCTAATGGTGACATTTTGAATGCCTTTAATTCCTTTGTGTACATTTGTTTTTCTATCTGGTATATCTCCCATCTCCCAGCCTTTAATATTTCTTGTAGTGAAGGCTTAATGGCAACACATTCTTCCATCTTCTGAGTGTCCAAAACTGTCTTTATTTCATCTTCATTTCTGAAGGATATTTTCAGTGAATACAGAATTCAGACTGACAGATTTTCTTTCAGCACTTTAGAGATGTCATTCCATTGTCTTCTGGATTGCATTGTTTCTGATGAGAAGTCAGCAACCATTCTTATTTTGGTTTTTCTGGCTGCTTTTAAGATTTTTCTCTTTATCATTGGTTTTCAACAATTTGATTATGATGTGCCTTGATGTGGTTTTCTCTGTATTTATTCTGTTTGGCCTTCATTGGTCTTCCAAGATTGGTGGGATAATTATTTTTAATCAAATCTGTAATAGACCTCTTCTCTATTTCTGAGACTCCCAATTACCTATATGTTAGAACAGTGGATGTTATTTCACAGTCTGTTCTTTTTGTAGTTTTTTTTGTCTCTGTGCTTCAGTTTGAATATTTTCTACTGTCCTGCCTTAAAGTTCACTGATGGTGGTGGGCAGATTCTGAAATGCCTGCCAATGACCCTGCCTCCAGTTCTTCACACCCTTGTGTAATCTCCTTGTCCTGTGTGTGGGCTAGACCTAGTGACTTACTTCTAATCAGTACAATACAGCCAATGTGTTGGAGTCACTTCTGAGATTAGGTTCCTATTATGACTTCTTCCTTGCTAGTACTCTCTCGTTCTTGGTTATACTGATGAAACCAGTTGCCATCTTGTGAGCTTCCCTATGGGAAGAAACTGAGGGTGTTCACAATGAAATGAACTCTGCCAGCAACCACTCAGGAAGCTTGGCAGCAGATCCTGCCCCAGTCGAACCTTAGATGCTTGGGCCCTGGCTGACAGCTTGCAGCCTTGCAGGACACCCTAAGGTAGGGGACCCAGCTAATCTGTGCTGGCCTCTTGACCACAAAACCTTTGAGGTAATAAATGTTATTGTTTTAAACCACACAGTTTTGGAGCAATTTGTTATATGGCAATAGATAACACACTGCCCCTTTTAGCTAATCTTCCTAATCTGTTCCCAGTGAATTTTTTATTCATGTATTGTATTTCTCATCTCTAGAATTTTCACTTCTTTGTTAATAGTTTCCATTTGTCTTTTTAGTTGTTTTCCTTTAAGTCTTTATACATATTTATAATGGTTATTTTAAAGTACTTATTGGCTAATTCTATCATCCCTGCCATTTCTGGCTCTGTTTCTATTGATTGATTTTTCTCCTGCTTACAGGGCATATTTTCCTGCTTCTTTACATGTCTAGTAATTTTTGATTGATGCTGGACACTATAAACATTATATTGTGGGGTGTCTGCATTTGTTGTCATCCTTTAGAGAGTGTAGGGCTTTGTTGTAGCAGGTAGTTAATTTACTTGTGGATCAGTTTGATGCATTCAGGACTCCCTTCTAAAGTTTTGTTAGGCCAGGATTAGAGCAGTCTTTAATCTAGGGCTACTTTAGCCTTATTCCTATTACATGGCCTTTACGGATGCTCCCCTCTGGCTGGCCAGACTCTACTTTACAGTGTCCTGGTAGCTGTTCTTTGATGAGCCCTGTGAGGTTTCACATGAGCAGGCGCAGCTTAGTACAGTGCAAAAGATCCAATAGCTTCTTTCCAGAGCTCTTCCTCGGTGCAGATCTCTCCTCTCCACATGTGATTTTGCAAATTTCAGTTACTTTGGTCTCTTGAGCTCTGTCTCCGGCTTGGTGAGACTGCTATGCTCTCCTTGGGAAGCCCTGGAAGAAGGCTGAAGTGACAGCAGATCTCATCTCATCTGTTTCCCTTCTCTCAGGGCTCACAGTCCTGTACTATCTGTTTTCCAGAGTCGGAAAGGAGTTTCTTATATTTTGTGCAGTTTTCCAGTCACTGATGATAGAAGGGCTAATCTGGTAGCAGTTACCCTGTCCTGAAAGTTGCCTATGGGAGTCTTATAAGCAATACACATTTTGATTTTAATGAAAGAATGACTTACTTTTTCCATGTCTATGAAAATGACTTAAAATCTAAGCACCCCATTTATTATGAAAACACAATTTGGAGCTTGGCAGGAGATAAGGGAAACAGATTTTTCCCATCATTCATCCAGCTGAGAAATCTTCCACACAGTTTTTCAGTAGAGAACAGTCCCTGCCCTTACCCTTTTCTCAAGTGGGATCTCTGCTGATGTTAAAATAAAAAAAAGAAAGAATTTGAGGATTTTTAATGGTAATCAAAATCTAGGAAATTGTAAGTGTGTGCAAATTTTCCATTATACTAGATAACTCTTTTGTTATTATGGGTCCATAAGGCTCAAGTCAATAATTCAGTGAAATCTTAATAGCAATAAGAAGGCTTCTCCCAGGATGAAAAACTTGATGCCCCCCAAATTTTTTCTACTCTAACAAATATCAATTTTCCAATCAACACAAGCAAATTCTTTATCAGTAAGTCCCAGGGAAAAATGAAGAAAGTTTACAGAGAATGTAATGAAAACCCACTGAGCATCTCAGCACCAGCCCATTTTCCTCAGAAACATGGACATTCTTGTATGTTACATATTAGTAAACACGCCTCCAACAGCCCCTGAGCAACTCTAGAACCTGATATTGAATTTGGGAGTGTGCTGGTCTTACCATTTCACTAGGGCTCAAAGCAGAGCCTCCCGCCTCCTACATTCTTACTGCTGGCCCTTCCAGAGACCATACACTGTACCAAAAAACCTCTTTTCCAGGAACTACAGAGACAAGCATGCGGGTCCCACCTATCATACACTGAGGGTAAATAGCAGCAGCCGGTTAAGAACAAGATGTTGGGCTTGCCTGTTCACTACCACCTTGAGAAGTTCTCCACTGTGCTCCGTTTCTCTTTGCTAGATAGCCACACTTGATCTCAGCTGATTCTAAATTCCAGAAGCAACTTTTAAATGCTCAACATGTCCAGGCAAGTTTAGACAGTCATTGAGCACTGACTGTAGCCTCTGGACAGGAGCTGCCGGACTTCTGGGGGATGCAGCTGGGAGCAGAAATAGGCATGCCTACAGCAAACACCAGGTATCAGTTAATAATGACCAGGTCAGTCAAAAGGACACACATGCTGGGTGGACTCCCATGGCTGAGCTCTCAGGAACCTGGCCAATGTTATCTAGCCCCAGTGAATTGTTCCTGAAACACAGCGATGGCCTATTTAACAGCAAATTGCAGCTTGAGGTTACAGGAAACCAAACTGGGTCAAAGAACCTAAGAATGCAGCCTGGCATTCGATGATACAAGCTTGCCTCACGCTTATAGTTTTTCTCCACCTTTACCCTGTGGCACACTCCAGGTCTCTCCCTCCCACACACTTGGAAAAATTGAGGTGGTCCCCCTGGTTGCCTAAACCCATCTCCCCAGCAGCTCCCTTGTTTTGGAAGGAGATGATAAATAAATCAAAATGCACCAAGCAGCACTTCCCCAGGCACTCGCCCCCTCCGCTGAACGTGCACCTCATCAATCACACTATTGTCTGCTTGAAAGGCGAGCCTTGTAAATGTCATATCCACTCAGGCCCAAGGAGAGGCGCATCCAAATGCAGCAAGGACTTTTAATTGGATAGTGTAATTAAACTAAAAAACCCCAGCAGACTCCCTTTGACAGGATAGATGAAGACCCCTTTTAATAGGGCTAGGAGACATATCTGTTAAAAGGATGAGGCACTGCCTGCTCGAGATTGTGCCCCGGAGTGCTCTTATGAAAAGGCAACTCGATGGCTGGGGCATTTAATATGTTAGAGTCTGTTGTGTTCTGTAATCTAGCAGTACTTACCGTATTTGATCTGGAACTTATGGAATAAGTCCTTGTCAAAAAGGAAAAACACCATCTAGCTTACCGCCTAATGCCTGGAGTGCCTGGAACCTCAGGAATCACAGAGCCTGAGGAGGGGCTGGCACCTTCCTGAGCTACAGGGCCCTGTGAGCATAAAGGCAAGCGCCTTACTTACCGGGGCCTACAGGACGCAGCATGGCCGTGGACATCCACCCCACTCACCGGGGGCTGTGGCTTTCACCCCGGGGTGGCTGACATCATCCTCGGTTCACTGTCACACACCCTCACAGCACTTAAAGGATATGACAAAATTCCTCGAATTTGTCTTCCTCAGGAACTGGAATGCCTGTCACAGCACTGTGTGTGTGCGTGTTTTCTCTGCTAGAACTACTGCCCCAGACAAACAGGAAGAAGAGAAAGCAGATTCAAGGTACACACTGGGATGTGCGCAAGCTGATTTTAGTAACAAAACCTGAGTTCTTCTGCCACCCTCCCAGTTCTCCTTTGTTGGGGGGATGCATACACAGGCGCATTCAGGGACACACACACACACCAGGCCTGCAGCTCTACAAGCGAGACAACAGCATCAGTGGAAACACTTAAAGAGTTCATGTTTGCACAGGGCTGTCTTACCAGGACACCACAATCCCTTTCACACGGAATGCTAGTGTCCCAAGGACACGAGCAGGGAACCCCGCATCCACGTGGATCTCAAAAGTCTCTGAGATGGAGGGGTAGAGATGCAAGATTTCAGACTTCCCCATCTGTAGCCTTCCAGAAACAGATGATTTGCTTTATATACAAAAACCTCAAAGTCAGACCTTTTCTTTTTCTAGGATGAAAAAGGTTTGTTTGATGACTGCTTTTACTCCCCCATAAAGCCTGCGTGGAACAGTGCTGCAAACCTTTGAACATTGTTAATACTGGTCTTTCACTATGACTTGATGAACCCATTAAGGACATGTAAGTGAACGCTTATCATTTATGAAAACTGGATACTGAATTAAACCATCAAATACCTTGAGGTTTAAATGAACACTACATAAAAGCATTTCAGCCATCAATTTGGCTATCACTTCTGGCCAGTATGAATTCTGCTGGAAAAGCTATTTTCGTGCAGATGTGGAATTCAATGGGAAAGACTGACTGGTGTACCAACATCAATCAAAATGTCGACTTCCCTGGCAGCTCTCAACAGTGCAGCAGGTTCAAAGGTCACAGGATAAAGAAAAAGCCAAGCTCTGGTTCTGCTCTAATATCTCCTCAGTAGAAGTCTTGCAAAAGTACCCCCTTCTGTATTAGCCTTGCTTTCATTAATCTTCTTGCCATCTTCTTTAACTAGTCATGCAGAACCGCTCGATAGCAAGACGTATAATGGGGAAGGCCCTGTGCCTATTACCGCGTTAACATTCTCTTAAGCCCCAGTGCAACAATGGAGCAGGAAAGCAAAGGAAATCTGCAACTGTAGGGTGCAGTGCAGGCGATTCAATTACAGCCTGGGCTACCTGTGTACTTCTGACCTATAAAACACAAGAGGCCTTTGTGTCTAACTGGCTTGGCCATTACGGTTGCTGAAGATCACAACAATGCTGATCTTTTCTATTTAAGCTAAATCAATGTGGACAAATCATTATTCAGTAGCTTTAATTTAATTAGTAAATTAAATACACTACTTTACAGATCTTGTCAAGTACTTATGAAAAGAAAGATTCATTTAAGTGGAAGGTCACCAATAAGCCCAGCTAATTTAACTCATAACCTTAACTGAATCTCATCGCAAATATCCAGCAGGTTCTGTTCATAAGGGCTTAACATTCTCCTGGACTTGTGGTTAACCTGTAGTCCAAAGAGCTCCTATTCTGTATCCAAACAGTGTTTTGGACAAAAAAACAAAAGCAGAAACAAAACAAAAGACCAGACAAACAATCCTCCACCAACATAACCTGCATCAACAGAATCAGATTTCCTTTAAATTATACTATTGCAAGAGAATATAATCAGGTTACCCCTATTATGTTGCTTCCTTAAGATTTGATATTATCTATACTTAATTGAGACACAGAGCTCTTTTCAGCTGTAAAGACGACAGTTACTTTATTAAGGTTTAAATCTGATTTCTTAATGATAGGCTGCTTCCTTTAAAGACTCTAAACCTGCACAACCTTCTGCTAAAACCAGACCTGGCATGGTTGAGTCTGCTACTTTCTTTAAATCTAGCCTGAGTCCCTGATGGGTGCTAGCTTCACAGAAAGGTTCCTGGCTTTTGTTTCAGCATTGGAATTCAAGGCTAGCACTTAAAAAGAGAGCCCACTGCATTCAAAGGCTACATCAGGACCTATGTAAGGATGGAGAGCTATTTCTCGGAGATAATTTAGCTAGGATAGTTTCTGATATGGAAACATTCTCCTCCCCTGTGTGTTGCATGCATCTTTGTTCAGCTGAAAGGAATTAAAATTAATTTATCTTTTAGAAGTTTGTGACATCTTTCAAAACAGCAAAAGGAGTGGCAAACCAGACTGAGAACTCACTGATCTGAATAATAATGGCAGCATGAAGCTTTTTTTCCCTTAAATCTAGAAAGGCAGAATTTTTTCTTAATTTCTCAGGGCTTTTGAAACAGAGTTTCTCAACCAACTCTTGTAAGAGTCCATATTTATGTGTACAAATGCTTTTCAAGGCATGTATCTATTTAGTCTTTAAGTTCCAGGTCCTTAAACACTCACAGGGACAGAGCAATAAATGTTCCCTCTGAGAACAGGGCCTAAGAGGGAGAAGCTAGGGGAAGGAAAGAGTGTCACAGAGCTGCTATTTATGGAGTAAGGCTTCAGTCTGGGTCTTTCTGATTCCACAATATATGTAATTACGTGTTTCACTGCATGCGTGCTAATGCTCAGTCCCTCTGCCAAGTCAGCTATTCACATAGTTTTTGGATATGGCATCAATTAAACTTGAGTTGTGTTTCTTATGATGACCAAATTAATGGTTTGACAGTGGCTTTCTCAATAAACACTGCAAGCTGGCCATACTTGAAGGTTTGAAAAACCATTTCTTTTCTGTTCAAAATTCTGACAAACATGTCTCAAGTAAGACCGGGGACAACTTCATTATCCTCCCAACACTTAATGCCTTTTTGTAAAGAAGGCTGTTTAATAACACATCTGTCCTGTTTTCACAACTAAATTATTCCAGTTGGTCACACATTCTAGTCTTCAGCAAGACACTTGTGCTATGAGAGATAAAAACATGAAAAAGGAAATATATTGCAGAAATCAAAAACCTTATCTACTTCTAGACTCTCTCTTTTTGCCATAATTCATTCAAGAAAGCCCCAAGAATAATTTTTGATGTAAACTCAGCTACAAACATACATCACTATGCTGATAAAAATCACAGGCTAAACTTATGAAATATAGTGACTTTCATTCCTTTAGTGCTGTTAAAATAACTTTTTTCTAAGGTTCAACAGACACAAAAGATAAAAAGGGTTACCATTAATCCTTTAAAAAAAAAAAGCAGCAGCAGCCCCATAGATGAATTCTATGGTCTGACCATGGTCTTGAAGACGAACTTGTAGATTAAGTTACTGAATTAATTTGATGAAGATACTGGAGATCATAAAACAAAAAAGAAACAAAAATACCCACAGCATCAAGCCTATTCATTAACTATATCTTTGGACACTTTACAACCTAAATTAGGTTGAATAACTTTTGGTTTCTAAATTCCAGCCTCTTTAAGTACAATTATAAGATGGCAAACCTTAATTGAAGACAATTATTTAGGCACTGCATTAGGGATCAAGGGCAGAAACCAGTCCCTGGGTCAACAGTGCAGCCAACTCTGGGAGCAAAGTTACACCAGGTCTGGTGCTGGAGCGAGACTTTGAGAACTGAGTGGGTTGGGCGTGGGGAAACGGAGGTGTCCATAAGTTAGAGGGATGGTTAGGAGGGAGGTGTATTCCAGGCAATGGAAATAACAGAAGCACCGAGTTTGAGGTGTGTTTGTGTACAAGTTGTTCACAATGGCCATGGCCTAAGTTCAAGATGGGAAATTATAGGCTATAAACCCGGAGTGGCCAAGGACTGTAAAGGCTAGGCTTGGTGTCAGCAAGGCCCTGCGGTGCTCTGAGAACCCAGAGCTCCGAGCAACATGGTTTGAAAAACACTGTGGTAGGAGACAGGGACTTAAGAATCGTTTTACTAGGCAGTGTATCTCTTGGTTCAGGAAATTGTCATAATTTCCAGATCTCTGGAGCTAGAATGAGAGGAGGAAAGTCTAAGACCCACATGTGAGGTTTTTACAAAGAATCGTCCAGAAGGTGTGAAAATAAGACAAAAGACTCTCTTGCTGGACTGTCAATACTGAACAGTAGAGCCCATGTCTGCTCTGTATCCCCAGTGCTTGGAACTTGGCCTCACTCTCAGAGATGTTATCATTACTTCTTGCCCGACAAATCTCAAGAGGCACTTGGGAGGTGGTGGCTGCGCACCTCTGCTTCCTTCCCCGCTAGGCTGGGTGTATGCCATCCTTTACTGTCAGTGTCTGAATCACAGCCTTCCTTTGCGCACTGAGTGTCTTGGTATGAGTATAAGAGAAATCTGAATCCTGTTCCTAGTTCTTTCCCTGACCTTTCTACTCCAGCTTATCCTCTATGCAACATGTAAGTGATTGCCTTTCATTTCTCAGATACATGGGAAAATTCATAAAATGTAACTTTTCAAAGCATCCACTGAGTTCTTGGGAAGAAGCTAGAACAATGACATCTTTATTGGCCGACAAGCTGGAGTGAGGGATCGGAAAGAAGCTGTTTATCTAAAGGCAGAGAGACTCTGGCAGCCTTGGGACAAGGGCCCCAGAGCAGCAGACAGTTTTCTCACCAGCCCCTTCTGGCAGCCATCTTGCAGGGCTGAGGCCTTACTGGGAGGACAGGGATGGTAGGAAGGGGTGGAGGTATAAACTTACTCCTTTCCTCATGCACCACGCAGTTCTCCTTTCTTCCTCTTCATGGGACTGAAGTCTTAAAAATGATTAATCTAAATGCTACACTCAGTTACTTAACTGCAAAAATACAATATGCCAAAACATACAACCAGATATAAAGTTTTTACTTTGCTATTTTAAGCAAAGGAGTGCCAACCCAGCAGCAATCTCTTTTGCAGGACCAGGCAGGAGTTTAATTGCGGGCTGGTAGGTCACACAGCTGCCAATAATCTGGAGAGTGTTGACACTTCCGGCATGATGGATATCTAAATCCAGTCTTCAGCTGCCATAGGAAATCCCCCAGCTTCCCTCAATCTGTCAAAGACGGAAGGCAAGGAAGGCAGGTCCAGGTCTAACTGGTCAAGGTCCCCAAATGGGAAGAGGTTGGGCGCACAAAGTGAAACGAGGGCGCCGGTGAGTGCCAATTCTCAGCAGGAATCTGCCCCCATGCCACCAGCCCCGACGGTGCGGCTCCTAAAGGTCAGGAGCCAGGCTGTGAGGTTCTCTGCTGCCATCAAGACTGAACAGGTTGGGGGCCCATGTCAGGCTCTGGGCACCATATACAATCCCATTTGATTAAAAGAAATTTCTGGTAATGAATTAAACAGACCCAAGGAAAAAAGGACACGGTGGCAATATATTCTCCTGGCACCCAGCACAGAGAGGGGAAGGGGGGAAGAGAGAAAGGAGACATAAATAAAAGGGACTACTCACTGGGGCTTTTTTCTTCAGCAAGGTCACAGGCACAGAGCAGGTCAGAATCGATTGAGATGGGTTTCTGCTTAATCCAAAACTTAGTGCTGGCTTTCTGATTCGTAACAGGATCTATCTCTACTTTGTCACCAGAGATACCTGTAAGGCCGAGGGGAGAACAAAAAAGAAGCCACAAGAAGTGGAAGATGTAAGTCATTTCAGAGTAACCATTTGACCAGTTTGTAAATCCTAAACTGGATGAACATGAAGTCACTTTCAGGGCCTTGGGGAATGTCACGGGCTTCAGACAGACACAAGGAGAAGCCACATGGCCCACAGAAACTGCACAGTCTGATTTCCTGGGGGCTAAGCTGGGTGGGTAGAAGGGGACAACCAAAAACTGTATAAAAAGGCATTAAGAAACATGCTTTCTTAGATATAACACAGATACAATATAGAGTTTACCTACATACTGTTAACCCTGCAACACTTCTATATTGTGATGAAATAAACTATAAGGTTCATTTAAAGAACAGATCTGATCAACAGTCTTTTTTTGTTTCTTGTTTAGAAGAACATCTGGGTTGGACAAATAAATCTGCACTAACACCTATGCTCAAATAGCTACATTACCAAAGAAGAGTTTCTGATCTGGAAAAATCTTCCACACTAAAATACGAAGTCTCTTCCTTTCTCTGACACTAAATAATTACCCAAGCCATATTTAAAGGAAGTCACAGGAGGATTAAGGGGTCCTTTACATTAAACCTTCCAAGTCCGGGTCTTGGAGCCTGGTTTCAGGCTGTGGAGGTCACTGCTTCTCCACAGAGGGTGCGACCAAACTGGGTATGAGCTTTACGCAACAAAGACTTTATAAGAGGAACCCAGAATGCTAACTTCTGGCACTTGAGGTTTCATTTTCAGAGCGGTGGAGGATGTAACACACTGCACAGTGACTGGGGGCGAGAGCGTGAGGAGAACAAAGGTGACGCCGGAGGCGGAAGGTGCCCTGGGATCACTGTGCCCAGCAATGTGCTCCCCACGTTACCAAGCAGTACGTGTGCAGACCTAGTCTAGGCTAGATGCTCTCTTTTCCCTGTTTTGCTGAAAATTGAGGAATCTGTTGGTGAAGTGAGACAGAAACCTTCAGTATGCCTTCCAGAGAGGGCCCCAGATGGAATCTTGAAAGTAATTAATTTTTAGGCCATAGTTTAAGGGTCAGGGTCAAAGTGAAGAAAAAAAAAAAAGCAAAATCAAGTAAGGAGATAACAATAAAAGAATTAATTAAAACCATCAAATGTACATACTGCAACAGAAAAGACGATCAGAGTTAACATAGTTCCCCCTAGGGATCACACTCAGAAATTTTTCCATACAATGTGAGACAACTTACTAGGCCAAAAGGAAAAGCAGATCAAAGACACGCCTCAATGGAAAATGAAAACAAAAATAAAAACACCCCACAGTGACAATAGTCTGAGAGCAAATTTAAAATTAAACAACAAATTCAAACAAAATTGTAGTGATGGGGTCGGCCACAGGCTCCATTCACGCCTATCGTGTTTTAGGTGCACAGAAAACCTCAACAGCAGCCAGACAGAGGCAGGAAGCTGCAGATGCACCGCCACCGAGTGTCATCTGCTGTCTGCAGAGGGGACAACACGGTACGTTGCTTAACTCTGGTCATTACTGTGCGGTCTTTGGAAAAGATGAACAATTGTTTTTGTTTTTTTTTTATTAATTGAATGCTGGAATTTGTCATTAGAAATCTTTCAGGAACACCATATTTCAATTAGGCTTAATGTCAGAAGTCCAACTGACTGGATGTTCAGGTCTAGGTGATTTCAGGAGGGCAAGAATGTATCAGGAGACCAATTTTATTACATTTCACTTAAAATAGATTACGACTACCCAGTTACACTCTTCCCTCCAATTTGGTCATTAATTGTTAAAGATCTGGACGTTTCTACAGTTCCCTGGAAGAAGAGAAGTGCTTATGCCATGGTTGTTGGTAGCAAGTATTTTTTTTTTTGTCCCTCTTCCTTCTGCTTCTCATATTGACATTTGTAAAAGTCAGAACAAGCAGAGCAAAATAAATGTGCATCTCTCTTATGTGGAATAAACCCTGCCCGACATTCCTTTCTCAGAGGGAGGGAGGAAAAAATAATCACTGGAGAGACACGGCTTTAAAATTTTGTTCTACGGCCCTGCAACTCCTGAAGCCGTAGTCAGTCAATATTGTTAATGTACCTTGTTAATTTGATAGGATTTGTCAGGTAACTCCACTGGAAAATTATATAAAACTGTTCCAGATGAAAAGATGATAGTGACATGAATTAAAGTGATAGAACAATAGTGGAATATAAACCAGAAATGACACCCAAAGTGGCTGTTGATTTATTGCCGCAGTGAGTTTGGTTCTGGGCTCCCATGTATATTAGTGCTACAAATCTGGGTCCATTTAGCAGAGGGACGCTCATACATACATCACCAGCTCCTGCTCCAAGCCAAGGTCACTCCCCATTGCATCAATCTTTTCAACAGAGCCTACTTCACAAAGCAGGACTTCTGTAACCATCTCAGATGTAACAGACTCCTGTGTCCTCTTTCATCTTTCTTTTATCATGTAAAGTACACTTTAACTTCTATTATTTTTATCTGCAAATTGTTACTGTATAGTTCATCCATTACAGGCTGTATCTCTGCATCAGTTGCCTAAGCTCTGCATGGCCGCAAGAACACTTTCCCAATGACACCCTTTTCTGGGGTTATTGTGCAGTCACTGTTCATGGAGAGGTACCCCAATTCTGGGGCCTGGGGATGAAGATGTGGGAGATGAATGATTTAGGTTCAAGATGAGCAGACAGGTGGAACACCTTTTAAACAACTGGTTTGTTCCAAAAAAGTTGCCTGTAAATCAGATTTTTTCTGAATCACATCACATTTTCCCATTGCCTTCTGGTTCCAGACATACTTTACGTTCATTTTGGATTGATCTGCAATTGACAGGGGCTCCCAACACTTTTTTTTTTTAAGTTTCTCTACCCTGCAGGCTTTCAGTCAAGTAGTTAATGATCTGTAAAACACTCGCTGCCCAGAGGAGTCACCACTTAGAGGAACCTGTAAGGGAATCTTTCCTGACGGGAAAAATCCTTTTGTACATTAAATAATCTCACCCTACTTGAGATGTGTGTGTCTCAGTTTCTGAGCACAGGGCACATGGTCCCACAGGACCCTCTTTGCTCTTGCTGGACAAGTGGCAGCCCTCTGCTTCTAGTCCGGGAGGGCTGAAGGTAGTCCATGATCCAAGCTCATTTTCTTGACCACACCCAGACCTCACCGCTGAAGACAGTATGTAGAATTCAGCCTGGAAACAAACAGAAAGCTCTTCTGTCCCTGGCCTGGGAGTTCAAGGTCTCCTTAGTTAGAAGGAAGAGGCAACCTGGTGGAAAGGAGACCAGTTAGAAGGCTGGTGCCACAGTCCAGGCCATGGGCAAGGAGGAGTGAACATTAACTGGCACCAACTATTGTTAGAAATCTTTTGTGTGACCTGATGAGAATCTTGCAACATCTGTATGAAGTTGGTTATATTTATCCCTATTTTACAGATGAGGAAATGGAAACACGGGGAGGTAAGTAACTTGCCAAGATCACACAGCTAAAAAGTGGCAAAGCTAGAATTTGAAGCAAGTCAGGAATCTGGTTCCAGGATCTGTTCTCTGAGCCACCACACTATTCTGCAAGAAGTGCACTAGGTTTTAGGTGACCGCCCCCCAGCAGAGGTGGAGGCACAGGTGTGAGGCTGGGGAGCTCTTCCATAGAGGAGCCACTTCACACGCACAACTCCGGCTCCCTTGAGTTCTGCATGCCTCATTCAGTCCCATCAGCACGACGTGATAAGAACCTCTGCCCAACTAACCTGCACTCTCCTCCCTCAATTTTTACCAAGAAACAGATAAAAATTCAACTGTGCCAACAAATGTGCACCTACTTTTTGCTCAGACACGACAAAATGGAGCACGAAATCCTATCAATATGCTTCTTTTGTGACCAGTGAGTGTGGTTTTGATTCCCTTGGCTAAAGCTTCTGCGCCAAGTCGTTGAAGGAAAAGCAGAGGCAGTCCTTAAGTGTCACTGACACACCACTTTTAAGTAATTCAAGTTACAAACATACGTCTAAGAAAACAAGGGAAATTGGCTTTTTTAACTTTATATTTCTCTGATTTAAATGGCCAACCACAGAAGAATAGCTAATCCAAGCATGATGGAATCAACACAACCGTGAACAGCTGCACATAAGAAAAGCTTTGACTTGGAAAACTTCTACTGACACTAGGTGAAGAGGATAAGAGAGATATTTATGGGAAAGGGATCAAAAAGGTACTCACAAACCAATCCCAGCGATCAGCTCTGGCTAGGGGGACTACATTCCTTTCCTTTTCTGTATTTTTCCAAAACAAATTTCACCAAAAGTAAGAACCAACATTTGAGAAGTTGACATGTTTTTGGTTTCCACTTAGAAATGCAGTAACTGACAATCACGAGGGTGATCCTACCCCGGACACGGCTTCCATGTAGCAGTCCTGGCGTACCAAGGGGACGAGTGGCACTACGCCCACCCCGGTGCCACTCCCACAAACAGTGGTGCCGGCAGGGGCCACCCTATGAGCTAAGGCAGGTGGGGAAGAAGAGAGATGAGGACTGGCCTGAGTGGCCAGGGGCATCCCCTCCCTCCAGACGGAAGGGAGGCCATCTGTCTCCTTTACCGGCCCTCCTCCCCCACCCACTTATCCACAGCCATCCGTCACGACCTTTTCATGCTCCCACTTCTGACAGCTTCCAGATACAGTGAGTCAAACGTCACTGGAAGCAAACTATCACACCAACTGTCAAAGGCAGAAAACACTGCCTGATTGCTGTCCTACATCTATGCCAGCCTATAAATCTTTCCTTAACAAGACAGCTCAAAATAAACAAAAATGCAACTGTAATGCACTTACAACTCCAGGGAAACTACTTGTCTGAGGCTTTAGGGTTATCACATGGAGACCCTTGTTTGTTTTACCTAACCAAAAGATTTCCATAAAAGGAGACTTGCACTGTATATCACCTTCTGCTAACACAGACTGGGGACCTACTTCGGGCAGCCCATGCTCAGTCCTTTTGTGTACAGCGATGTTTTGAGAGCTTACCAGACCTCTATCAGGAAGGCGGTAGTAGCCCATGGTATTTTTAAAGGCAGTAATGCGGACAGGTTAGGGATAGGAGCTTTGCAGAGTTCTCAATAAAATCGGTGATGTTGGGCAAGTCTGCTGTAAAATGCTGCTGATAGTATCTACCACATGGGCTTATTGTGACGGATGACATAAGACTTGTAAGGTGCTTGGAATAGTGCTTAATGCATAGCTAGTGACCTAAACTATTTCTCATACTATTATTATCAAGGAGTCGGGCACTGGGATAAGGGATGTGACACAGACCCAGTGAGGAGGGTCAGGACGGGGGAGCTCAGGGAGCCAGGGGCGGGATGTGAACAAGGGACCTAGCTGGCCTTAGCCTGGGGGTGTGGGGGGATTCTCTCTGGGACCTGCTTTGCACCTCAGTATTGGAAGCTCCATGATCTAGAAGGACTGTCCAGCTGGACAGACCAACGCCCCCATCCCCATGAATCCTTGCAATAACCTCCCATCACCAAGTGCCATCGAGCCTATATCCTTCCTGCAACCTCCAAGCTCAATACAACACCAGGAAGAATTCTCACACCTGGAGCTGTGCAAACATTTATGCTAGGAACCCCTGCCCTACAAGGTCTGCAGGTCACTAACTGGGAGATCTTGATTTTGCCAGCACATTCCCACTGGTTTCATCCTGGGCAAAGTCCCTTCTCCCTCGGTGAGCCTGAGCTTCCTCCTTTGTAAAATGGGGTAACAACAGTATCAACTCCCGCAGTGCCATGAAGATGGGATGGCATAAGCATGTACAAATGTAGCACAGAGCCTAGTAAATGGTAAGGACTCAATCGTTCCTAAAATTATTTTTAAAGGTGAACCTCAGAAAGGTGAAATGATGTACCTGCCCAAGGTGAATCAAATTAGTAAATGGCAAGGTTGGGGTTGCAGCCTGGCTCTGAGACTAGTGTGTGTGTTCTGACCCGTCAGCTGTTTCCTATTATCCCAGAGGCGAACGCCTGACTCTCAAGAGGCACAGCTCCCCTAAGACACACTTGAAATGCCCTTCTAAGCTAACGCTCCAGTTTGGCAGAAATTAGGGCATTTAACATTCCATGCCTCAGTGTGTTTCCTGAGTTATTGTTTATTTGCTCAGACATCATGAGCTGTGGTTCATTCATCAATTTCCTACAACTTTGAATCTAAGATTACAAAAGCCCCGCTGTTGTTAAATCCTGGAGTGCTTTTTATACAATTCTACAATCCTTCTGTCTTCAGGTTACCTAGAGCCTATGAAAGCCTGAAAAAACCCCCAGGGAGAGCTGCTGAACAACTCTCTGCCAGAGTGGATTTTGCTGAATCTACACAGCCAATCGATAGCATCCACAGCAGTCGGAGAAGTCTTTGAAACTTGTCTGAATTTACACACAGGATCAGACACATAGGCTGTTCAGGCTTAATGAGACCTCGGAGATAACTTAGTCTGGGGCTTTCATTCTCTGTATGAAGAAATTGAGG
Source organism: Manis javanica (assembly GCF_040802235.1). Taxonomy (NCBI): domain Eukaryota; kingdom Metazoa; phylum Chordata; class Mammalia; order Pholidota; family Manidae; genus Manis; species Manis javanica. Next base: position 9,444,203 of record NC_133157.1, on the reverse strand, counting down.
CTCAGGGTGGGGATATGATATGACTTGTCTGATGTCACCCATTAATGACAGAGCTGTAGCCATAATTCACATCCCCATACTACCAGGCTGGGGCTTAAATAGCCCAGGCTTCCTGTTTCACTATGCATTATGTTTGTAGAGTAGGTATACTCACAGAGATCAAATGCATTACAGTATAAAAAGCACTGTATTCAGCAATATGTTAGGAACCTAAAGTAGATGACAAAATCATATCTTGGTCACAGTTACAATGAGACCCAGTGGGGCTTCACATTCTTGAGATCAAGTGGGATAATGCACCCCAGGATGACTGGTTCCCTTCAAGAGGCTAACCACCCAGAACTGTTTGGGAACCAAAGCTAAAAGCTGCCAATTCCAACATGTGGTCGCTTAGAAACTCAGTGACAAGTCAGAGTGTCCTCGGCTAGACCATTATCCTTGGAATGTGAACTAAAGGGAGGCCTGAACCTGAACAGGACCATGAGTGTCAGCGGCGCTAGGCAGAGCACGGGCACAAGGGCAGAGCTTACTCAGCGAGACCTGGCACTGCTAATCCCCTAACACCTGGCCCCACATGAGGGCTAAGTTCTCTCTGCAGAGAAGGCAGGACAAAGATTTTGTACCAGCAGACTTAGATTCCCAAACTTTACTCCGGGTAAACAGATAATGAACTTACCATGTCAGGAAGCAGTAATGCCATTTCCCGAGAGAATTTACAGTATCACCTGTGGAGTGGGGGAAAGTCAGATCTCCCTCATGTACAGGCCCTGGTACACAGTTAGAGCTCAAATGTCAAGGTTGAGCACATGGTAAAAAGAATACAGAACCTTCAGCAACTCTCATGTATCCTAGTCCCAGCAATTCCACTCTGCTGGTGGGAAGAGTTCTCAACTCTTTCCAATTCTTAAATTTTTCTCAGCCATCTGAGGAACCTGACGTATTATCATTAGCAACCCTGGATTACTCAACAGGAATTCTCAAAAGGTTAAATCTGGGAACAGAAAATCAGAGGAAGGTATACAGTTAGAAAAATACCCAAGAGTGTTCCAACATTCGCTGTCAGGGGATTTTCCTTCAACCCGATCACTACACTAAGCACTCCCGTGGTAAAGGAGTTTTCTGGAGGCAGTCTTCATTGTAGAGGTGACCTTGAACAACATGGGTTTGAGCTGCACAGGTCCACTTATACACAGGTTTTTCTCAATAAATATAATGGAAAAATGTTTGGAGATTCGCAACAATTTGAAAAAACATTCTTTTCTATAGCTTTATTGTAAGAATACAGCATCTAATACATATTAACATACTAAATATATGTTAATTGACTGTTTATGTTATCAGTAAGGCATCCAGTCAATGGTGAGCTAAGTTTTAGGGGAGTCAAAGTTGTATGTGGATTTTTGACTGTGCAGGGGGGCTGGAACCCCCAACCCCCATGTTGTTCAAGGGTCAGCTGCATTTGTTTTGCAATTTCATAAATTCATTAGTATTCACTAAACTCTTTTCGAAATTTTGGTTCAGATGTTGTCATGATAGGGACAGAACAATCATTTAATGTTAGAATTGCCATCCTCAAATTACTCAGTTGGTCCAGGGATTTTGGAGTTAAGTGTGGTACATGTCTCCTCATGGTCATTTTAGAGTCTCTGAATGGAGAAGGGTATCTCCTTGGCATTCAATAAGAAAATGAAACAAAAGATGTGGAAGGAAGATCAGTCCACTTCCTAAGAACAAGTATTTTCAGATTATTGTAATTATCTGAATTATACTCCACAGGTACCTCACTGGAAAATAACTGGGGCCAACACTTTATTCATTTAGCCACACTTTTAGCATCAGAGTGAGCCTGAGGAGTAATAAAGTCCAGGCCACAGCTGTTTGCTTTCGTTCACTTAGTCTTGCATTGTTAATGTGTTTCTTAAGTCTGTATATGTTGTGTATTAAAACATGGCACTGTAATAAAGTCTTCCTTGAGCGCTGGCTTGTAGGTATTGACTAGGGGGTGAAATAATAGCTGCAATAGAACAGATAACTAGGGAAGACAATAGATAAATATGCTGCCTTTCATCATGCTCAGGCCCAGTGCAGACATTTCTAACCAATCACAGAGTTCCTTTATGTTGCCCTCAGATGCAACTCAAAATGCTGGCTCAGCATATGGCTCTGGGCAGCCATCACAGACTTGACGGGAGTCAGTTTCTGAGATGAAACCTCTTTGCCTTCTCCATAATATGTGACACTGTATTTGGTACTTTTGATAAATAACTCTATGATCACAAGTGTTAGGATTACACATATGGATTGTTTTATGAAGAGATAATGGAGGTAACCATGGAACCTTTCAGTAGAGGTTATTTCATAATATAGTCTTTATCTGTAAATCCTACACACAATCTGTATATCTTACACAGAATCAGGTTATTTAAGCAATTTTGCCACAGATGGAGTTCATGGTATATTAAGTATTCAGTAACATGTTCCTGTGCCATGGGGATGAGGGGCACAGGTAAAGCACTTCATAGCCTGGGACCCTGTGTTGGGAAAACCTGCCTGACCTGCCTGGTCAATAAAAACAAGACTTTGACAAAGAGATAAAAAGCAAGAAAGTCCTTTGATTACTGGGAGGTTGCATTTTCCAAACCCCACAATTAAGGGGAGATTCTGAGCCCAAAAGTCTGGGATGAGGTCAGGGACTTGGTGATGCAGGGTCAATCCACTGCTTTAAGGTACTACGTAAATGGGAGGTAATACGGTGCTGTCTTGACCCTCTCTGCTTTGTTTCTTCCATGGGCTTCTGTGCAGCCCCTTGGCTGGTGCATCATAATTCAGCTTCTGCCAGCTGAATTATTGGTAGTATACTGTGGACTTCCTGATCGAGGCTGGCATTTACCATCTGAGCTTCTTACCAATAAGCCAGCTTTGGCATGTCTGGGTAGCCCACACACCTTACAGCCTAATCCTATGGGCAGGCACACCAGATTAGGCATGTGGGTAGACACACTGGATTAGGCACGTGGGAGACCAAGTTAATGCAAATAGCCTCAACTTGGTATAAGCTAAAGCAAAGTCTACACTTAAGGGCATCTGTACTTTTAGGCCCCACAATATTCCAAGGATGCTTTCCAGATACAGGAATGGTTGGGTATGACACCTTTGTTTGGCAAACTTTCCTGGCTGGTTTGGTAAATGGATTTCAACCTAAGAAACAACTCCAATTGATTGGTAGGGGTTGCTTACAGGGCAGTGCTGGAAAGGATTCTGAGGCCAGGCCGAGGCCCAGAGGGAGGAAGTGCGGTGGCTGACCAGCACCGTGAGCAGAGGAGGAACAGCAGACTCCTGCCACGCTCGCATTGCTCTCCAAAAGCTGGGGTAGGGGGAAGAGTGAGGGATTTGCAGAATTATCTGAACTGGCCAACTACATGTAATCACTTCCTTGTGAAGGCAAGTTATTAATGACTAAAGCATCTGTGGCATGATGGATTGGGTTTGGCATCTGGGATTTCAGTCCCAGTTCTGCTACTGGGACTGGATACCCCACTATAGATCCTGATGGCTGAAGGGGAGGAAAAGAAAGTTAGTACTTACTAAGTAATAGCAACGTGCCAGTAAACAGTAAGTGCTTTACATACACCGCATTATTTCATTAACTCCTTCAAGCCTCACTTTTCTCAGTCATGAAATGGGAATAATGTCACCAGTGTACCATGTGGATTAAATAAGATAATGGGGCTGAAGACTCAGTGGGTACTGTAAATTGTTCTAGAACTATAGAGTATCAGTGTAGTGATGATTAGCATTCAAGGCATAACAGCAGTTAGATACAGGCCTCTGCCTCAGAGTCTTGGGCTCTGATCCTAGCTTCATTACTTGCCTAGATTTTTCCCCTATACCCTAGTTTCCTCATATACAAAATGGAGATAATACCAGTACTCTCTAACAGTAGTGATATGACTACAGGAGACAATGCACGTGAGAGCTATCAGCAGAGTGCTGCGCACGTAGTAAGCAGTTGACAAGAGGTAACTGCTTTTAAAAATTATAATTCTTTCTGATAATATTATTTTAAAAGATCAGATTGTTGCCATAGCTTTCATTAACAGATTCCAGTAAAGTTTTTCAGTTGTAGAAAAGTCTGATAGAAAGTCGGTTTAAGTTTGGGTCTTGCAGATCCAAGTCTGAGGCTCTCATCCTGACTTTCTCAGAAGCAAATGGCAGACGGTAAAGCTGGAGCATCGGCCACCACTATTTGGTCAGAAGGCAAGAGCAGCTGTGATGGCACCGCAGAGCTTGGGAATTCCGATCCTCCACTGTGTGCTTGTAGGTACCACTGACTCTGAGTGGATGGGTTGTTTCCTGTGGAATCAGCAGGGCAATTGGGTAAAGGCTGCACACAGACACTTACCACTTAGAAGAACTTGCCACAGGGGGGCAAGTGAAATCTCTGCTCTGACTGACACAGAATGGATGAGTGGAGGAGACCATCCATCAGTGTCAGGAAAGATCTGAAGCACCTGGCTAGTCAGCTGAAATAAAATAAATTATTTACTGATCTCAGAACCCAGCTGCTCACTTGAATGCTCATAAAGGGGGTGCTTGTTTGCTGCCTGGCACTTTGCAGTAGATTCTGTTTCAGAAAGAATTTCTGGATTGCCCTGAGCAGTTTTTACTGTTAGAATGAAAGGGCATTATCATCTGCTTTGCAAGGAGGGAAACGGGGTCTTAAATTGCATACCTGAACTCGTTTACATGGGAAGAGGAAATGAGCTTATTTATTCATTGCATGGTACGGTACTCATGGAGACAGCTGATTGTCACAAAATTCCTTGGGACTAATCAATAAAGTTTCTGTTTGTAATGCTAAAAATTGAACTTTAGATTCATAATGGAAACAAATGTTCTGACATCTGTTTTAGAGGCGCCTCAGAGCCGTGACTCTCCACCAGAGGGCGCCGTGTGGGCCACTGGAAGCATCCAGAGGGGACGGGAGGGGGCCTCTAATCACCTGGCTTCCGTGAACCCCGGCGCTAGGGGGTGATACTCGCTTGCATCACTGTCATCACCCGTTTCTACCTGACTGTCTCCACTGTAGTTACAAGAGAAGCTTTGCCAATACAGCTGGTACCTAATCTGGGTGGGCTGGTTAAATATTTTCAAGATGGTGGGCTAGGAGAGAAAGCAAAGGGCAAAATAAAGCACGACAACGGTGACAACACTGAGCTAGGCTACCGTGCAGAACACAGCTTGTATGGGCCAGACACTTTCATACGATCTGGAGAGGTAAACATTCCAATTCCCTTGTCATAAATGACAAAGACTAAGACGGAAGAGGGAAGGGCCTTGTCTAAGGTGTCACTGCAGGTAAGTGGTAACGCTGGGGCTCACCCAGGCCTGAGTACAGAGCCTGGGCTCTTCCCACAGATCCTTGGGTGGACCTTTCCTTTAAGTAAACACACAGGTCTGAGTCTGATGAACTAGTTTGGCTTTGGCCTATGGAAAAAAGCGGGGTTTCGAAAGCAGCCCATGATCTTGGTTATCTTTCTAAGGCATTGTTTTTAGCTAGGGCATCTCTGATTCGCGGATTCTCTGATTATGCTTCCCTGGGAAGGTCTCTGCCTTGTACCCTGGTCCTCTATCTTGGCTGCAGTCGTGTCTTACTGGGATTCTTAAAATTGGACCCACTCAGAAAAAGCAGGCCCTTTGTTCTGGGAAGATGCTGCAGGCAAACACGAACCAGATGTCTGAGCAGCATTCTCACTCTAGCAAAATTTTCCTTGAGAATATACCAACAGGAAGTGCACAAACCATGTAATAACTTGACTTTTCCACAAAGTCTGCATCCTCAGGCAATCAGCACCCATATCCAGAGACAGAACCTCAGCAGCTCCCCTCCTCCAGGATAACCACCATTACTTCTACACAGCAGATTCTTTTTGTGTACTTTTGAATGTTACAAACAGTATCTATTGTATGTACCTTCCTCCCCCACCCCCCACTCTTTTGGATTTGGTTTCTTTTGGAGCAGCTTTATTGTTTTTATTTCTATGAGAGATACCAGAAAAAGCACCCCCAGGAAGAAATACTTAAGAACTTTGTTTTAAGAAGCAATTATTTAAAAAACCATTTTAGATACATAGAGCTTTTTTTGTGAGGAGGGAGAAACAGGTCTAGAGAGGGATAAAAAAAGTGGGTTCTGTGTTTGGTTCAAAGTTACTGGGTGCTAGTTCATCCATTTAGGCTGTTAGAATCACCATCATCTGGGCAGCTGATGTTCACCAAGCACTTGCTAGGTCCCAGGTGCCTTTTCATTCTGCATGTGTGATGACATTTCATCCCCACAATTACCGTTATCTCCATTTCACAAACAAGGAAACTGAGGCACCAGGCTTCTCACTCTTGAGTCTGTCCTCCAAGCCACCATTATACTGCCTCTCCACTAACAGCTCTCACTTACAGGAAGTTCACCAACTGTCAGGCTCTGTGCTAAGTGTTCCCAGGGATTATCTGACTTGTTCCACACAGCAATCCTAAGAAGTTGGTCCTACTGACATTGCCATTTAAACAGGACAGAACTGAGACTCAGAAAGATCAAGACACTTGCCTAATACAGCTGGTTATTGACAGAGCCACAATTTAGATCAGCGGTGATTCCCACGCTCCTTTCTTAATCACTAACCTGTACTGGTAGCACATTTCAAGTTCCTATAGGTCAGGCTGCAAAGGAATACTTGAGGAGATTTTTGAGCCTTATTAGAAATTAGCCAGACTAATGTCAACATTACATGAGAAAAGACTTTATTATGAGACACAGAGCATTTGCAAGAAACATAAAATTAGTGAGCCTTAGAGTTAGAATTCAAACTTTCTTTCTTTACACATAAAGCAAATGAGGCCGAGGATGAGGCAGTGGGGCAGAGGTCAGTGGCAGAGCCAGGGGGATCAGTTCAGCTCCCCAAAGGAGTAAGGCTGGCATCCATTCCTGTTTCCCCTCTCCTCCTGCCATCCTTTGTTGGGGAGCAGGTGCACTCAAGTTGGCTAGACCAGGGTTCTGCTCCTGACACTACCACCTACGTTCCGTGTGAGCCTGGGTGTGAGACATCACCTCTCTGCACCTCATTTACCTTCTCTGTTAGGTGGGGACAGCAAAAATACCCACCTTCTAAGCAGTCTGTAGTGCACGTAAAGCCCCGAGCACAGTGTCTAGTATCCAGCAGATACCTACACATGACAGCTATGATGACGATGACGATGATGTATTAGCTATGCTTGACTACTATGACGCTTTTTCTACTCCTGTTACATTTAAGTCAAAACAGAAACTTAGCAATTAATTGGGACATATTAACCCCAAATGTTAATTGAAAGTTACTTCTGCATTATCTGGTGAGGATCCAAATATAACTTCTGAGATCATTAAAAAGCTTTCTGAATAAAGGCACGAATGAACATGCAATGAATTCACGTAAGGAGGACAAGGCGCACGGCAATGCCACAAAGCAGTTCTAAGGGTAGTTTGGGAGAGGAAGACAGAATAGAAAGAATTATGGGACTTCACAGGAGTCAGTCGGCTTGAAAAGAGTCTCAAGTTAGTTCTATGTCTAATCTTCTGCTTCATTAAAAAGACGATGACAGAGCACTCAGATGGGAAAAAGGAGGTACTTTAAATTTCATTGTTTAAACATTTTCTCTGAAAACAAATTACTGTTAGTCTCATTCAGGTCACATAAAAGTGGCAAGTTGTTTCTTTCCCTGTTTCTACACTAACCACCGATATAAAAGGCTCAGTTCATCACCTGCTCATGCACTTACCTAACTGTACATCCGTTGTGAATCGCAGTCTGTGGATCATGCTGACTTTGAATGACTTGTAATGGTGGCTGCTAAGCATATCCTGTACTGTAGCTATGTCAATTTGTGAATCTTCCTCAAAAACCCCGTCTGCCCTTGAACCTGGGGAGGAAAAAGCAGTTTAACACATAAAGATACATGAGGCTTGGCAAATGGTGTCTGCTTAAAATGCTTTGGGATAAATTAAAATAATATGGGCTATTTAATTTGGAGAAGAAAACACTGAGTGATGACTTAATAATGCCATTCCAGTAAACAGAGAATGGTAACATATTAATCATTCAACAATTAATTCCAAAAACACTGCCTATTCTATGGCAGGCCTCTGGCTGGGCAGTAGGGATTCAGAAAGAGAAAAAAAACTTCCTGCTCGCCCGAAGCTCTCTGTCTCCACAAGAGTTAAGTCAAAATCCTCAAAAGCATGAGTTGTCACACTTCTTGTTTCTTTTTCTACTAGAAATTATCCTGATCATTAAAACTAAGCCATGCTCTTGAAGAATCCCTGCCCCTTCCAAGATTCTCAAACCATCTGTTTATCAACTTCCTGTCCCGCGCCCCAGCCTCCACGGGTTCAGGCAGGAGCCCGCTCGCACGTGGACGGCTGGAACAGTCTCTTCACTTGCCCCTGGCCACCAGGCTCCCTCTGCAATCCAGCTACCATGGCACTTCCTGATTCATAAAGCCTTCTAGAGCTCTGACCATTCATTCACTCAGCAAATGTTTAGTCAGAGCTTTGTGCATGGCTCAGTACTCTGATACATGATACTGGGGACAAATAAGAAGACTGGCGCTCAAAAATCTTCCCTGGCTTCCTAAGGCCTTCTGAATGGAGCATTTTTTTAAGCCAAGCACTCAAGGCTGTCTATAATCTGGCTGAAACATGATTTTCACTTTTACTTGTCACTTCTCACACTTACCTTCTCTTAGCTCCTCCCAAACTCCTCAGACCGCTCACAGGTCCAGGTTTTTCTACCTGTGGGCTGGGTCTTTGCCTACATGGTACCCTTGGCCTAGAAGACCTCTTTCACCCTTACCCTGGACCTGTCAAAACCTCACCCAGGCTAGCTCTCATTCCATCTCCTCCTGATTTCCACAGCAGTTGTTTACTCTGGATTCTGGAGCCATGCAGACCTGGGCTCAATTCCTAGCTCTGCTTCTAACTTGCTGTATGATCTGGGGTGAATGACTTTGTATCTCTTGAATCCCTGTTTTTGCCAATCAGAGAATGTCAAGTGTAGTTAGACTCTAACACAAAATACACTTAATAAACAGAAGTCATGATTATTTTTATTCTTTTGTTATAGAGGATCACATTCAGCTTTGCTGTAGAATTATTGAGTGGTTACTCTGTCCTAATTTGGAAGCTTTGTGGAGTCTAAAATTTCTTATTAATCTCTCTATTTTCTGCTAGTAGTATAGGCAACTAGCATGCTCTCACTTAAATATTTAAAAAATAGGAAGTATGAGTGTTTACTCCACTTCACGCTTGGGGCTAAGCACTTTACACATGCATTTAAGCCTGTGACAACCTGGTAAACCCTCTAATTTTCTGTTTTACACATGAGGAATACGAGGCTTTGGGAGGCAAAGGCACATGCCCAAGGTCACACAAAACAAAGCCAAACCATCTCTTGCCTCCGCGCCACCGAGTCTGAAATGTGGTCTTCTGAGGATGCAGCTGACAGTACCACTCAGCAGTGAGGGGGCAGCACCTGTCTAGCAGAAGCTAACCAGAGCAGGGTCCCCTGGCCTTGTGTGGAACATCCAGAGATGGTTCCAGAGGGAAACTCAGAGAGAACTCCGAGGGATAGAGTAGGAATGGAAAACTCTAGATTTGGGTATAAATCTATAAAATGCTGCTAGGTAACTGGTAGCCTGACAAATACCGGGTCTTCCTTCCCACAGTTATTGCTTTTGGGGCAAGCTTTTAAGTTGGTTTCTGATGCCTTCACACTTAACTCATTGATCAGGAATCGTGCATTCTGTTTCCAAACACTACATTTTTCCCAGCTGGACCAGACCATTCCAGCACCTATAATAATGCTTTGCCCTCAATAAGGATGCAGCCTCACCCTAAATGGGCCATTCACTGAATGTCTGGGACACAGTCCCATCTTAGAGTGTAGAGTGTCTGCACAGGTCGTCCCCTCTGCCCAGGCCACCCCTCCCCCATTTCACTCCCCCTGGGCCTACTCCTCCAGGTCTCCTCCCTGCTCTTCCTGAGGAGCTCGGCTAAGTGACACTCCAGAGAGACATTCCCGGAACTGAGGCCCCAGGTCCAGTTCAGCAACTTCTTGTCACTGCCTTTTCCTTCAGAATATGCATCAGACAGGGGTTATCTGTCCCTGCTATTGGACTGTGTACACCAAGAGGGCAGGTGGAGCAACTGCTTTACCCACCACAATAGCCCAGACCCTGCCAGTGCCACCACGCGCACGATAAAGCAAGCGCTCAGTAAGAATTTACTGGGTAAATGCCAGGTGCCATGTTCACAGGAAGGTGAGCATCAGAGAGACTGAGTGTCTTAACCAACATCATATTGCTAGGACTAGCAGATGCACTCAATATAAGGGCCACGGGGTAACTCCGTTTCTTTTCTTTGGAACACCTTGACTTTGGATAGAGATGCCATCATCACCATCACCCTCCCTTGGGTAATGGTCACATCCTAAAGCAAGAGGCTGGCTAGAATTTAAAGTTTCAAATAACCATTCACTTTCTACAATATGCATTTTACTGAAACAGAACTGCCAAGATGTGTTTGTTTCTATTTTAGAATATTTCATATACATGAGAACTGTGGAGCATTTTGGTGAAATAGTAAAATCCTTTCATGTTTTAAAAATCATTTAGACATCTTTTCTGAGAAGATGCCATGATTAGATACAACTTAGCTCAAGAACTTGTTTTCTTTACTATTAAATATTTTCTAAATATTACAGGTATTTGATTTGGGAAGAGGTAACAGCTCATTATGCTAAAATGCCAATTATTTTGAAAAAAAACCCCAAACACTTAAGAGTTTTACATTTTATGATGTTGGATTAAAACCAATTTAAAAATTACTATAACGTGACATATAATTTTTTACTGAGCAATTTCAATGCCAGCTGCTAATAAAGCATCTTAGCTGTAAATGATAATTCAGATGCTTTTAGATAAAGTGGTGCATAAATATGGCTAGAAATTGATTTAGCTTCTTACAGAAGCTACTGAAGAATGACATATTTTGTTTAATACACCAGCTAATGTAGTCCTAAAAGCTCAAACAAGTGCCAGTTTTCACTCTTAAATTTGCTGTGGGAGATTAATGAAAACTTTATATTTTGCTGAAATGTTAATAATGGGCAGATGAGATGATAGGATTTTAGTAGAGGTCTTAAAGCTATGGAATAACCAGCAAGGCTTGTCAATTTCTTTATATTAATTTTGTTTAAGACTTAAATAGCTGGAGCTGGCTCAACACACTAATGCTTCTTGCACTGACCTTCTACTCTCTGACAGTGTAAATTCATATCCCAGTCGAGGATATAAGTCCCCCTGATACTTGGGTGAGTTCTGAGCCTTGCCCCAGATGATAAGGGATGTGTTTGCTTTGATGATGTAGAGAAGGAACAGTCCTGCACTCCGCCTCTAGGATACGCTGCTCACCCCAAAGCAGGTCACCTGCTCAATGGAACAGCTTCTGGTCTCAGAGTTCCAGAGCCCTGGGCTCAGAGGAGGCTCAGGAGTGCCCCTGCTTGGAGGGAGCATGTCTGTGTGTACAGGTCAGTCAGCCATGCAATCTGCAACTACTCTCTTTATGCCAGCAGGATGCTAGGCTGTCATTGGTGAGGATAAGGCAGGGTTCCTGATCTTGAGGAGTTTATAAAACTTGTTACAGAATACAGAGAGAAAAATGCCCCCAAAATGGCATGTGCAACAGATGCTTTATCTAAAGATGAAACTTTTAAGCAGAGTCTTACACCAAAAACATGTTTTTTGGACCAGAAAAGGTCTATGACTTTGCATTACTTTACTGTTTGTATCCTTAGAGAAAGGTGTGAACCCAACCATACATGAAAGATGTTTGGCACTGCACCATTTGCATATTAACATCACTGTATTATCAACTTCACATTTAAAAATCCACTTCAGTTCAAGAGAAGACATTTTTATCTACTCAAAGGGAAAAGTAGCGAGAACCAGAATGTCTAAAAAATAAACATATTTTTTAAAAGAACCACTCCCCAAACGGTTAATTTAATTGAAATATAACCCTTTGGTATTTTGTTAAATTAGCAATTAAGGAGGTCACAACCAATTAAGTGAAACAAAAGCCACACTGTGTTCGTCTACATTAATGCTGAACTGGGTCTCCTCGTGAATGACAAGATGAATTGTAATGGTGCCTTCAAAGACTTCACAATGTATTTTGTCAAGTTGGGAGTGTTAATGTCTCTATGTGCCATGGATTACCATAATGTATTATGTCAAAACGCTCGAGCTGCAATAACTCAAAGATGTATTGTGACAGGTCAAATTTTGGGGTGGGGCCTACAAGTGACTTGAGCACCAGAGCTCAAATGGACGGACAACAGGCTGTGGAGTAATGAGAGGCTACATTCACAATGTGTAAAGATTTGAGGGACAAGCAGAACACCTAGGAGAGGGAGGAGCTCAACTGTCTAAGGAATCAGGAAGGAGCAAACGAGAAATGGCAACTATCTTAATGGCCAAAGCAGGCCAGGGCAGGAGGGGGCAGACAGTAGCAGAGAGGAGGTGGTGAGCGGCGTCTAGAGCCCGCAGCAAAGAAACAAAGAGGAGGTCCTGGGAAAGCCAAGGGCTGGGGAGTGGCACTGGGGCTTAATAACATTGGAAGGCACCCAGAACACACACTTCAGAGTGTAGATTCAAATCCTAGCTCTGACACCAAAGGGTCAAGAGTGAGCCAAAACCTTGCTCCCAGATTCCACTGTTGGGAAGAAGCAGAGCTGGGACAGCTCTGTCGGACTCTGGAGCCTGTTCCTTCTGCTGCCCTCTTGCCTCCCACCTCACACATCCCTACCGGCAGCAGCAAGGAGAGAGACTGCATGGGTAACCATAAACTCTACATCAGTGTCCTCAAAAGTGCAGTCCAGGACCCACCAGAAGGGGGATCCTCAAGAACCCTTCTGGGGGTACTTTAGCTCCATAACTATTTTCATAATAATAGCAAGACATTATTTGCCCTTTTCATGCTTATTATCTTACAAGTGCACAAAGTAATAGCGAATTCACTGGTATGATTCTGACTGCACATTACAACTAACCTTCAAGAAACTATCACGTGAGCTTTGGACAGTAATGAGAACTAATATCCACTATCGTCTGAAAAGGCTATTGAAATACTCCTCCCTTTCCCAACAACATATCTGCGCTAGGCCAAATTTTCTTCAGATGCTTCAACCAAAACAATCTACTACACCAGACTGAATGCAGAAGTAGACATGAAAACCCAGTGTCTTGTATAAATGCAGACATTATAGAAATTTGCAGAATACAAAACAGCAACCACTGATTCCAGTGATTAGTCAATAATTCATATCCCTGATATATCAAAAATATATGTTCTTCACAGAAAGAAAAAACAAAACAGTGCCACTCTTTTCATTAAATTTTTAAGAGTTATTTTCATAAAAATTTGTTACATTAACATGCAATGGATTTACTGTTGCTTTTTAAGTGAATTAATACATATTCTCAAATTTCACAACTTTTATTCCTAATAAATAGATAACAACCCAATAAACAAAAGCTCTTGGGATCCTCAGTAATTTTTAAGAGTGTAATGAGGTCTACGACCAAAAAACTTGAGACCCGCTGCCTTTATTGGTTCTTATGCCTCATTTTCATTGTTCCTGCATGTCCATTTGGACAATGATGATGAGAAGTGAAAGAGCAGTTACATCTGGGTACTTGTGTTACATACCTGGCAACACAGAAAGCTTGTCTATACGTTATAAAGGTAACAAGCTTGTTGTCAGGTGATCAGATCAGATCAAGGATAATTACAACTAATATTGTTTTATGGTTTAAAAGGTGTCATATACATGATTTCACTGGAACTCAGGGAGACACTTAGAGGTACATATCTAACTTTCTGTCAGACAAATGGGCACTAATCATTAAATCACAGTTCAGATGAACTCACTGTATGCTACTGGCAAATGGCTTGTGTTCAGGTATAAACTACATGAGACTTAAGCTTTAAGGTTCAATGAGTCTTAGAACTAAGTCTAAAAGCTCTAATGTAGTTGTAAGTTGAAGTGCTTCAATCTCTGTTCTCCAGAAAGGTCTATTCCAGAACTCAACCACAAGACTGATGACCTCTGTTACATCCTCCCCTTTACACTGCGTGGCACGACAGCACTGCTGACTGTTCCTCCCGGCTCACGGGCACCCAGCACCACCCACACACCAGGGGCTGTGCTAGCGCTTCAGGCACAGGAGGGCAGCAGGGCTCCCAGGTGGCGGGAAGGTGACTGGCAATCCACAGAAGGAGTGGTACGAGAAAAACAGGCCACAAAGTGTGGGTACAAGTAAGGGAAGAGCAAGTGTTTGCATTTGGCTGGAGCAGAGAGTGTATGAAGGGGAGCAATGGGAAATAAAATGGTGGTGGGTGGAAGGGAAGAGGTTCTTCAAGGCCAGAGGAAGTAACCGCCTCAGAACTTTGCACACATTAAAAAAACTGCTGCCCAAATAACCACCTGAATGAAGAGTAAATAAACCATCTTCTGCCCCATTGTATCCTGATGCCTCATGGCTACTGCCTGCATAGAACAATCCCTGCTTCAGCTAAACTGCACTTTGCTCAGGTTATACCATCTGGTCAGAATGTCCTTCCCACTCAGAATTTTATACACTTCAAGGTCTAGTCTATAATCTTCCCTATTCCCTCTCCTGAAACCCTGCAGCCCTGAAGGTTCTTATGATAAGTCTCTTACATGATAAGCATCTGTAGGCCCCTCCTGGACAGTGACCTCCTTTGAGGGCAGGACTATTTTATCCTATAGAGCACATAGTGGATGTTCAACAATGCTGTTGGTCGCATGAAGTTTGATGCAACACAGGCTAACTGTAACAATACCCGAGTTTGTACGCCATCCCCTGTATTTACCTTGGTTAATAGAACCTAACGCACCATTCCTACTTTACCTCTGTTAATAAAACCCGAATACATCATCCCTAGTTTTCCGTTCAGACAACCCAGCAGCCTGAGATACTGCCTGAACAACAGTTAACATTTACTGTGTATTTATTATATGCCAGACACTATGCTTAGCACTTTAAATACACTATTTCCATTAATTTTCTCAATGCCCTTTTAAGTTGTATATTAGTACCCTCTTTCTATAGGTGAGAAACACCTATAGGTGAGGTTCAGAATGTTATCCTGCTAGTACAGCCATACAACTAGTATAAACTGGAGATGGGAACTCAACCCAGGTCTAATTCCAAAAACGTGCCCTTAACTACCACATAACCCCTTAGATAAAAACTAATAGGCTGGGAATGTCTAAATCCATGGGCTATAAGAGTTATCTAAGGAGAAGACAATCCTGATCTTGCCAGAACAAAGAATCAGAGATAAAACCTAACTTTCTCCACTCCTTAAAGACTCAAAGCAGGATGCATAAATGAGTCACGGAGAAAACTCTTGCTTAGTTCTCCATCCATCACGTTTTTGCTTTTTTTCCCCAAAGGCCTTTTAAGTCCCCAAAGCCTCATAAGCCCCAAACTTCTCTTCTATTAAACACTTCCCTTTGGTTACTAGTCATTTTTGCTGGTCTCTAAAAAATAATCAGTAGGTGATATACTGTAACACACCCGTGCGCACACGTGCGCTCCTCTGTAGTAATCTCTTCAAAGCCATCAGGATCACACAGAGGATACACCATTCACTGAATCTGCCATGCTACAACCAGGGGAGGGATCCTTGCTGTCAGGGCCTAACTGATGCAGCTCTTGGAGTCAGAGCCTTTCCTCAGGGAGATTTAAGACCCTCAGTAAATCAGGGAAATCTTGTTTTATGAGGTGATCAGAAAGAAATGGTTTCAAGTTTGTAGAATTTCTAAAAGGAGATCATGGAAGGGGGCTTGTAGGCTGCATTCTAGACCCTGCCCATCCCTCAGCCTCAGCTTGCGGCACTCTCTCCCTCGGCCATTTCACTCCACTCCTTCCATTCAATCCCAGACATGCCAAGCCCCTCTTCAAGGCCTTCAGAACAGTCCCTTGGCCTGGAACATTCTTCTCTTACTCATTACCTAATTCCTCTTTATTCTTCCTCATGCAAGCTCTCTCCTCCTGCTCTCACCACATGTATACACTCTTTTACACCCTTGGTAGCACTTGCCACAACATGTGGGCTCCCTGATTTAGGGAAGGGGGGCACTTCTCTCTCCCACGCCAGCACACTGGCTGGTCTAGAGGACGCCATCAATGGAGGGGGAATGAATGAACAAGTACGTGCCCAGAGTGAAAGCCAAACACTCTTCAGAGGATGAAGAGGACAAAGCATGACGGTTCAAGGGTGCAGACCAGACCATCAATTCATTATAGGTTTGCTTGGAAGTTAGATGAGAGAATTCCCATCACTTCCTCTTCCTACTATGTATCTGTGCTACTGTTCACAAAACACAGGAAAAGTAATGTGGTCTTCTAAGGAGCCTGGGCATTTTTGACAATTTATATGACAAAATATATAAGAATTGTAATATTTGATCAACACAGAGTCATCTCTCTCCCTGACTTCAGAGTCAGAGACTGAGGGCATACAGGCTGGAAGAACCCCATCTCCCATGCGGGAGTCACTGCAGAAATGCTAGCTGGTGCATTACCAAACCATCAGTCAGGGGCTGCAGGGTGGATCCTGGGGCCAGGGGTCTACCAGAGGGACACAAACCTATGTGCCCTCACTTGGAGCCCATACAGGGTTTGTGGCTCGTCGAACATGTTTCCTTACTGCTCTAATGTACCAGTGTACCGTTTAATGAAAGTTCTTAATTGTAATTCAATTAATGACATACACAGAGCCCCCAATTACATTTTCCAATAAGACATTGGCTGTGGTACAGGTCTAAATGCACTTAACCAATTTCAATATATTAAGACCAATTTCCCTTGAATACTAATTACTACCTAATGATAAAATGAAAAGGGGGGAAGTTTCAAGAAAGGGAGAGAATGAAAAATGCAATTCATGTGGAATTTCTCAGTCCACACAGCACATTTCAGACATTCATTACTGAAGTAGGTATGGACAGGGCACATGTCTGCTTCTAGTAGAGGTCAGCGCTTTTTGCCCTTTGGTATCACCTATTGGTGGCAGGTGCTGGCCATTGCCCAAAGGGGCCTGTAGGAAGCCTAAGAGCTAGAGGGAAAACAGGAATAGCCGAAGGGAACAGGCCACCACACACGTGCAGACAGGCTGTGGTATCTGGACACAGGAGCTCGCCCCGTGTCTCAGGCACACAGACCCACCAACACAGGGAATGGCTAACACCCACACTGGGCGTTGCACTTTACTCAGTGCTTCTGATGTACACAACCTCTTTTCATCTTCCTAACAACCATATAAGGTAGTGATGACCAACACATTCTACAGATGGGGAGACGGAACCCACAGAGAAGGAGGGGAGACGGAACCCACAGAGAAGGAGTTGCCCCAAGTCACACACGGCTCCAAACATCTTACCTTTCCCCCTGCAACACACTGCCAGCCCACCCACATTAACCAGACAGCAAGATGCAAAGACACACAGGTATTCACAGGTACTTGTATACAGGGGATCACGTTTGTTTCATTTAAACTCTGTTAGCATGTAGCAAGCAGGGAGCTATTACTCACCATCTTCTTGAAAAAACCCTCACCCACATAGAAAATTCCTTACAGTGAACACTTTTCCCCCATCAAAGGCAGACAGGAACTGGCTTTGAGCAGTTCACCTAAAATATGTACCACAAACACAAGGTATTTCCATTTGTAAATAGAGTTTATTTGTACGATCACATTTTCTTTTGCATTTGAAGACTGCTGTGGTGGTGTAATGAAGAGGCTTAAAACCCTGGTATTAAAGTCACATGACAGAAATGGAAAAGATTAGTAATTTGTAGCTGATGAAGGCAAAGCCTCCAGAAGCCAAATGGAACCACCAGGGAGTCTCCAGGGCTGGCACAGAGCACACAGGGCAGGAAAAACTGGCCTACTATGAATAAGCACCATGAGAAGGAGCTGAAAACACCAGGATAAGCAAACAACCGTTCCCTGTCTCCAGTCCCCTTTTACATTTAGTAGTATTGGCTTGGGGTGGGGGTGACTGGGTAGGGGAGGTCAAGTACCACGGTGAAGAAACCCCTGTAACATGAGGTATAAAGGTAACAAGGTTCACCCGAACCCAGAGTTCTCTTTAACAGCCACGGAACACTTGCCCCTTGGAGCCCCAGCAAGAAGCGTGCTGGGACTCGGGAGGCTCACTCTGTCAGAGACGAGGACCACAGTTGGCCACAGGCAGAGCAGTGCAGAGGGAGCTAAGTCTCAGTCCCGCCGTGGGTCGGGAGCTGGGGGCTGACAGTCTAGCGTGGGAGTAGGCAAATCCCTCCAGTGGAATCAGGGATCAGACAGGGTAAGGGGAGGGACTCTCCTCTCCTGAGGAGCAGCCAGTAGTCTACAGAGGCTTCTAGGATGAGTCGCCTTCTCTCCTGGTCTTTAAGAGGAAACTAAAGGAGGTAAAACAGGGTCCCACAGATACTCTCCCCTACCACGGTCCACTTATCCAGGTGACTGTCCACTTGGAGTTGAGGCCCTTCCTCAGTATAGGCTTATATTAAGGAGATTAAGAATTTTAATAAGGTACTAAAATAATGGAAGGTCTCCTTGAAAAGGAGATTAAAGGAGGTTGAAATGACCTTTAAAGCAATGAAGCCTCTTTGTATAGCAACTTCTACTCAGGAAATAAAATAATTAGATTCAACTGTTTCAGTAGACTTAATGGACAGAAGACATGGTATTATTATTATTATTTATGTGGTCATCAGTATTATTATTGGTCATGTGATCACAAGCATATCAGCCTTAGCCTCAGTTTCTTCTGTGAAGATGGTGAACATATTGGCCTAAAAGGTTATTATAATGATAGCAATTGTATCTCATTGAATCCTCAAAAAAACTTTGTGAAACTGATTGAGCCACCCACACTCACACAGGAAACCAAGGATGAGAGGTGACATGGTGTGTGTGCGGTTGAGCGGCTGCACTGCTTCATCCAAGATGCTGAACTACTGTAAGAACAAACCAGTGAGTTGTAAAACAGGGAAGACACAGTATCTGACATTTGGTTGGTTCCACAAAGCCAGTTTAATCTGGGGGCTATGTTAGAGAGAGACGCTTGCCATGTTTCTCTCTGGGAGCTGCGGAAAGAATAGTTGGGTCGAGCTGCATGTTTCTTCTAAAGACCACCCAGTGGGTAGGAAAAAAGGTCACTGGCAACACTGGGCAGGAAAGGAAATCAAGGCTCAGTCTGATGCCAGGATTTATATAGATGCTTGGACAAGAATGGCAGTCTTCTAATGATACACTCTCTCCGTAGTGTACTCATGCTTTCTTCTGGTCTGATTCCAGTTTCTAGCAGACAGTTGGCTGAAGGATGTGGTAGATTATCAGACAAGAATGCAAACTGGAAGGCTCAAGGACTTTGGCTTGTCATTTTCTTATTTAGGCCAAGATCCAAGCACAAATGTTAGCTCTCAGTCCCTAGACAGACACTCTTGTCGTATCAGCTTCATTTGCAAGCTTCTCTTTTATAGTGTATAAAGACAACTGCCATCACAGTCCTGAGGACTGAAGATTTAGGTTGTTTTATCAACAACCTCAGGGTGGGCTATGGAATCAAACAGCTGACTTTGAATTCTGGTTCTGGCTAGCTAATTTTGGGCAAGTCACAACCTCTCTCCACAACTGGAATATTATCTTGTAGGGTGGTTGTGAAAACAAGGAGAGAGAGAGCATTTGCAGAATGTCTAAGCACAATGCCTTACAGCAGATGACCTGAATAAGTAATTTAAAAAGCATCTTTTGATGTGTTGGATACAAAAACTATGCCTATCCCTTGGAAAAAAAACCGAAAGGCTTTTATCCACCCTTATGGCAGTCTTCTCAATCAAATGGTTTTACTTAGAAGCTACACATCTCTTCTGGCACACCAAACACACTTGCCGGAAAGTAGCCTGCTTCTAAGTCTCCTGTGATAGACTTAGAGACCTGTCCACCCACCCCCATTCTGCATCACCCCCTCCCATCATCATACACCTCCTTGACAGCCCTGACAGTGCCATGATTCCAGACCTCCACACCTGCAGCCCATCTGTCCTGTGAGCCACAGAAAGCTGCTTTCACTATTTATTAATTACAGTTAACACTTATTGAGTGTCTATTATGTGCCAGCCATTCTAAGAGCTCTTTGTTACTAAAACTCACTGAATCTTCCTATCAACCTTATGAGGTTGATAAACTACCCAAAAGAAATTAAGTAAGCTTCCAGTAAGGTCCAAGGTCACACAGCCATTAAGTGGCAGGGCCAGAATGTAAACTAAGGCAGTCTGGCTTGATGGCTTATCTTTTAACCAATGCATAATAGATACTCATAATTTAGTTCACTCCTAAAATGGTTTTAAGGATAGCCAGCCTGTCCTGATCAAATATTACCAACAAAAGTGAAAAACTTTTAGTTCTGAAGTATTTTTCTTTGTCTCAATCTAACTCATAGGTAGCTACTGGAGAACAAAATTTGGTTTCTGATTGAAATTTCTATTTAAAAATTAAAAAGTATACATTTAAAAACCATTTCTATAAAAAAGAATAAATTGTTCTTTAATTTACTTCCATTTTACAAAGACTAATTATAATATTTCATTGATTCCAAACGACTGACTGGTTTGTGCCCTGTGTAAATGCTGGTAAGGGATTTTTCCACTACCACAGTGATTTTGACTCATAGTTCATGAACTGAAATTCCTTGCAAATTCTTTAAGATGGGGATGCTGAGGCTCACAGACATCACACAAGTTATTTGTGTGAAAATAAATTAGAAATGGATTGAGAACAGGCACCCAGATTTCAAACCTTTAACCACCAATCCTCACAGCTTCTTTCCTAGTCTAAGGAAGTTGGGCCTCATCTTTAAAGAGGGAAAAAAAAGCTAATGTGAAATCACAGTATATTGTGGAATGTTGCACAGCAGTGAAAAGGAGGTGAATTTATGTAAGCTGATTGTGTAATAATGACTATATTGTTTTTTAATAAAAGAAAAAATAGAACACATGATAGTTTGCTACTGTTTGTTCTTAAAAAAGGGGGAATACAAATGTGTGTGTATATCCTGTATGTCTGTCTTATATATATGTGGGGATATTCAAATCTATATACAGAATATGTCTGAGTATACATAGATGATCCCTGGAAAGATACTGAAGAAAGTGGCAGCAACTGTTGTCTCTGGGATGTTTTTTACATGAGTATTACATATTCAAAAAGTTTACCAAGACACTAATAAATAACATTTTACCTTATTCATACAAGGGGTCAACATTCTGTAACAGAACCCACTACAGAGTTCCTATATGTGTGCTGTAGATAAGGTTCTTTAAAGAACAAAAGAAAATGACAAGAGAATAATGGATTACCCATTTATACCAGGTTAAAAAAAGTCAGATAAGCAAGTTACAAAGGGTGTGTTGTTACCAATCTTCCTTTGGTGTGCCATGGTATGGTACTATAAATGGTTTGAGATTTCAGGAGTCACAAGAATTGTTAAACTAAGAGATGCTCTCATTGCATAATCTTTATCTATGTAAACTTGCCTTTATTGTTTGCTTGCTTTTCCTTATTAGGAAGTCATACACGATTATTTTAGAAATTCTGGAAAAGTAAGTAAAATATAAAGAAGAAAGAAAATGAATTACCCAGAGTCCTGCCAACCAGAGACAACCACTATTAATATTTTGTCATTTTTCTTCCGGTTTTTATTCTATTGTTTTTGTTTCATTTTTACATAGTTGAGGTTAGTCTATATGTTTTTATATCCTTGACATTTTCCCCTTTTGATATTACATCAAAGTTATTTCTCCTGTAATGATAACTCTAAACACAACTTACAATGGCTGAGTAACATTCTGTATCTCCTGAGATGATTGTTCTCCTTTTAATCTGTTACTGTAGCAAATTATATTGACTGGGTTTTTCTAATGTTAAACTAATCTTGTACTACTAGAATAAACCCAACTTGGGAATGCTATATATATATTTTTTTAATGTGATGCTGGATTCAGTTCATTGATATTTTGGTTACAATATTTACATCTGCTTAAGATTGGTCCAGAATTTTTCTTTCTTGTACGGTCTTTATATAGGCTTTATATGACAGCCTCTTAAAATGAACTGGAACAGCTGATATAGGATTGGAGTTATTTGTCCTTAAGTGTTTGGTAGAACTAGCTCCATGAAGATATCTGGGCTTGAATTTTCTATGTGTGAAGGTTTTTAATCACAAACTCGATTTTTCAGAATAGTTATAGCAATATTCAAGTTTTCTATTTCTTTTTGTGTTAATTTCAGTAAGTTATCTTTTGTTTGGAATTTGTCCTTTTCACCTTCATTTTCACAACTTTTGGTATTGGAATTCCTCAAAATAATCTCATCTTTTTATCTGTTTAACGACTAGAATCTGTAGTATACCTGCTTTTTATTACTGCTACTGTTTGTGTTTCTCTGTTGTTTCTCTTCCTTGTTCTTGGTTCCATTCATCAGAGGTTTAGCAATTTTATTACTCCTTTCAAAGAACCAACTTAGGGTTTTGGTGTCCCTAAATTTCTTCTCTTATCTTTCTTGCTTCCTTTTATTCTCTGTAAGTTTCTTTTCTAATTTTTGTTGTTGAATGCTTAGCTTATTATTTTTTGGCCTTTCTTCCTTTTTAATATATAATTGAAATGTTATAAAATTTCTGTTAAGTACTGCAGGCTACAAATCAAATGATGTTAGGGTAAAACCAGTCCTAGGTGTTGATCTTACCTTTGGTTCAATCTTCTCCCAGACACAGGCTACTCATTATTTTCTATCTTGTGCTCTCTGATGACTTTAGATGATGATTTGCATATTTTAATCATCTTTTAAGTTACCTTCAGTGGGAGAAGCTGCTCACTTAGTCTGCCTTTAGCAAAAGGTGATGCCCTCCCTGCATAATTTGCCAATACAGGGCTATACATAAGTTTTTTGACTACTTTTCCAATGTGAGGTATTAGAATCTAACAACTATCATTATATATAGATCTTCTCTCCTTAAGGTAGAGTTCCAAAAACGGAAATCCTGGGTAAAACATTTTTAGGTTTCATGGTATTTCTGGCTACATTTTATTAACTTGTGATATAGTCACTAGTGTTTGAGTATGTCTATTTCCCTGTATTCTACCCAGCAATGAGGACTCCTTTTGCAACACCTGGCTTACTTGATAGATGAAAAGTGTTGTTTTAAAAAGTTCATAGCTTGAAAACTGAAGGAACAAAACAGCAGCAGACTCACAGACTCCAAGAGGGACTAGCGGTTACCAAAGGGAAGGGGGTGGGGAGGATGGGTGGGAGGGAGGGAGAAAGGGATTAAGGGGCATTGTGATTAGCACACATAAAGTAGGGAGGTCACAGGGAAGGCAGGATAGAACAGAGAAGACCAGTAGTGACTCTATAGCATCTTACTACACTGATGGACAGTGACTGCAATGGGGTGTGTGTGGGGGAACTTGATAATATGGGTGAGTGTAGTAATTACAATGCTGCTCATGTGAAACCTTTATGAGATTGTGTATCAATGATACCTTAATTTAAAAAAGAAAGAAAAAAAAAGTTAATAGCTTGGATAGTTGATATGGATGAATATTTTTACCTGTTTACCACTTACTTGAATTTCTTGGACCTTTTAGAAATCCAAATGATTTTAATTAATTTATTTATATAAGAAACTTAAAGCTGGTTGTAACCAACCTTCTGTGTTCAAGAATTTGCTGTTAAATGCAAAAAGCACATTTCACCTTCCTGGTGAATTTTGTGAGCGCTTCTCCAGAAGAGGGTGTCAGGGGCCCTGGTCAACAAGCAGCAGCTTGGTCTTGATTAGAGAGTCAGTGGCATGACTAAAAAAAATGTCATTCACTCACTCATGCAATCTGTATTGAGCTCCCACAGCACATGGCCCATAGTGGGTGATGAGGGAATATTTGCTGAATTAATGAAGAGCAACTTGGTATGGGTCAGGGACACCTCATAGAACTGACAATCTGCTGAGGGAGATATGCAGTTACACAATACTGAGAAAAAATATAATTACAAACAGAAATATATGCAATGAAGAAAAAGTAGTATGTGTGATGACAGAATATAATGGGGACACAAATAAGAGGTTGATCAGGTTTAGGTGAGGGGGAACAGGGAGATCACAGGTGGCCTCTTTGAAGATATGACACTTAAAACTGAGACAAAGGATGAAAAACAGTTAACCAGAGTGGAGGAAGAACATTCCACAAAGAAGAAACACCTGTGTAAAAGCCCTGAGGCAGGAATGACCAATGAGAGTTAGCTGTTATAATCGCAGCTTTCACATGTCATTTGCCCCTTACTGTCAATGGGAGTACAGAGCACAGGAAGGGCAAAGATTGACAATTCAAACTCTAAAGAGAGAATGAAAGAGATTAACTGGTTTTAAAGAGATTTACAACGGCACTAGGAAGCACTACACTGCCTCCTGTTACGAGTATGCAAATAGAATTTTCTAAAACTTTATGTCTCAACTGAGAGGGCCTATTGTTTTACATAAAAAATACTTTGTCTCAGAAAAGATCTCACGTTTCTAAGCTATTTCCAGGGCTGCTCCTAACCCAGGAAGACACAGTTTAACAGAAAAATATTAACCACAGAGTGCTAAACAAGATGCAGGCTCTACCAAAAAGCATGAAATCAATCATTTCACCCTGGGATATACTTTTGGCACGAAGGCTGAGGTCTGCCTTAGAAAACAAAGTCACTTCAAATCTGCCCCGGGAAGCCAGACCAGTGAGCGCTCCCAAACGCGACTTCTGCGCATGACTGCGCATGACTGCAACGGACAAAGCAGCGCGGAGCGAGGCGGCCAACGTACTGTTCTCGCGGACCAGGCAGAACTCCCACGCGCTCTGGCTCTCCAAAGTGCTCTCCAGGTCCACGGCGACGTTGGGCTCGCACTGCTTCTCCAGGCGGTACTGAGGGCCTGGAAGATCAAAGGGGCAGGAGGAGGGGAGGAAGTCTGAAATAGTGAATTTAACACTGAAAAACACCACATACTGGCCAACAGCTGCTAAAGCATTAGGAACACGCTGATGTCTGTCTTGAGGGTCTGGCTATCCAAAATGGAAAAGTAAGGGTTTTTTTTTTCCCACAAGTGTTCCATATACTTGTCTATTCCATTATCAGGTTTATTTTCTAGCAGTTCACCCCCAAACAAGGTGAGAGGTAGATGGCTTTTGAGCCAGACTGACCTGGAATCACAATGTGGCTACATGGTTTCTCAGATACAAGCAGGTAACCTATTAGCCCTCTGACCCTGTTTCCTAGTATGTAATGTGGGAATACTTATACCTTGAAGGACCGTTGTGAAGATTAGAGATGACAGAGGAAAAATACTTGTTTAGCAATGTACCTGCCTCAGAGGAGGCACTCCTATAGAATTCTTAATAATCATTATGTATTATTATATATGATAGTATTATATATCTATATAATACTATTTTATATTATATAATTCATTATATAATAATCAGTTACATGCAGGAATAAGGTATATTTAGAACTCTAATATGATGACAGCTGAAAAAAAACTTTTTTTTAAAGTAGGTGAGGTTAAAAATATAAATCTCAGGTTTCTGGTTACAAGGATAGACAGTGGCTGCTGATTCATGTTTTTGTTGAAACATTTATGAAAAAACAGACTGAGTGTTAGCAGAGGCCAGGAATACTAGCTATCCTTTGTCACACAGGAGGGTCTAGCAGACCTTAATAAAATACCAGGGCATTTTACACATTTATTCATGTATTTCTTTGTAAACCAAATGCAATCTTGTTCTTCTCAGATAATACCTAATGGGTCAAATGTTCAGACTCGAAAAACTGCTCTCATTGTTAATGGTTATTGAAAAGATCAGAAGCTTGAGAAGCTGTCTTACTATTTTGACTCTGAGAGGCGTGTTTGGTCAGACAGAGTGGTGTAAGAGATCTGAGGAAAGCATCAGAGGCCTTACACGACTCCCAGGCGGACACATATTTTTAGGTATGTTCTTCAGCTGTTGTCAACTTGTTATTCACATCAGTACTTTTCCTCCACCAGTCTAAGGCATGTCATGCATCTAAAGTCATTCTCCTCGCCCATGTTCTGCGTTTATGTGCAGCACTGTAGTTTCACTTCAATTTCATGATCTATCCGGTCTTCTCTCTACATGGTGTTCAATTAGCACTTCTGCCAATTCTCAGGGTTCTTACATACCTCAGTCTTTTTTATACTTATACCTTTAAAACCTTTACTAAGGAGACAATGCTTAAAACACATAACTATTTAAGCAAACACATGCTTAAACATCTATACAATTATTAGAAACCCAACTATACTGGATTCAGGTCAAGAAGGTATTCTATTTCAAAATTAAACTTATATTTAAATTTCAAAAATATTAAGCAAAATTACAGACATACAGGTTAATTCTTAGACTGTGTTACTCATCATCTGTCAGTGACATCTGTCAGTTACCAGGCATGTCTGCTGCTGATCACTGCTGGTGGAAGTCATCACAGGAAAATCATGCCCAGCTAAACTTAAAAGAAAACTTAGCTGGTGAGAGATTCCTATGCACCCTCTCCTTTCCTCTCTCCCCAGTCTCTGACACCTCCTTTCACAGCTGTGGGCCTCTTTATTCCATTAGAAAGAGAAGCGCCATCCCTGAACCTAGAGAGCTTTGGAAGATGCCAGTCTGTTAAGTGATCTTGACTACCCCACCCCCACTACCGCCCAGCAACACACTTTGTGAGGTAACTGACAGCCACCTCTAAATTTGAATTTGCAGTGATATCTGGGTATAAAGGTTAGCTACAAAAATTCATTATTTTATGATAGCCAAAATTCGGTAACAACCTAGATCTAACAACAGGGGGGCTGGGGTAAACAAAATATTATGAAATATCACGAAAATAATAAAAGTGATGGTGTAAAAATATGTAATTTTATAAAACAGGTTTCAGTATGATTGCAATTATGAAAAATATATGTAAATTCATGGGGGAAAAAAAGACCAGAGGTTATTTCCAAAATGTAAATCATGGTGACAGTGGCATAATGAATATTTTTAATTTTTCCTGTTTTTCTCTATTTTTCACATTTTCTATAATAAATAAAGGCTACATTTATAATTTAAAATCATCAGATATGCTACAAGTCCTCCGATTTCTTACCATGCCATTTTCCTGAGGATACTGTAATTACCACACATTGTGGCATCTCTAATGGGTCTTTCATATGCGATAATTTAATCATAACTAGACATGATCTGTTTATGTAGATCAGTATTTTCATCTTAACACAGCAATCTGGCATGCTCACTCTGACTCTGAGTGCAGAGTACAGGGTGCTGGGCTTCTCAAGCTGCCCATCTATCTGACAGCTGGACTCTGTGTAAGCCAGCCACACCTTTCCCGATCACTGGGAGCCACGGCCTGGCTACATCTTTCAGGCTGGTCTCCTTTGCAGACTTTCTCCTTCCAGTCTCTCAGCTGCCTGGGAAACATGGATGAGAGAAACCAGGGGAGGCAGGGAGTACTAAGAAGGGTCCCTTATCCCTAAATACAAGTCCCTACAACACCCTCACAGCCATAGATGCCACCATTCCACATTTACTTTCTTGTTTCTTGGTCTTGCAGGTATTTCTATTGAAACAGATTTTCTGAAAGTGGCTGTAGGACTTTCTTCTTGAAGCCTAATATAATGATGACTCTCACTAGTGAATGACCATTATGAGCCAAACACTCTACATATGTTACCTTACTAACTCCTCACACCAACTCTAAATGACAAATACTATTATCCTCATTTAGCAGATTGGAACTCTAAAGGCTGGCAGGGTGAAGAAGCTTGTGCATGATTACAAAGGTAGGAAGTAGGGAGAAATGCAACCCAAAGGTCTTCGGCTCTGAAGCTTGTGTATTTTGAACCTTTCTTCCTCTTGCAAACTACAAATTACTGGCCAATTATAAAAAAGCCACAGTTTATACCGTAAGTATAGATTTTTGTAGATTTGTGGATTCAGTTGGGTCTGAATCACTTAATTTGTGGTTTCTATAAATTCAAAATGAAAATGATCCGAAATAATTTATTTCAATGAAACCCATACATGCTAAATAACCCACGCTGTGTCTGTATCCTGGATCCTTATGAAGACAGGATCACCTTATCTTTCTATCTGTCCAGGGAGACTCTCTTCCTATCTTTCCTTAAGAATATTCCTGTATGTGCCCGGTTTTGTCAGTAACAGAAATTCTGAGTGTCATCTGCTGTGGGTTTTCCCTGCTCTTTCATAAAAGCTAAAGAACAACTGGGAAAACCCACTTTTGAACTAGGCAAAGGACTGATGGGTTTGACTTTGGGGAAGGTAGGGTGGTTAAGTTGTAAAGGAGACCTGAGATCTAAGCCCAAATGGAAAACTGCCTAATACAAGTAACACCCTTCTCTCCTAACTCTTGCCCAGGCATTGGATAAGATATCTCACACAGAAAGACTTTTTCACACAATTCCCCCTGCAAAAGCTGGAATGGTAACTTCAGGCCATACTGTGTAACAAGGCAGGGTATATATGAGGAGCAATATAGCCTGGCAGTTAAGGTCATGGACTTGGTGCCAGATTACCTGGGGGTCTAGTCCTGGCTGACTAGGACTTGGGCTAACTTACCTAACCTCTCTCAGTTTCTTTATCTATAAAATGGAGATGATAACAGCACCTACCTCATTAGCTGGTCTAAGGATTCAATGATTTCACAGTTATAAAGCAGAACAGTGATACAGTGATACTGTAACTGTCAGCTATCATTATCTGCGTCGCTGGACTGTAACAATACCAGGAGATCTAACATAACAGGGCCTATGTGCTGGGGAGATCATCTCATTTACTCTGTCACCCTAGGATGTGAACAGTATGAATCCCATTTTACAGAGGAAGAAACAGGCTAAATAACTGGCCCAATGTCTCAGAGGAAGTGGTGGGACAAGGATTCATACCCAGGGCCTCCAAGCCTGCACTCTTCACATTATATACGAACCATAGTGCCTCACTCATGACAAGATCTTAGAATGTGTCTGCTGATGATGATCAAGATTATGGCAACCTGGACCCGCTATCTATCAAACTATAGTTTCCACCAAGTGCTTGTTTAATTTTTAGGCAGCTGCCGTGGCAGGGAAGAAAACAGCAGCCAAAACCATTTTTAAAAGACAAGTTGTGAGGTTAGTTTCTATTAATATACTTTTGCCAAAGAAACGATTATATAAAATTTAAAAGGCTTTTTGCACACCAAACAGGACATAGTTCTCAAGGCAACATCCACCTTTCGGTCGCAGCTTCGCACAAAGCCACATGCCCTCTACCTCACAGCAGAGGGGAACACAAAAGGAGGATTCTGGGAAGCGGTTACTCTGCAGTGACAAGAAAACCTGCTCGGGCATTCCAATGATGTGTTTATTGCAGTAATACCATGTCACTGAATGGTCTAGGAACAAAATACCCCTCTGGGCACTTTGGGAAGGCTCCAACTTATAATACCACACAGGACTTTTATGGGATTTTATAAACCTGAGGCAAACATCTCAGCACCGAAGTTTCAAAGAAAATCTGTATTATGTGTTGGGTGGGGTGGGTGGTACATACATGCTCAGTCCTCAATCTCTCTAATCCTTGAAGAGACATAAAAGGTTTTAGCATGCAGTTCATTAAGTTGAGAGCTGGAATCCAGTGGGAAGCAAGTGCTGACGCCCAGAGAGACACAAGTCATACCATCATCTCAATCATTCTGCTGCTTATTTCTACAGACCCCCATGGGAGAAACTTCCTTGGGACCTTGGTAGCAGCCTGCTCTTTTCTATCAACAATTTTACATAAACCTTGCAACTAAGTGATACTGTGTGTCCCTTTCTCCTTTGCCCATTAGGAAGCTCAGCACCAAAGGGGGGTCCCACTGTGATGAATAGACACACATTTCTGTGTCAACCCCCTGGATCTTCATTTTCCTTTAATGTGGTTTTTCAATTCATGTATTTTTAATTCTATTGTACTAATGTATGCATTCCAAATGCTTTTTGGATTGCAGCGAGATATAAAGGAAATACCTATCATTATTGCTGAGCAACAGAACAACCTGTCTAGGGAAAAACGCTAAAGTCAAAAGCTGAACACTTTCACGGATACACCTTCATGTAAACTATTCTCCACATGTATCAGCTTAAAGAGATGTTTTAATCTGAAAGAGCTTCTTGTAGCCTGAAAAAGGTTAAATGGGCAAGTAAGAAGAAAGGCTGGTTTTGAGCAGAAAACTCCTAGTGTTTGTTCCCTCTTGGGGAGTAACACTGCCAGCTATGCATTCTGGGGACATTACTTAACCTCCGTGTATCTTCTCCGTGGTAAAATAAGGATAACAGATCTTCCCTCAGAAGACTGTTGTGAAGATTAAATGAGACAATCCTTGACTTGCTTAGCAAAGTGCTCAATGAGGGATGCTAGTATTGCTAGTATAGGCTGGAACAGAAATAGTTGCAATGAGGCTTAGGCAGATTCCTAGCCTAAGAGTCACAACAGGCTAACAGTCCCATTAAAGGAAGATACATGGTAGCAGGGAATGCTAGCATCATAGCCATGTCCACATCCTTTCTCACATGTGTCCAAGGCAGGGGTCCGGGATGGGAGAAGGTGCATATCTATTTAAACAAGTTTGCTTTTAAGCTATAGGAAGCATATACGATGAGAGACTCGTTCAGCAGCCAGGATTCTTAATGTTCCCTAGTATCTCAGGCTCTACAAATAGTTTAAAACTGATAGGTACATGTTAGAATCCACAGAACAAACCATGACAGCACAGATATCAAAGGATATGTGATGTTACAAAGCCACCCATCTATCCATTTAACAAACATGTTTGAGCATGAACAATGCCTGGACACAGAGATGAATAATCAATGATTCCTGGCTTCAAGCTGGCTGGGGGAGATGGCAAGACACAAGCCAGCAGATAAATTATCGAAGAGCCCAAACCGTGGTCCTCCCCAGGTTAGAGACGAGGTCCTGTGCGGGCACAGAAGAGGGAAACATCTGAACGGAGTCTTGGAGGAGGACTTGGAGCAAGGAGAACGGGGCAGCTGCACATTCCTCCAGGGAGAACAGCACGTGTGAAGGCAAGGAGGTCCTGAAAGCCCACACGGACTAGGGAAATTCAGTGTGGAAAAGGCCTGGGTTCTGTAGGGGTGCGAGGGGAAGGTGGGGCTGGGATGCTCGGCCCAGACCGTCAGTCAAGGTTTAGAGTCTCATAACAACATGCTGACAGAGCAGGGAGTGACGTAATCAGCTTTATATTTTGGCAAGAGTCTTCCTGGGGCATGGTCCGCAATGGTTTCGAGGAGGCTGGTGGCAGGGAGACCCATTCAAGGTAAACTGTGCCAACCTTTGCCTGCTCTATGGCAGGGGCTGGCCGAGTCCCGAGTCCTTTGCTGAGCCAAAGCCATCACTGACAAGCTGATGCTGTCAGCATCAGAGCTCAGACCCAACATCAGCTACTCTAAACTGTCTGCATTTAATGTCAGTTCCATTGCTTATAACTCTTCCTCTAGGGGTGACTATAATCATTTTCTGCTTGATCTTAATATAAGCACTGAATTATAGTCAAGTGATAACTACTGTAGCTTATATCCCCTCTGAGGCTCCAACTGGATAATTTGGAATTTAAATAAAAAAGGAACAAGCTGACATGACAATAAGGTCACATTTTGGCCTCTTCTGAGCCAATACACAATTTGCTCTCAGTGAAACAGCCGAAGATAATCAAATTAAATACAATTCCTATTACAGAAGAAGACCAAGGCTGTTCCAGTAACCAATTCTCCTGCCTAGTTAAACTGCAGAACCTTCAGGAAAGGTTTTGAAAGCATGACCCATCAGTTCTAATTTTTAAAACTTATCCTTTCAGTCAAGACTAGAAAAAGGCCCATTCCAACTTTTATCTTTACTACAAAGTGCTGTTATCTTGGCCTGATGTCAGGAGCTCTATCTCTCTTTCTGCTGACAAGCAGAGACGAGAAAGATAAGATTGGAAACGAATCTCACTTCTCTGAGTAAATAAATAATCAATACTCATCTAAATGTAAATGAGAAGGTAGCCCCCTCTGATAACAGCACTCTTATCAGAGAGCCAATTTTCTTCAGACATTTGGCCTCAACCAAATCACCATCATTCAGCCCCAGCCTAATGGCAAAAAATCGTAACTAAATTGAACCGATCACCAGAGATCAACTAAGTTCGGCCCTGGCCACTTCAGGTTCAAATGTTTGGGAATGCAATTTTGCCCCCATTAACTTTCAATAGCAATGAAGAACAGACTGGTCAAGGGGCCAGTCTATGCAATAAACAAACCCCAGAAAAGGGGCCTGCAGGAGGATGAGGAATGGGTGTGAGTGTATAAACAACACCAGAACTGTAGCAAACCCTAAAACCGTGAAGGGCAGACCAATGCTCTGGGGTGGGGAGAGAGCATTCTTTCCTCTTATCAAAGGCTTGGCTGAAATTGAGAAGACATAAATGTCTTTGCCAGACATGTCTTTGTTGACATGCCCGACGGCAATGGTTAAAATTTATTACAACAAATGTAAATAAAGAAAAAAAGAGATATTAAGAAGCTGCCGCAGCTAAAAATAACCTAAGGTTAGAATGATCAATTTCCTCAAACTAATTTGTATCAGACCTACATCTGACCCAGCTGTGCCACACTGACCTGGTTTTACTGAAATAAGCCTCCGTCTACAAGACAAATCACTTTAAAACCACTGCACTGGGGCTTCCATTTCTTTGCTGAAAGACTCAATTCACTGCTGATGAGAGAGCATTGGGGAAATTATGACCATTATTGATAGGACAGAGAAACCACTTTTACACAGTAGTCTTCAAGTCGACAGAAAGCTTGTGCGGGACCATTAATGAAGGTGTCAGCTAGAATCAGAAATTAAAGACAAAGACTGGGAAAGGACTAATTTTCAGAGCATGTTAAAGACTCTAGACACACAGAAGCAGCAGCCATTCATCCTTTTAAAAATAATAGAACCTAAACAAGGAACAGCTAAGGAGCAAGGTGCTCTGCCTACAATTAGGGAAAGGAAAGGCTTCTTTTTTGCCTGGCCCTGGAGTCCCAGAGCACAGGCTCCCAACATTATCTGCTCCAAATACTGGCCAAAGCAGGTCACATCTGGTGAGAGACAGCACTATTCAAAGTCTCTCCATCTCTGCTCCTGCTGGCAATCTAATCCTAGAAGTTGGACACGTGGTAGGTAGAGCATAGGTTTGGAGTCAGAAAGACTTGGGTTAAAATCTTGGCTCCTCTACAAGCTATGTGACACGCAGTAAGTTAGCTGATCTAAACTTTCATGGACTAATTGCAAAGATTATGTAACACAATGCCTATGGCATAATAAGCACTCCATAAATACTGGTTATATTGTCATACAAATTCAACAAAATCATCAATTTGCCCTTTTTGAAAACAACAGTGACTGATACTGAAGACTTGCTTGGCATTTAACAAAGCACTTTATGTACTGAATCATAAAAGTTTATCAGGTAGGCCCTATTATAATTCCCATTTTACAGAGGACAAAATATATGTGGCGTGGTTTTGTCCTGTGGCCACAGTTAGGCCAGGACACGAATCCAGGTGTGTAATTACAGAACCTGTGACCCTAACCACATTACTATGATGTATTCTAGAAGAAGCATGCTATAATCTTCTTGATCTACGAGTTGAAAAAAAGAACTATAAGGTTGAGATGATATATCAGTTCCAAAAGGAGTAAAGATGCTGTGTAGAAAAAAGGAGGGAAGAGAGAGAAAGTAGTTGGTCTTGTGGGGGTCAAAATTGAGGGCTCCTCCGGCCCTCACAGCAGGCACCTACCTGCCGAGCACTTGATGTGAACACCAGCTGCTTGGTCTGATTTTTTTCAGGGGGAGAGGGACCTTTTTCTAAGTTAAATGATTTACGGAGTTACTGCCTCAATCCACAGTTCTGAAAGTGTGATTTCTTTAGGGTTTAACTATACCCATTTCTAGTCTTGTTACAACTTTTTTATTGCTATAGAAAACATTTACTGGAAATATGTTACTGCTATTACCAGGTCATAAAATAAAAAGAAAAATCGTTTATGTATAGCCATCATTTCCAATCATCAATCAGAAATGCCAAGAGGAGGAAAGGAAAGGGCGTACAGCCGAGATTTCCTTCTTTGTGTAGGAGAAAATGCAGGAGCCTCATAATTCTTTAGAACAAATTTCTTCTTGAATACCCAGCTGCACAGACGGGCTCCTGGGAGGGGCAGGGAGGCACACCTTTTGGCATCTCCCCTCCTCTCTGCAGCGTCGCCGGAATCCCTGTCAGAATCAAGAGCTCTTTCATCCCAACTTTCTGGGGGCCCTGCTTTTCCCAGTGCCTTGGGCATGCTGGATTAGAAACATTTTTGTCTATTTGTCATTGTTCTCCCCCTTCCTACCCCAAATCATGGCACTCTTCAAAGACGGGGGTGGAGGGGTGTTTTTTTTTTTAATCCAACTCTGTATTCCCAGAGCTCCAGCAGAACAACAGGCTCTTTGTAGGTGCTCAATAATCTTTGTTAAATGGAAGGATTTCACCAAGGTGGCATTTAAAATTGAACAACCTTGACCCAACGAAGGAATCTATTCTGAGAAACATTACTCCAAGTACACCATGATATATGTTCAAAGATGTTCACTGCAGTGATGTTTTAATATCAAAAATTGCACACAGTTTAAATATTCTCCAGTAGGAAACTATTAAATAAATTACGGTATGTCTGGACACTGAGATGTTATGTAGCTGTTAAAAAAATATGTTAATGAGACATGGGAAGGTTTCTATAACACATATTAAATTTAAAAAGATACTGAATGGGATAGTGACTGCATTGGGGTATGGGTGGGGACTTGATAATGTGGGTGAATGTAGTAACCACATCGTTTTCATGTGAAACCTTCATAAGAGTGTATATCAATCATACCTTAATAAAAATAAGTAAAAAAAAAAAGATACTGAATGTATAGAGTATGCTAGATTTTAATAAAGCTCCAGCTATATATGCATTTATGAGTATGTTCTTTTGAAAAAAAAACATGCACGCATACATGCACAATCTGGATGGATATGAACTACTCTCACAACTACTCTGTTAACTAGAATTACCTCAGAGTGTAGGATGTGCTAACAGGAAAGACGAAGGCCTTTGCTTTTTACTTTATAGTTCTACCATGTTTGGATTTTTGATGGCAGGCATATATTGGTATTACTTTTGTCATTTAAAATCCACTTTTAAAAAATGAGGCTGAACAATCTTAGGAGATGATTCCAGCTAGATCGGACTAGGGACTGTGGCCTCTGGCTCTTCACTGATTGTGTGGGCTGCTGGGTAGACACCTCAGCCACTGGGGAGCCAGGACTCAAATGGCACAGAGCCTGTCCAGGGGTTCCTGTGGTCCACAGTCAAGCCATGGGGTGGACCATAGAGGCCTCCAGAGATGCTCAAGGGGCTGGGCAGCAAAAGGGAAGAAGACGGGAGCATCTGGGGCCAGGGTGCTGGCACCCAGAGGCTGTTCACAGAGGCCCTGACTGCAGACCAAGACTCAAGCTACTCGTCTGCTGCTCCATCATCCTAGTCTGGACAGCTGTGCTGCCCTGTCCTCCTCATGGATTCTAGATGGGCTGTGGAAAACAAAGGGTGACTCCATACTGTCTGTCTGGCCTGCTCAGACTCCCTCCAAGGTGGTTCTGACGACTTCACTCAGGCTTTAAGACTAGAGGTGGTGTGTCAGGAATCCATTCCTGCGGCCTGGAGGTTGGGGGAGGTCTGGATTTGATCCGTGCCCTAAACTCAATATTGAGTGTGAGTGTGTGTGTGTGTGTGTTCTTGGGGGTGCCCTGTAGCCTCTGCTGACCCCAACACATTTGAGACAGTGTGGTATAATGGTTATAAGCCAGAATGCTTGGGTTGGAATTCCCAGCTCCACCACTTACTAGCTGTGTGACCCTGTGCAAGTTACTTAACCATTCTGTGCCTTACTTTCCCATCTGTAAAAGATAATAACAGCACCTTCTTTTTAGCGTTTCAAGGATTCAGTAAGCCACATGTCTGGGTTGCCATTTCTGCTTTCCAAGCATCACCCAGAGAGGGGGCTTTCCAGTTCTCCAGCAGAGGCTGGAGCATCTAAGGTCTGCCACACTGGTCTCATCTCTCTCCCCTTCCCACTCACACCTAATAACACAATAATCCAGAAATATCATCTGAACTACATGTGCCTCCCTCTGTGTCTCTGCCACACTAGTTCCTCTGTCTGGGATAATTCTCCCTCTCTTTCACCTCTCTAGTATCCATTCTCTCCTACTTAAGGAGTCAAAACTATGCTGAGGTGTCACTGCTTCTGGACTTCTCTGCAACCCATACTAAAAAGATCTCCAGATGGATTTGGACTAGGTATATGCAAGTTGAGGGTGGAGAGCATATTTCAGTATCTCTGCATTCCCAGGATGGCCACAGTACAGGGGGTATTTAGTGAATGTCTACCGACTAAATGAAAGCCCAGACTGCTTGGCTACCACCCTGACTACTTCTTCCTCCAAAGCAGACTTGAAGTTCCACCTCCGTCTGACTCCAGATGTCCCCACTGTTTGGAGACTCTCAGTAGTGCCCCAACTCTCCTGGCGACGGGTGGAGCTGGCGAGCGTCCAGCTGACTCACTCTGGCACTTTGGCCACTGCCTAGAGAATGGAAGACCACTCTCAGGGCCAGTCCTGCCCCCCAACCAGTTCAGTTCCCTCACCCAGGCCTGCCTGCTCTCAACACAGCAACCTGTCCCAATGTGCTTCCCACCAGAGTCCTTTGGGCTACAACACACAGGCCTAAATGGAACCCGTTCAACAGGTAACAAGAAGAGGTAAGTTTTTGTGGACAACCCAAAACTTCAAAACTTGGCGAAGGCTGGAAGCCACTGGGCAGAAGCCTCCTCCACACCACCTCAGGCGGAGGGGGTGTTGAAAGGGGCAGGTGCTTCCCTCCCATGAAGAATGCAAACCCTCTGTATCCTGTCACTGTCTGGTGGTATGAATGCACTTTCCTTGAGAAAGCAGGCTTGATATTACCTGTAAAAAAAGAGATCTTTTCTTTCTTCAAATCCAGATATCACTTGTTAGAGAGGTTTGGAAACCTTTAACACACTGTCCCTCAGCATCCAATTTTTCAATCTAATCTGTTTCTTTTAACTTGAGCCACTGTGACATTACCAAATTTTACGTACAGTTATCTGTTGCTCTGTAAAGAAATACAGATGGTTTTTGTGGGAATAAACAGTAATTTATTTTAAACAATTGTAAAATAGTTTATGGAAACCAGTGGGGTAATGCATTCAAATAAATGCCAAAACTGGCTGATGGGGAGCCAGAGTGCTAAATCACACTGCTGAGGAATTCAGCTGTGGGGAACAGATAGTAAATCCAGAGTGACAGAATTCCCGTGATGGCAAAGGTTTCTGACATCCAGTCCAGTACTCAAAAACCACAGCAGTTCAAACCTGTTTTCCTTAACACAGCCTTGACAGCCAGCAAAATTAGTGAATTTAGTCACAAGCACCTAAGGACAAAAACAAAAAGAAAGAAACAAAAAAGGAGACCTCATTTGTCTGCAGCCTGTTCTGAGCTATATAAAAGTGGTAACTCGAGTCAATGGAGAGCAAGCTGTTTTCAAACATCAGATTTTGTAATGATACACTGGGATCTGAAGACGTTCATTCAAATCTGCTTCTGCCAGAGACTGGCCTGGGTAAACCACATCCTCTCT
This sequence comes from Manis javanica, assembly GCF_040802235.1. Classification (NCBI taxonomy): domain Eukaryota; kingdom Metazoa; phylum Chordata; class Mammalia; order Pholidota; family Manidae; genus Manis; species Manis javanica. Next base: position 9,406,148 of record NC_133157.1, on the reverse strand, counting down.
GAACCTCAGTCTCCTCCTCTGTAAAATGAGGATAATACTTGTACATACAGGCTGTTGAGCAGATTGAGTGAGCAGCCAGGAATGACAGTGTTCTATGAACAGGTGCCAGCGGCCCTGGTGGAAGCGGTTCTAGCTACGGGTGGGACAGTAGGCAGTTGGGCCTTGTATGGCCTCCAACAACTCTCCAAGGAACACCACTGACAAGTGACTGACTTGGTCCTACCTTTCAGGAACAGAGAGAACTCCAGGCACTGTAGATGCAAAGATGATTAAGACTGAATCTCTTCTCTAAGGACTCAGCACAGTGAACAAAGCACCCTCAAGTCTGGAATGCTTCCTACTCAGCCTTCCTGCTTGTCACTGACTTTAAGTCAACTCCCAAGCTCTGCAGAACTCTACCCACGTTAGTCTCTCTTGCATCGCTAATCATCCAGCCCACAGTAATAGTCCCCTAACCCGTCTCCTGGCCCCCAGCAATCCATTCCTCATTGTACAGTCAGAGCGTGCTCTGGAATCAAGCCCTGAAGGTTATCACTTCCATGCTTAAAGCTCTTTGATAAATTTCCCATGGCCCACCCCTTACCCTACTCTCCAGACCTTCTATCCACCCTAATTTCTTGTCCACCTCTGCCCTCTATGATCCAGCCAAACCGGGGTCCTCACTGTTCAGTGCATATGCTTCCTGGTGTCCTGCATCCCTGTCTCGGCTGTGCTGTTCCCTTCACCCACATTGCCTCCTCCTCCAGTCTGTCAAAACCACAGCCTTCCTTTATGGTGACTCCCTAAGTCTTCCCTGACTTCCCTGACTCTGCATCTGCTTTTCTTACGGACCCCCGTAACAACTTCAGGCCGTACCAATTCCCAGATTGGCCTATCTCCTTTCTCCACATGAGGGAAAGTTGAACCACTTAACATTCCCTTCACTGCAGGCTCAGCTCCAAGGCAAGGGGATTTCTGCAATTTCAGGCCAACCAAAACCAAGACCTCCTTTCTTTCACTCTGGCCTTGACCTTCACACCTGATTCAGGTAACTGCCCTTGCCCCTGGCACAGCTCTTCCCAGAGCCCTGTCTTCAGGCCTGGTGCCCTGCTAGGTTCTCAGTGTGCCTCTCTAAAAATTCCGCCTGTTCCCCTCACCCCCATGCCACCGACCTGTCTGATTTCTTTGCGCATAATTCACACATTTATCTCAATTCAACTATACTTCTTCGGTAAAAATGAGGAAGGAAAGAGGGGGAGGCATGATCAAGAGAACAATTTAAAAGTTTGGAGAATTCTATTTGCCATGATTCTCAGTGACTCAATGAACCCCCAAAGAGTGAGTGTGAGACAGGATTCTTATTCATCTTTGCAACTACAGAACTTGTAAATGTCTGATGAATGACTAACTGAATTAATTGGGTGGATGGTGGTGTCTGTTTTCTAGTTCTTCTCGTGGTGTGTCATTCTGTGCCAAGTTTGATTTTAGCACTTAAAGATGTATATTTTTAGTTTTCATCTGTTCTCCTGCTAGGAAAAAAAGCTATGTTGGATTTAATGGAAAAAAAAAAACAAACCCCAAACCCAAAACAGTATGTCAGCCCCTGACAGGCATTTTTAAAGGGATTTTTTTCTAGAGGTAATTTTGACCACAGAATTTTCGTTCACTTGCTGCCTTTATGACCTGACCCTGTAGGGACTGGCTCTTTCTCTGTCCCTGGATGCTGAGCATCATGTGCCTCCCTGGTCTGTACAGCCAGGACCTATAGTTCCCCCTCAGTTCTTGTCCTCGGTATCAACAGCCCTTCCACCCTGCTCCTTGTTTTGGGGGGTCAGGCCCTTCAGAGACTGGCTCCACCTGGCAACTCAGCTCCTCTCTGCCTACCCATCTTCCTTCTAACCACCACCATACCAACTAGGGATGTGCTTCAAGTCAGGACACAGCCTCAGTAAGCACTTTTCTTTTTGTCAGTACTGCCATTTCAGGTCTTGCCTCAATACTTGCCACTAGATTGGTAGGACCTGAATGGCAGGATTCAAACCCCAGCTCCACCAAGCTTTCAGTCCTTGGGAAATTACCTAAGGGCTGTAAGCATTGTTTTCTTATCTCTAAATTGGGGGTGATGATAACTTGTAACTCATGAGTTTTTTTTTTTACATTAACTGAGATAGTTACACATGTAAAGCACTTAGTCTGGCATATAAGCACTCGATATATGGCAACTATTATATTAACACAATTTTGCACATTTCACCATGTTCAACTCTGAACCTATCAGATGAGAGGCTAAATTATGTATCCTTTTTATTTTAAGCCAATTGTGACTTATAAACTAGATGTTAAAATACACTTCTTGTGCTAAACACACAAACAAAAAGGCAAAAGCAATGGAAAAAATGGTAGTAGAGGAGGCCCGGCTGCCAGCCATTTCCTTTCTGGAGCTTTCCTTCTCGTCAGATCTATTATCTGGGAGCTGCGCTGCCCTGCTGGCTTTCCATTTGCCTTGCTAATAACAGTAAATCCAGCAGCTTCCGCTGCAGCTTCCGTCTCCTTCAGCTGACTCTGAGGCCAATCAGCATTTCCTCTCTGCTAATGTCTGATGTTCCCTGGGAAGTCCTGCTGAAGAGAAAATTTATGACAAAAGTTTCTCCAGCTTTTAACCCTTCTGCAGATCCCGCCCCAGAGGCAGAGCGCTCCAGAGGAATGTAGGTCATTCTTACACGTACATGCCTATGTTCCCACTGATGCGTTCCTGCTCTGACGAGGGGCCTCAGACCCCTGGAAAAGCTCAAATGAGCAGCTGGGCAGACAGATGCACACGTCTGGGCTGTGCCTAATGTGGACTACGTTTGAGCTGAGTTCTCTAGCAGCTAAAGTCTCTGTCGAACCGTGACTCAAAGCAGTCACACTCATAAAAAACAAAGTGTTATTTCACAAAATTGTGAGTATGACTGGGTCTCATAACAATGAAATTAAAGGAGAGGACAAGACTAACATTTACTGAGTAATAAAATAACAACGATTAAGGGCTTGGTGTTTGGCATGGATCTTTAATTCTCACAACAATGCCTTGAAGTAATATTCTTCTCATTTATAGATAAAGAAAATGAAGTTCAAACAGACTTAGAAAGAAAATTGCCAAAGAGCTAGAAAGAATAACAGGAGCATGAGTGGTACCAAGTGGATTATGCTAGAACCCAGATATTAAACTCCACAGTCAAGACTACCAAAAGCATCCTGGGATCTAGCTGAGGGCTTATTTTACTGAAGAGCAAACTAAAGGAAAGGAATCCAGGAGAGGGAGAACGACCCGACCAAGGTCGCCCAGCTAGCAGTAGTAGGGCCGCTGTGAGTCAACAGAGGAAGCACCATCTTCTGGCCCACCACAGCCACCCCTGAAATAAACCCTCCAGGGGCTGCAGAAGAAGAGAGGGCACTGCCTCAGGGTTTCGGGAGACGATGGGGTGGCCCTCCACATCTCTTCAACTAGAGAGAGAGCAGCGTTTGCCAGCTGAGGCCCGGGCTTGCTGGCCAAAGCAGTTGTGGCGCAGCAGCTACCGCCAGGCCCTCACAGACCTGGTGTCCTTGGTACCAAGAAGGTTCTCATCACAGAGTTTTCATTTTAAGTAAGCTCAGGCCTTGTGGGACAGCTATATTCTAGCTCAATGGGCTTTTCCATGACCTCCTTCCCACCTCTCCACAGAAGCTGGATGATATACTTAACTTTTGTCCCCATTAAAAAAAAAAAAGAACATGCAAATGTACATGTGACAGCTGTTTGGGACTCTAATGTTATGGAAAATCAGCTGTTTTCATTTATGTTTGAGATATTAGTCATTCTTTGAATGGGACAGAGTGCTCAGCTAATGGCTTGTGCTTTAACCTAGGGAAAACACAGGTCACAAAGATAAAATGTTGGCAAAAATCACAATGTAACAGTTATATAACATTTTGGTCTTAAGAGGTTTGGAAATGTTTATAATGGGAAGCAACTATTTAATAACTGTTCTCATAAAAAACTGACATCCAACACAATGAAATGGATTCTGGCTTTTAGGAGAAAGGAAATTTCCAAACAGAGAAAGTCTATGTAGCAAGGGAAAGAAAAAGAAATCTTCCTAAGCTCTCGTGTTTGAAAGGAAGCTGTCTTTTCTTACAGTTATTAAAAATGATTTTTACTTTTACCAAAGTAACATGTAAATACAGTTCTAAAAGTTAATGAAATAATACTAAAAGTCCTATAATGAAAAACAGTTAATTTCATGCCTTTCCCCTAGTCCCTTCTTACAATTAGTTTAAAACTTTTTTGTCTATTCTTCTGGTACTCACCTTCATATTTTTTATGAGCATTCCTACTCAGCTGTTTTAAAAATTATGATGAGTGTCAGATATACCTACTACCTTCCGCTATGGAAGACGCGGATTCCGGGTGTGCTCTCTCTCCCTCTCCTCCACCCCCCGCCTCTCCTGCTTTGGAAAGTGAGTTTGCTTTAATTTTCTTTTTCTGTAATGCAGTGTGTGCAGTAGCTTCCCCCTGCTGGGCACCCCTTCTTGATTATCAGTGCTTAAAATGTCTGTTTTTGGTATACTCCTCTATTTCCCCAAGGACTCATTAGAGATTCATGTCATTAAGGGAACCTGCGAGGCAACACTAATTTCAAGTGATGTGCATTGTGTTTCATTTTTAAGACATTTACATTTTTTTGTTCGATGATTTAATTCTTGGAGGAAGTTTGATCTCTAATAATCAAAGTGCAGTGAATCTATTCCTGAATAGAAAGCGGGCAGCCTTGGGCCTGGGCTGGCAGAGAGTGAAGCAGTTGTGGGCCTCAAACTGACTTTCACTGCTTCTTTTAGTTCCTTCCACAAAACGCATTAGCAACCAGCTCTGGGCCAGCTACGGTGCTGGCCAGGTCTGGTGCTGGCAAACAAAGAGGAGCCCATTCTTCCCTAATAGGGGCTTCTGTTTTACTCAAATGGAAGTTCAATACCCCTATCCTAAATTTCCCAAAGGAAAAGAAGGGACTCGTCCTTTGCCTGGTAAGGCACTCACCAACACCTGGCAAGATCAATGTACTAGGAACTTAGCGGGGTAGGCCCACAGCGGCTGAGTGGTGCAGGGGCCATTCTCTCAGCTTCAGCTTCACCTTCAGACTGAGCTATGTCCTGCACCTCTTATTCTCCACTGCTGATCCAGACGGAGTCACTCACTGCTCATGGATTCACCCGGTTATTGCTATCCTGCCCATTTCTCCCTGCATCGGGGAGTGGTGTTGGTAGCCAATTAGGAGGTGCACGGAAACTTGCTGAAATGGAAAGAATGAGGTAATGCCTGGTCCTGGGGGCAGGAGGGACTCCCTTCACAGGGGCTCACAAAACTAGGGACTTAAAGAAGTTCTTTTTGTCAAATAATGGACAGATTGGAAGGTGGAAGTGAGAATCTTTGTCAAATGTATCTTGTTGCGTTCCTTCATTGACCATCTCCCCTCTAGAATGAGAGCTCTCTGAGAACAGGCCCTGCCACCCTTATTCACTGCTTGGAATATAGTAGAGACTCCACAAGTATTTATTGAGTGATGAGTCTAGTTTTGGACACACTGTGCTTGAGAAATCTGTATGACCTTCAGGATTTTTTAGACTTCAGACTTTGTCTTAACTTTATCTTAATTCACATTGGTCTTTTAAATGTAGTGTGTTTTAAGACCTGATACTTCTATGAGCAGTGGTGACATTCGTGTGAAGACGGAGGAGTTGCGGAAGACCACCTCACATCTTTCTCATCACTTGGGCTTTAACCACCTCTCACTGACTGGCTGGTAAACTGGTTTGCCGGCCCGGTAGGAAGTATACACCTTGCTGACTGCCTTACTGTGATCAGGAGCTCGGGAATGAGAGCAGCAGGTGCTGGTATGTTCTATTCCAGGCCTGCCTCATGACGCCATTCCAATACCTTTCATGACTCTCAGTCATCTTTGTCTCCAGGAATTACTGTCATTGTAAAGCAGGAAAAGAAATACCTTCACTGATGGGCTATTTTTCTTTTTTTCCCCTAATGCATTTAAAGCTGTTGCATAAAGTACTAGTATTTCTAACTTACTCAACAAAGGGAGAGTTGGTTACGGAAAGTTGTTACTGCAATTGTGAAACTGCCTCTTAACTTACTTACAGGAGAGACTGGCTCCAGTGACAAGCCTGGGGAAGCAGTGAGATGGCAGTCAGGTGTCTCAGGTCCCTGGGCTGGTTAGGAAAAGTCTTCTGTGGTGGGCTCTTCGAAAGCGATGGTTTTTCATGGAAAGTGGCTAAACTTCGTGTTGGCAGAGGAAGAGTTTTACTTACAGCTACTAACAGGACAAATATACGAATGGCCTGCCTGAATAAAGAGGGTCTTCTCCTTTGTCTGGAGGAGATCAAGACTCTTGATGAAAGGATGTAAGGGGTAGACCCAGCCCTCTAAACCTGTCTGTAACTTCTGTTATCATTCACTTAAAAGTTATATTGGTGTTTCCTTACATTTCTTCTTTTAAATGTTTCCTGACAAGAACCAACAGGTGGTGAGCACTGCTCAACTGTTAATATAAAGGCTTTTTAAAAATCATTCATAAACATTTTGTTACTGGCAATTAGAGTTGGTTCACTTTATCTCTAGAATCTTTGGCATAGTAAATTAAATTTCCTGATATCAACTATATGATCAATGAGCCTTGTGATTATTAACCCATCCCCTACATATATGGTATGGGTTTCTTGTTAGTCAAAAATCACTAGAGTTGATTCTCTGGATCTAGTTTACTTCTTGTTCAAAGTAAAGGGTGCTTCTAGCAGATCCATATCCAAGCAAAATTCAAAGGCTAGTTCTATTACAGGGTATAAGCTTTCTAGATAGACTTAGTTCAGTGGTGCATGCAGGCAAAGGCCAAGTCATATGGGTAGGAAAGTAAGTAAATCAAATCCTAAACAGCCAGATTTTATGCTGTGCTTGATGTGACAGTAGTAATAGGGAAAAAGACAGATGAGATTCACTGAGCACTTGCTAGGGATTAAGTGTTTTACATACATTCAGTCAAAACAACCACCCTGCAAGGTAGGTATTATTACCCTTAGCAACAAAAAGGAGAGCTGAGGTTAGAAAGTCTGATGACTTGCCTAACTTCACAGCTTATGTGAAAGGTACAACTTGGGTGGGGCCTTGGGCTGGTTTGTTTCCAAAGCCTGTGACCCCTGCCCTGAATCATGCTGCCCCATCCAAAGGAAGCAGATGCATGTGGACTCCCTGGGGAGAAAAGTGTACCTGCGCCCACCGAGCAGAGGCCCCGTAACCTCAGCCAGCAGGAAGCGGTACAGCACAGTGGTTAGGAAGACAAACGTAAGCATCATAAATCTGGGTTTGAGTCCCAGCCCCCAACCCTTTTATTAGCTGTGTTGACTTTGGACAAGTCCTGCATCCTCATCGAGCTTTAATGTTCTAAATTACAAAACAAAAATAACAACTGATTCAAATAGTTGTTTTAAGGATTAAATGAGGTAATATTTTAAAAACAATTTGGCGAACTGCCTGGCAAATTTTGAATAATCCATAAGTGGTAACTATTACTATTACATTCCTAACTTTATATGCTACTTAAAAACCACAGGTCAATGGAAGAAACTGTGACCTCAAAGATGTCATTTAACATATGAAGTGATGAGAGAAAATATCTTACAAGAAGAGTAGGGTTTTCTATGCAACAAAGACATATTTGTAATTTCAGAAATTTATATTAATATAAGCAGAATCCAAATTATACATTTTTAATTTTTATGAGACCTTTCCTAGTTTGCTATGAACATTTTTAAACCACCAAAAAGTTGAAAGAACTGTACACTGAAAATCCATGTACCCACCATCCAGATCCTACATTATTTTATATATTCTTTATCATATATGTACCCATCAAGCCATCTTTTTTAAAAAAAATGTATTTCATAGTAAAGATCAGACATTAATACACTCACCCCTAAACACTTCGGTGTGTGTAACATTAATGGGTGTTCAACATTTAAGGTTCTTTTTATTTTTTAGGTAAAATTATATACAATGATATACACAAATCTTACAAGTATCACTTGATAGTTCTGACAAATGCATACATCTCCTGTTAACATATAGAAATATTATCTTTACTCCAGAAAGTTCCCTCATCCGCATTACATTTTAAGTGGGGAAGCTGTGGTACAGTGAAAAAAACAATGGGCTCAAGAATCAAAGGGTCTAGGTTCAAATCTCATCTACATTACTCATTAGCAACACACAAGACTGTGCACACACACATAATATACACAGCCTCAGCTTGTTCAACCTCAAAAAAGAGATAATGCACACCTTACATTCTTTGTAAAGATTAAGTACAAAAATAACTAGAATACAGTGAGTGTTAGGTAGATGTAACCAAAGGGTACTCGCTCTCTGTTCCCCAGCCCCCTGTTTCCCTCAATCTGAGGACGTCATCTTCAAAGAGAAAATGATAAGGACATGGGGACACACACACACACACACACACGTCTTCAAAGAGAAAATGATAAGGACACGGGGGGACACACACACACGTCTTCAAAGAGAAAATGATAAGGACACGGGGACACACACACACACACACACACACCAGTTAAATGAGAAATGAGGGAAAAAAGGCATCTCCCTGCATATGCAGTCCTCTCCCAATTTATCCACTCTTGACTTCAGCTAATTAAACATCTGTCTCAATGGTCTCTTCAGCAAATTAGTCATTCCCATTTCATGACACTGATTGTTGGTTACAGCCTTTTCCCCACTTGCTACCATTCCCAGAAACTTCTAGGCGTTTACTCACCAGGCACATGGTAAGGAATGATGCAGGGTCCCCATTAACCCCCTACAGTTGCCCTTGGTGCCAGTGCTGTTCATAATGCTGCCAGACGTGTCCTTAGATGTGCCTCCCCAAAATAAACCTGTCAAGGGGTGACAACTTTTTTGTCCACATTTCTGATTTCCAGCTTATGACTATATACATGTACCAGACTAAAATAAAGTACTTAATAGAAAATTTGTTTTTTAAACTAATTTTGGTGATGAACCAAGCAGGTAACAACATGAGGTCTCAAATGAAGTGAACTGCAGTAATTACCAACTAGCTCTCTCCAAACACACAAACAAAAGCTTTACTTGTAAATGAAGGGCCACAGGGCAAACAAGTAAAGGGGCTCAGATGCAAGCCTTTACTTCTCTACTTGTGCGCACGCGCGTGCGCCTGTGTCCAGTTGGGCAGGAAAGGGGAGTTGGAATGGGGAGAATTATATTCTATACTACAAGGCATTTCTGAAGTTGGACTTCCCCTCAATATCTCTTCCCACTAAAACATCTGACTAACATAAAAACTATCTTTTAGAAAGTAATAGCTAATAAAAACATTTAAAAATGTTTAACTATAGGGGCGGGAGCCAAGATGGCGGCGTGAGTAGAGCAGTGGAAATCTCCTCCCAAAAACACATAGAGCTATGAAAATATAACAAAGAAAAATCTTCCTAAAATAGAGACCACAGGACACAGGACAACATCCAGACCACATCCACACCTGCAAGAACCCAGCGCCTTGTGAAGGGGGTAAGATACAAGCCCCAGCCCGGCGGGACCCGAGCGCCCCTCCCCCCGGCTCCCGGCGGGTGGAGAGAAACCGGAGCAGTTTTTTTTTTTGGCGAGCGCTTTTTGGAAGCCTTAGAGGGACGGGCCCCCGTTGCTGGGGAGGCAGGGTGGCGGGACCGGTGAGGAGGTGCCTGGGAACAGCGCCGGAGGACAAAGAATATCCCACGTTTCTCCCTGCGAGACCTGGGGGCGGGTGCCTGAGACCGGTGCCTGAGGACGGAGGAGGTCGCGCGTTTTTCCCCTTTTTTTTTTTTTCTCTTTTTGGCAAGCGCTTTTTGGAAGCCTTGAAGGGACGGGGACCCCAGTGCTAGGGAGGCACGGTGGCGGGACTGGTGAGCGGGTGGCTGGGACCGGCGCCTGAGGACAAAGAATATCCCCCGTTTTTCCCTGCGGGACCGGTGGGCGGGTGCCTGAGACCGGCACTTGAGGACAGAGGAAATCGCGCGTTTTTCCCCTTTTTTTTTTCTCTTTTCTGCGAGTGCTTTTTGGAAGCCTAAAAGGGACAGGGACCCCGGTGCTAGGGAGGCAGGGCGGCGGGACTGGTGAGCGGGTGCCTGGGACCGGCACCTGAGGACAAAGAATATCCCGCATTTTTCCCTGTGGGACCGGTGGGTGGGTGCCTGAGACCAGCACCTGAGGACGGAAGAAATCGCGCGTTTTTCCCCTTTTTTTTCTCTCTTTTTGCCAAGTGCTTTTTGGAAGCCTTGAAGGGACAGGGACCCCGGTGCTAGGGAGGCAGGGCGGCAGGACTGGTGAGCGGGTGCGTGGGACCAGTGCCTGAGGACAAAGAATATTGAGCGTTCCTTCCCTGCGGGACCGGTGGGTGGGTGCTTTTTGGAAGCCTTGAAAGGACAGGGACCCTGGTGCTAGGGAGACAGGGCAGCAGGACCAGTGCGCGGGTGCCTGGGACCGGCACCTGAGGAAAAAAAAAAAAAAATCGCGTGTTTTTTCTTTTTTTTTTTCCTTTCTGTTCCCTCTCTCATTGTTGCTGTTGTTGTTTTGGTTTGGAGAGTGCTTTTTGGAAATCTTAAAGGGGCAGGACAGGTCACTTAGACCAGAAGCAGGGAATCTGGGGATCTCTGGGCACTCTAACCCCCTGGGCAGCAGGGAGCACAGAGGCCCCTTACGGAGATAAATAGTCTCCTGGCTGCTCCCCCTCTAACGGGGCTCCACCATTTTGGAGGAACAGCCCCAGCCAGGCCAAGCCCACAGCAACAGTGGAGATAAACCCCAAAGCAACTGGGCAGGAAGCAGAAGCCCTGTCTGCGCACAGCTGCCCAGCACAAGCCACTAGAGGTCGCTATTCTCCCAGGAAAAGGCTACAAACCAACAAGAAGGGAAGCTCTTCCAGCGGTCACTTGTACCAGCTCTGCAAACTATCTCTATCACCATGAAAAGGCAAAACTACAGGCAGACAAAGATCACAGAGACAACACCTGAGAAGGAGACAGACCTAACTAGTCCTCCTGAAAAAGAATTCAAAATAAAAATCATGAACATGCTGACAGAGATGCAGAAAAAAATGCAAGAGCAATGGGATGAGATGCAGAGAAAAATGCAAGAGCAGTGGGATGAGATGCAGAGAAAAATGCAAGAGCAGTGGGATGAAGTCCGGAAGGAGATCACAGATGTCAGGAAAGAGATCACAGAAGTGAAACAATCCCTGGAAGGATTTATAAGCAGAATGGATAAGATGCAAGAGGCCATTGAAGGAATAGAAGCCAGAGAACAGGAACGTATAGAAGCTGACATAGAGAGAGATAAAAGGATCTCCAGGAATGAAACAACACTAAGAGAAATATGTGACCAATACAAAAGGAAAAACATTCGTATTATAGGGATACCAGAAGAGGAAGAAAGAGGAAAAGGGATAGAAAGGGTCTTTGAAGAAATAATTGCTGAAAACTTCCCCAAACTGGGGGAGGAAATAATCGAACAGACCATGGAATTATACAGAACCCCCAACAGAAAGGATCCAAGGAGGACAACACCAAGACACATAATAATTAAAATGGCAAGGATCAAGGACAAGGAAAGAGTTTTAAAGGCAGCTAGAGAGAAAAAGGTCACCTATAAAGGAAAACCAATCAGGCTAACATCAGACTTCTCAACAGAAACCCTACAGGCCAGAAGAGAATGGCATGATATACTTAATGCAATGAAACAGAAGGGCCTTGAACCAAGGATACTGTATCCAGCACGACTATCATTTAAATATGATGGTGGGATCAAACAATTCCCAGACAAGCAAAAGCTGAGGGAATTTGCTTCCCACAAACCACCTCTACAGGGCATCCTACAGGGACTGCTCTAGATGGGAGCACCCCTAAAAAGAGCACAGAACAAAACACACAACATATGAAGAAGGGAGGAGGAGGAATAAGAAGGGAGAGAAGAAAAGACTCTCCAGACAGTGTATATAACAGCTCAATAAGCGAGCTAAGTTAGGCAGTAAGATACTAAAGAAGCTAACCTTGAACCTTTGGTAACCACGAATCTAAAGCCTGCAATGGCAATAAGTACATATCTTTCAATAGTCACCCTAAATGTAAATGGACTTAATGCACCAATCAAAAGACATAGAGTAATAGAATGGATAAAAAAGCAAGACCCATCTATATGCTGCTTACAAGAAACTCACCTTAAACCCAAAGATAAGCATAGACTAAAAGTCAAGGGATGGAAAAACATATTTCAGGCAAACAACAGTGAGAAGAAAGCAGGGGTTGCAGTACTAATATCAGACAAAATAGACTTCAAAACAAAGAAAGTAACAAGAGATAAAGAAGGCCACTACATAATGATAAAGGGCTTAGTCCAACAAGAGGATATAACCATTCTAAATATATATGCACCCAATACAGGAGCACCAGCATATGTGAAGCAAATACTAACAGAACTAAAGAGGGAAATAGACTGCAATGCATTCATTGTAGGAGACTTCAACACACCACTCACCCCAAAGGATAGATCCACCGGGCAGAAAATAAGTAAAGACACACAGGCACTGAACAACACACTAGAACAGATGGACCTAATAGACATCTATAGAACTTTACATCCAAAAGCAACAGGATATACATTCTTCTCAAGTGCACATGGAACATTCTCTAGAATAGACCACATACTAGCTCACAAAAAGAGCCTCAGTAAATTCCACAATATTGAAATTCTACCAACCAATTTTTCAGACCACAAAGGTATGAAAGTAGAAATAAATTCTACAAAGAAAACAAAAAGGCTCACAAACACATGGAGGCTTAACAACATGCTACTAAATAATCAATGGATCAATGAACAAATCAAAATAGAGATCAAGGAATATAGAGAAACAAATGACAACAACAACACTAAGCCCCAACTTCTGTGGGATGCAGCGAAAGCAGTCTTAAGAGGAAAGTATATAGCAATCCAGGCACACTTGAAGAAGGAAGAACAATCCCAAATGAATAGTCTAACATCACAATTATTAAAACTGGAAAAAGAAGAACAAATGAGGCCTAAAGTCAGCAGAAGGAGGGACATAATAAAGATCAGAGAAGAAATAAACAAAATTGAGAAGAATAAAACAATAGCAAAAATCAACGAAACCAAGAGCTGGTTCTTTGAGAAAATAAACAAAATAGATAAGCCTCTAGCCCAACTTATTAAGAGAAAAAGAGAGTCAACACAAATCAACATAATCAGAAATGAGAATGGAAAAATCACGACAGACTCCACAGAAATACAAAGAATTATTAAAGACTACTATGAAAACCTATATGCCAACAAGCTGGAAAACCTAGAAGAAATGGACAACTTCCTAGAAAAATACAACCTCCCAAGACTGACCAAGGAAGAAACACAAAAGTTAAACAAACCAATTACAAGCAAAGAAATTGAAACAGTAATCAAAAAACTACCCAAGAACAAAACCCCGGGGCCGGACGGATTTACCTCGGAATTTTATCAGACACACAGAGAAGACATAATACCCATTCTCCTTAAAGTGTTCCACAAAATAGAAGAAGAGGGAATACTCCCAAACTCATTCTATGAAGCCAACATCACCCTAATACCAAAACCAGGCAAAGACCCCACCAAAAAAGAAAATTACAGACCAATATCCCTGATGAACGTAGATGCAAAAATACTCAATAAAATATTAGCAAACAGAATTCAACAGTATATCAAAAGGATCATACACCATGACCAAGTGGGGTTCATCCCAGGGATGCAAGGATGGTACAACATTCGAAAATCCATCAACATCATCCACCACATCAACAAAAAGAAAGACAAAAACCACATGATCATCTCCATAGATGCTGAAAAAGCATTTGACAAAATTCAACATCCATTCATGATAAAAACTCTCAGCAAAATGGGAATAGAGGGCAAGTACCTCAACATAATAAAGGCCATATATGATAAACCCACAGCCAGCATTATACTGAACAGCGAGAAGCTGAAAGCATTTCCACTGAGATCGGGAACCAGACAGGGATGCCCACTCTCCCCACTGTTATTTAACATAGTACTGGAGGTCCCAGCCACGGCAATCAGACAAAACAAAGAAATACAAGGAATCCAGATTGGTAAAGAAGAAGTTAAACTGTCACTATTTGCAGATGATATGATACTGTACATAAAAAACCCTAAAGACTCCACTCCAAAACTACTAGAACTGATATCGGAATACAGCAAAGTTGCAGGATACAAAATCAACACACAGAAATCTGTAGCTTTCCTATACACTAACAACGAATCAATAGAAAGAGAAATCAGGAAAACAATTCCATTCACCATTGCATCAAAAAGAATAAAATACCTAGGAATAAACCTAACCAAGGAAGTGAAAGACTTATACTCTGAAAACTACAAGTCACTCTTAAGAGAAATTAAAGGGGACACTAATAAATGGAAACTCATCCCATGCTCATGGCTAGGAAGAATTAATATCGTCAAAATGGCCATCCTGCCGAAAGCAATATACAAATTTGATGCAATCCCTCTCAAATTACCAGCAACATTCTTCAATGAATTGGAACAAATAATTCAAAAATTCATATGGAAACACCAAAGACCCCGAATAGCCAAAGCAATCCTGAAAAAGAAGAATAAAGTAGGGGGGATCTCACTCCCCAACTTCAAGCTCTACTACAAAGCCATAGTAATCAAGACAATTTGGTACTGGCACAAGAACAGAGCCACAGACCAGTGGAACAGATTAGAGACCCCAGAAATTAACCCAAACATATATGGTCAATTAATATTTGATAAAGGAGCCATGGACATACAATGGCAAAATGACAGTCTCTTCAACAGATGGTGCTGGCAAAACTGGACAGCTACATGTAGGAGAATGAAACTGGACCATTGTCTAACCCCATATACAAAGGTAAACTCAAAATGGATCAAAGACCTGAATGTAAGTCACGAAACCATTAAACTCTTGGAAAAAAACATAGGCAAAAACCTCTTAGACATAAACATGAGTGATCTCTTCTTGAACATATCTCCCCGGGCAAGGAAAACAACAGCAAAAATGAGCAAGTGGGACTACATTAAGCTGAAAAGCTTCTGTACAGCGAAAGACACCATCAATAGAACAAAAAGGAACCCTACAGTATGGGAGAATATATTTGAAAATGACAGATCTGATAAAGGCTTGACGTCCAGAATATATAAAGAGCTCACACGCCTCAACAAACAAAAAACAAATAACCCAATTAAAAAATGGGCAGAGGAACTGAACAGACAGTTCTCCAAAAAAGAAATACAGATGGCCAAGAGACACATGAAAAGATGCTCCACATCGCTAATTATCAGAGAAATGCAAATTAAAACTACAATGAGGTATCACCTCACACCAGTAAGGATAGCTGCCATCCAAAAGACAAACAACAACAAATGTTGGCGAGGCTGTGGAGAAAGGGGAACCCTCCTACACTGCTGGTGGGAATGTAAATTAGTTCAACCATTGTGGAAAGCAGTATGGAGGTGCATCAAAATGCTCAAAACAGACCTACCATTTGACCCAGGAATTCCACTCCTAGGAATTTACCCTAAGAACGCAGCAATCAAGTTTGAGAAAGACAGATGCACTCCTATGTTTATCGCAGCACTATTTACAATAGCCAAGAATTGGAAGCAACCTAAATGTCCATCTGTAGATGAATGGATAAAGAAGATGTGGTACATATACACAATGGAATACTACTCAGCCATAAGAAGTGGAAAAATCCAACCATTTGCAGCAACATGGATGGAGCTGGAGAGTATTATGCTCAGTGAAATAAGCCAAGCGGAGAAAGAGAAATACCAAATGATTTCACTCATCTGAGGAGTATAGGAACAAAGGAAAAACTGAAGGAACAAAACAGCAGCAGAATTACAGAACCCAAAAATGGACTAACAGGTACCAAAGGGAAAGGAACTGGGGAGGATGGGTGGGCAGGGAGGGATAAGGGGGGGGAAGAAGAAGGGGGGTATTAAGATTAGCATGCATGGGGGGGAGGGAGAAAGGGTAGGGTGGGCTGCACAACACAGAGAGGACAAGTAGTGACTCTACAACATTTTGCTAAGCTGATGGACAGTAACCGTAATGTGGTTGTTAGGGGGGACCTGATATAGGGGAGAGCATAGTAAACATAGTATTCTTCAGGTAAGTGTAGATTAAAAATTTAAAAAAAAAAAAAAAAAAGAAAGAAAGAAAGAAAAGGGGGATTACTCCTTAACAGGATAAAACTATTGGTAAATCAAAGATCAACGCATGCTTTAAATATCCTTAATGTTGATCACTTAAAGGGTGTCAGATGATCAGCTATGGAGGTACTCTTTTCTGATAATATTCCTTTCTCTTAATTAAAAAAAAAAAAAAAAAAAAGCAGTTACTGTGTGCTGACCTCCAATGAGTTCTGCACAGTGGTATAGAGGGCATGTCAAAGTGTGGGCAAAGGGTCTGTTTGTTTCTACGCAGAAGATCAAGGCCTAGCCTGGATACCCAGAAAATGAACTAAGATACGATATGAGGAGGAGCTTCCGGCATCAGCACTCTCTGGAGGACTCGTGCCGGGGGATGATCATCAAAAAGCCTCCACAGGGATCCGGACGATGCTGTGGTTGTGGCTGCATCCAGCCCACCGTCTCCTGGACTTGCCATAAGAAGGAGGAGGGAGATGTCTAGGCTGGCATGTGCATACAGTGAGACAACGAATTTGACTGGATCTGTACTGTTGGAACTCAACCAGGAGTTGGGAGGGGTGCAAGTTGTAGCACCCCAAAATCTCATGACTATAGACTATCTATGGTTAAAAGAACATATGGGATGTGAACAGATCCCAGAAATGGGCTGCTTTAATTTGTCTGATGGTTCAAGTACAGTTGGAAAATATCCATCATATCATAGATAAATTTTCACAAATGCCTAGGGTGCCTAAATGGTTTTCTTGGCTTCACTGGAGATGGCTGGTGATTATAGATTTGCTTTGTTTATGTCACCGTATTCCTATTATGTCAATATGTGTGTGCAAATTAGTTAGTAGTTTAAAACCTATACATACTTAAGGTACTACACAAGAAGATATGTCAAAGAAATAATCAATCCTCCCAAGTTTCCTTCATATGCTACATCTATAGCTTTTCTTCTTCCTTCCTAATTACAAACTTTAAATAGAATTCGTGCCTCATATCGAATTTACCGAGTATCATAATTCCTCCAGGTGGTAAAGATACCTCGAGACAAGTGCTGGGCATAGAAGCCACAGGGCATAAATCTGCAAAGAAGTAAAAAGCTAACCTTTGCAAACAATATGGCTTCTCTCTCACTTACCAACTTTACATTTCCCTGTATGGCCCCGGAAGATGACTGGTTAGCCAGAGACGGGTAAGATTCCTCAAGGGAGGAACAACCTAAGACAGGCACAGTCGCAGGGGGGCCATCAGGTGAGAATTTGGGGATCAACAGAGGTGAGGCTCAGAACCTCACCCCCCCTGCTTTGAGAGAAATCTTCTGCATCCGTGGATGTCTTGCTGCCCTTGTCTAGCCTGGATTAATACTTAGTCCATAGGCACACACCTGATCATCTGATCATCTACATTTGCCTTCTTACAGCACTAAACTATGTTTTCTACCTTTATCTTGCATCTACCTACCACTTCAGCATTTTATTAAAAATAAAAATAATAATAATAATAGGAGAAATGTGGGATCAACATATAAATCAAGTACAAAAATCAAATGAATATTCATATTTGACCTGATGGTTTATAGGTCATATTGCATGATCAAAACCGAAAGTTTCTGTGATGACTGCCCTTGTACTGTTCACCATGTAAGAATTTATTCACTCTGTAAGAATTCGTTCACCATGTAAGAACTTGTTCGTTATGCTTCAGAAGATTGGAGACTGACGAGAATTAGGCTTGAGATGGATTAATGATTGTACATTGAGCATTGACCCCCCTATACTGAATTTTATTGTTGTTAACAACCATTTGATCAATAAATATGAGAGATGCCCTCTCAAAAAAAAAAAAAAAAAAAAAAAAAAAAAAAAAAAAAAAAATGTTTAACTATAGTAAAAACCCAGAAATGTACATTAAAATGAGATTATTAACTGTTAACCATCAGTTTGGTAAAAATGAAAGGTTGATAACATCCAGTGCTAGTAAGAGGGTGGGGAAAGGAGCTCTCAGATACTCTTGGCATGTCAAAGAAGGGGTAAAACTTTCTGAAGGGCAATTTGTTTTTCTCACTATTTTAAATAAGCAAACTTCTGACAAGCAATTCCATATTTAAAATCAAGCATAAATGTGCAATGAATATTCATAGAAGATTATTCACTGTATGTTTGTGTAGTACTGAAAATTTGGAAATAGTCTAGATGTCCATTATTAGAGAGCTAAGTTAAATAAATTAAACTAGAAAAATAAAAATGTAGGGGTCACTCTAACACAGAAGAATGCTTATGACATTAATTATTGAGTGAAAAACATGCAAAACCATTATGTTGTATGGTATCATTTTAAAAAACCTTTACTCAGTTACATTTTCCTTGAGTTTATTTAACAAACATTTATACATTTATAGTGTCCTCTATTTGACCAGAACTCTGCTAGATATTGGGTATACGGTGATTAAAAAAAACAAATAACAAAAAACAATGTCTTGCACACACAAAACTTACAGCTTACATGTCTATCTGTAAATGAACTAACTAAAAACCCAGATTCACATCAAATAAAACTTAGAGGAAACTCACTTTTTACTTCACACACTTCCAACACTTCCAAAATGCTTTTTTTTCAGCAAGTATATTTAATTTAATTTTAAAAAATCTCTAAAAGCCTGTCTTTTACCATCACCTTGTTTCAATAATACTAACATGAGGAGCACTGCTGACAGCTCCAAGCTATTTCAATTCCTCCCAAACTCTGCGTCAAGCTCTAACCCAAGAAATCAGACTTTATCATAGTGTCCATCCCTCTGCTTCTCTCCATGTCTTAGTTCAAGTTCATCATCTGTTGCACAGAGTTCTCAAAGAGTTTCTGCCTCTACTTTGAGTCCTCTAATCCATTTTTATTCCACAGATGGTGTGTTTCCAAGAAGGAATTCTGACTATATTGCTCTCTTTCAATGGCTCCCCTCTGCCAGGAGAACAAAGTTCAAGTTCAACAGTTTAAAAACATGATCTGGCCCCAAGTAACCACTTCAGCCTCATCATGCCCCACTCTCCCAACTCCTACCCTACTGTTTTATTATACCAAGCTACATGTGTGTAGTTTCCAGACGATGTCAAGCTCTCCCACTTTATTCCCTCAGCCTAAATGCTCTTTCCCATCCTCTTCACCTGGCCAGTTTCTACCCATCTTCAAGTCTTAGCTGGAGATTTTAATCAGGGCGGTCTTCCCTGACTCCCTGACTGGACGAGGGCTTCCCTCCCATGATGAGTACTCAGGCCCCATACTTCCTTCCACTTACCTCGTGTATGGTATTATAATTGTCTGTTTATCTTCCAACTAAATAGTAAGTTGTTTACCTTCCTTGAGGTAAGGGATGCTTGGCTTCAACAAATCCCTAGAGCCTGCTGCATAAGCCCCCAGTAAGTGAATGTCCCTTTTCTAATTTTGAGGATACTGTCTGGCCTTGCCTGATCAGATCTGGCCCTTGCCTAGCTTCTGCAGCTTATTTTCTATACTGTTCCCGCTCCAGTAATTTGGAATGTCTGTGTTTTGTGACTACATCTCAAAACATCTCTGCCTAGAATGTTCTTCTTCTCACTTAACCATCTGGCAAAATCCTAATTAATCTTCAGAAAGCTGTCAAAAAAATCACTTACTCTAGAGCATCTTTGCTCAGCCCCGTGCCTCACCCAGAAGTTGTAAGTATTCCCCTATCTGGGCTGCTTTAGAAGCTTATGTACTTCTACTTGTGAATTTACCCTATTTTACTGCCTCTTTTTCTGGGTCTGTTTTCTCACTGGGTTTCTACCTGATTTCTAATCCAGCACTTGCACAGCGCAAGCAGCACTGGAGGATGACTGCTGAACTAAACAGAGTATCTCAGAGCCTAAAGAGCTTTGGAGCACACTTGGCCCTTTTATATGATGCCCTTGATCAATGCTCCCTCTACCCCTCCCATGTCACAGTTGGGAAAGTAAGACTCAGAGAGGTAAGTACATGATTATACATCCAGTCACCAGTTTCTTAATTCTAAGATGCATTTTTTTTTCATTTTTCACCATTTCTAAAATCAGGATACAGCTTATAATCAATATGTACATTTAATGTAACATGTAATGTAAAGTATTTCTTTCTCCTTTTTTCCTGAAAAGCTATTATTCAGTTAGTGGTGCTTTAGAATTAGCTCCTAGTGGACCCAGAGAAAGGTCCTCTGACTCCAGAATGCATATGCCTCCTGTACCATGCACCACCACCTAGTCTCTCAGGAATGTAAGTTTTTTCTCTCCCTTTCATTCTACTTTTCCTTTAATCTAATCCATGTTGGTGACTGCCACAGATTGAGTGAATGAATAGATTTTGTGATGGAAAAGGAACATCTGAAAGATGAGCGACTAGCAAGAAGAATAAATGCTGGTCAAATGTAGTTTTGGCGAATGATATATTTCAAGTTTTTCTGATGTGGCAGTTGCCAGAGCTCATAACACCCTTCTAAAATAATTGGGTCTCTAAAGTGGTTCCAAAAGATTTTTGCTTGACATAAATTCTCTAAATTTCCAGGCTTTCTGGATAAAATAGTTGCCTGCAATGCCATCTTTAATGTGCTCTGCTCCATACTCAAGAAGATCCATCAGGAGCCTCGGAGCACTCCGGACACGGGGAGATGAAACAGTAAGATAAAGAGGCAGGGAGAGGGGAAAAGAAGAAATACTTAACTTGGAGCTTCTTGCCAGGGGCACTTCTAAATTATACATGTAAACACCTTAGCAGTCCTTACTATATCATCTCCCCACTGGGTCACTGGATACAAAGCATCAGGTCTTTGTTTCTTAACCAGCCCCACACATGAGTGGCATCAGCATGATTATTTATTCTTTCATGAGGAGGAGCAGTTTTCTGAAGAAATTACTGCCTTTTTGACAAAGAATATTTTAAAAGTCCTATTTACCATTTCTTCCTCCTGTTTTTTTGGTTCGTGTTTTTGAAAGGATTATCTGCCACAGCATAGGGAGACCACACTTCTGGTTCTCTGACTCACAAACCACTTTCTTAAAAGAAAGATTACTGGATTTTCTAACTTCACAATTACACATGAAGTAGAACTCTGTTCAATCCTACAGCTAGAAGATTCTTTAGCTTACTTTAGCCCCCGGAGAGCCTTTCAGATTAGGAGAGTGTTAAAACCTTATTCCCTCTAAAACATATGGGCTTCTCTTTTTCATAGGGCAGTTCAGGACAGGTATATGTTCCTTTAAGAAAGCTAGACATAAAACATTAAAACTGACACCAATACAGACAAACTGTGCAATTACAAAAAAGTATTCTTGGCTTTATATCCAGATTCACCACAGGGTTCCCTTAAATGCTGCACTTCCCTAGTGCATTTAGATCTTAGAATCAATGAACATTTCTGTTTACAGAATTTTAAATTTGTTCTCCCATTAGGGTTCTAATAAGCAACATGGTACAATAAAAAGAGTATGGCTTTGAGGTCAAAAAAGCCCAGGCTCTAATTTAGTTTCTGCCATTTACTTACTGTGGAAATTTGGGTAACTTTAACTTCTCTTGGAGCTGAGGAAAGCTCTGAGAGGTAAGTATATGACTGTACATATTCTTATCATAGTGCCTTAATTCTAACATGTACATTTCCCCCCATTTGCAAACATTTCTAATGTCTCATCTGTAAAACAGGCATCAAAAAATATCCACTTTCCAGAGGTGTTATGCAGATTAAATGAGATAACATCTGTAAATATAGAAGGACACTTAATAAATCATCTCTCACCCCACTGGAATAGATCTTGGGGAAAGACAAACTCTTCCCATAACATGTGAATTACCTTTCAAACATTATTGGTAAGGAATAAATTAATTTGTACACAACTTTCAAGGTCTCCCTGGCATGAAGGTTAAGGCCTCCCACGTCGGGTGTTGCGGAGAGTGAGTCAGAGCTTGACCCTGCTGCTGCCGGTCTACAACGGCAGGTCCACATCAGACAAGAGGCCCTAAATCCCCACCCTGGCCTCCCAGGTTCTCAGCCTGGTCTACCTTCTTCTGTCATACTGCAGCCATCAACTCTGTGCATCTTCTGAATTCTATTCTTTGTTTGTTTGTGTTCGTATTATCTGTATGTCTCTCCCCTTTTTGGGTCTCGAAGAACTTCATAGTAGTTAGAAGTTAGGATTTTAGTCTGAATGCAACTGGAAGTCATCAAAGGGTTTGGAGCCGATATAATCTGATTTATATTTTAAAAGATTTCTTCAGCTGCTATGCAGACAAGAACTGGAGGGGCCAAGGGCAGAGGAGGAAAGCCAGCTAGGGTTCTATTTCAACAGAAGCATGGTAATCTGGACTCATCAGTGGAGATGATCCAGTGGAGACTGAATGGATTCAGGATATAATCTGCAGGTAAAACTGAGAGGACCTGCTAATGGATAAGATGTGGGGAGCTACCACAGAGAAGAATTCAAGGTCAGTTTCACTACAATTTTGGGGGGAGGGGGATAAAGATAGTTAAATAAATTACCTTCAAGGTAATCTGAAATGTTCCCTTTATATTAGAGTAAGCCTTTAATAGCCACTGCTTTCAAAGACACTGCCCCTCTCCAAGTCTTCACAACTTAAATGTGAAGGTCACAATTCAGTTTCTCAGGGAGGAGTTTCCTGGCCATCCTATGCTATGTAGTGAGCTCCCTGCATCTTATTATTCTCTCTCTCAGCCCCTTACATTCACTTTCCCTCTAGAATGTAAGATCCTCCTCAACAAGAGCCCTGTAGACCTGCTTCACCGCTGTCTCCCTGCACCCAGCACAAGTCAAATACATGAGAGCACATGACAAGTGAATGTACAACACAGCTACATTACACTATGGATCAAAACTTACGTTAAGAACGAATTTGGGGGATAAAACTTCAGAACGTCATCATTAGCTGTCCCTCAGATAACTACCACAGCGCGTGGAACATGTTCCCTCCCCTTCTCGGCTTCCAGCAGTACCTGAGGGACCAATGCTGGAGAAGCCCTAGACTGGTCTGTTTCATTGCTGACATTCTAGAGGTCTGTGAAAACAGTAAATAAGCAAGCAAGACGTAGTTTGTGGCTCTAGAGATGGTAAGAGAAAGTCCACTTGACAAAGCTAACATTTATCTTTCAAATTCTAGGTGAAATTTTTTAAGGGAAAAGTAGGAATGAATGTCATAGTATTGTATTGTAAGAACTTTTCAAAAGCATCTTCAGACTAGTAACAATTTGTCTTTCACACCAAAAGGTAAGAATAGACAAGGTAAGAAAACATTAATAAGTTTCTGGTTTAATTTTTCAGCAGCAGATGAAAAACACCTCCATTACATATTAACAAATACTGAAACAGAACCATTCAGAAAACTGTTCTGTTTAGAAAACCCCACTTTGAAGCCCCACTCTTTTGCAGTTTGAGACACCTACATTTCTGCATCAATGTAAAATTGAAATTTTATCTGCCTCCATTTCTCTTTCATACCCAACGTCATGCTTCAAGGGGCTGGTAAAGCTTGGTCGGTAATGGCATTTTTAAATAACAACAAAAACAACAATTTCAGAAGGTCACTGATTGTGAGGATGAACGTGACAAAAGGAGAACGTGATGAACTAAGGCCTTTCCTCATTAAGTAACAGGTTAGGGCATTTTACTGGCTAAATCAAGGGACCTGACAGGCTACTCTTCGGTATGTCAAAAACACACCCACCAGTTAAAATTAGTAGAAGTTTCCGCTAATTCTTCTAAAACTGGATTCTCCATTTACAATTTTAAACAGTGGTGACTTACTGCCAATGCAGGTAGATTTCAAATGTCAAGCACGTCAGCAGTAAAATGAAAAGCTGGAGACAAACTTTAGAGACACTTAAAAATGGGCTTAAAAAATGCGTCTTAACAGAGAACACCCTGCAGTGTTCATACAGTTATGACTTGATGAAATAATTACAAATAATGCAAGTAAAAATTTTACATCAGTTACAAGTGTCTGTAATGATAACCCTACCCATAAAAAGCAAAAATATTTTAAAACCCTAAGGGTTTTCCAGTGACTAAGCTATTTATCTAAACAAAGTATTTACCACCTTCTGATTTTTTGTCAATGAAAATTGGGGAGGGAGTGCCAGAGGGAAGGACAACAGAGTATTTAAACATTAGGACAGTCACTAAACCCACATACTGATTTAATAATAAAATCATTTAAGTTCTCACTTTATTATTATTATTAAATTTAAAATTGTATGGTCTGGAAAAAAAATGAGAGCAATCTAAGGTTTATGGGTAACCAACAGAATTTCACTGTCAGTCTATCAAAGGATTTCTGAAATCTTGTTCTAGTACAACTAACCTTTAATGAACAAAGAGTGAGAGAACTCTTGACTTCACAGAGCATGTGTTTGTTTCATCTCAGGTGGTTATTTTTCCCCTCTCACTTAAGTTAGATAAGAGTTGCAAAGAGGCAAGTGCTGTTCTGCACTCAATCAGGTGAAAGCTGTTTGAAAAGAAGACTGAGCCCTCTAACCCTGCCCCAGACGGAGCACAGCAGACACCTTTTTGTGAAGACTGAGCCAGGTCATTGTGGTAGAGGCTCAGGAAGTACAGGATGAATGTCTCTAACCTGGCATCTCCTGCCACAAGTTCATGACTAAGTTTATGTGTCATAATGAGTATGAACTTACTCATTATGTTCATGTATTTCATAGCCAACTGTGAGCATTAACAGACTTTTTTTTTTTAGGAAAAGGTACTTATGATTCCTTCTATGACATGAGGATTTTCCTCTTCTCATTAATCACCCTTCAAAACAAGTCTACCCCACAATACAAAGTTCAATAACACAAAATATACCCCTTTACCAAGCTAACCTTAAACAAACACTTTGCAAACTGGAGAGCCTTCTGTTTCATGAGCCAAGACTTAATAAAGCAATAGAAAGAGCTTCTTATTTTAAAAAGCTTTTTCGATTAAGAAAATGGACAGCAATTTATGTAAATGCATCAATCTCCATTTACTCCTCTAGTGTGAAAAGGATAAATAATGGAGATCACTGTTTCTTGGATATGGCAAAGCCCAGCGGAAATGGCAGAGATGTGTACTCAAAAGTGACCATAGATAAATGTGTGTATGATCAATGAAGTTGCCCGAGATGGACACAAAAAAATAGGTTTGCAATTGTATGGGGATGGCAGGAGACAAGAAGACACCGCTTCAGCTGCATCTCAGTGACTCACGGAGGTTTCACGGTCTGAAAAAAAACCTATGATGGCAAAATTTCTATGATGAAGGTTAAAAAAGTTAGTTCCACCTCCACTTCAGAATAACGCTATCTTTGAATATAATGAATATGTCACAAAATAACTATTATGTAAAAAAAAGTAGGGACAAAACAAGAAAAAAACAGGGTTCTAAAGGAAGAGGAATGCTTATTAAATATATTTAAGTATCCAAGGTTGTTTAAATGCTGTTAGATTGGCACCTAGAACCCCAAACTATTTATTTTCCCCTGGGAAGGAGAGGCTGTGCCTCTTCAATCATCCTTTAAATGCAAAGAGGTTTGACCCCCATGCAATGGATAAAAGTCACCCAAAAAATGAACAAAAGAGGTGTTTGGAAAAACCAGAACACCATTCATCCCAGCTAACGACTTGTTCATTATGAGTGATGATGGATAAAGACTTCTCATGCTGAGATGAAATCAAGATTTATATGCATTGTTTCCTCTCCCAACTTGTGGGAAGATCATCATCATTTAATTCTATCTCTGCGGCCAGTGATGGGCATCCAGAGAGCTGGTTATCAAACGGCGCAGTCAGCTGGCAAAAGCCGAAACGTGCAGTTGGCACATCTGGACAGAGCCGCCACAGCCGAGGGTGAACAATGACTCCTGGCATGCATCCAAATTGCTTGCAGACGCTAGCAGGTCTCATCTACAACCGCCCCTACCAGCATCTCTCTCTCTCTCTCTTTTTTATGAGAATCAGATTTTCATTGCTCCATTCAATTGCTCTCCTCTGCCATTTTTTACAGCTCTTATCGTTCCCCTGGAATATGGCCTTGAGACAGCTCATCCGTGTCCTTCACTGTGTTATCTCTTCTAACTTTTATTAAAACTTCAGCTTTCATCTGAAGATAGCTAATTAAATCTGGAACAGACTATATGCCTCCCTTTAAAAAGAACACAAAAGTATTTTCTTCAACCTGAGTAATGCTTTTTCCCCCCTTTTCTAAAAGATGAGACCAAAAGTGTTTAAGAAGTCTCATTTATTTACAAAGCTAAGATATTTGACATGTCATATATAGGTTGATTTATATTAAAGTTGTCTGTGGTACGACAAATCTTTGAGCTATTTTTCAAAATTATTTCTCAATACTGATAATATTTTTTCCTCATATCCTTTAAATTTCACAGCTAATACCATAAACTTATTTTCTGTATAAAGTTGGGTAATGAGGAATTAAGAGATTAGCAGGTATTTATGCATATCAAGTGATTTATCTTTTAAATCTATTTTTTTACAGTTGCCCTCACTTGGTAAAAATGAAAATTTTTTCTTTTATTTCATACTCCAAATACTAGCAACTAAAAGTTTCCTCCATGGAATATAATGTGAAAACATGAAATTAAAAGCAGTGCTTCAAATTTAGGATTGATTTGGCTTTCAAGACAGCTTTACACCAACTAATAGTTAGCACAAGTAGCTTTGTCTTAATATATCACAAATTATTAATGATGGAGCTTTCATAACCAATATGAATACAGTCTTCTCACATAGGCCACTGACCCAATCCTGTCCTTGGGTCCAGGGCAGCTTAAAAATCACTTTTTTGCTGGACCTCCTAACCAAACCCTCCTACAGTGATATCTGAAACAATCTAGGCAGCCATCAAATATGCACGCATGCAGGAAGCAATTTTCACTAAGGGTTAAGCTTATATCACCAGGGTATGATTTAATGTCCCACCTGAAATTTTCTGGGATCCTTTTCTTCGTTTCACTGCCTTTAGCAAGATTTCTTTCATGGTGACCTTTGTGTTGTCCACCTGAATAAGGGAGAACCCATGAGCAGCATTTCTGTAGGAAAAGACAAATATTAAATGATCAACAACATTCAGTCAGAGGGACAGAATTGAGGACTTCACTGTGTTTGAGAAAGTTTTAATAAGTGTACACTGAAGTGCCATTTATTTAAAAATAGGTTAGGTAAACCTACTTCTAATGACAGAGAGAGAAAGAATGCACACATGAGTAAGTAAGCAAGGAAAGCATTCTGGTATGAACAGTTCCAAGTGAAAGAAAAGTCAGAATTAAGGAAAGTTTTCCTAATTTCTCTTCAATTCAATCTAATTGGTCCATATGGGTCTAGTACTCTAGTTCCTAGTGTTGGCTCCCAAGCCAAATCCTGCAGCAAGGACCGACAAACAATGAACTTGGCTTGTGTAAGTAGATGTCACTGCAGACAGATACTGCTATCATATTAAAGCTCAGGGAGCCCTGGAGGACAAATGTCATGTGTGGGTGGGGAAGAGGGTGGGGAAGAGGGGGTAATGAGATAGCCCAAAGCAATTCAGAATAAGGAAAAGAGAGGCTCTTCCTAACAGGCTAGTAAAAATATATACAAATTTTAAATACACGTATATACATTTTTAACTATACAGTCTATGTACACTTCAGTAAGATTGTTTTAATCTACCTAGTCCTAAAAGATCAAAATATTAGCTTAAGTATCAATAATTACAAGACAAACACTATCATCGCTTATAAGCTTCTACCCATCAAACTTGGGGGTGGGGTTCACTTAGCTAGGAAAAAACTGGTAAGGAACAAATACCCTAAAAACAGCCCATCCCTGGGTAAGCATAACTTTACTACGACTGTTAATTGCAATTACAAGTATCCCAAATCCTACTCACTGTGTTGGGCACTGGAACAAAACAGGCCAATTCCAAGCAGCTCATGTAACAAATGGGACCCAAGTTTCCAACTATGGAACATGGGAATTACCACAAGGAGTTTGGTCACATTCCCATTTCCCCACAAGAATCTCAAAGGGGAACATAGCCAAAAAAACATGGCAGAACTTCATACTGACAAGAAATCTGAAAGAAAAGCCAAACCCCAAGCTAAGCAATGGAAAAGCTTCCCAATGGCAAGACAGGCTGGGAAGGGGCCTTAAACTCAGCTTGGACCCAACCAGTGGCTGGCTTTCCACAGGAGCTGAGAGCTGATCTCAAAACCAAGGACCCAATTTGCTACCCTAATACAAAGACATCTCCACACCCCTCCTCTCCATACGGGCTTGCTGTTTAATCCTTGACATTCCATTTGTTAAAAAGCAAAAGCCGACCCAGCACGATCATCCATTTTAACTTGGTCAAGTTCTTGCTATCGAACAGCAGGCCTGAGAACTGTCAAGCTAATTTTACTGAACACTCTGTTACTGAATCATGCCTGAGCCCCAGCCATTCTTTACCTCAGAAACTGGACCCCATCCCAGAACAATCTTTAGAAGTTTATTTTACTGATCAAAGCAAAATAAGAAATAGCTCTTTTTTTAAAACTATATTTAGGAAGTGATGCAGTAAGTGATACTTTGGCAAGAGTACTGAAATGTAAAGTGCCTGTGCATTTATAAACTTGGGGGTATTTGCTCTGGCTCTAGGCCAGCGTGTGTTTGGAACAAATGCCAATCATCCACGTTCAGACTTGTCTTCCCCTGCTTTTTCCTCGGAAGTCAGTATGCGTTCCATCTGTGACAATATGTTGGGCGATGGATGGATAGGGCCTAAAAGGGAACACAAGTTCTCGGGTACTCACAAACCAGTGCTGGGTCAGATCTCACGAACTTCCAGCCACCTGGATTCCACTTGAACTATTTTATTTTAGATTTGAGTCTGCTTATAAATTGCTTACATTCTCTCCTAATCGGCTGCTGGCTGACAGCATTATTTCAAACCAATATGTTTATCTTTCTAGCAAAGGCATTCTAAAAGCTCAAAAGGAGGCCTTGTGTTTGGACTAACTTCCATAAATTAAAAGTGTCCTTTTAAAAGATTTCTTGAACAGAGGAAAATCCCTGGTCTGTATTTTTCTGTCATTTTACCAAAACGTACCTGGGTGACAAGGTTAAAGCAAGCAGAGGAAATCCCTGGCACTTATCATCCACAGGCATTACTGATAAATCGTGTGGTGGAGGAATAAAGGATTACCTTCTGTATTTTTTCATTACACTTTTCTTTTGTTACAGAATACATAAATCCATTGTGGCACAATGTAATATGTATCACCATGCTACACCTGCGGACGCTTCCGAGCGGCTGCCATGTCTGTGCAGTCAGGAATGATAAGTGAACCACCCGTGAATGTTAACGATAGTGATCATTCTGAGGTAACTCGGCTCTCCATCTTCCTTTACGGCCTCCGTGCTGAAGCCAGGGTAGCAAGGTTCATAAGGGGAAAATGAAAACAACGGGGAAAGCAAGGGCCGTGCTTGGCGCAGGAATGTGCCTTCCTCAGGGTGCGGTTTCTCACTCTGGGGCTCTATGTCAGTAACAGCGTGCACGTTAAAAGGGCGAGGAGGCTGTGACCCAGGTATGGCACTCAACCAGACCTCTGTGGAAGTGCCCTCGGGTCAGTCTCACCCTCCACCCACTTTCCTCCCTCCAGGTGAATGCCAACTTTGGATCTTGTTCCAAGTCTGCAGCACTTAAGGGGGTAAAATATTTCTAAAACACAGGAGTACAGGATATAAGTGCTTCTCAGAACACATCGAGGTACAACTGCTAAGAGATACTCCCATTTAATAAACGGATATGGAGACTCGCTACCACAATTTTCAGCTTGACTTCCAAAACATGCTGAGTTTTATGCCTCATTTCTTTATATCTTGGATTTTTTATGGGCTTTCTAAAAAGCCTATTGAAATACATCTTTTAAAGCTCCTTTTATTTAACGCTGGGCATTGGTCTGAGATTGAGAAGACAGTGACCTCAGGGGAAATGCTAGCGGCAGGTAGGTAGGGTGCTGGTCCTGCCCCCTTTCCTTGTGGCATTGCATTCTAGTGAGAGTTATGACCTGTGCTGAGGGTGACAAGCCCTCAGACAGACAGGGGGATGGATGGACGGACAGACAGATGGGCTACTAATGCAGACTCTACATGCAGAAACTGCTCTTTCTCCTGCTCCACTCATGAATACACAGCTTGCTTTCCAGTCAGGCAGGGTACCCCAGGGGCAGTGAGCAGAAGCAGCTGACCTTCCACAGCTACCTGGGCCACCTGTGCTGGGTCTAGGATGAAGTGCCACTTTTTGGAGCTGAGTAAATGCTGCCAGGAGAGCTTCAGTCAATTCAAAGTTAAGTCCTGTCAAATCTCCTAACCACTGAAAAACATATGGGCATTTTAAAAAGAGATCACTCACTTGAGGAATTCAGCTCTGTCCCAGCGCAAAGCCACTCAGTCAGCAGAGGGAAGTTCTCACACCAACACTGCTAACACAATCAGTATTTCTCTGAGTATTCAACTAGAAGTGATAGGGACAGAGAGGAAGCTAGGCCCCAAGTCTTCATCTAAAGCTCAGATTCTAAAGGGGAAAGAGCTAGAACCAGAATCTAAGTTGGAAGGCAGTACACTGGAGAGGAAAACACATGGTCTGGGAATTAAATACCCCTTAGTTCAAATCGTAGTTCCACGGCTACCCAAAATGTTGCCTTAACATGTGGGAACCTCAGCTGCAACCATGAAACAAGGAGACCACTACCCTACAGAATTGTCAGGAGAAAAAAACAAACAACGAATGTCAAGTACCTGGCTTAGACTAAGGCTTGCAAACAGTAAAACGAGTTTACAAATACTACTTATGCTCCCTTTGTCCCAAGTCATCACCCCCAGAAAAGAGGCCCCATTCATCCCCTGCCCCTCACGCCCTCAAGCAGAGATGCTTATTTGGGACAGTGGACCCAACCCTCATTGTTTACAATTGGTAACACAGGGCCATTATAATGTGCAATTTGCCGAGCATGGTGGCAACATTCAAGGACACTGCCAGTGAGCAACCTCTGGCCCAGGCATCAAAACCTCCCGAGGCCCAAAGGAGAGCACTCTAGGCTCCATTTACAAAGATTTCTTTTTTGAGAGAGTAAACCAGAGAAGTAGGTATGTTCTCCCACAGCTTAACTCACCTGCTTTGGAAGGGAACACCAGAAGTTGAAATTCACGGCAGTGTTGAGGAAAAATTCAATGAGACTTTTTAAGAGCTTTTGATCTGCCTGATATAAAACATTATTACTCAACAATTACAAAAAAGTAGCAGCAACTGTTACCTGCTGAATATTTACTATGTGCCAGGTATTATGTTAGGCTTTTAAAATCTGTCTTTACTCGTTCAGTCCTAAGATAGGTACTATTATTACACCCATTTTACAGAAACTGTGGCTGGAGGCATTAAGAAATTTACCTGAGGTCCCTCACCTACTGAAGATCCTATTTTGGATTCAGAAGTCCACAATATGATCCTTACCTGAAGTTGCACAGTCCAGTGGGAAAGACAAGGAAGCAGAGTTACAGTCCCTTGTGATAAGCACAAGATGGAGGCAGCTCAGAGTGCTGTCAAAACACAGCGGCACCTAACTCAGCTGGGTAGGGGTCAGGGGGTCGGAGAAGCTTCTTAGTGGAGATGTCTCAAAGCCTGGTCACCCTTTAGCTCTGTATCTAAGAAAGATGGTGCCAACCAGATGGCAGAAGAGCAGAGTAATCTGAGGAACAGTGTGCTTTGGGTAAATGACATAATCTCTCTGACTTCCAGTTTCCTCATCTATTAAATGGGGATAATTCTTAGATTTTAAGATTGTTGTAAGGGCTAACATAATACCTGTCATATGATAAATGCTTAATAAGCAAGAGTTAATATAATAACTATGGGCTTTTCTTTGTATATACAAAGAAGTGATAATGTAATGATGAGACAATGACAATAGTCAACATTTACTGAGCACATACTTTAATTTAATCTTTCCAGAAAAGAAAGGTGCTATTATGAGTCCCATTTGATAACAGAGGAAATTGAGGTTTGGCAAGATGAGGACAGTTGCATGGAGTCACACAGCTAATAAGTAGAGAAGCCAGGACTTGAACCCACATCAGCCAGGCTCCAAAGACTGAGTGAGTTTGAGACATCTTAATACCCCAGAAGGGAGTCTTGGGGACTTTGGGGAAGAAGAGACTTCCAGAGAGCACATCCTCCAGATAGGAACCACTGATCAATCTGTGGAAAGGTTTCACCGTTCACTGTAACAAACTCAGTTTGATTACAAATGTTTCAGCTCTTGGTCTAACCATATGACATCCACAATCCCTTTTTAAAAGCCCTTAGAGAATGTCTTGATTTCTTGAGCCAGTCTCAGTTGGCGGAAGTGGGAAAAGGCTGCCCAGAGTAGCACTCGAGTCTCCTGTCCTGACCGGTTCATAATGGTGATGAAGACATACTCCTCTAGTTCCCAACCTGCTCCCGATTCCATGCATGTTCATTCTCTAGCACTTCGAGGTAGAAAATGAAAATATATGAACAAGAGAGGGCCTTGTAATAACTGCAGCATGCCTGCTTTTTAAAGCAAGTCCTCTGGGTCTTACTTTATCCATAAAGAGAGTTTTACACTAGTGTGAATGCCACATTTTGTTTTCCTTGCACTGACAAAAAATATTTTTAAGATCAAAGTATATTGTGTGACTATGCGATGTTTGACATTGGACAAAACACTCTTTTTCAAAACAGACATTTTCCAAAAACATAACTCGCTAGACTAATGGGCAGTGAGAAGCCAAAACGACTGCCCTCCGCCTTCTCCTTGTGTATCTTTGCCAGAGTCCTTGGGACTTGCCAAATCCGGTCATGCCTGCTTAGCTTGCTCGACTGATTGT
Organism: Manis javanica; assembly: GCF_040802235.1. Taxonomy (NCBI): domain Eukaryota; kingdom Metazoa; phylum Chordata; class Mammalia; order Pholidota; family Manidae; genus Manis; species Manis javanica. The sequence continues at coordinate 9,372,927 of NC_133157.1, read as the reverse complement.
GCCAGAAAAGAAAATAAGACACAGATGTATTTGAGCTCTTTGAGATGCCAGTAAGAGAGACAGCTAATGGCTTCATTTCGACCCTCCCCTTCCAGCTGGGCACAGGTGGGGGATAATGAGGTCCCTCTCCCTAATCAAACTCAATTATTTACTACTCTATATAACCACAAAGACATTCACATTCAGTTCAGAATATAAAACACGCCGTGGGCTACTTCCAACCACTGCCACTGGGTATTTATAACAAACTCAAGTGGCTAACAGTTTGCCTTGGCAGGAGTTTAAGTGTGTAAAGTTTTGCAAACTGTTTCTGTTCAAATATGTCCTGCTGAAATGGGGTCCCAGGTGGGGTTCCATAACTGTCAGGTCAGTGAACTGCATAACATCTGAGAATGTATTCACCATGCAGTGCAGACAGGATCTGGAAATCAAATGCTTCATTCTATCGCAATCTTCTGAGAAGCGTCACCATTTTTTCAACAACAAGACTGACATTGTATTAATAAACATTACAAGTCACTAGCCTGACATGTACATACCAGCAGCTGACAGACTCCAACATAAGCAGGAGGGGAGAACAGAGGAAATCAAAATGAGACATAGTAACTAAACATGGCCAAAGTGGGTGGATCATGAAACAAATCACGTTAAATTCAGAAATGTGAATCCTAAACTTTTAAGATATATAGCAACTAAGGCAACAATCTGGTATAATTTCTGGATTCCAAAGTAAGCTGATGGCTATCTAAAATGCGTGCTTTTATTGTAGGAACAAAGCATCTCCTGGCACAATTTCAACACAGACATTCCAGTAAGCAAAACACACATATTTAGCTTGTGTGACCTTTAAATTCTTAGAAGTATATAATTAATGCTTTCCATCTTTATTACTTGCTCCAATATTTCTGTCACTTTAAACAGACACAAAGAAAAATCTTTTCTTTTCTCTAGACAGTAGCTGTTGCCAAAAAGGAAATCAAGTCATATTTACAAATACAAAATTAAACAGGCCGCATATGTTACATTTCCATACATGAGGACAATCTGGACAATGAAAATGTTTGCTAATACAACAGAATGAAAAGAAACAACACACAGTTGGTCCTCTATGACTCAAGCAAACAATAAATAACTGCGATAATTTATACTCGTATTATCAGGCCTTGTTAAGAATGGAGGCATCTTTTTTTTAATTCCTTTTCCTGTTTTAGCTCTGCCCCGTATTACCGATCCATATGACCTTGGGTGAATAACTGTCCCTGATCTTCAGCTGATATATTATAAAAATGAATTTCTAATAAGGAATAAATGAGGGAATGAAGGACTAAATAGAGACAGCAAACTGAGTGTGCAAAAATGCTCATTTCTTTTCCTTTCTCCTCTGCTCCAGCCCACAAAGCAGTATCACATAGGAGTAGGAGAGGCTTCAAACTAATGATATCCTTTCATAAAGGTCTGGTCACTTGGGGTGTACTATGGAGATCTCATCAAGGAAAGGTATACTAAAACTACCAACCCTCTTGAAAAGGCCTCACATAGGAAAAAGCAATGAATTTAGGACATGCCTTTTAAAAAAGCAGCTAGCTCTTCCCTTTATGCAGAGGAGAAGCCACAGCAGTCTCTGGGAGGCTTCTGGGCCACATTACCCAAGGCAGCCCAACTTCTGGTATAAGACCCTCCACTGACTATTCAATGGTTGCTCTCCCAGACAGCAAAATCCTAATGGGATTCTATTTGTTCTGCTCTGCAGCTCTTGGTTAGGATGGTTTCTTACCCATGTTCACCTGATGAATCAAACATTTTAAATAAAACACACATATAGGAGGGCTTTTAATTGTTCTTACTTCTGATCGAGGGACATTCTTTCCTTTTTTATTGGTTTGAGTTTTCTCCCCTTAAAGTCCTTCCTCTGCACTCCAGACTAGGATCCCTGTGTGAAAATGTATTACACATAATGTAATGACACTGTCACAAATGCTTTTCTCATTGCCTTTTTTGCTCAACTCAGTTTCACAAATTCTGATTGATTTAGCCCTGTGCTGGGGGATGGGAGGAGACAAAGCAGGTCCCTCCCACCTTGCCCTACTATATCTAAAGGCCCAGAAAGCCTTGGCTCGGTCATTGCTGGCAAGGAGCCCTTCTCCAGATGCTGGGAACCAGTTGACATCCAGTTCTTTATCTAGATCTAGTTTTGGGAGTGAACCAAAACTCTCTGCCCCCTACTCCTCCCCTCCCACACTCCTGATATCCAAACAACTTCAATGCTTAGGCTCAAAGCAGCTAGCAGTCAGCAATTTTAGGACTCCTGTTTATATATACATTTGCTCTGTCCAAAATCAATCAAGGACAATGGATATCTTAGAAATCCACTTGCCCATCTGGTAGACAGTTTCCATTAGCAGGCTCCTAATTTGCAAGTTGTTAGAGTAATCCATTCTTCTTCACTAAACAACTCTATTTCCAGGGGTTTCCTGGGGCCTAGGGACCCAGCAGGAGAAGGCAGGTCTAGCCCTGACTCAGAGGAACATCAAAAGGCATCTAGCTCCAAGTTCTTTTCCATAGAACACTTTTTTACTGAGGGATTCTTTTAAGTTAACTAGTTCCTCTTTTTAAATGTAAATAATAATGTTAAGTTAATATAAGTCATTATCTTTGCATGACAAAACAAAGTAAAATTTAAAATTTTCCTTTGTATGAAGAGACACAGCTCTATTTTCTAATTCTCCTTTAATGGACATGTATTAATTATATAACAACCCAAAGAAAGGTTAAACCCCATACACACCTTAGTGGGAATTATTCAGGCTAATAAATCTGAAATAACAAAAATGGCAACTATATGATACTTTCTATTTACCAGGGTCTGATCTAATCTTCTCATAGCAGCATTTTCTACCTGAGGATCAAGGGGCCCCAGTCAACAGATGAATTCACAGAAATTAAATACTTTGTTTCTTAGTTCAGTGAAAAGCATACACACATATATCATAGACATATAATATATATTTAGTTCACTGAAAATCACATATATACATATACATACATATGCACACGTTTATCATATACATATGATCTATATTTAGTTCAATAAAATCATATATGTAATTCTCATGGAAAGCAAAATTATATATATACTGATGTATATAAAGTGACTTATGTAAGTGAGAGATAGCTAGACAGAGGTAGAGATAAAGATGCAGGCTGCTACTGGTCTTTCATTGGTTCCCCATTCTGAAACCAGCTGGCGGAGCCCTGAGTTACTGAAGAAATACCCAGGAGAACCACCTGACCCTCCTCAGACAGATCTGAGTAAGAAATAAACCTACAGGGATACGTGTGGGTCGACAAACCTAGTTCACGCCCATTCATTCCTGTATTGTCTATGGCTACTTTCATGCTACTATGGCACAGAAGAATTACAGACTACAGGGCCCACAGCCTAAAATATTTACTGTCTGGTCCTCCACAAAGCAAGTTTGTCAACCTGTGGAATAAGCTGGTGAGAGCTGGGCAGGGTGGTAGTGATGGTGGTGGTTGTAGGGGGGGTGTGTATGGCCCAGGAGTTAGAGTTATTTGACATCACTAATAGACTGAGTAACGGCCAAACAATACCGATGCAAGCCACCTGTAAAAACAGTTTGCTGAAAAGAGCAAAGTGATGGGGGAAACAGGCACAAGGCTCTCTATAGAATAGGCTGATGATCTCTGAAGAATTCGTGTGCTGGAGCACCCAAACCACACTGTGCACAGGAATCAATCAGGCAGAGAGACCACCTATGTCAACTGGTATAGATCAAGTGACAACAGCAGAAAGTAAGTGACCAATCATCCTGGTTCACCTGGGACTGAGGCGGGTGCTCTTGGATATAAGACTTCCAATTTTGAAACAGGGAAGTTCTGAGCAAACTGGCACAAATTGGTCAACCTAGCAGAAACATTCTTTATTTTTCCAGTAAAGAACACATAAAATTGGGGTTTGGAGGAGGGATGCACTATAATTCAATTGGCCTATTGAAATAATGAACTAGTAGTTAAAAATACATTGTTTTAAAAAGATAAATAATAATACGGTAATCGATGTTTCATACGAAAATCAAAAGACTCAAGTTGACAAGTAAAACATTTAACACCCATTAAACCCAACATCAGTGATTTAATTTCAGCAAAATATCATCTGTTGCATTGAAGTTGTTAATTTGTATTTTATTAATGTTATAGTTTATTTGCATTTAATTTGTAATTTTGTTTGGGTTGCATAAAGACATGGAATTTATAGCTAGAATTTTACATCTGTATGTATTTAAGTAACATTATAATAAAACTAATTTGGGTAAACATTGAGGCTTCAAGAGAATCAATTTTTCTTTAAAAGAGGTCTGTATATTGCAAGAAAATTCCTCCCAACAATGCCATGAAGCAGTTATTATTACTCTCATTTTACAGATGAAGAAACTGGGACTACAGTTAAATAGGAAGCCACTAGTAGAGCTGGAATTTGAACCCTGGTTTGCCTATGTTCAAAGTCCATGCTGCCTCATTTGGAGTAGAAAGGGATTGTATTATTTGCAACAACATGGATGGAGCTGGAGGACATTATGCTCAGTGAAATAAGCCAGGTGGAGAAAGACAAGTGCCAAATGATTTCCCTCATTTGTGGAGCATAACAAGAAGCAAAACTGAAGGAACAATAGCAGCAGACTCAGAGACTCCAAGAAGTAACTAGTGGTCACCAAAGGGGAGGAGGGTGGGGAGGGAGGGAGAAGGGGATTGAGGGGTATTATGTTCAGTACACATGGTGTGGGGGGTCACGGGGAGAACAGTGTAGCACAGAGAAGGCAAATAGTGAATCTGTGGCATCTTACTACACTGATGGACAGTGACTGCATTGGGGTATGGGTGGGGACTTGATAATATGGGTAAATGTAGTAATCACATTGTTTTTCATGTGAAAACTTCGTAAGAGTGTATAACAATAATACATTAAAAAATTTTAAAAAAAGAAAAGAAAAGAAAAGGATGGTATATTGGAGCCTTTTGGTTGGGTGGTGTGAGGGCCTTTGAAAGCCAGAAGGCAACCTGGGGCTTTGTGGTATTCAAAAGACAGGAACATGGCTGTAAAAGAGGTAAAGTGGGCTCATAAAGTGAGGTGGACAGAAAGCTTGGCTGAAGGCCCTGTTAGTGGCCCACAGATACCTGAAGATTCTTTCTTTCCTTCTCTGTGAAGCCCTCTGCTGGGTGGTAAGCATACAGAGATAAGTAAGACTGCCCTACCTGTCTTCAAGATTATGGTCTTGTTACTATCTTGAAGGATGTCTGCCCATGAGAGGACTAATTTGAAAGTTGCAGATCTCCAACATCCACCTCTGCTTGCATTCAGCAAGCTATTCCAATTCAGTCTTTCCAGTCCAGATGAGCAATGTCTACCCAAACCCTGCCCCTCCCCTGCTAGAAAACAAAGTAAGGGAAGAAAAATGAACATGCAGCAAAGAGATCTATTTAGTTACCCATTCAAGAAATGGGTATGTGCATATCTACGAGAGTAATGGAGCTATGCTCGGTGTGGTGGGGTACAAATGATCCACCTCTTGCCCTTAAAAGATTTTTATTAATAATAACAATAACTGCAGCAAACACTTAGACAATGGTTACATAAGCGAGGCACTGTTCTAAGTGTTTTACTTATAGTAACACATCCAATTCTCACAATGGCTCTAAGAGGTAGGTACTATTATTACCCTATTTAAACGAACATAGAAAAGTTAACTAATCATCCAAGAACACACACACTACTAAGCGTAATGTCAGGAGTGATATCCAAGCAGTCTGGGTCCAGGGGCCACCATGCTCTTACCTAATATACTATAGTAGTGGCTGAATGACTATAGACCAACACTTGATTCTCCTACCCCATTCCAACCCTCAGAAGGATGTTGCAAAGAGCATGGATTTTGAAGTCAAGCATGGAGTCAAATCCAGGCTTTAGAGCAATACTTCTTATCCTCAGTTTTCACGTCTTAAAAATGGTCATAATAAACAACGGGCTATTTTCAGATTAAGTGAAATAACATTAGTTATTTTATTATTATATATTAGTAATTATTATATATTAGTAAATATTATATATTAGTAATATATAATTAGTAAATATTATATATTAATTTACTCCCTACTGTCAAATCTAGCTCCCCGTCCCTGGTTCAGGTCACATTGTATTCCCAGCCACTCCTGCTGATTCTCCACTGGGAGAGACATGAAAGGAGGAAGGGGGAGATAAAGGGAAGGAGTTTTACTTATGTTACTAGGACTTCACTCTAAAACTTGGGACATATCCCTAGAGACTCCTCAAGTCTGCCATGTCCAGCATTTTCAGAAGATTCTCTAACTTAGAATACAGATCAAAAAGGTGAATGGGAGGTTGCTGAACCAAGAAAACACACACAGGGAAAGTGGCCAGTAATCTGTACTATATTATGAGACAACCAAGAGAAAGAGAAACAGGAAACTTATTGACACTTTTGTTCTGAATGCTCACATATAAAGATTCTATTTTACCTCATGTTTTCAGAAACACTCCAGACATGTTGAATAAACTCTCTTGAACTTTAAAACAGAAAAGAACTGACTAGGGGATGTGTGTGTTTGGGAGTGCAGGGATAGGTATAATTCAGGCAAAAAAAAAAAAACGAGTATTAAGTTTAAGGCAGTTGCTGCTACTCTCTGCTTGCGCCCCCACATCCTCCCATTCTCCAGAAGCAGGGGTTCACAGTGAGACACTATGTCATGTTAGATGCTTCTCTGGGGAAGGTTCGTCTGTCCAATCCCTAACTTCAGTCTTTTGAAAATCACTGATTTAAAAGCTCTTGTTTTAAAAACGCCTTTCAGTTCAAAAGACTGTTATGATCATGTTAATATTTATGTAGTAAAGATTATATACTACTGAGAACAATTCTTCTAGTCACTTATTAATAAACAATAAGAATGCAAGGTGATGACTGAAATACTCCTGTATTTTTCAGTAAAAAGAAAAAACTTCTAATGACACTTTGTCATGGTAAGACTCAAACGATGGTTTCAGGAATTCTACTGGTACCATTATAAATTGATACATCTTTTAGAAGACTACATGTCCATACAAAGTGAGAGTCTAAAGATGTTTCTGCTCTGACCAATAATCCTCCTCACAGGAAATCATCCTAAGGAAGTTCTTCAACAGAAATTAATGGGACATAGGCAAGAACGATCACTATAGAATCACTTATTAAAAAACAAAACAAGAAAACAATCTAAACACCCTGTGACAGGCTTCTAATGCATCCGCTATATTGCTCACCACATTTTAATGATTTGTTTGACAACTGTCTCCCCACTAGACAGTAAGCTTCATGAGCAGAGGGATTATCTCTGGCTACATCCTTGGCACAAAATAAATGTAGATTATAGGAATTAAAAACACATATCAAAATATATGTAACATAACCTTAAGTAAAATAACACAATATGTGTGCTAGAAACTGTGTAATACATATACATCTGGAAACGATTATACAAAATATGAAAAGTTTTATTAGGATGGAGGAGTCATTGGATAACATTTAAATTACTTTAATTGTTCTTTAAAGTTGTTGTTTTAGTGCCTCTGAAATGTAAAAAGAAGGAAAATACTTACTGTTTTATGCACCACTCGACTAAATAGTAGGAATGAAATGGTAATGAAAAAAGCTTGAGGAGCCCCCTTCAACTGCCCCCAGGCACTCAGGTATTCTTTTTTTGCTCAAAGATAGTAAGTCCCAAAATACTCATGTATCATGGGTAACATGATCCTATTTTTAGTAAAAATCTGAAACAAAGGCAGTATGTTTTAAAGAGGCAAGAGGAAAAGACCTCTAAAGCAATCCCCCTGTTGGATAGTGAATTTGCTGGTTACTGACAGCAGGGGGTGCCAAAGGGATCACTATGGTTCCCAGGAGATGGAGAGGACAGGGGCTGTGGGGAACTCAAAGCAGCAAACACTGTGTTAGAAAACCTGGCAGGTTTTCCCCTAACAAGTGGGACCTGTGGTAAAACTTGGAGTCAACAAATCACAGTAGTATTAACAATACTGGTGACTCTGTCATGAACAGCCATGAACAGAAATCATACATTATGTCCCAGCACATTACAGTTGTTGCATATTTCTCAAATATTTATACTCCTCACTAATTTGAAATGAGAGACTTCAGGAGGTACTATTAGACCTACTGACAGATTTTGTTATTCAATGTATTAATAAAGCTGTACATATTATATTATCATAAGTTTAATAATTTGATAACAGTTTAAATATTACAAATCTTCTGTACTCTAGTGAGTTTTATTTTCTGCATTTACAAATACTTTTCTGAGAAGGGCTTTTATAGGCTTTACTAGTCTAACAAAGGCACAGGAAAGGCTAAGAACCTCTGCTCAGTCTAAAGGAAGGCAACCAAGAGGAAAATAATTTAATCTGAAAAGAGCTGGAGAAAAAAGAAGAATTTTAAGTCACTAAAGAGAAGTGGTTGTGATGCATTTTTTCACAGAGATTGAATTCCTTGAAAAGAAAGAGGGAAACCCAGAATTTTTGCTTCACAGGCTCCAAAGTGCCCCAGCATGTCCAGAGGCCTGGTTCACAGATACAACGTTCAAATATCTACTTAAAACAATTTGCTACTGCAAAGCAGTCTGTATTTAGTCTATAAGAGACATGAAATGCAATGAAAACATTGTCCCCAACATCTCTCTCTGGAAGTAGTCATTAATAAGGACTCTCCAGATACCAACGATCATTCATTTGATGAACAAAACCAAAATTAAACTCAAAATACTGAAAGAGACAGAGATGAGAAACTGAGATAAGTAACAGAGTCGATACTCACATTCGAACAAAAAGCGACTCTTTGGATGTCAGACCAGGAGATGAATACTTTTCAACCAGGGCTAAAGTACTGAAGCCGAATTTATGAATGGGCTCGTTGGAATCCAGTGGCGGGAAATCTGTGTCAACTTCCCCATCATCCTCAGCAATATGCAGGCAGTAGGCACTGACATTGTCACTGAAAGGAAAACGAAAAAGGTGAGTGAATACAAGGTGAGGGAGGGACAAAGAGACCAGAGGCTATGGTGCACGGCCAACAAACTGAGGCGTGCTGTTCTGTGCCCCAAAGCCTGGTGGTACAGTTACATCCCCCAGATCCTACTTCATTTGATAAAGAGAAAACATGGCAATGCAAAGGGAGAGAACAATGTGAAATGAAGGCCTTTATACTACTCTATTCTTCCAGCAAATACTTACTGAGCACCTACTGTAGGTAAGACGCAGAACTTAACCCCTCAGATCAAAGATGAGATTTAGTATCAGCCCTCAAGAAAGCTTACATAAAGTAGAGGGGAAGAAAATAACCACTAGTACAATATAAATGTAAATAAAATATGTATCATAAAAGAGATACAGATAAAACTATAAAGGAGGAAAAGTTCTTGGGGGAAATCAGAGGCCTTTCATTTATGGTCAGGATTAAGAAAATTTCTGCTTTATTTAGCTCCGGAGAAGAACTCAAGGTAACTAAGACAATCCCTACAGTTCTCCTTTCTCTGAAGAATATCACTCATTTGACAGGGTTGGATTCCAAACACCAAGGATACTTAATGGAGTAAAAGCCAACGACCTGATTTATCCTAACGCAGGGTGGGCCCTCTCAATTACTTCTGGACTTTCCTCACTTTACTGCAAAGTTTAGTCAGCACTCCCAAATTCCAGCCTTGTCCATTTTAGAATCAATACAAATCTCCTTCTCCTCCTTCAGGGGAAAAAAATCAATTTGCTGAAAAAGGGTGGGAAACTACACCAACATAAAGACAATTTAAAACTGAAATCAACTTGAGCACTGCAAAATACCATGCTCCAAAGGCAAGACTGCAAATCTGATAGCATTCAGAAACACGAGCAAAATAGTTCATAAGGCAAGATTCTAAACGGTGCAGCTTAAATTTGGAGTTTTAATTATATGATTGATGCTTAAATTAATTAATTGCAAAGTGTATGCTAATTGTTTAATTGGTTGCTTGATCTATATAGATCATTTTTTGAATTAAATGAGTTGATTTACAAAGTTTATTGATTGGATGTGACAATGAATTATTTCACTGACTACCTGATTTGCAATTTTCCCAATTAATTCACAAATCTTCAGCTGCAACTCTGCTTACTGAGAGTGAGCCTACTTCAGGTGATCTATACTCAGTCTGTCACGACTAAGAGATATTTATTATATAAAACAGGTAATAAGGACAGATTAAAATTAATGGGAACTGTAAATTTGCTAAATGGATGGATAACAAGAAAGTAAGCTGGCTATGTTTGTCACTATACATTTCATGTATTTGCAATACTGTTAAGAAATTTAAAATTCATCTCTGAATAGTATGAGAAACTTACAGATCTTTCTAAGAGGTTACTAATTTAAACACTTGTAGAAGCAGAAGAAAGCCCTTTTTATGAGGAAAATGTCATCGTGTAGTAACTATGAGATTTCTGTCAAGAAAGACTTGAGTTCAAACCTAAGCCCCAGTGCTCATGGGCTGTTGTTTCAGAGAATAAGCTCCAGCTCCTTGAGTTTCAGTTTCTACTTCTATGAAAAGGTATAGCCTCCTAACTCAGAGGTAGTTGTGAAGATTAGATGAGATAATATATGTAATGCCTACCATATAACAGAGTTAAAAAAAATAAATGGTATTCTACTATAATAAAGTCAGATGGAAAATAACTTCTAAAGTTATGTCAATTCTTAAAGATACATTGCAGATGCATATTAAAGCAACAAAGCAACAATGAAACTGAGAGATGTGTTCTATGGGTACACATCTGTAACGGCAGCTAGCGTGTCCACTGGGCTCCAGCCTTGGGGCCACGGAGCCTCCAGGGTTTTATGAACAGGGCAGACACTGATGAAGCAAGCAATGGACAGCACACATTATTTATTGCTGTGTAAATCATCCTGAGGAATGTCTGTGATTCCCCAGCACCATAGAGGTTTCAAGGGCAAATAATAAGCCAACTGATCAAAGCAGAAAGCCAAACACTGCTATCAGAAGGATTCTGGTTTGACTGTCATGATGCCTCCACATCCCCTCAAAACAAACTCAACAAATCTCACAGGCTAAAATGCCAGAGCGAAAAGACTCACTGCCAGGTGCTATTACTCTCCCCAGTTCTTAAATACAAAGTGTAAAATCATTTATTCATTGAAAAAAACATTTGCAAAGCACCTATGCAGTGCTATAGCCTGTCCTGAGCACTGGGAATACAGCAAGAAAAAGAATGAATGACTTACCTCACACTATACAAGACAAATGGAATTCTTTCCTGGGTCATCAGTAACATTTAGCAGCAAACACTACTCAGTCCCTTCAACTCCTTAGTTGAACATTTGAGGGGAAAATGACTAAAATTCCACATTTTGTGCATGGGCATATTGGTTCCTTTTTTTGTTTAAAAAAGAATCACTAATAAAAAAAAAGCTACTGTGGTATTCTGACTTCTCAAAACACTTCAGAACTCCACATTAGTATTAGTACAATAACCATTAATACCATTAGCAACATTTATTGAGTGTTAAGTGTCAGACACTGTGCAAAGCAGTTTAGACACACAAGCTCACTGAATCTGCACAGAAACTCTGTGAGTCACTTATTATTTCTATTTTCCACACAGAAAACTGAGGTTCAACAAGGTTAAGTGGTTTGCTCAAGATTAAACAGCATGCAAGTGATAGAGCTGAAATTCAAACCCAGGCAGTCAAGAGCCCTCACTCTTGCCTGCACCTATCCCTTTGCCAAAGCCATGGTGTGTCAAGCCTTCCTAAGGCCTTTGGGAACCCACATTCCTATGGAAATGCTAGATACTTTGAAAAGGAGGAGGAAACCATAGCACGTTACATATTTTTTAAAAAAGAGAGCAGAAGCTTAGATTTATTTCAACCTCCTTGCTTTTACATATGAGGAACAGGTGCCTAGAAAAAGAATAACATACCCATAATCACCCAGTTAAATTGTGGCAAAGTCTGTTCTAGAGAACTCGTGGTCTCTTTATTTTGTGTTCCATTACCCTTTGATCAAATCAGAAACTATGGCATTTCAAAGTGGGGAGAAAAAAAGAGGGACAGCTATAGCCCCTGACTCAAAAATCTGCCAAATGTAGACATCTGGAGCTTACAGAACATGAAAACATGGGTGCCTCCATATGATAGTTCAATAGAATGAAGAGGGGTTTTGTAGTTAGATCTGGTTTTAATGCTAACTCAACCACTAACTACCAGCTGTGTGGCCAAATCTCTTTGAGCACCCCCACTTTCTTACCCATAAAATGCTTAACGCATAAAATCAAAGTGATTCTCCTCTGTAGTCTTACAAACTTGGTTAATATTTCTTCATGTAACTTATCATATTGCTCTCTTCTTATTTACACATCTATGTTCTTCTAAAGCACAGGGATTGTATTGTCTCTGCACTCTCGGTGAAGAGCGAAATGTCTGGCATTCAGAAGGTACTTAACCAGTATTTGTTGAATGAATAAATATATGAATGTGTAGACTGAATCACTCTACCCATGGAAAAAAACATAAAGGGTATTATTAATGATGTGTGTGTGAATGAGAAGAGAATAATAAGCTTTCCCTTTTCTTTTTCTCGCTAGTCACATTGATATCTGTTAACCAAATGGGGTTTTCTAGGCAGTGCACGTGTCAGAGATTACAGTTCAAGACAAGGGAAGAAGCAGCCCAGAAAGAGGTGAGAATGAAAGAGACATTTTTACAGTTCATCAAGATATGAGTACTGACATTTTTTAAATGGAGACTGGTACTTTTTTAATAGAGAAAAAAACTCTAAGAAATTATTACAACTATGTAAAAATGTTCAATTATACATATAAAAAGACTAGAAGGTACCAAAAAGTTCACAAACGTTACATTTACATTTAAGCAATGAACACTTTTTTCTTTCTAAATTTCTATACTTTCTAGATGTCCCATAATGGGTACATATGACTTTCATTTTCCTTTCTTCATACAGTATTTATTTTTTAGTAAGGGTAACTCATGTTTAATGTAGACAATTTTGAAATACGGAACAGTACAAAGAAGGCTGGGAAATTCCTCACCCCACAACACAGAGAGAATCACCCACCCTGGAGATTCTGAGCATTGCCTGCCTCATCCATATCCCCTAGATTCCTAAGTGGTCATTTTCTCTACCAAGTTATGGAATTATGGAGGCAATAATCATACCTACTTCGTCAGGGTCTTGTAAGGATTAAATTGCCTAATTCATTGCACAGTACCTGGCATGAAGTCTGGGATATACACATGTGTGTGTCTGTGTATGTGTGTGTGTGTGTGTGTATTTATATATGTGTGTATATATGTATACAGATTAATATATTTATATTCAGAATATAAATATACAAATTAAAAATGTATACATGTATATATAAAATATCCACAACTTTGATGAGTACAAATAATTGAATTTCACTTACTTATGTTTCATCAAATAAGGCTAAAATTCTTCAGTAGAAAAGAGTATTTCATTCAATTGCTCACCACTATTCATTTCATGATCAAAGGCCAATATAGTTTTTATAAAGAGACAAAAGCCTGTTGCCCATATATAGATGGTATTTAATTCATATATGAAAATTCAGGAGCATTCCAGGAAGCATCCCAGATTTCTCTCAAACGTGATCTGACATGTTCAATTTACATATTCATAAAAATTCACTCTTATCTTCGGAAAATGCAAAACACCCTTAAGTGTGGTGACCAGATAGTGAATGCTTATTTTTTTTAATGGAAAAATAAAAGAGTGCATGATTTTGAAATGTCCAGAACTGTTATTACTTGGGCTTTGCTATTTATTCAGATGACAGAATCAATATTAAGGAGTATGTCAGGCATTACCAAGAGAAAGAAAGGTCCTGAGGGCTGTGGCTCAGAAGTTGAGCTCTTTTAAGTCAGAAAAAAGATTTCTAAGACTGTCAAGATTTCTTCTTTTCCAAAACAAAATCCCCATAACTGAAAAAAAATTGATAAATAACATCATAAGGTCCTCACACAGGAATAGTTAAGTATAAATTTTCTGGTAAAGAAGTTCTAGGGAGAAAATGCCCACTAATTTCTAGGTGGAAGCAAGACCTTGATATTGTTCTTTGTGAGCTCCTTTTGGGATAGTTTCTATTTCTGTGACTTCAAATTCATTGATTTTTTTTTCTTTTGCAGTATCTAAAATGCTATTAGCTTCATCCAGGGTAGTTTTTGTTTCAGATACTACCTATACTTTTCATCTCTAGATGTTCCATTTGTTTTAAAAAATACATATCCTACTTCTTTCTTCATCATGTCCATGTTTTGCTCTATCAATCTGAAAACAGAGCATTTTGTAAGAGATGTTTTAACATCCTTGTTTGTTAATTACATCATTTGTCACATTTATGGGAAATCCTCTTTCATATTGTTCTGAACTAGAGACATTCTAAAAACAAATGCAGTTGGTAGAATTCTAAATTTCAGAAACTCATGATGAAGTCTATTACCGATTCGCCCTGTAGACATTCAGAGGGATCTTTCTGATACACAAATGTGATACTGTCACCCCTCGCCCCACTTAAAAATCTTTCACTAATTTTAGAATAAAAACAAAAGAGTCCATTAAAAATGCCTGGCTTCCATAAAGCTTCCCATTATACTTTGCCCTGCTTTTTTACACAACCTCCTACCATTCCAGAACATACAACTTAGGCTCCGGTCATGCCAACCATTTGGAGTACCCTGCTCAGATCAGAGGTCCCCTCACTACTCATACAGGCCTCAGCCCTGAGGCTCCCAGTTCTCAGTCTGTCTAGTCATCTTTTGAGATTTAGTTTGAGCATCCATTCTACTGAGAAGCCTTCCCGAACATCCTTCTCACCCTACGCAACCCAGGCCTCCATTTCCAGGCAGAATTAGAAAAGCCCTTCTCTATGTCCCCACAGCATGCTGGATGTCCACGATTATAATAAGTTTCAACAGTAATGAAGCTGAAATTGTGCAATCTGGTGTCTCTCACTCATTAGCCTGAATCTTGAAGCCATAAACCGTATTTCTATTTGTATCCCCAGTGTCTGGCATAGTGGCTGGGATGATGCAGACAACATGTAAAAACTTGTTGAATGAATGATTACAAGAATAAAAAAGTGAATGGATGTATAGATGGGTGGATGAAAGGAAGAAAGGAGAGAAAATCTCATATGGCTATAATGTCCCTGGAGCTATCACCATGAGAAGAGCCTTGTTTCTTTGTACAGCATGGTAATTAAGAGCAAGGGAAATGGAGTCAGACCTGGGTTTAAATTCTGACTCTGCCAATTGCTAAATAAATGATCTTGGGCAGTTACTTAACTTAATGATCCTCAGTTTCTCCATTGTTATCTATGACTTAATGAGGTGTTATAAGGAATAAGATAATATAGTTAAAGTGCTTAGCATTGCATAGTAGGCATTCTAATATCTACCAATTCATTATTTAGTAGTGTGATGACTCTTACACTTGGGAAATATTGAAAATAGGCAATCTTTCTGTAAAGCTCAATGAACAAAGTGTTTGTAAAAAGTCCTCCCAACCCTTCCTCTAGCACTTAAATAAATGTTTAAGTTAAGGCTGAGAATATCTAACAGTCATTTTTAATGAATAGACATTTGTATACAGTTAGAAGCTTATCTGAGCAGACACTTGGAGAAGGGCCCTGGCACAGCAAAGATGGAGAATTTCAGTCCAGATCTTTGAATCTGAATGTTCCTATATTCTCTCATCCACTTCACAAATCATTTATTGAGCATCTGCTATGTGTTAGGCACCATATTATGGACTGAGGAATACAAGCCATTACATGGTCCAGGCTCCAACTCTTACCTATCCTACTCCTTATAAGACGTCTTCACTTGAGTATCTCTCAAGTAATCTCAACCTTCAATACATCCAAAACCTAACTCTTTATTCACCCCACTCTGAACCTATTTCTTCTCCAGGATACCCCATTTCAGCACCACTATCTACACAGTTTTACAATGTCCAGTCTTAGGCCTTTATTTCTTTTCATTCATGCTGAAGACTTCAATTAATGTCTCTGCAAAAGACTCCCAAGTGCACATTTCTAGCTCATCTCTCTCTCCTCTCAACTTCAAACATACAAATGTAAATGACTATTTGGAAACTTCTCCTAGATACAGCAAAGGCACGTCAAATTAATAGGCAGTAAGACCAAACTCACTCTGCCCTTTCCACTCTTCCAGACGCAACAAACCAACCAACCCCAATCTTCCAATGGACCCTGTCTCTGTGAAGGGCACATGTTGGCAGCCGCGCTCAGAAAATAGCGCCCCATGCAGGGCAGCCGGAAGGCCCCGAACTTCCTAATGACAAATCATCCCACACCACTAAACTACATGCTAATTGCGCCTTGGCATAAGGACCAATGAGACCCACCAAATGGTTATGCTAATAAGGCATATGGAGCCGCACCAACCAGGTCAGAGCATGAGAACTATATAAGCAAGCCTCTCCTTCCCCTCTGGGTCCTGCCCAACTCATTTGTTTCACAAAGAGCTGAAGAATAAAGCTTTCTGCAGAAGAATCCTGCTGTTGTTGCGTGCTGTTCTTGCCGGCGAGAACGGGGCGCGCGACAAGTGGTGCCGAAACCCGGGAACCAGAACATCACCGGCACAGGGAGGACCCTTCAGACATCTGGAGAGGATTCAGAACTGCAGGTCAGAAGAAAGCCCGGAGGGGTAAGTTCCGAGAGGCCCCTGCTTTTTAGGATGATGGTTGATGGTTCTCTGTAAATAAGGAGGCACCATGGGGAATGCACCGTCATTAGTCACGGCGCTGCAGACAGCTCTCAAAGAGCGAAACTTGAAGGTCTCCAGCAAAGTCTTAGGATCTTTTGTGAAGGAGATAGACCGTGTGGCCCCCTGGTTCATTTGTTCAGGGTCCCTCTCAATCCCGAGCTGGGACAAACTGGGGAAAGATCTTGATAGAGAGGAGGAGGAGGGTAGCCTGAGGGGAGGCACCAGGCCCCTCTGGAAACTGATTAGAGCTTGTCTGCAAGATGAGAGATGTGAAAAGGTAATAAAAGAAGGTCAGAGAGCATTGACAGATATCCAAGAGAGCATGTCAGAAACGGAACGGGAAACAGAGAGCGCGCGCGGCCGAAAAAAGGCCACAAAAACGAAGGTAAAGAAACCTCAGAGTGAGGGAGAAAGCCCGCCTAGGGCAAAAGCGAAAGAGCCCCGAGAAGCGAGTGACAATCGCCTCGGAGAAAATAGTAAATACCCCTGGAAAGAGTTGAGGGACCTCCAACTCTCCAATAGGGAATCTGAGGAGGAATTAACGTCCGCAGAGGAAGGGGAAGAAAATAAAACCGCAGAGTGTAGAAGTAAGGGAACCAGCAAAGTTGAAAAGCGGACCAAGGAAAAAATGAAAGCAGGGTATCCCCCGACGCCCGTTGCCCCGCCACCTTACGTGAGTGGCGCACTCTCCTTTTGCCACCCAGATACTCTTCAGGCAATTAGACAAATGTTTCCTGTATTTGAGGATAACGGTGTACGCTCTCACCAGCCCCTGAGCCATAAACAAGTTAAGGAGTTAGCAGAATCCGTTCGGGCTTATGGAGTCAGTGCTAACTATACCATAGCACAAGTTGAGAGATTAACAGAGACAGCCATGACACCCGTAGACTGGCAATATGTAACTAAGGCATGCCTTTCTAGTATGGGGCAATACATAGAATGGAAGGCATTGTGGCATGATATCAGTATGACCCAGGCACGCGCAAACGCGGCCGAAGGACAGCCTGCGTGGTCATATGATATGCTGACGGGCCAAGGACAGTGGGTAGCCAACCAGACCGCCTTCCCCTACAGGTATACGCACAAATAAACACGTGCGCCGCCAAGGCATGGAAAGCCCTCAACAACAAAGGAGAAGTATCAGGCAATTTGACAAAAATTATTCAGGGGCTGAGCGAGCCATTTTCTGACTTTGTCGCTCGTATGATGGAGGCCGCAGGCAGAATATTTGGAGATCAGGAACAAGCAATGCCCCTAGTGGAGCAATTAGTATTTGAACAATGTACCAAGGAATGCAGACAGGCGATAACACCCTGGAAACAAAAAGGGATACATGCCTGGTTGAAAGCCTGTAGAGAAATAGGAGGGCCACTCACCAACGCGGGCCTAGCCGCAGCCATATTACAGAGCCACAAACAAGCCAGGATCACTAACAGAAGTATTAAATGCTTTCACTAATCTGTCACGAGGCCTGTCCCAGTATCTTTCAGGAAACTGGTCCCAAGACTTCGATGGGACACTAGAAGAGCTGCGGCGAGAAATTATCCACATCAACTCCACCCGTCTAGATATCTCCGTAGCGGAAGGACTCTCTTCCTGGTTCCTCAGAGCTCTCTCCCACGTCAAGGAGTGGGCGGGCATGGCTGGGATGGGCGTGTTCCTGCTTGGAGGTCTCATGCTCTTACTCTGGTTGTTATGCAGACTCTGCAACCAACATAAGCAGGACAAGGTGATCCTTGCTCAAGCCCTAATGGCGATAGACGTTGGCGCCTCTCCCCAAGTGTGGCTCAACATGCTTAAGAAGGAAGCTCGGCTTTAGCTTGAGGTAGCTCTTGCACCCTGAGCCCATGTGGCACTGCACCAGGCCCGAGTACCTCAATGCTTAATCACAGCTTTCTTTAAGAAGCTCATGGTGCAAGAGGGTTGAGAAAAAGGGTCCAAACCCTTTGTACCAAGCGGTCCCAACGCCAGCCAGAGGATGCGAGGCAAAGCACTGCAAGAGGTCTTGGACCCCTCTGAGAGGCATGCCTGACTGCATAGGGGTAGATGCCCAGAACCCCTCTCCAAAAAGGGGGCATCAGGAAGTATGATGGAGGTCAGGCCTCTGTCTCCGCCTCTGCTGGCAAGTTCCGCCTTGAGCTTCTGTTAGACAAAAAAGGGGGAGATGTTGGCAGCCGCGCTCAGAAAATAGCGCCCCATGCAGGGCAGCCGGAAGGCCCCGAACTTCCTAATGACAAATCATCCCACACCACTAAACTACATGCTAATTGCGCCTTGGCATAAGGACCAATGAGACCCACCAAATGGTTATGCTAATAAGGCATATGGAGCCGCACCAACCAGGTCAGAGCATGAGAACTATATAAGCAAGCCTCTCCTTCCCCTCTGGGTCCTGCCCAACTCATTTGTTTCACAAAGAGCTGAAGAATAAAGCTTTCTGCAGAAGAATCCTGCTGTTGTTGCGTGCTGTTCTTGCCGGCGAGAACGGGGCGCGCGACAGGCACAATATATTGAGTTGTGCAAGTCAGAAATCTAGGGAGTCATCTTTGATTCCTCTCCTCTCCCTCACTTCCCCTACCTAATTCATCCCCAAGTCCTGTGAATTTTACCTCTTAAATATATCCAGAATCGACTGTCCACATCTCTAAATCTATACTATGGCCCCTGCCCACCTCTCAAGTCTCATCCCACTCTATTTTCTCTTCCCTATTTTGTGCTCCAGCAGCACTGGCCTTCCTTAGTTCTCTGACAACAACATGCTCCTCCTGCTACAGCATCACTGCCATGCAGTTCCATTTTGCCAAGAACTTCTCCCTACCAGATGCGTCTGGTATCACTTTCTCAAGAAATTTCTCCCTGACTCCCAGTAGCCAGGCTCTTATAAATGGCACTCCTTTCCTTCACAGCACTTAACCTAGTTGTTAAGCAAACATTATTTGGGTTATTTGGTTTAATTATTTGAATTATTTGCCCATTTCCCTCACTAGATTGTGGAATTCGTGAAAGAGAGACCATGTCCGGTTCCACTCACCACTGTATACCCAGCAAAATGCCAGGTACATACTAAACACTCAATAAATATTTATCAAATGCATGAATGAATACAAATGATAAGTGAAATGAGCCAGCTACAAACTGCTATTACACTTGATAATTTCTTCTTCCCCACCAAACTGTATATTACTTTAGTGCAGTTATCAAATGTCTCTTGTTCTCTTTTACCCTCAATACTGAGGGCCTGGAACTCCTTAAATGTTTGCTGAATGAAGGAATGATGAAGGACTTAAGTCTTCAAGATTAAGCAGGATACCAAGAGGAGAACAGCGAGAAAGGCATGTCTGAGTAAGAAAACATGGTATCAGTGTCAAGAAGCTGATAGTTAGAGTGTGATGTGTTAGGATGCATGGAAGCATAGGTAGGGGGCAGAATGGGAAGAGCCTCTGAGGCTTTATTATTTAGGTAAGTGGTTTTTGATGATGCTCTAAGGAATATAAATTAGAAGCAGCAACCTAGAAATGGGAGGAAGAGTAGCTAGAGGTAGGCATGAAGAGAGAAAACAAAGGGACATACAAATAATTCAAACTGCAAAGTTGTCAGTAACAGATATGTGAGGTCAAACATTCCTATATACTTTCATAAGCCCACAAGGGCATGAGTGTATCACAGGGTAGTAAAATTCTTTGAGTCATCAAGAAAGGTCTAAATTATGCCACTCTTGCTGAACTACTAAAAGTATTAATTGTAGTAGTAGCTGGCTGTAGCTATAGCACTTAGCAGCAAAAGAAATGAACATTTACTGAGCACTTGTCATGTATTTTCTTATTTTATTTTCATAACTACCCTATTAGGAAGTTTTTATCCTCATTTTACATACAAGATAACTAGAGTACATGCGGCTGAAGTAATTCATCCAAGACCACCCTGATGGTAAGTGTCGATGCCAGAATTCAAACCCACACTATGGCTTTGGATTCCACACTCTTAACCACTGTGCTATACTCTGACTAAGAAGGCAGGGGAAATGTTTACACATTTTAGAGAGCTTCTGTGAAAATACATTTAAAAATAAAGAGAGTTTGATGTTGAGTGAGATAAACCTTCAACTATCTACAAAACCCACCAGCTTTCCCAAGGGCTCAAGGCTGCCGAGGTCACACAGAATGATGGAGATGCACAGCGAGGGCCTGGATGCCTACACCTTGCCCAGGTTGCTCTACGGCTGCACTTTCCAACACGTGGCGACTGAGCACCTGAAATGTGGCCAGTCTGAACTGAGATGTGTTATCAATAGCAAATAAACACTGGACATTGAAAACTAATGTCAAAAATAGAGAACATTAAATATCTTATTAACAATTTTTAAATCGATTACACTTTGAAATAATATTTTATATACAATGGGTTAACTAAAATATATTGTGAAAATTGATTTCACTAATCTTTTGGAAATTTTAAAAAATGTGGTTCTTAAAAGTTTTTAAATTGCAAATGTGGCTCACATTTTCAGCTTGCATCACACATTTTTCCAGCTTTATTGAGATAAAACTGACACGTAACATTGTGTAAGTTTAAGATATACAATGCGTTGATTTGATATACTTACAACAGCAATTACCACCAAGTAGCATAGCTAACACCTCCATCATATCATATAATTGTTTTTGTGGTGAGAACAGATCTACTCTCTTAGCAACTCTTTCAAATATATAATACAGTATTGTGCACTATAAATCGCCATGCTGTGTATTAGATCCCCAGAACTTACTGCTCTTCTAACTGGAAGTTTTACTCTTTGAACAAAATCTCTCTCCCCAGTTCCCCAGCCCTTGGTAACCACCATTCTAGTCTCTGCTTCCATGAGCTGGGCTTCTTTAGATTTCATATATAAGTGATATCAGACAGTATTTGTCTTTCTCTGTCTGATCTCACTTAACATAATGCTCTCAAAGTCCATCCATGTTGTCACGATGGCAGGATTTTCTTCTTTCTCGTGGCTGAATAATATTCCATTGTATGTATATATATCATGTCTTCTTTATCCATTCATCCATAGACAGACATTCAGTTTGTCTCCATATCTTGGCTATTGTGAATACACTGCAGTGAACATGTTAAAGCAGATAGCTCTTCGACATCCTGTTTTCATTTCCTTTGGATATAGACCCAGAAGTGGGATTGCTGGATCATATGGTAGTTCTATTTTTAATTTTTTAAGGAACCTCCATACAGTTTTCCATAATGGCTGTACCAATTTAGATTCCTACCAATAGTGCACAAGGGTTCTCCCCTTCTCCCAAAACCTCACCAATACTGGTTACATCTTGTCTTTCTGATGATGACCATTCTAACAGGTGTGAGATAACTGCAGTGTATTTATTTTGGACAGCACTGTTCTATAGCCACAAACTTACACTCACTGAGCACTGTAAAAATCTCCAACATATACTACTCCAGCTTTCTAAACTATAGCAAAACTCTTTAGGCTTTTAGAAGTTCACCTGTCAGTAGCCTGATAAATAGCAATAGAAAATAAGAGACCAGGCAATTACATTAAATGTCTAAGGGACAGCTGAAAAGGAGACAAGGAATGCCCAATCTTGTGTACAATGCAATCATAATACATGACTAAAATCTCTGCATAAAAACTGGGACTAGTCAAAATTGTCCTTGAAAATCCCTTAAATTACTATGAACTAGAGTAAATGTGCTTTTATGTGAAGAAGTTAGATACCTCCCACCTCAAGTTCATGATATTTTCCTCTCTTTTACAGATGGGTGTCACTCAAAAATATTGTTTCACTCTTGAATCTGATGGAGAATATAAACTAAGGGATGTTTTTTAGAAGAGTCTGACACATTAACTGATCTTTGACAAAGGCAACTCAATGGAGAAAGGATAGCCTTTTCAGCTGGGTATCAAAAAAAGAAAGAAAGTGTGTCCAAAAAAAGAGAAAGAAATCTCAATATAGACCTTACATTTTTCATAAAAATTAACTCAAAATGGATCACAGACCTAAATGTAAAGCACAAAAGTACAGAAATCATAGAAGATAACATAAGAAAAATCTTGGCGACATTGGATTTGGTGAATGACTTTTTAGATACAACCAAAGCATTATTTATGAAAGAAAAAATTGCTAAGTTTGAGTTTATTACCATTAAAAATTTGTGTTCTGCAAAAGATGCTGTCAAAAGAATGAAAAGCCATAGATTGGGAGAAAATATTTACAAAACACCTATCTGATAAATATACAAAGAACTCTTAGAAATCAACAATAAGACAACCTACTAATATATAGGCAAAAGACATGAACAGTCAGCTTACCAAAGCAGACAGACAGATATCAAATAAGCACATGAAAAAATATTCAACATCACCTCATTAGGGAACTGGAAATTAAAACAATAATGAGATACCACTGCACACTGATTAGAATGACTAAGACACAAAATACTTAAAAAACTTCTGGAGAGGTTGTGGAGCAACAGGAAGTCTTCATGCACTGCTGACAGAAGTGCCAAATGGTATATTGGCAGTTTCTTAGAGAGCTAAACATACTCTTACCATATAATTCAGCAATCTCACTCCTCCGTATTTGCAAAATGAATTGAAAAGTTATGGCCACACAAAAACCTACCATGAATGTTTATAGCAGCTTTACTCATAACTGCCAAAAACTGGAAGCAACCAAGTTATCCTTCAATAGGTAAATGGAAAAGCAAACTGTGGTACATTCAAACAATGGAGTATTACTCAGCAATTAATATTATTAAACAAAGAAATGAGCTATCAAAAGACATGAAGGGACCTTAAATGCATATTGCTAAGTGAAAGAAACCAGTTCTGAAATGGCTACATATAGAGTAGGACTCCAACCAGCTGACAGTCTGGAAAATCCAAAACTACAGAGACAGTAAAAAGATGAGTGGTAGCCAGAGATTGGGGTGAAGGAGATCTGGATGAATAGACGGAGCACAGGACATTTTTGGGGTGATGAAACCATTCTTTATGATACAATCACTAGAACTTGTACCATATAAAGGGTATACCCTAATGTGAACTACTGACTTTAGTTAATAGTAATAGTATCAGGCTAATGCAAGATGTTTATAATAGGGAAAAATGAGAGGCAGGAAGGAGATACATGGGAGCTCTATACTTTCTGTACAAGGTTTCTGTAAGTCTAAAACTACATTGAAAAATCAAGTCTATTAAAAAACAAATTTTTAAATCTTATAGATAACAGAGAACAGAATTAAAAATAAATCAAAATAGAAAAAAGCTTAAAAAAAGAAAAATCAAAATAGAAAAAAAAGCACAAAAAATAAAACTTAAAACAAGTTGACTAACCAAACCAACCCATCAGTAGTTACAATAAATGTCAGTAAGATAAACTTCCCTACAAAAAGACAGTGACTTAGATTGGGTCAAAAAAAGAAAAACCTCACAAGATTATGTAACATCTAAAACAAAAAGCCAAAGGTAAAAGGCTGAACAAAAAGATATATAGACAATGCAAAGAAAAACCAGGGGTAAAGCTCGTATTACTGAACTAAAGCAAAGAAAAAGGCAGGACACAATACATAAAACAAATTAAGACTGTTTTATACTGAAAAAAATACAAATCACAACAGAGATATGAAATGCATGAATCTTTTTGTATATTTGCACTGAAATATATAAAGTGGAAGCTGTTGAAATCTCAGGAGAAACTGACAGAAACAAGAAAATGGAAATTTAATCCATTTCTCATCATCCATAGGCCAAACAGTCAAAAATGTAAGAACATAATTATAATTAAAGATGTTGATTTAATAAGTACATATCGAATTCTGTCACAGACAATTTTTTCTCTAGAATCAATGGAACATTTATAAAAATATATTGTATAGTAAGACCCCAAAATATAAATAAATCTCTAGGCAGAAATTATACAGGCCACATTTTCTGATCAAAATTCAATAAACATGAATCTATATAACAAAGACTAAATTTAAAAATTCAACCACTTAGAGACTGAAATTATGTCAGTTATTTTCTTCCAAATGTTTCCCCTAAAGTCAGAGCATCACAATAAGCAGGACATCAGCTTAAGTACCACATTCCAATCTTGCGCCAAAGTTAACAGGTTTAAGAGTAAACAAAGTCAAGAACTCCAGCCAAATTCTCCGTTCCTTCCCTGGGTCCAAAGCCTATGTATGCCACACACAGTTTTCAAGGCATTGAGACGGTGGACAGTATTCTTAAATAAATGATTTTCTTGACAACATACTGAAATTGGAGGAATGTTCTCCAGTGCATCTAGCAATTTGGTGCCCTGTGAATGAATCGGCCAACCCACTGGAAAAGATCAAATAAGATCTATTCGAACACTTAAGTACAAAGAAGCTAGAAAGAGAATACATTTCAATACACTGCCTGGCAGGAAGAGATCCCAGGGATTTATTACCAAACAAAACTGAAAAATCCACTGCCCTGTAAGAACTATAGAAGATTTCAAAAGACCATGGTTTATTCAGATTCAATGTGATTTTGTAATTCAAAATATACTCAGAGAGCAACTATTTAAAAATATCTGCATGATAGGTACACAAAGGAATATAAATTTTAATAAGGCTTACTAACTAGTACAAGAGGTAACTCTATTTTGAGGGTTCAGAATTGCTAATTAAATTGTTTGAATCTTCCTCATCCTTGCTGATTTTTGGTTTGTTTTGTTTATCAGTTTTTGATAGGAATTACTGAAATTTCCCATTTTGGCTGTAGATCAGACAATGCCCCCTTACAATTCCCTTAAAATATTTTGGGACTACATTGCTAGACGTATACACAGTCAGAATTATTATATTATCTTGATGGGCTATTTCTTTTCTCATGATGTTGTTTATCAAAATATCCCTACTGATATGTTTTTGCCTTCAATCTACTGTTTGACTTCCGCCACCAGCCCTGCCCCAACCCCTCCCCCAGTTCTGTCCCCCTGGGCCAGGTGTTGCTGAAGACTAGCCCATGAGAAAGGAGAAGGCAGCTTTTGGACAGGAAAGGAAGTACGGGCTTTCTGTAAAGCAAAAGTTTTTCATTTTGATGAAGTCCAATTTTTTTTTTTTCCTATTACAGATTATGCTTTCAGGTCATGTATAAGAGCTCTTCATCTAGCCCCTCATCCCAAAGATTTTATCCTGTTTTCCCCTAAAAGTTTTATAGTTTTACATATAAGTTGTAATTCACTTTGAAGTAATTTTATACAAAGTATAAGGTCTAGGTTATAGTGTATTTTTTTGGCTTGTGGATGTCCAATTGCTCCAGCACTACTTGTTGAGGTTTATCCTTCCTGTTAGATAGGAAAACAGATGTGAGCAAGTAGAAAGAGAATAAAGCCAGTAGAGCCCACTAAATGGGACTCAACGAGTTAACCAAGTAAAAATGAGTTAATTAGTTGAAGTTTCAAAGGCCAAGAGTTACTTAGAATATCCAAACATTCCCCAAGTAAAGTATCCAAGCCAGCTCATGTCTTCACTGTACCAATTAAATCATACCATTGTAAAATCTACCTGACCTGCAAAAAAGCCCAGCTTATTCTTTAACTTAACCTACATGCCATTCTTCCTCTTCTTTCAGCCCCTTAATCAAATTAACTTTGAACCAGAGCAAGAGTCGGACCCTGAAAGTATAAATAAACCTATGTAGACTAAGAATGTTAAAATTCAAACTAACACAGTCACCTAAATAACCCTATTCTTAAGACAAAACTTCAAAGGACACCTGTATACATCATGCCTCATGCTGATTCCTACCCCAAAAGTGATTGATACAAAACCCAGACCCTAAACTCTCCTTAGGGGTGCCTCTTCTCTGAAGCTGCCCGCACTCCCCTTTCTTTGAGTGTGTCACTGCCTCTGTTCTACTCCAGTTAAGTAGAGTGAGGCTCCTGAGAGCCCTGATTCAGGCTAGCAAGTTCCCATCGCCTGCCTGACTGCCCCAGACAGAACTGCAGCTGTACAATCGTGCTCTTTAGTAGCCTGCCTAAAAGTCACTTTTTTTGCCTTTGACAAGTTCTCAGAACATAATCTCACTCCATCCAGTGCTCTGCAGCTCCCCCAAATCCTAGAGTAGAAGCTTAGATCCTATGCCATGCAGATTCAAGCAGATACTAGACACCAAGTGACTCTAGCTTTAAGAGTTAGCAAGAGATTTGCCCACTGCTGAACAAGAGTTCAAAGAGCTTCCCCCCTTGTCTGTTAACTCTAGCCCGCTCCTCCCTTTGAGTGTATTCAAATAAAACTTTCACTCTGCTTCGCTACTGTATCTCTGCCCTTCAATTCTTTATTGCAGCAGAGACAAGAACGGAGAAAAACAAACTCAATCCCTAACGCTTCCATTTAATTTGTGCTTTTAATACAAAGACTCATTCATATCTGTATTCAATTCTGGGAAATTCTCTGGCATTATCCCTTCAAATACTGCTTCTTAGTTATTGCCTCCATTCTCTGCTTCACAAATGGAGACTTTCCATCTTTCCTCCATGTCTCTTTACTTACCCATCTTTCATTCTTTGTATCTCTGTGATACATCAGGGTTGAATAAATTAGCACTGTCTTTATTCAGTCCCTCTTTTTAACTGTGCCCAGTCTAGAGTTTATTCTACACACTTTTTATTTTACCTTAATAACTGCATTTTCTATTTCTGGTACCTTTACTTGGTTATTTTCTAAATCCACCTCTTGATTCTCATCTGTGTGATTTTGTTTGACATCTTCCTAGGCGTTTACCATGGGTATTATGTCTTCTTCTTTTTGATGATTTTAACCATACTTATTTGAAATTAATCTTCATATTGCTTTATTTTATTTTATTGGAAATGAATTCATATCCTGATAATTATCGTTTTTAGTACTAGTTTACTCATTTGCTGGGAATTTTAAATCGCCAGTCCATCTTCTTTCTCTCCCTCCTTTCCTTTCTCACCCTCCCTGTAGTCTATGCTTTTATAGATACTGCCACCATCCTTCATCCCCATCCAAGCAGAGGCTCCACTCTAGAACCAGTTGTGACACGGCAGCTCAGGGTTCCCATCCTTAGGAAACACTAGGGATATTATAAACCCAGTCATGTCACGGCCAGGTCCTGCTCATACTTTATCTCTATTCCCCTGCCACCTCAGAAACACAACTTTAAACAAGCCACAGACCCAGGCAGCTTTGTTCAGTTTCTTTTCATAGGTAGGACAGTCCAAGTCCAGCTCCTGGTTTCCAGCAGTAAGGCTTCCTCCAGGTCCCCATCCAGGCATGAAGTTACTTTGTATGTATGAGGAAACATACCCTCAGGCAGTGTTCCCCACTCCTTTCTGACATCATGGCATACTTAGAAACAAGTCTGTGTATGGCACACAAGGGATGGATGAGCCTGCTCCCTACCCAGAAATGATGGCTGGGGCTCTAACCACCCCAGGCCCTGCCTGGCTACCCTGAAGCCTGGGAAAAATCAGTACTTCACACACTCATAAATGCATCATCACAGCATGTGTGTTAGGAAGCACTACCCTGAAAGATTGACTACCAGCACACTTTGCCTATTTCTGTACTTGGTTGTTTCTCTGTTTCTAGTCCACCAGGACGTTTACTTTGTTATTAAAGTACAAGTATGTCAATAACATATTTAATTTACCATTCCTATACATTTGGAGAATATAGAATTTAAAGGGCCGTCACAACCGGAAGTTCATGCTCTTCCCTGTTTTAGAACACCCTCTCAGCTTCTCTGCATCACTTTTTCCTACTCCTTCAGGTTTCAGTATAGATGTCACTTAACCAAGGTAGCTTTTCATGACTCCACTCTCATCCCAAATATGGGGTCAGAACTTCTCAAAGAACCGGATTTTACATGGCATTGCACTGTATTATTGTCAGTTCACCTTACATAGTAAGCTCCTTGATGGCATGAATTGCCTGTTTCACTTCTGTATGTTAAGATCAGCACAGTGCCTGCAATAAGTATGGACTGAATATCTTACTATCACCTATAACAGAGTTCCATGAGAGGGAGTGTAATGTAACAATGAAGGGCTAGGGCTCTGCTCTGGAGTGAGAGAGTCCTGGGTTTAAATACCAATTCTACCACTTACCATATGATTCAGGAAAGTTACTGCACCTAAGTTTGTTTCCTCATCTGTGAAATGTATGTGACAATTCACCTGTTGTCTTGGTTCTCACTAGCTGCACAACCCTGGGCAAGTTCCTTTGAATCTCTTGGTTTTAGCATTTGCACTAAGCAACATTTTAAGGATTAACTCAGACAACATACATAAAGTCACTGGCACTGTGACTTCCTTTCCTGTTTTTTTTGCTTCCATTTTATGCTGAAAAGAGACAACACCATAGCTTGGCCTTGAGCAGAGCTGCTGACTGAACTCTTTTCAAGAGTCTTCGTAGTAGCTTGGTTGGGAAGACCTTCTATTGCCACAGAAACAATAAAGATTATATCTACCATTTATTTGGGCAAAGTGGAGGGCAATGTGAATAACTTGAAAGAATAATTTTAAGGGCAAATTTAACATACCTAAAGAAAAACAGCAAACTGGATTATTCTAATTCTGAAAACGTGAGAAGAGAAAGTCTCCATGAGACTCTATTTCCAAAATGAAGGCATCCACTACATTTCGCTGTATCCCAAGCCCTATTCCTGAGACGAGCACACAGAGAAGAGGCCTATCAGATAGGAAAGCTGGGCACGGGAGAGCCAATGCAGCAAAGCACTTTACAGTCCCAGTTACGATGCACAGGCACAGAGGCTCTACTTTCAAAGACTACATTTTTAACATAATTAAAAATTATATTAATAAGGACTACTAATATAATTAAGAAATTAATATATTAATAAGGAATAGAGCCAGTGATCGAGAGAGAAATTGAGCCACTGACTGATAACAAAGAAAACTGTAATTCAGACCAAAAGGAAATAATAGAAAAACCTGGGAATCAAATCCTGACCTCTGCCAACCTTAAGCAAATACCAACTCTCTGACCCTGAGTGTCCTGCTCTGCAGAATGAGGATCATAATGTTCTCCTCACAGGGAGCTTGAAGAATTAAACAAGACATCAGGTCTGAAGTGCCCAGCTCATGGTAGGTGCGTAGTAAACATTAGTTCCCTACCCCTACACCCTAAAAGCCACATTTATCAGCAAACATCATAAAAGTGCTTGGAAACTACTAAAATACATTTCTTCATGTCTGGATTCACAAATTTTATCCATCTATTTTGCAGGCAGATTCTCTGAGATAAGCCTCAGATCCACAGGCCGACGATCTGGGGAGCAACCAGAGCTGGATCAGTGTGGACATCTGGTTTCCAGGCCAAAGCCTAGAAAGACTGGCCAGGCCCAGAATGCAGCATGGGTGGCTAGGAGACGGCCAGAAACTAGAACAGCCAAAAAGAGGAAAGGTTACTTGAGCTTTGGCTCCCGTCCTTCGCTTGTGTACTGCCAACAGATGAGCCCGATCAGGTCCTGCACCCTGGCGCTGGCCATTGTCACAACAGTCATTGGCAGCAGTCTGTCTTGGCTTGAATGCAGGGGGAGGTAGACGTCGATCTTCTTGGTTGCTGTTGTGCCTACATGACCCTGTGGACAGAGCACATACATGAGCGTGAAGCACAGTCAAGGTCATGCAGCCCCTACCAGGTCACAATGAAGGTGACCTCTCCAGGGCCTGCGTGCAGCACAGCCATTTCTTATCCTTTTCGCGCAGACTTGCTTTGAGCCTGGAATAGTCCTAAAGTGGAAAAACTGCCTAGTTTTAAGGGTTTTTTTTTTTTTCCTTTAATTTTCATTTTCTAGTGGTCTAATGAATCCAGCTCTGCCAGCAGGTAAGTAAATGAGCACAACCAAAACGAACAAATGGGAGTGGTGGGCAGACCTGCTGTTTGGGGTCAGGAGACTCTTTGCTACTTAGTGTGACCTTGGAAAAGTCACCATTAGACCTTGGCATCAGCCTCCCTCCCTGAAAAGTGCCACATCACTCCTTGAGACCTTGCAATAAGCTGCATGGAGGCTGCCCTACTCCCTGAGGAAAACTTTAGGTCTACAACCCTGGAACCAAGGGCTTGCCTTCTCAAAAGACCATGGGGGGCTAATTCCATTAAGTACATCTGGTTGCTTTGTCATCAGAACCAAATTTCAAGGGTCCCGAGTCTTCCATTATCACCCTAACCACCACACCTACACTGCTGTACATATCCCCCCAATCCCTCCCACACACCTACCCAATCCTCTTCCCTCCCCACCTTCCACTCCCCTCTGGAACTCCTGCACTGATTGACACATTTCCACAAATCATTCTCTTTTTGAAAAACATTCCCTCCACCTCTTTACCTTCATTGAAACTTGCTGGTCACTGAAGATACAGCTTCCTCTGCTGTCCAGAAGACTAAAGCGGTTTGGCCTGTTCCTTTTTAACCTCCAAGTCTTTAAGACAAGGAGGTAGGATAGGTATTCTTGTCCCTGCTACTTCCAAACAATTAATTCTCCTTTCTTGCAAAAATCCTTGTTCCTTTGAGACTCAAGCCATCCAAGTACTTTTTGGTTTCTGTTATCCACCTGCCTTCCAGTCTTCTTCCCCCTCACAGAAGGTTTGAACTCTTGGCTGTCTTCTTCCCACCCTCAACTCCTGTCACCAGTCTTGGCAATTTCATCTAAAGGAACAATCTGTCCAAAACCCAAGTGTCTTAGTCCCTGGACCACATCATCCCAATGCCTGCTCCACCATTCCACTTAAAATCACTTACTGTGGAAGGTACACCAGATAGCTGCACAAACCTCAGAATCTCAAATTAGAACATCCATTCATTGAACATACTTTGATATACTGTCACCACATTTGTTTAAATCATCCCTTAAATTCTCCAACCTATGATCTACTGACCTACCACCTTTTAATTATCTATCAGTCACACTTACTTCCCAATACCACCCTCCAGATTGCATGATCCATCATTATAATCATTCCTTTGCAAATACAGTTTTAACACTCTTTTCCTCCATGGAATTTAACTGGCAAAATACCAACCATGGATGAACTCAACCCTCTGTGTTCCCCAGATAAACATCGCTGGAGAAAGATCATGTAACTAAAAAGATTGTTTTTACTTTAAATTTGTAATGATAAACTTCATACAGACACTCAACATTGTATACCAAGCCTATTGTATCTCCTGATCCAACCTGCAACCCACCAAGACCACTACTGCATGCTTCTGCTTCTTTCCTCAAACTTCCTATGAGCCCCCTTTGACCTTCAGCTCCTGTCTTTTGTTACTGTAATACCAGCAGATGAGAACAACTCTTATTCTTCATTAAGAAAAAAAGAACTTTCAGAAAGGAACTTTCTTATCCTCCCATTCTTAAATTCACAAACTTAACCTGGATTTAACCATCTTCTCCCCATTCTCTCCATTATACTGGAGTATCACTCATTACACTGGAGTATCACTCATCTCATAAAGATCAGTCTCTCCCACTTGTGTTCTGGGTCCCTTCAGCTCTCACCTTCAAAAGGACTCCACTCCTTCACCTAGTCTCACCTTTCCCTGCATCATCAACCTCTCCCATTCTTGGCTTCCATGACATACATTCTTGATTTTTCTGCATTTTCTCTGGTCTCTCCTTCCCAGTCTCCTTTGCAGATTCCTCCACAGTCTCTGTTAGCATTCCTTGGCCTCTAGATTGGGCTCTCTTTTGTCTATCTGTACACTTTTTCCCTAGGTGACCTCAGCAGTGCCAAATCTCTAATACAATCGATAGCCTGCTGACACCTAAATCTTATCTCCACCTCAAACTTCTCCCTGGAATTCCAAATTCATACACCCAACTATCTACATACTATACAGAAAAGTGTCACAGACAACTTAAGCTTAACTTCAAATCTGAACTTCTGACTATGCCTTACTTTCCCCCACCCCAAATCTCAACAGCTTGCCTCATTTCAGCAAATGCTACCACTACTAACCCAGTAGCTTAAATCAAGCATCCCAATTCTTCTTTCTCCCTCATACTGTCTACCTACTGTCTTAGTCAGTCCTAGTGTTTCTAATTCAAAAATATATTTCAATGGAGAAAAAATAGTCTTTTCAGCAAATGGTACTTGGACAACTGGATAGCCATAAGTACAAGAATGAATTTATATCCCTACCACATGCCATATACAAAGTAACTCAAAATGGATCAAATACCTAAATATAAAGCTAAAACTATAAAACTCTTAGAAGGCAACAGGTATAAATTCTTCATGACCCTGGATTAGGCAATGATTTCTTTAATATGACATTAAAGGCAAAAGCAACAAAAGAAGCAATAAATTGGACTTAATAAAAATTAAAAACTTTTTAAAGGACACCATCAACCAAGAAAGTGAAAAGACAACCCACAGAATGGGAGAAATTATTTGCAAATCATGTATCTAACAAAGATCTACTATCCCTATTATACAAAGTAGACTTACAACTCAACAATAAAAAGATAAACAACCCAGTTTAAAAATGGGCAAAGCATTTGAATAGACTTTTCTTCAAAGAAAATATACAAATTCGAAAATACACAGGAAAAGATATTCAACATCATTAGTTCCTGGGGAGATGCAAATCAAAATCACAATGAGACACCACTTCATACCCACTAGGATAGCTATACTTTTTTCCTTAAATAATCAAAAATAAGAAAAGTTAGTGAGGACATGAAGAAATTGGAACCCTCATACATTGCTGGTGGAAATGTAAAATGATGCAGCCACTGTGGTAAACAGTTTGTCAGTTTCTCAAAAATAAAACACAGAGTTACCATTATGACTCAGCAATTCCATTTCTAGGTATACTCATGAGAAATGAAAACGTGTTCACATAAAACTTGTACATTAAGTATTGATAGCAGCAATATTCGTAATAGCTAAAGAATGGAAACAACCCAAATGCCCATCCAGTTGATGAATAGATAAACAAAAACAAAACAAAATCTGCAGATGGAATATTATTTAGCCATAAAAATGAATGAAGTACTAATATGTGTTACAATGGGGATGAACCTTGAAAACATCATGCTAAGACAAAGAAGCCAGACACAAAAGGTCACCTATTGTATGAATCTATTTATATGTCCAGCACAGGCACATCTAGAGAGAGAAGTAGATTAGTGATTGCCAGGATGTGAGGGGAATGGGAACTGAGAAGTATGGGGTTTCTTTGGAGGTTATGGAAATGTTCTGTAATATACTAAAAACCAAAAAATTGTACACTTTAAAATGGTTGAAATGGTGAATTTTTTATGAGTTCTATCTCATTTTGAAGATTGAAAAGTATGTATTTCAAAACCATCTCATTTCTCTCCATCTCCACTGCCACCAAAATACCATAAGTTTTCACCTGGACTATTCTAACAGATTCCACACTGACCTGTAGTCTTACCTATTTCAATTTGTTCAAAAAACAGGTTAGATTTTTTTTACTCAAATTTGATCATATTCAATCATTTAAATTTCTTCAATAAGTGGTCCCATACTTTGAATAAAATTCAAATTCCTTGCAGTGTTCAACAAAGCACTGCATGATCTGAGCCCTGCCTATATCTCCATCATCATCTACTCCCACTCCCCTGCCTGCTCATCGTGCTTCAGCTACACTGGCCTTCTAGAAGGGCCCTGAGAGGGAGAGAGGGAAAGAAAAAAAGAAAGGGAAAGGGAAAGAGGAAGAGGAAGAGACAGAGAAAGAGAGGGGAAGAGCAAGTGTGGGTGTGCATACACACACCTTGCCTGCCTCTCCCACTTTCAAGGCCATAGCAGGTGCTATTCACTATATCCAGAGGGTTCTTTCCCATGACCTTTGCATCCTTTAATAGATGGCCTTGGGCAGGTTACTTAATCTCTCTGTTCTTCTGTTTCCTTATATGTAAGATATAACAATAAGACCTACTTACCAGGGAACTCTTGTAAGGATGATGATGATTGTTCCTATTGTTATTATTCAAAGCTCAGCTCAAAGGACACCTCCGCAGAGAAACCTTCACTGATAATCCCATGGAAAGAAGCCCTTCTACATTCTTTCACATGTCCTGTTCATTTCCTTCATAGCACTTAAAAATCTGACGTTATGTATTTATGTACATCTTCAGTGTCTGCCTTCCCCAACAGCTTCTGAGCCTCCATGACGGCAGTCATAATAATGTCTCCTTTGTTTACTGCTCTACACACAGTGGCTTGCACTGAGCCTGGCACACAGAGACACTCCAAAAAACCTGCTGACCTACAGAATAAAATGCATGAATGACTCAAATGCCTACCAGGACACATGGTAGGAGCTCAATAAATGTTAGTTCTCTTCCATTCACCCCTCTTGCTCTTCCCCTTTAGTTCTGTTTCCTGGTAGTAGATGGAGATGAAGGGACTTGAGCAATCAAGTGGTTCCATCATTAATACTACATAATTATATGGCAAAAAGAAGGAAAGGAAAAGTAAGGAAATCAGAAAGTAAATATATAAAATTAGCTTAAAAAATATTTTTAGATAAATTCCACTTCTCATATAACCCAGCATCTAATATTTGCTCCACTGATGTCTTTTTACTGAGTCTTGCCTCCATGTTATAAATAATAAAAAAATTTACCTTACATAATGCTCTGTCTCCCTCTCTCATGCATACACACTCATGTATGCACACACACCCCACTCATGTTCTTCAGCTTGGAATTACTAATTCTAATGACTAGGAAAGACATGTCAAAATACTAAGTGTTTTGACCTTGTAGGGCAGTCAAAGGGTCAACAGTAAAACAGTGGCGATCTTTCTGGAGTATCTGTATCACCCTCTTACTACTCTCTTCTCACCTCCTCTTCAGACCCAACCTGGTCTGGTTGATCCTCCTTCTTCTGAAGAACTGGAGCTGAGGGGCTATAACAGCATCTCAAAATATGAAGATTCAGTGAGATGACAAATGTGCTTCAGAAACTGTAAAGTGCTTTAGAAATGCAAAGCAGTATGCTAGAAAGAGCCTAAGTTTCAAAGTCAGACCCATTTCTATTTCTCAAGCCTACTTGGGATCAAAGATGGATGATGTAAAAGGAGCAAGAGCTAGCATTTACTTAGAGCTAACTGTTGAGTAAACTCTGCTAAATGTAAAGTATTTCATTTACTTCTCACAATCACTGTAAGAAGTAGAATTCTATCATTATCCTCATATTATAAATGAGAAAATTAAAGCTTATGAGGCTACAGTCAAGTGCTTGAGCTTCCATAGCCAAGATGGAAGAGCCAGGACTCAAACCCATGTCTATCTGACTCCAAAGCCTCTACTTTAAACATCAATGCCTTCCTGCCCCAAAGTTATCCAAAATGTAATTAATTCCCACTATGCAAGTCTTGAAAATCATGTCCCCCTCCCTATTCTCACAAACGCACCAACAGTGCTGCCCAAAGCAGTCTCCTACAGAAGGAACCAGCTCTTAGGAGCTGCCCCGGGAGAACTGCTAGACCACGGACACTCCAGACAACTTTGCCATTGTCTTTTGACCACAGGACAGTCACCATTGACTTCAGGGCAGGAAATCAAAGCAGGTAGTTATATGGTACTCATATGAACCCTTTTATCCTCTTTATTTCATAGTGAAATAACAAGTGTGAGGAAAACTATGAGAATAAATATGATAGATAATTATTAAATGAGTAAAATCCTTTATCTGCTCAATCTTCCAATTCCATCTTGAGGCACTGATGACAGGAAAAAGTGTCTTGCACAAATGCTGAAATTACATATTTTTTAATAAGGAACCTCTTCTGAAAAAGCTCAAGGTGGTGGCAGTTAGCTCCATCTAATAGTCTCTGTGTTGCAATATTTAGAGGGAATCATCTAAAACATAAAACAATCCATCAACATAATAGAAAGTAATTAACTTATAAAAAAAAATAAGGTGACCAAAGGATTAAAAGTATTCATCAAACATCAAGGCAAGCAATATTCCAAAGACCTAACAGCTAACTATTAAAAAGCAACTAGCAATAAAGAAAGATCATATCATACAGTTTCACTGCATGGCAATTTATGTGTTCCACAATCGGAATGGGAGAAGTGGAGGCATAATTAGAGCACAAGAAGGGGTCAACATAGAATCTGGGAGAACTGGCTTAGCTTGATCTTTCTCAGTCACTCATGCATTCAACAAACACACACTGAAGCACCATGCTGGCTATGAAGACAAAGTCAAGCGAGACACAATGCAGACCCTCATCAAACTCATGTTCTGCTCTCAGGGTCTATATTGTACAATGTGACAAAAGGTTTAAGACAGGAAAGTACAGGCTGCCCATGAGAGCTCAGAAGCAGCCCAGCCTAAAAAGGGTTGGTGAAGGCTTCACAGTTAAAAAAATTTACGCTTCCATCCAATAGAACCATTAATTTAAGGAAAAGATGCTTCTTGTATTTAAATATCCAGTATACCAGTATATACAAAAAAGTGGATGGGGGTTCCTCCCTCTGGCCAGGGATTATGTGTGATTTTAATTTTCTGCTTTATATTTCTTTGTATTTTCTATGATATGCATGTATTACTTTTATAATTAGAAGAAAAAAATTATAATTATGAAAAAAAAGAATTTAAAAATGACTACTATAGAGGGCTTCAGAGTTTTAGATAAGAGAAAAAAAAGGATCAATTTTAAATATGTAGCCTATGCTAAGACACCCAGAAAGCTTATTAAGAACATACTATGTGCCAGGTGCTGTGAAAGGCTGTTGGAAAAAATAAGTTGAAAATATAACTCAGACACCTCCCTATGGTAGGTTAAGTAATTTTTATCAAAGAAAAAAAAGCAATAAACTCACAATGAGCTGACATATTTGGAGTTGAAAAACACTCTCCAGAGTAGTCCCTAACTCAAAGAATACCCTCAATTCGGGTTTTAGAATAAAAAGAAAGTACTTTCTGTAGCAAACCTATTTTTCAAGACAAATGCAGTTCACAAAGAACTAGACTCTGAAGTTCCTATCATGTTACCTCTGCACATGCAGCCAGAATCTCAAGCTCAACATGTCCAAGACCTATTTACTTCTTTATCAGCTTGTCTCTCATTCTACATCCCATCTCTGTTAAGGCTTTCACCACCTACTCTGTCACTCAAGCTAGGAACCTTAACTCCTCCTCCATCTGTCTCATCTAAATCCAAATGCCTCTGAAATATCTCCTATTTTTCTCCTCTTTCTCACTGCCTCTACCCTAGTTTAAACGCCATCATTTCTCAGTGAGACCACTGTAGCAGTCTCCCAACTACCTCCCTGTCTCTAAAATCTTTTCTCTCCTTTCATCTCCTTATGGCTATCAATGTGATTTTTCTCAAATCACTGACCATGCTAGTCACCAGCTCAGAATATATGATGGCTCTCCCAGTGTAAGCGTTCCGACTCCTTAGCATCGCAGTAATACTCTTCACGATCTGGTCCCGTGTATCACTGCTAAAGTATATTGAACAAAAGTGAAGAGCACAGATTGGGGTCAGCCAGATCCAGGTTTTGAATCTTGGCCCTGCCACTGAGCTGCTAGCCTGTAGATGTTGGGCAAGTAACTGCACCTATCAGAACATCCATTTCCTCACTTGGAAAGCAAATAAGATACATATAAAAGGTAAAAGGCCTTGCATATAGTCAGTGACAAAGAAATGTATCTCTTCTTCCGTCTTTCAATTCAAGTCTTTCAGGAAAATGGAAGTCCAAACTAATTTCCTCTTCTCTGCCACCTAGCAATTTGATCTGCACAGCATTAGTTTCACTTTTTTCTCTACTGATCCTCACTACCTCCTTTCCCACCTTATCATGCAACTGAATTACGTAAAGGGAAAAATGTGCCTTGCCTATTGTATATTCTCCTAGGGCATAGACTACAGTAGGGGTATGGGGGTGTTAGTCCTCCTGAAGGACTCAGACTATCTTTCAAAACAGACCTACCCTTCTTTCCTATCCCAGATAAACTGACTACATGTCTTCGACTTCCCAGGCCCTGCTCTTCAAGAGACCCTCCTTCTCTAAAATATCCCCAGCACCTAACATAGGACCTGACATATAGTAATTACTTATACATATTGATGGAATGAATGATCAATATTCTTTTTTTTTCTCATTTGTAATATATTTATTCAAATAAAGTTTACCAAGTACTTACAGTGTTTCAAGTACTATGCTATTCTCAAATTAGAATGGTATGGGGGGCGGGGGGTGCAGAGTAAAAAACGATGCTCCCTGCCCTGATGGGGCTTACCATCTATTGGTGATATAGACATGAATGAAATACTTTATAAACATATGCAAAATTACAACTACTTAAGCTCTACAAAGAGAACCTGAAGGCAAATTATGATATAACTATGATCAATATCCTTTTAACACATGATTTTAAATACCTGCATTATATTATAACATACAGAGTTACTATCAACCTGTTCCTCATTAAATATGGACATTGTTTCTGATACTTCACTATTATTAATATTCTCATAAACATTCTCTTATATAAATGTTTGTCCATATATTCCTAGGAGTAGATTACTGGGACAGAGAGTAAGAATGCTTTGTGGCTTGTGATATATACTGCAAAAGCACACTCTCTTGAGAAGTGCCTTTATACCAATCAAGAAATATCAGTATTATGAGCCATAGGTCATCCAATTACTATTACCTCATAAAATACAACAACTTTAAAATTTAAAATAACTTCTAATATATAGAATGTGAACAGGTATAAAAATTGAAATATATAGAATTTGAACATGATGAAAACATATCTACAATCAGATTTTTTCCTATCTGATCCTATTAATGAAAATAATATGCAATTTGCTGTCTATTGTAAAATTAATTTCAAAATTATGCATCTGATAATTTCCAAAATAGGGGAAACAGCAAGAATACATGGTATTCAGTCAAAATAATCTTGAATTAAGACACATCTATATTAAGTTAGTCAAATTAAGTCTGAAGGACAGAAGGTGCAGTCAGCAGTGTTTATACTTAACATCAAGTTTGTAATAAAAAAATGAATATCAGATCTTAAAACTGATGCTAAGTGTTCAATCTATGCCAAGGAGAAACACCGGAAGGACAGACAGCTTGGCCTCTGCAATTAAAGAGACAAAAAGCAGGCAACATTATTTCATTAGTCACGACTGCACAAGCAGATCATTATATGTAATTTTAATGCAGAAATAAAAATATCAGTGTACCCAGACAATTTAATGATGCAAATTGATAAAATGGTTATTTGATGCCTTTGAAGTTAAAACTCTCTTAAAGGAAAGGCTACAGTTGCATTCCACTAGTACCTTCTTCCCAACTCCCTCAACAAGAACCAAAGCATGCTCTAATGACATGGTATCCCGTCTTGGTACAGGCGTCTCAAATTACTCTGATGTTGATTAGGTGACTTCATTTGATCAGAGTAATGATCTTAAATAAAATCTGGCCTAAATCTGTTCTAAGCTAGGTTTAATTGGTCGTAAGAAATAAAGAGTCTACATGGTGAGGAAAAACAAACCCAAACACCAGACTGTAGCATTTCACTTTCAACGAAATGCTGGCTTTACAGATTCAAGGAAAAAAAACTCACTTTTTTACATTCAAAATGGTAGCATTGAACTTATGAATAGATTTTGTATAAAATTCTATGACAAATCCATTCAGAGCTAGGGGCTCGGCTTTGTAGTGCTGTCTTAACCCTCAATAAATCTGGAATGCTTAAAGGCTATTAAAGTAACATTTCCCTGATCTGGCACCTGTAGTCAAGTTAATTTGTCAAAAACATTGCTATAGTTTGTCACTGGACACTGTATTTTCTGACAAGTTAAGTTTAAAATAAAATTGACAAAATCTCATTAATTTCCTCTGAATCACCAACGCTGGTTCCATTAAGCTTTTATTATTAAGAACGTCAACTGTCACTCTTTCTTTAACAAGGTCAAGTTCTGATCTAGGTACCTCCAGGGTCTTTACTATATTAATAGGAGCTAGTGAGGCAGTGCAGTGCGGTAGTTGAAAGTTTCCAGTTGTGGAGTCAGAAAGACGTGCGTTCAACAATTCTCAGCAATGTCCCTTAACTGTGTGCCCTTGGACAATTCTATTTAACCTCTCTGAGCTTCTATTTCTGCACAGAAATAGTGGATTATAAAAGAACCTCCTTATGGAGCTGTTGAAGCGATTAGTGAGTGTAGGCATGTAGTAAGCACTTACCACTGTGCCAGGTCCACCGCAAATGCTCAAGAAAGGCTGGCTGTTTATTAGGTTTCCTTTTTCTCCTGCTATAGATCTCCTTTTGCCATTCAGAGATTTTTTTAAATAGCAAGGAATTTTAAGGGTCACCCCCTTTATAACACTTTCACCCACATGCCTGTCCTACCAATCTCTCCTGAACACTTCACTGATGAGGTCGCTGCCACCTTCTGAGGCAGACCCTTTATTTCAGTATTTAGGCAAACAGTTTTGATTGCTAAAATGTGCTTCCTTCCATTGGGGTACACTCTGTGCAGATTTTACCCATTGATAATAGTTGTAGCCCTAAGGAAATTGAAACAAATCCACCTCCACTACCACAGATATATCTGTGGAGTCATTGTTTGTATAATTAAATGCAAAGTGCTGTGTAACACACCCCCTCATATATCCGATGACTGCAAACAAAATAACTCAGTTCTAAGCACCATGGAATGAGCCATGGAATTAGCATCTTCATTTCTTGCAGAGTTTCAGTTGATTAAATATTACAAAAATTTGAAAATATCAAGAGTGCAGCACAGCATAGAAAACAGCATTTCCATTAGTTTTTCTTAGACTAGTGATTTGAAAAAATTTTCTTTCTGTAATAACTATAGTAAATGTAAATCCATAGTCCAGGACTCAAAACAGGAAAAGGGAGTTGTTGGTCTCAGGATAGGTTTTATTTATTTAAAATACATCCTCCATATTCTGATGCTCTGACAGTCTTCATTTGAAAAAAATAAAATGCTTAGAGCTATTGGTTTAAACAACTTAACTATTATCAAATGAAGTCGGAGTAACAGCCCTGAATGATTCTTTTGTTTCAGGATACAGGTAAGAGATTTTACAAAATGGGGAGGAGAGAGTGAAGGGAAAAATGAAAACCTATCCATACTATATCAGGAAAGGTAACCCAACGTCTTAAGTTCAGAATGCAGTTCCTAGCACTGTCAGCTTTTACCATCATGCGTTATATTTGCTAGGTACCTCCTTTACAGAATCTACAGACCTGGTTTGGATCTGATCTGCCAGCCTTGGGCTGTGCAACCTTGGACCAGCCCATAATCTCTCTGAAAGTCAATTTCCTCAGCCATAAAATAGAAATGAGATCATTTACCTCAAAAGAATGGCAAGGGACATAAAAATAAAAATGAAGCATGTTACAATACTCTCTGAACTGCAAATTGTTATACAAATGTCAATTATTCCTTTTTATTCCTGAAGCTGTTAATCACAGCAGGCAGATCTTTGGACAAAATGTTCCTTCAAAGCTAAGAAACAAATGTTCCCTTAAAGAAAAAAGCTGAGAAACCGAGGCACTGGGAAAGGTCTCCATCTCCATCATAAAAAGAGAAGAACCATTCTCTTCCCATCAGCCTCAGGACGGTTCCAGCATTATCTCAAAAAAAAAAAAAAAAAAAAAAAAGCAAACTCTCAAAAAAGTACTATCCAGCCATTTTACAGCATAATGGAATGTAAAGTGTCCATTTTGAATTTTCATAGCCATTGCGGGATTCTTTTGACCATTAATGTTACACAGCACTTTGCATTTAATTATACAAACAATGACTTCTAGACTGATGATAATATCAGGGAAAGGTAATTTGCATGAACTAAACCTCATCACCTTTGGTAAGTATAGGGACCTCTTCATTATTAAATCATTTATATAATAAAATCAATATGTTTTAAAAGTAAAAATAGGTTTTTTAAAACCATAAAAAAGAGTTATGTTTTAAATATGTTTATTATCATAAAATAATGTGTCATTTTAAGATTTAGTATCAACTTTTAAAATTAAGACTCAATGGAGAATGTATACTTGGCTCCATTACTAGATAATGTATCTTTAGAAAACGTTACAGTACAGCTATTATCATCCTCCTAAGTTATATGGAAAATTTGGTGCAACCCTCCAACTACCCCAAGGACAATTTAATTCCAGAGATAGTGAAGTATTTTGAGAATATAAAATTGTATAAATATTGAAGGAAGTAATTCAGGTGCATATTAGCATCTTCATTTCTTGCAGGGTTTCAGTTGATTAAATATTATAAAAATTTGAAAATATCAGTATATACCTTAAAATTATATTGTCCTTAACTTTAAACAGTTTTTAAAGCCCACAAATTTCTATACAGGAGTAGGTTTCCTGAGGAAGTA
This sequence comes from Manis javanica, assembly GCF_040802235.1. NCBI lineage: Eukaryota > Metazoa > Chordata > Mammalia > Pholidota > Manidae > Manis > Manis javanica. The sequence continues at coordinate 9,329,604 of NC_133157.1, read as the reverse complement.
TTTTATCACTGTAAGAGTCAATGCTCCTGTATGATATAATTCAAATTTTTACTGAATCATTATTTAGTAAGTCATAAAAACCTCTTAAAATTAGTTTTTATGCACTTCTAGCTTATCAAAAGTTAAAATTTAATTAGATGGCCTTGGCACAAATTGGCTTACTATTTTATTTGCTTAATCAGTATATGTCTCTTCAGTAATCATAATTAATTCAAGTCCCTGATGCATCTTCTAACAAACAATGTAAAAATATCAGACAAAATGGAAATAAATAGCTTTACATTTCTCCAATTACAACTGAAAGAAGAGAGGGGATGCAAACTCAACAGTCCAAGCAGGTTTACTGATGAACCTGAGAGGGACCCCTCTGTCCTGGCCAGCAGAACAAAGGAAAAAGAGGGTCTCTAACAGGTCAAGAGGCTTTTTATGGCCAGGGCTTTGGCGGGCTCTTTGAGGGGAGGGGTCAGGGGAAAGTTGGGCTTGTGGCTTGCTGACGTGTCCTCTGGAGGATGCTTGTAGCCTAGGTAAGATGACACCTAGGTCCCTCTGATATGGTGGGTAGGCTTATTCGAAAGGGGGTACTCAGGTCTAGATTCTATCAACAACATTCACTTTCATCCTCAAAGTGCATGTGTGAAATAAGTGGGATAGCTGTTCGTCTATATGGGAAAAGGCCACACAAAGAACCCACACATCTGGTGGCAGAGAAGATGCTTGTCTACAGCAGAGAATACATTATGTTTTTACATTCTGAAAATGATACAACTGCAAAGAGCCAATTGAGAAAGTCTGTGCTTAACAGTTTGCAAATGCATGTTGAAATACAAACAGCAACAAGAAAAAGAATTATTATTTATCTAGAACAACACATTCTGTTGGGAAGAATCACTTCTAACTATACACAAAATTTACAATTGAGAAGCAGTCCAAAAAGTCTATCAGGCCTTTATTCCACTTGTTTCTCAGATACAATGAAAGAAAAAGTAGTCAGTGGCCGAAAACTTTATTTTTAAAGCTTAGGGGACAACAGAATCCATTGGATACAGCTGCCAGTACCGAGTACTTTAAAAAATAAGAAGCCCTCTGTACATCACACTGCTCAATTAGGCAATCTGCCTAGCAATACAAAGTCAGCTAGTCAGCTAAGGAGCTGACAGCCTTAGCAGGAGGTGGAACTAGGCACCAAGAGCATATACATCCCTCTGTACACAGCCTTTTGTGACCACACACAGCTCTCCCTGCAAATGGCAGGTCACAAGTGCTGGCTGCCATTCACTGGGCACTTACCAGGGTATTTTCAGTCATTATCTCACTTAATAGGCCCAGAATTCCTATGATGATTGCCCATCCCCTTTCAAAGCCGAGGAATGAGAGGTTCAGTAAGTAGCCTCTTCCAAATTCCCCAACCTGGGGGCATAATGATTCCAACCCAGGTCTCTTCAACTCAAACTCTCCCTTGCCTCTTGGATGAATCCCAGTCCTGAAGAACTCTTGGGTAGGCCCGAGTGTCTAGGAAAGGTCACAAAGGTTGCTAGTTCATGTTGCAGCCACTGGGAGTCCCAGACAGTGGACCAGAAACATCCCTCTGGCTGAGACCCACAGGGAAGGTGTGAGCTGCTCCCCTTCTGCAGCTTGCCTGTCACACCGCACTTGCAGCTGTTTTCAGACCACTGTTACTGACCAGGGACAGTGGGGTGCCTGCTGCCAGGAGGCAGAAAGCAGAAACTATTTCAGGAGTCCTTAGGCTCCTAGGAGGGGCTCTATAAACCCTCACTGATTATGTTTCGGAAGTGAGAACACAAGGGAACACCAACTCAGTGTTCAAAACTCTCAGCTTCAGTTTTCAAAAAGCAGTGGTCAAGTACCAACTCATGTGCCCCAGAGAACCCCTCCTTTTGGACTGAGTCTCAGCAGTAATTGTGAGGTGTACCTATTACTAAAAGCGGCTACCCAGGTGGCAGAACCCAAATGTGCTTAGATAATGACAAAGGAGGAAAATAACAACCTGCTCCTCAGAGAGATGGGCAAGCAGCGTATGACTTCAACACAGCATCAAGCTCCAACACAAGCAAAAGGACTGATGAGACAAAGGCCCATCTAAGGTTGCAATTCTCTGTGGCAACAGGCAGCACGAGACCTGCTCACTTGCAGAAACTGGCAAGTCACTCGGGTCTCAGGGTCTCCTGGGTTTCTGCTCAGCCCCCTGGCATCATTTCCCTCATGCTCATTCTGTGTCTTAGTCTAATCTCCTCTGAGGTCCTAACTAAACCAGACACAGGCAGAGCCGGGATTTTATCTTATTAAAATAGATATGGCTAATTTGTCTTTTCAAATTCATTTTAAATTAAATTGGATTTCCTCGGAAGGCTGCTAGGTCAGTTCCCCTGCCGCGAATGCAGGACAAAGGTTAATTGCACGCCCTTCACCAGCTCTTCGGCTCTCCTGGGCAGGCTCTGATAACCTGCCCCTGCAAGGTGAGGAAGCTTTGGTTTATTGGGAGATAATGTTGCCATTAAAGACATTTACCATTATGCCAAGAAACATTTTATTTTTTTTTAAGTAGGTAACAAGATAAGATAGCAAATAAAAGGAATGAAATGCAATTATGTTACCAATAGATGGTTAGTTATTCTAAAACACAAAATCCAAAAAAACCTAACTTACTTGCTTCCCTGAAAGGCCTCTATTGCATAAGTGCACACCCTCCTAGAATAAACTGTTTTCTGGTTCCAGCATAAAATTCCATTAACATTTTCACTTAATTTATCTCATTTAAACTGTCTATGTTTATGAAAATTTAACCCAGTAATTCCCTGTTATACAAAGCATAAAAAAGTATGAATATTTAAGTACAATGTAAATAAAACACTTTATCAATTATATTTTTGTATTCTAAATTAGTGACTTCACTTAGCATGTCTGCCTTGCACAGCACCACACTATTTTTCAATTAAAGGTCCAGATGTTTCAAAGGCTCCAGTAGGCAACAGCAGTTATGAGAAATGCTTTATCTGCATTGTAATCATCACCACCACATCAGCTCCAGGCTGCATTAACATACTCATGTTTTATTCCAGCTCTCTTTCTAACAGAGCAGGTAAATACAACACAGCAGAGAAACATATTCCTAAGAGCTGGACAATTTCCTTACAACCATCCACCTGAGCAAACATTTTCATACATGACCTTCAAATTTGGGGGACTCCTTATTAGGAAGACTGACCATTCAGAAATTTTTTTTTTTTTTAATAAAAAGAGTCAATCACAGTCATACCAAATTTGGCTTCAAATACTATTAAAATGCAAGATGGCCTGCACATATACACGTTTATGTGTACTTAAAATCAACTAAAAGTTTGTATGTGTAAAAACCACTACCATTTGCTACAATTTTAGTCATTTCTTCCCTTTTTTAATGCCAGTGTCATCCCTGGAACAAGTCAATTCTAGCTTTATTTTTACTATCCAAAAGTGAAATTCACCTGAGTTGAAGACTGAGCAAGCATAGCAATTATCCCTGTGCCCATTCAATAAAAAATAATACAAGGGCAGAGCAAAATGCAATTCTGACAGCTGCAACAAAAATGTTATTGCATTTGCTATTTGGTTAGTTAAATGACTCCCTTTCCCAAAAATGGAAAAGCATAACCTACAAGAGATTCTACTGTGCTTAGTAAACATAGTACAATTTAATGAGAAAATACAGGTCTTTAATGTTAAAAGACACTGTAATAAAATTAACATTAATTATAATTTTAAAAATTATTCCACAAACATTTTTATATTTTTAAATATTCCAAGAGGAGATGTCTTAATGAAGATGCTATTCAAAAGATAAATACCCTTACAAATATTAAAACCTCAGACAGGTCAAATCCTGGCTGGTTATACTTCAGCATCTGAAAGCAGACAGCTTCCATTCCTTCCTGAAGGAACCGTAGGTGGAACATTTTTAATACATCACAATGTCACTTTATAATGTGCCCCAATCTATTAACCACATGGCAAACTAACAGGGATTTTTAAAATATGGGTTTTATGGCTTTGTGCTGGTGATTAATTAAATAAATAGCCACCATTTCACAAATCATCCCTCTAATTAGTCTAAAACAGACACTTCGCATTCCCTGGCATTACTACTGCCATCTGAAGCTCACAGAAGGGCAGGAGTGGTGCAGCACGGCTGCGTTTCTGCACTTTGGAGCCCACCGTCGCAGGCTCCACGGCTGGCATCCCACCCTGCCACCCAGAGGCAGAGGTGCCATCTTCACAGGTGCTGCAGTCAGCTGGAATTTGATTCCAGCTGCTCAGAAAAGATGTTCTCCTTAATTATTCTCCCTCACCCTAAAGGAAACAATGGAACAACAAAGGAATAAAAGTGTAGCCTCCAGCCGCAGACTGAAGAGGTTTCACCAACACAGTTCATGGAGCGAGCGCGACGTTGGTTCTAGTTATCTAGTTTAGGAGCAGTTAAGAGCACCAGGTCAAACAGCTTTCCTTACAACTCAAAATATGTTATGGCATTATCTTGAATTCCCATATTAAGCAATTACTTCCAATCCTATTATTTAAAAGGTTCCATTCAAAGTCTGAGAAGGTCACCCTCTTTGAAACTGATAGGAATTCAATCTAACTTGTTTTAGTAGCATATTTTAAAAGATGATAATTCCTCTGAAAGTAAATTAAACTTAGAAATAATTTCTAGTACCAGGAAAGAAAAATCAAGTGGGAATATCTCAAGAATCCAATTTCCTTCAGGAAATACATTACGTAGTGTTCTAATCTTGCTATTTAAACTTCATTAAGTATGTTTAAAAGGAGACAGGGAGGAAGGAAGGAATGAGGGAGAAAAAGGGAGGGAGCAAAGGAGGAAGGAAAAGAAAAAGGGGAAAGGGGATGGGAAAGGGAAGGAAAGGAATGGAAGCAGGGAAAAATTCTCAGAAGGGATAATACACCAAAGTATGCTACGGATTACTCTGTAGAAAGGCTACCCTAATTTCCCTTCTGTGAGAACCCTTCTAAGAATAGGAGGAGGTGGGGTGTCACATAAAAGACCTGGACCCTGAAGCAACATAGACTAAAGGGTCTTACACCCATAGCTAAGTCATATAAATCCCATGTAGTCTCAGTTTCCTCCCATCTTGTAAAGAATTTTAGCCCCTATGATCATTATATGGACACTGAGGTACTGCGAATAAAGTACCTAGAACATCCCCTGCATAGAACAGATAATAAATGGCAGAGATAATGATGGCATGAGAAATGGATCAAAGGCAGAGCCTAGGTGACTTCAGCCAACACTGCAGATGCTGTGCTTCAAATATGAAAACGAGGGACAACATGTATACATCAACACTGAACTACCTATGATGCTCACTCCACAACAACCCAAATCATCAGAAACTAAGAGGAAATTGTTTAGTGTCTTCAATTTTCACCTTCACTGGGCACAGAGATAGGGATGGGATACTTCTGAGACTGTTCATGCGCTAGAAATTAGAAAGAAAATGAGCTTTGGATTCAACAACCTGGATTTGAATTCTGGCTTCACCACTTACTAGTTGTATAAACTCAGGCATGTCTATTCACCTCCCTAAGCCTCAGTTTCCCCAACCCAAAATGGAGAAAATAACATAAACTTTATAAAGAAGCTAGGAAGAACCAGTAAAATAGCATAGTATGCACTCTGGCATATATTAAAGACACTCAAAGAGTTTCTATAACATTATCTGAGTCATATGAAATTGCTGCCCTAAAACTGCAACTCCATCTGGTTTCACCAGAATTCCAGTGCCTGAGACCATAAACTGCATGACCGGAAAAAAACTGACAATTCTCAAAATTGGAATGAATTATATTCCTATCAAAATAGGAATACAACTACGATATAAAAAGTGTTTTTTAAGAGTGGCTCATGATTCCAACAACACAGATGCTAATTTCTTTTTAAGTATACTTCATGTGTAATATATTGGTTTCAGGTGTATAACAGTGATTCGACAATTACATACATTACTAAATGTTCACCATGATAACTGGGTTACCATCTGTCATCACACAAAGATATTTCCACGACTGATTTTATAATTAGGATATAGTAATACAGAGGCTAATATTTATTAAATATATACTATAGGTCAAATACTATCCCATATATCTTGACATACATAGTATTAACTTACGTAATCCCAAAACAACTCAATGAGAAAAATTCAACGATGCTCTCCATTTTACAGGAGAAAAGGAAGCTTCAAGATATAAAGCAACTTGCCCAACGTCACACAGCTGCAAAACCTAGGAGTCAGCCTGGAGCTTTCTCACTCTAGAGCCTCAGTTCTTACCACTTAGAATTGCCTCCCTACACTACAAAGCTTTTTGTTTTGCTTTTAATAAAACTATGGGTAGCAAAGGACTGGAATAGACAAGTTTCCAAAGATATACAAATGGTCAATAAGCACACGAAAAGATGCTCAACATCATTAATCAGCAGGGTAATGCAAATCAAAACCACAATGAGATACCAACTCACACCTATTCGGATGACTACTATCAAAACAAAACAAAACAAAACAGCAAGTATTGGCGAGAATGTGGAGAAACTGGAAACCTACTGGTAGAAATGTAAAATGGTAAAGTCACTGTGGAGGTTCCTCAAAACATTAAAAATACAATTACCAAATACTCTAGCAATTGCTCTCCTGAGTATATACCCAAAAGAATTGAAGGCAATGTCTTAAAGAGATACTTGTTCACCCATGTTCATAGCAGCATTATTCACAATAGCTAAAACACAACAGCAACCCAAGTGACCACTGACAGATGTATGGATAAGCAAAATGTGATCTCTACATACAAGGAATATTATTCAGCCTTAACAAAGGAAGGAAATTCTGCAGTATGCTAAAACATGGATGAACCCTGAAGATTTTATTTTAAGTGAAATAAGCTAGTCACAAAAAGACAAATACTGTATGATCCCACTTATGTAAGATAATGTTAGGTATTCAAAATCACAGACAAAGAAAGCTGAATAGCAGTTGCCAGATGCTGAGGAGAGGGGAGAATGGGAAGTTATGGCTTAATGGATATAGAGTTCTAGTTTTACATGATGAAAGGAGTTATGAATATGGATGGTGGTGATGGTTATATCCTAATCCAGTCTCAGTTACCTGGGGTCGATCGTGCTCCAGAAGCAGATGATCCTCCTTCTGACATATGACCAGAAGGCCAACAGTAGCCAACACTATGGCACAGGGACCATGAGTGCAGTATATTAAGATATTTTGAGAGACACATTTATGTAACTTTTATTATAGTATATTGTTATAATTGTTCTATTTTGTTAGTAGTACTGTTGTTTATCTCTTACTGTACCTAATTTATAAATTAAACTTTATTATAAGTATGTATGTACAGGAAAAAAACAGTATATATAGGGTTCGGTATTATTGTGGTTTCAGACTTCCACTGGGGGTCCTGGAATATATCCCCCACAGATAAGGTGGGACTACTGTATAACTTTATGAATGTATTTAATACCACTGGACTGTATACTTAAAAACGATTAAGACTAAAAAGTGGTTAGTTTTTTTTTAACTGTATGTGGAGAAGCAGCAAACCATTTACAAATTACTTTCTGGGTCTTTAAAAAGAGGGATGTGTCAGTGGGCAAACACACACCAGTAGAGTATTTTATACTAGTATCTGCAGTGTCTGGAATGATGAACTCAAAAGTCCCACCACAACAATGACACTCCATGTTACTATTCCCCCATGTCACAGTGTTATTTAAAAAAGAAAAAGAATCACACATTTCAAAGTTTCTGGGAAAAATCCTAACATTTTAATCGAATAGCTGCTGTGTTCCCATTATTTATAGTTAAAACATTCTCATTACGTTTCAAGGACAGCAAAGCTTTTCATTTATTTGTTCACTTATCTATGTTTACATCTCTTACTACCTGAATCTCTTGATGTAAACAGTGAACAAGTCATCACAGAAAGAGAAATGGCACTGATAATAGATGCGATGAATTCCCTTTGAAAAAAAAAAAAAAGGAATTCAAGTCAAGGAAACTCCCCAACACCATGCTTTCAAAGCCAGGACTCTGAAAGCAATCACACTTGCATTTGAGGCTTCTTGGAATGGCCTCTGAGGCACCAAAATCTACCAAAGATAACGAAGATGTTTGTGCTAAGCTGGGAAAGTGGAGACGTCAGCATTTCTGCCTTCAGACCATTATTTCTGATCTCCAGACAGCACCTGATAAAGCATCTGGAGTGTGGTCTTCGTGCAGCCACTGCTCTTCCGAAGCCTGTGCTCAGGGGCTTCCCTAGGGCTTCCTTCCCGACAATTGCAGCAGAGACTCTGAGAGGAGCCTAAACGAGCTGCCTTAACCTTCCAGTAAACTGACATTTCCATAGAGGATTAAGACAAACGTTTCAAATAAGCCAATTTCCTTTACTAAAACACCAAAGTGACAATAGTAGTACCAAGAGAAATATACAAACACAATGAATAAAACACACTTTTCTTGTCTTTGGGTATGCAAAAATACACAGCAAAAGGTTAGACGGAGGTGGACTACACAATTGCATCTTATTTCTGATGCTCTACAGTGGAGCTTAATGAAAAAGTTATACAAGCATTAGATTGAGTCATACCAAGGAGACAAGGGAAAAAGTCTGAACACTTCATGTTACCTGATAAATGCTAATGCTGCATGGCATGTATTTCTGTGTTCCTGTTGATTGTAACAGTTTATATGATTATATGTTTCTGTTCAGAAGAATGCAATCATGTCTCTTTTCTCTTTTCTAATAAGGTACTTCCAGAGGTCGGGATGCCAAATGGTTACTTGTTGAACTGGTGAGAATGAAAATCCCTAAGTACTCAAGGTCCCTATAGAATGGAACAACCTTGCTTCTCTGAGTACCTCAGGCAGCTCTCTTGGCCCACAGGAAGTGAGACCTCCCTTTGACCCAAAGGGGTAGCGATATATATGCTCCTGAACTAACTTGAAAGAAAAGGCCAGAGTGTAGAATATTCTTAAGAAATAACACGCTTGGGAAGCTAAGGGGAGTCAGAGGGCTGCCTTGGTTTTGATCGCCTGCCATCAAAGGTGCAAGCTTCAGGCGACTTCCCTCCTCATTTGACCCTATAGTGCCTTTCTTGCTTTTTCCTTTATAGTAGTGTCTCCCACATACCCATATTCAAATTTATGCCATTAAATATATAATGTAAGATGCTACATATTTAACACACTGTAATAGCACCTTGAACTCTCTGAAGAGAATGACTAAAATTACAAAAAGCTAACATGAGGTGAGATTCAAGATGGCAGAGTGGGAGGTGAGACGGACAACTCCCAAAACCACAAATATACAAAAATACAGTTAATTAATACAACTAACCTGTAAACAGCAACAAGAAAGAAGGTTGAATCAGACTGCATACAGACTTCACTAACAGAGCAGACCTCATGAAACAGTGAAACTGCCAAAGCCTTAATCCGGCGGGACCAAAGCCCTTGCCCCACCCAGCTCACAGGCAGGAGGAAGAGAAACGGAGCTTGGGAGGGGCTGGAAGCCTAGAACTGCTGAATAGCAGGTCCTGGAGATCTGCTTTGGGAGCAGAAACCTACACTGTGTGGTGCTCTGGAGGTTGGGGAGCTCGGACAGGAAGAGTGCTTGAGAGACTGAGATTCCGGCCGTTTGTGGACGAGGAAACGTCCACAGCTGGCCGCTCTGTGTCAGAGGAAAGGCAGGCAGTCTGAAAGGCTTCCTAGCAGCCAGAGGGCTGCTGAAGGGGCAGGGTTTCCATGGAGTTAGCTGCGCAGGGGAGGGGGGAGCTGGTCAAGGTTGTCTGGGGGCACTCTGCCCAGCAGGTTGGGAACTTTGAGGAGCTTCAGGTGCCCCATCTCCCTGGCTGCCTACTCAGCTCCAAGGCCCCCCACTGTGATACGCAGCCTGCTGCGCCTCCTCCTACCTGACAGCACTGGCTCAAAAACCGGCAGTCATTGCACTGGCATAAGGCCAGCCAGAGGGAGGCCCCCGCCTACAGCAGCTAGAGATGCCAAGCACAGAGGCTTACACCTGTGTGCTCGGCCCACTGGCTCTGACACTGGAGACAGGCACCGCAGACCGGAATCAGGACACAGATCTTTCCCTCCCCCCAGGCACCAGCTCTGCTTCCCTACGACTCCCAACCTCTATCTAGGGGCTGAGCAGCTCGAGAGACTGGAGCTTCTGGGCACTAGTGGGCACCATACAGAAATATGAAACGTCAAAAGAACATGGTTCAGACCAAAATCTCACAAACCCCGGAAGAAGGGCCAAATGAAACTGAACTCATCAATCTGCCTGAATGAGAGTTCAAAATAAAAATTATAAACATGCTTATGGAGGTACAGAAAAATATCAAGAACTCAGGAATGAATTTAAGTTGGAGATTCAGTCATTAAGAAATTCCATATCTGAAATGAAACATACAATGGAGGGAGGGATTTAAAAGCAGATTAGATGAAGTAGAAGAGACAGTAAATAGAATCAAAATTAGAGAAGAGGAATACAAAGAAGCTGAGGCACACTGAGAAAAAAGAATCTCTAAGAATGATAGGCTATGGAGAGAACTGTGTGGCCAATCCAGAAGGAACAATATTCTTATTATAGGGGTATCAGAAGAAGAAGAAGAGAGAGAAAGGGATGGAAAGTGTCATTGAGGAGGTAATCGCTGAAAACTTCCCCAGTCTGGGGAAGGAGATAGTCTCTCAAGCCATGGAGGTGCACAGGCCTCCCAACACAAGAGACCCAAGGAAGACAACATCTAGACATAAAATTATTAAAATGGCAAAGATCAAGGATAAAGACAGACTTTTAAAAGCAGCTAGAGAGAGAAAAAAGATCACATACAAAGGAAAACCCATCAGGCTATCATCAGACTTCTCAACAGAAACCTTACAGGCCAGATGGGAGTGGTAAGATATATTTAATGCAATGAAGCCGAAGGGCCTTGAACCAAGAATACTCTACCCAGTAAGGTTAACATCTAAATTTGAAGGAGGGATTAAACAATTTTCAGATAAGCAAAAGCTGAGAGAATTTACCTCCCACAAACCACCTCCACATTGCTTTTTGGAGGGACTCCTACAGATGGAAGTATTCTTAAGGCTAAATAGATGTCACCCAAGGGATAGACAAATGGTACAGAATATGATTCATAACATACAAAGAATTGAGGAGGAAGAAAAAGGAGGGAAAAAAAACCCCTTTAGGTTGTGTTTGTAATAGCATACAAAATGATTTAAATTAGACTGTTACATAGTAAGGGAATTACCCTTGAACCTTCGGTAGCCATGAAACTAAAGCCAGCAATGGCAGATACCTATCGATATTTACCCTAAATGTAAATGATCTGAATGCACCAATCAAAAGACACAGATCACTGAATGGATAAAAAAACAAGACCCTGAGGATATAATTACTGTAAATATAAATGCACCCAACACAAGATCCTTGTCCTGTTCCTGATCTTAAAGGAAAAGTTTTCAGCTTCTTACATTTAAGTATAATGTTGGCTGTGAGCTTGTCATATATGGCCTTTATTATGTTGAGGTACTTGCCCTCTATACCTATTTTGTTGAGAGTTTTAACATGAATGGATGTTGAATTTTGTAGAATGCCATTTCAGCATCTATGAAGATGAACATGTGGTTTTTGTCATTCCTTTTGTTGATATAGTGGATGATGTTGATGGATTTTTGAATGCTGTACTATCCTTGCATCCCTGGGATGAATCCCACTTGATCATGATGGATGATCTTCCTGATGTATTTTTGAATTCGGTTTGCTAATATTTTGTTGAGTATTTTTGCAACTATGCTCATCAGGGATATTGGTCTGCAATTTTCTTTTTTTGTGGTATCTTTGCCTGGTTTTGTTTTAGAGAGATGTTGACTTCAGAGAATAAGTTTGGGAGAATTCCCTCCTCTTCTACTTTTTGGAAATCTTTAAGGAGGATGGGTATTAGGTTGTCACTAAATTTTTGATAAAATTCAGCAGTGAAACCATCTGGCCAGGTGTTTTGTTCTTACATAGTTTTTTGATTACCAATTCAATTTCTTTGCTGGTAGATTGTCTATTCAGATTTTCTGTTTCTTCCTGGGTCAGCATTGGAAGGTTGTATTTTTCTAGAAAGTTGTCCATTTCTTCTAAGTTATCCAGTTTGTTACCATATAACTTTTCATAGTATTCTCTCATAAATCTTTGTATTTCTGTGGTGTCCGTACTGATTTTTCCTTTCTCATTTCTGATTGTGTTCATGTGTGTAGACTCTCCTTATTTCTTGAAAAGTCTGGCTAGGTTTTTCTCTATTTTGTTTATTTTCTCGAAGAACCGCTCCTGCTTTCACTGATTCTATTGTTTTATTCTTCTCAATTTTATTTATTTCTGCTTTAATCTTTATTATGTCCCTCCTTCTCCTGACTTGGGGCCTCATTTGTTCTTCCTTTTCTAGTTTCATTAATTGTGAGTTTAGACGGTTCATTTGGGATTGTTCTTCTTTCCTGAGGTAGGCCTATATTGCAATATATTTCCCTCTTAGCACGGCCTTCGCTGCGTTCCACATATATTGTGTTGTTGAATTATTGTTGTCATTTGTCTCCATATATTGCTTGATCTCTGTTTTTATTTGGTCATTGATCCACTGATTATTTAGGAGCATGTTATTAAGCCTCTGTGTGTTTGTGGGCTTTTTGTTTTCTTTGTGTAATTTATTTCTGGTTTCATACCTTTGTGATCTGAGAAGCTGGTTGGTACAATTTCAATCTTTTTGAATTTACTGAGGTTCTTTTTGTGGCCTAGTATATAATCTATTCTTGAAAATGTTCCATGTGCATGTGAGAAGAATGTGCATCCTATTGCTTTTGGATGGAGCGTTCTGTAGATGTCTGTTAGGTCCATCTGTTCTAATATGTTGTTTAATGCCTCTGTCTCTTTACTTATTTTCTGTCTGGTTGATCTGTCCTTTGGAGTGAGTGGTGTGTTGAAGTCTCCTTAAATGAATGCACTGCATTCTATTTCCCACTTTAATTCTGTTAGTATTTGTTCCACATCTGTAGGTGATTCTGTGTTGGGTGCATAGATATTTATGATAGTTATATCCTCTTGTTAGACTGACCCCTTTATCATTATGTAATGTCCTTCTTTGTCTCTTGTGACTTTCTTTATTTTGAAGTCTATTTTGTCTGATACAAGTACTGCAACTCCTGTTTTTTTCTTCCTGTTAGTTGCATGAAATATCTTTGTCCATCCCTTTACTTTCATTCTGTGTGTCTTTGGGTTTGAAGTGAGCCTCTTGTAGGCAGCATATAGAAGGGTCTTGTTTTTTAATTCATTCAGTGACTGTATGTCTTTTGATTGGTGCATTCAGACCATTTACATTTAGGGTAAATATCAATAGGTATGTACTTATTGTCATTGCAGACTTTAGATTCGTCATTATCAAAGGTTCAAGGGTAATTCCCTTACTATCTAACAGTCTAATTTAACTCAGTTCCTGTGCTATTACAAACACAACCTAAAGGTTCTTTTTTTTATTTTCCTCCTCAATTCTTTGTATATTATGAATCACATTCTGTACTGTTTGTCTATTCTTTAGGTGACATCTATTTAGTCTTAAGAATACTTCCATCTGTAGGAGTCCCTCCAAAATGCAATGTGGAGGTGGTTTGTGGGAGGTAAATTTTCTCAGCTTTTGTTTATCTGAAAATTGTTTAATCCCTCCTTCAAATTTAAATAATAACCTTGCCGGGCAGAGTATTCTTGGTTCAAGGCCCTTCGGCTTCATTGCATTAAATATATCATACCACTCCCTTCTGGCCTGTAAGGTTTCTGTTGAGAAGTCTGATGATAGCCTGATGGGTTTTCCTTTGTATGTGATCTTTTTTCTCTCTCTAGCTGCCTTTAGAAGTCTGTCCTTACCCTTGATCTTTGCCATTTTAATAATTATATGTCTAGATGTTGTCTTCCTTTGGTGCCTTGTGTTGGGAGATCTGTGGATCTCCATGGCTTGAGAGACTATCTTCTTCCCCAGACTGGGGAAGTTTTCAGCGATTACCTCCTCAATGACACTTTCCATCCCTTTCTCTCTCTCTTCTTCTTCTGATACCCCTATAATAAGAATATTGTTCCGTTTGGATTCATCACACAGTTCTCTCAATATTCTTTCATTCTTAGAGATTCTTTTTTCTCAGTGTGCCTCAGCTTCTTTGTATTCCTCTTCTCTAATTTTGATTCTATTTACTGTCTTCTACTTCATCTAATCTGCTTTTAAATCCCTCCCTCCATTGTATGTTTCATTTCAGATATGGAATTTCTTAATGACTGAATCTCCAACCTAAATTCATTCCTGAGTTCTTGATATTTTTCTGTACCTCCATAAGCATGTTTATAATTTTTATTTTGAACTCTCATTCAGGCAGATTGGTGAGTTCAGTTTCATTTGGCCCTTCTTTCGGGGTTTGTGAGATTTTGGTCTGAACCATGTTCTTTTGACGTTTCATACTTCTGTATGGTGCCCACTAGTGCCCAGAAGCTCCAGTCTCTCGAGCTGCTCAGCCCCTAGATAGAGGTTGGGAGTTGTAGGGAAGCGGAGCTGGTGCCTGGGGGGAGGGAAAGATCTGTGTCCTGATTCCCGTCTGCGGTGCCTGTCTCCAGTGTCAGAGCCAGTGGGCCGAGCACACAGGTGTAAGCCTCTGTGCTTGGTGTCTCTAGCTGCTTTAGGCGGGGGCCTCCCTCTGGCTGGCCTTATGCCAGTGCAATGACTGCCGGTTTTTGAGCCGGTGCTGTCAGGTAGGAGGAGGCGCAGCAGGCTGCGTATCACAGTGGGGGGCCCTGGAGCTGAGTAGGCAGCCAGGGAGATGGGGCGCCTGAAGCTCCTCAAAGTTCCCAACCTGCTGGGCAGAGTGCCCCCAGACAACCTTGACCAGCTCTCCCCTCCCCCGCACAGCAAGCTCCATGCAAACCCGCCCCTTAAGCAGCCCTCTCACTGCTCGGAAGCCTCTCAGACTGCCTGCCTTTCCCTTCCTCCAGGGCAGCCGGGTGTGGACCACCTCCTCCACAAATGCCTGGAATCTGTCTCTCAAGCACTCCACCTGTCTGAGCTACACAACGTCCAGAGCACCACACAGTGTAGTTTTCTACCCCCAAAGCAGACCTCCAGGGCTGGGTGTTCAGCAGTTCTAGGCTTCCAGCTCCTCCCAAGCTCCATTTTTCTTCCTCCTGCTGGTGAGCTGGGGTGGGGAAAGGGCTTGGGTCCCGCCGGATAAAGGCTTTCATATGTTACCCTGCTTCATGAGGTCTGCTCTGTTAGTGAGGTCTGTATGCATTCTGGTTCAGCCTTCTTTCTTGTGGCTGTTTTAGGGTTAGTTGTATGAATTAACTACATTTTCATACCATTTGTGCTTTTGGGAACTTCTACATCTCACCTCTCACGCCACCATCTTGAATCCTCCACTCTCCCCACTTTTATTCAACATAGTACTGGAGGTCCTAGCCACGGCAATCAGAGAACACAAAGAAATACAAGGCATCCAGACTGGCAAGGAAGAAGTCAAACTGTCCCTGTTTGCAGATGACATGATATTGTACATAAAAAATCCTAAAGAATCTACTCCAAAATTAGTAGATCTAATATCTGAATTCAGCAAAGTTGCGGGATACCAAATTAATACACAGAAATCTGTTGCATTCCTATACACTAATGATGAAATAGCAGAAAGAGAAATCAGGAAAACAATTCCATTTACAATTACATCAGAAAGAATAAAATACCTAGGAATAAACCTAAACAAGGAAGTGAAAGACCTATACACTAAACATGATGAGACACTCCTAAGAGAAATTAAAGAGGACACTAATTAATGGAAATTCATCCCACGCTCTTGGCTAGGAAGAATTAATATTGTCAAAATGGCCATCGGGCCTAAAGCAATCTACAGATTCAATGCAATCCTTATCAAAATACCATCAGCATTCTTCAATGAACTAGAGCAAATAGTTCTAAAATTCATATGGAATGACAAAAGACCCCAAATAGCCAAGGCAATCATGAGAAAAAAGAATAAAGTGAGGGGAATTATGCTCCCTGACTTCAAGCTCTACTAAAAAGCCACAGTAATCAAGACAATTTGGTACTGGCACAAGAACAGAACCATACACCAATGGAACAGACTAGAGAGCCCAGATATAAACCCAAGCATATATGGTCAATTAATACATGATAAAGGAGCCATGGATATACAATGGGGAAATGACAGCCTCTTCAACATCTGGTATTGGCATAACTGGACAACTACATGTAAGAGAATGAAACTGGATTATTGTCTAACCCCATACACAAAAGTAAACTCAAAATGGATGAAAGACCTGAATGTACGTCATAAAACCATAAAACCCTTAGAAAAAAACTTAGGCAAAAATCTCTTGGACATAAACATAAGCAACTTCTTCATGAACATATCTCCCCAGGCAAGGGAAACAAAAGAAAAAATGAACAAGTGGGACTATATCAAACTAAGAAGCTTCTGTACAGAAAAGGACACCATCAGTAAGACAAAAAGACATCCAACAGTATGGGAGAATATATTCATAAATGACATATCTGATAAGGGGTTGATATCCAAGTTATATAAAGAGCTCACGCACCTCAACACACAAAAAGCAAATAAGCCAATTAAAATATGGGCAGAGGAGCTGAACAGACACTTCTTCAAAGAAGAAATTTAGATGGCCAACAGGCACATGAAAAGATGCTGCACATCGCTAATCATCAGGGAAATGCAAATTAAAACCACAATGAGATATTACTTCACACCAGTAAGGATGGCCAACATCCAAAAGACAAACAACAACAAATGTTGGTGAGGATGTGGAGAAAGGGGAACCCTCCTACAGTGTTGGTGGGAATGTAAACTAGTTCAACCATTGTGGAAAGCAGTATGGAGGTTCCTCAAAAAGCTCAAAATAAAAATACCACTTGACCCAGGAATTTCACTCCTAGGAATTTACCCTGAGAATGCAGGAGCCCAGTTTGAAAAAGATATATGCACCCGTGTTCTCCTATGTTTATCGCAGCACAATTTATAATAGCCAAGAAATGGAAGCAACCTAAGTGTCCATCAGTAGATGAATGGATAAAGAAGAGGTGGTACATATACACAATGGAATATTATTGAGCCATAAGAAGAAAACAATCCTACCATTTGCAACAACATGGATGGAGCTAGAGGGTATTATGCTCAGTGAAATAAGCCAGGCAGAGAAAGGCAAGTATTAAATGATTTCACTCATCTGTGGAGTATAAGAACAAAGGAAAAACTGAAGGAACAAAATAGCAGCAGAATCACAGAAGTCAAGAATGGACTAACAGGCCCCAAAGGGAAAGGGACTTGGGAGGATGGGTGGGTAGGGAGGGATAAGGGAGGGGGAGAAAAAGGGGGTTATAAAGATTAGCATGCATCGGAGGGGTGGGAGAAAGGGGAGGTCTGTACAACACAGAGAAGACAAGTAGTGATTCTACAACATTTTGCTACGCTGATGGACAGTGACTGTAAAGGAGTATATAGGGGGGACCTGCTATAGGGGAGAGCCTAGTAAACAAAATATTCATCATATAAGTGTAGATTAATGATTAAAAAAAAAAAGCAATTCCTGTGTGGTGACCTCCAATGAGTTCTACACAATGATATAAAGGGCATATAAAAGTGTAGGCAAAGGGTCTGTTTGTGTTTATACAGAGGATCAAAGCCTAATTTGGCTATCCCGAAAATGAACTAAGATACGATATGAAAAAGAACTTCCAACATCAGCACTCTCGGGAAGACTCATGCCAGAAGATGACCATCAAAAAATCCCAACAAAGATCCATGTACTGCTACAGGTGTAGATGCACTCATCCCACCAGTTCCTGGACTTGCCATGGGAATGAAGAAGGAGATATCTAAGCTGGCCTGTGCATACAGCAAAACAACAAATTTGACTGGATGTAAACTGTTGGAACTCAACCAAGAATTAGGAGAAGTGCAAATTGTAGCGCTCCAAAATCTTACAACTACAGACTATTTACTGTTAAAAGAACATATGGGATGTGAACAGTCCCCAGGAATGGGTTGTTTTAATTTGTCTGATTTCTCTCAGACTGTTCAAGTTCAGTTGGACAATATCCACCATATCATAGATAAGTTTTCACAAATGCCTAAGGTGCCTAACTGGTTTTCTTGGTTCCACTGGAGATGGCTGGTAATTACAGGTATGCTTTGGTTATGTAACTGTGCTCCTATTATGTTAATGTGTGTGCGCAATTTAATTAGTAGTTTAAAACCTATACATGCTGAAGTTACTCTACAAGAAGATATGTCAAAGAAACAATCAATCTTCCCAGGTTTTCTTGCGCCTGCTACTTCTATAGCTTTTCTTCTTCCTTCCTAATTATAACCCTTGAGTAGAATTCGTGCTTCATATCGAATTTGCCGAGTATCATAATTCTTCCAAGTGGTAAAGACACCTCAAGACAAATGCTGGGCATAGAAGCCACAGGGCATAAAATATGCAAAGAAGTAAAAAGCTAACCTTTTCAAACAATAAGGCTTCTCTCTCACTTACCAACTTAACATTTCCCTGTATGGCCCGGGAAGATGACTGGTTAGCCAGAGACGGGTAAAATTCCTCAAGGGAGGAACAACCTAAGACAGGCACAGTCGCAGGGGGGCCATCAGGTGAGAAAATGGGGATCAACAGAGGTGAGGCTTAGAACCTCCCCGCCCCTGTTCTGAGAGAAATCTTCTGCATCCGTGGATGTTTTATTGCCCTTGTCTAGCTTGGATTAACACATAGTCTACAGGCACACACCTGATCATCTACATTTGCTCTCTTACAACACTAAACTATGTTTTCTTCCTTTATCTTTTATCTACCTACCACTTCAGCATTTTATGAAAAATAAAAATAATAAAGAGAGAAATGTGGTATCCACATATAAATCAAGCATAAAAATCAAATGAATATTCATATTTGAACTGTTTATAGTTCATAGTTCATAATGCATGATCAAAACCAAAAGCTTCTGTGATGACTGCCCTTGTAATGTTCACCATGTAACTTATTCACTATGTAAGAATTTGTTCTCCATGTAAGAACTTGTTCGTTATTCTTCAGAAGATTGGAGACTGACGAAAATTAGGCTTGGGGTGGATTAATGATTGTGCATTGAGCATTGACCCCCCCTATACAGAATTTTATTGTGGTTAACAACCATTTGATCAATAAATATGAGAGATGCCCTCACAAGAAAAAAAAAAAAGTACACACTTCCAATTGTAAAATTAATAAGTAACCAGGATGTAATGTATAGCATAAGGAATATAGTCAAAATATTGTAACGACTTGGTATGGTGATAGCTGGTACCTAGAATTATCATGTATATAAATGTTGAATCACTGTCGTACACCTGAAACTAATGTAATACTGTGTGTCAACTACCCTTCAATAAAAAATACTTTATCTAAAAAAAAAGAACAAAGGAAAACTGAAGGAACCAACAGCAGCAGCCTCACAGAACCCAAGAATGGACTAACAGTTACTAAAGGGAAAGGGACTGGGGAGGATGGGTAGGAAGGGAAGGATAAGGGGGAAAAAAGGGAATTACAATTAGCACACATAGTATAGCAGAGGGCGGGCATGGGAAAGGCAGTATATACAGAGAAGATGAGTAATGATCTATAGCATCTTACTATGCTGATGGACAGTGACTGTAATGGGGTAGGTGGGGGGACTTGATAATAGGGGAGTCTAGTAACCATAATGTTGTCCAAGTAACCATACATTAATGATACCAAAAAAAACATCTAACACTTACTACTTTATGTCAGGCACTAGGCTGAGCCCTCTATGTATATCATCTCCTTTGATCCTCAAAACTGCCCTCACTTACTCCCATTTTACAGATAAACTGCTAAAAAGTTAAAGAAATTGTTACAGGTCACACAGCTACTGAGAGAACTTAGCGGGAAACCAGGTCTGACTGATTAAAAAAAAAAAACTTAATTCTTTCCAAAACTAATATATTTTTAAAAATTTGGATGAAGGGAAAGGAGGGCTTTGGGGGTCTTATATTTTGAATCAAAATTTTCATGAAATCAAGATATGTTTATATGTAAGTCATCTATTTTTCTCAACTTTCTATAGTATGTATTCTGTCTACAACATTTAAGACAACACATTTTTTTTAAGTCCTATTTTACTAATGGATTTCTGTTCCAGTTACATGGTAAAATATGTATCCTGACCAAACAATTTAACAGAAAACAAAAAAGGATTTTGATAAAATATAAAAACATTTATTTTATGTGATTCAATAAGCTGGCAAACATTTAAGGAATTCACAAAGGTACAAAAAGTAAACCCAAAAATGAAAACAGAACACAACTTTTGCCTCAATGATGGTATTTGCTAAAGTGATATTAAGTGTCTGCTTTCTTGGTCAGATGAGTATCTGGCACAGCTCATCCATGATCTATAATAAAGTTAGGACCCAAAGTAAATTAGAATCTAAGGCCCCTACCGAACAAGGAAGAATATCTGCCCACCCCCTAATTTTTTTTTCTTGTTAGACTTTATAACCACAAAGCACCTTCATATACGATTTCATGACAAATTCACATTACCTGACAGACTAGAAAAATTCAAACCAAGAATGCAAAGTCATCCTGGGCTAGTAGCCCCCCAGGCAGCAGCATAAGCAAAAAACCCTTTCAGGAAGAATCTACATGACTCAATAATTCCAACAAAAAAAGTTGCAGGAAATAAGCTGTTATAGCCCCAAATCATAAAATACATAAAGAAGTGGTATATAATATACCCACAAAGACTGGAGTTAACAGAATGATCAGATACAGGATATAAACTAAATGCTTAAAGAAAAATTTTAAAGTTTAAAAATATGGGTAAAAAAAAGAGACTATAAAATATTATCCAAAATGTGATCAGATATTGTGGTTGAGGAAAAGATTGTCAGCATCCTTAGGTGATGTAACTTAGGAGTGAAGGGAACTTTGGAATACAATAAACTAGGTGGTAGGTATAAGGGTGTTCACTGAACTAAGTAAATTATCAAATATTTCATAATAAAAAGTTTTTTAAATTACCAAGCAGATTTTTAGAAGATTGAAATGGGACTTCTACAATGACTAAAATTGCAAACACAACATATGGCTTCCACAGCTAAAAAGAAAATATGTAAACTGGAGGATAAAGTTGAAGAACTTCCCTAGAATGCAACCCAAGGAAACAGAGATAGAAAATATGAAAAAGAGGTGAAGAAATAAGGAAGATAAAGTAACATACATTTTAACAAACAAACAGAATTTAAGGAGGGAAGAATAAATGGTACAGAGGCAATATCTGAAAAGAGAGTAGTTGAGAATTTTCTAGAACTAATGAAAGACACCACTCCACAGATTCAGAAAGTTCAATGAAACCCAAAGAGGAAAAATAGGGAAAAAAGACCTGTATCTAAAAACATAATGAAACTGCATACATACCAGGCAAATATTAACCAAATGGAGATGTTATACCTATATAAAAGGGTGGGGTCATGGGGAGAGTTCACTAGAGATAGAGTCACAAATGACAACTGATTCAATTTATGAGGAAGGAATAATTCTGAACTTTTGTGAACCTAAAGATATGACTTTAAAATATATAAAGGCAAATTCATCAGAACTACAAGAGAAAATAGACAATCTATAAACATAATGAGAGATTCTAACATAACTCTAACTATTAATTCAGGATGACAAAAATATCAATAAAGATACAGGTTTTAACAAAATTAACAGGCTTGACCTAAGCGAGATATTTAGAATACTAAAACCAATAGCAGTAGTTGTTCCAGCATTCTTTTCAGGTTCACAGGTAGTATTTTAAAAAGGTGACAATATATTAATGGGCATTAAACCATGTTCAACAAATTTCAAATAATTAGTATCAGGCCAGTTTCCTGAACCACAAAACAATTAAGTTAGAATCAAAAACTAAAAAGAAAAATTAGAAGAACCTTATGGGTTTGGAAATTTAGAAACATATAAATAATTCATGTATCAAGTAGGATACATGATACTCCACAAATAGGAATTATAAATATCTAGTGGCAAACATATAAAAAAATGTTAAGATTATGAGATAAAACTAAAGGAAGAAGGACCCGCACCACCACAGCAAGTTAACAGTCGAATGATGCCCCCAAAGGACCTATGGCTGTTTAGTCAGACAATCATACTGAGAAAGAGGAGTATACCAACACTTCAGGAACTGCTGGACATCACTAAAGTTGAGAATGGACCATGGCTACACTATAGCCCTATTCAGGAGTAGTCCTAAAAGACAACAGTGACACATAATGTATGGGGATCACAGGGAAGGCAGTATAGCACAGAGTAGACAAGGAAGACAAGTAGTGACTCTATAGCCAATGGACAGTACTATGCCAATGGACAGTGACTGCAGTGGGGTGTTTGGGGGGGACTTGATAATATGGGTGAATGTAATAACCAATATGTTGCTCATGTGAAATCTTTTTAAGACTGTATATATCAATGCTACATTAAAAAAAAAAAAGGAAAGACAATAGTGACAGGAAATCTTCCCAACAAACTTTGATACCATGCACTTGTTCATTTCCTTTGTGAGAAGGAGAAGTGTCAGGAGATTAAAAGATGCAGACACTTGGGAATTGGACTTTAGGAGAGTTCCCACTACCCTAAGAGTGGCTCACTGTGCAAATACTGTGGTTTTGGCTGAACACCTGCCCTCCATCCAGAACTCTGTAAGTTTGGTAATACTAGACAGAGAGTGCATATATAACAGCCTCTAACAGGAAAACCCTGGACACTGAGTCTCTAACAAGCTGCCTTAATAGACAGTATCTTACCTATGTCGACACCCTGCAAGACTAGGATGCCATCTCTAGGGTGCAGCACACGTACTAAAAATCAACAACTGTATCCAGTAAGTAAAACACATGGTTCTAGGCACCGGAGAAGCAGCAAAAGCAGCCAAAATCACCACTACTCCCAGGGACCCAGTTGCAGAATTTATGCTTCCCATCCCTAGAAACTAAGGCTGTCGATTTAGAAAACCGGTTTCCAAAGGGAGAATACTTCCAACCAGCAGACACAGCAGAAGTCCCCCCAGATGTGTTAATCTATGGTTGCTGCCCAGGCTCTTCATACCAAGGACATCAGACAAGAAGAAAAATCACTATTCCAGCAGGAGTAACTGACTTTCATCAGAAGGTAGGGCTGCTGTTAAACAGCAGAGGTCGGAAGGAACACGTTTGGCCAGTAAATGCAATTGGGCATATTTTATTACTCTTTTGCCCAGCTTTGATGGTAAATGGCCAAATGAAGCAGCCACAACCTTTGTAAAGTTGGACCAGGGGCTTGGATCCTCAGGGATATGGGTGAGAGTCATCATTACAATAAAAACCATCTACACCAGCAAAGATGCTAACTGAGATGGAAGGGACTAGAATGGACACCTATTCCATTCTAGAGGGAGGTAAGTATTAGAGATGGCCTCAAGATCAAGTGCAGAAATGGGGACGGTAGTTTATTCTTCTATAATTATTATTTTTATTAAGGGATCATTGACATACAATCTTACAAAGGTTTCACATGAGCAACATTGTGGTTACTACATTTCCCCCCCATTATCAAGTCCCCACCACATATCCCATTATAGTCACTGTCCATCAGCATAGTAAGATGTTATAGAGTCACTATTTGTCTTCTCTGTGCTATACTGCCTGCCCTGTACCCACCCCATATTATGTGTGCTAATCAGAATGCCCCTTAATCCCTGTCTCGCTCCCTTCCCATCCACCCTCCCCAACCCCTTTCCCTTTGGTAACTTCTAGTCCCTTCTTGGAGTCTGTGAGTCTGTTGCTGTTTTGTTCCTTCAGTTTTTGCTTTGTTGTTACACTCTACAAATGAGTGAAATCATTTGGTACTTGTCTTTCTCTGCCTGGCTTTTCTCACTGAGCATAATACCCTCTAGCTCCACCCATGTTGTTGCAAATGGTAGGATTTGTTTTCTTCTTATGGCTCAATAATATTCCACTGTGTACAGGTACCACCTCTTCTTTATCCATTCATCTACTGATGGACACTTAGGTTGCTTCCATTTCTTGGCTATTGTAAATAGTGCTGCGATAAACATAGGGTGTCTTTTTGAATCCGTGATCTTTTCTTCAGGTAAATTCCTAGGAGTGGAATTCCTGGGTCATATGGTATTTCTATTTTTAGTTTTATGAGGAACCTCCATATTGCTTTACACAATGGTTGAACTTATTTACATTCCCACCAACAGTGCAGGAGGGCTCCCCATTCTCCACAACCTTGCCAGCATTTGTTGTTGCTTGTCTTTTGGATGTTGGCCATTCTAGCTGGTGTGAGGTGATATCTCATTGTGGTTTTAATTTGCATTTCCCTGATGATTAGCGATGTGGAGCATCTTTTCATGTGCTTGATGGCCATCTGAATTTCTTCTTTGGAGAAGTGTCTGTTCAGATACTCTGCCCATTTTTTAATTGGGTTATCTGCTTTTTGGGTGTTGAGGTGTGTGAGCTCTTTATATATTTTAGATGTTAACCCTTTATCAGATATATTGCTTATAAATATATTCTCCCATACTATAGATGCCTTTTCGTTCTGCTGATGGTGTCCTTTGCTGTACAGAAGCTTTTTAGTTTGATGTAGTCCCATGTGTTCATTTTTGCTTTTGTTTCCCTTGCCCAAGGAAATGTGTTCAGGAAAAAGTTGGTTATGTTTATAATCAAGAGATTTTTGCCTATGTTTTCTTCTAAGAGTTTTATGGTTTCATGACTTACATTCAGGTCTTTGAACCATTTCAAGTTTACTTTTGGAGTTAGACAGAAATCCAGTTTCATTCTGTTACATGTAGCTGTCCAGTTTTGCCAACACCAGTTGTTGAAGCGGTTGTCATTTCCCCATTGTATATCCATGGCTCCTTTATCGTATATTAATTGGCCATATATGTGTGGGTTTATATTTGGACTCTCTATTCTACTCCATTGAACTATGGGTCTGTTCTTGTGCCAGTACCAAATTGTCTTGATTACTGTGGCTTTGTAGTAGAGCTTGAAGTTGCTGAGTGTAATCCGCCCCCTGCTTTATTCTTCCTTCTCAGGATTGCTTTGGCTATTTGGGGTCTTTTGTGGTTCCACATGAATTTTAGAACTATTTGTTCTAGTTTGTTTGAGAATGTTATTGGTATTTTGATAGGCATTGCATTGAATCTATAGGTTGCTTTAGGCAGGATGTCCATTTTGACAATATTAATTCTTCCTACCCTAAGCATGGGATGTATTTCCATTTATTGGTGTCTTCTTTGATTTCTCTCAAGAGTGTCTTGTAGTTTTCAAGGTATAGGTCTTTCACCTCCTTGGTTGGCAGTTTATTCTTTTAACTTTTATGTATTTCCCCAAAGAAAAGAAGTCCATCACAGGTTTGGAGGAGTGGTTCCAGAACTTAGAACAAGCAAGCAAACACAAGCAGCACAAAGGGTAGACTGTCACGATCACTGGCCACATCATCCAGGTAACCCTCTTCAGGACTGAAGGGTAAAGGCTATTGGCTCTCAGCCACTTGTCCTTTCCTGGAGTTAAGCTGCCTGACAGAACCACCCTGCCCAAGATCACACCCCCTTCTTAGGGCAGCCAGCATCCAAAGATGGGGCAGATGAAATATAAAGGCCCGGCCACCTTATCCCAAGTTGGGACAACTCTGAAGGGCCACTCTAGCTTCAGAGTGCTCCATTAATGTTAGCACTACCATCCAACTCCTTCTGTCCAGTCCTGTTCCCTTCCTTTCTCCCCATAGATGGTGATCTAAAAAGCACTCTCTAGTATAAACTTCATGCATGCTAATCTTCATTTCAGAGTCAGCTTCCCAGAGAAAATAAACCTGTGATGGCAATAGTTTTATGAGCAAGTTCTAAAAAAAAATTAAAAAAATAGACAGTGCTAATATTACTGTAAACAATACACATGTTAATCAACAATGGATAAACTGTAAATGGGACAGATCAATAAAGGTAATGAAAAATAATAACTCCTAAGTCACTTTATGAAGCTAGCAAACCTTCATATTAAAACCTCAGCATATGAGACAGGAGTATTACAAGCCAAGCTTATTAGTGAAAAAAGATGCAAAAATTCTAAAGGAAAATTAGCAAAAACAATCCAAGAATGTATTAAACTAGGATACTTGATAACCAAGGTTGAATTTACCTTATGAAATGAAAGGTCAGTTAAACAAAGAGAATAAATCAATATAATTAATTTGAATAAGAAATTAAAAGAGAAAAATAACATAGTAGTCTACATATAGAAAAAGCATTCAGAACATTCACTCATGATTAAAAAACATTAATAATAATCTTAGCAAACTAGAAATAAAAAGGACTTTTCCTAATTCAATATAAGCCATTTATTAAACCACAAACATCATTCTTAATGATGAGATAGTAAAAGTATTTCCTTTAATATCAGGAATAAGACAAGACTACATCTTTTCAGGATGGTATTGAGATCTTAGCCAGCTCATAAGGCAAGAAAAAGAAGTAAAAGTAGAAGAATTGGAAAGAAGGAAAACTATCATTATTTGTAAATTATTTACATCACGGATCAGCAGGAAAAGATAAGACTTCAGTAAATAATGCCAAGATAACTGATTAACCATTTAGAAAAAAACCTTTACCTCACACCACACATTTAAAAAAAAATTCCAGATGGATTATTTAAATATAAAAACATACACACACAGTATCAGAAAATACCTTTACGATCTTGGGGTAAGGAAGGATTTCCCAAGATACAAAAAACACAAATAATGAAGTAAGACTCATAAATTCAATACACTGACAATTAGAATTTCTGTTCATCCTAAAATACCATAAAGATAATGAAGACAAGCCACAAATCAGGAGAACATACATGCAACAGAATAGTTAGTATCCAAATACATAAAGATGGTTACTATTCAAAATACATTTTTAATAAGTCCTTCAAATCATTATGAAATGATGAAGAAAAATGGGCAAAAAATTTGAACAAGTACTGTACAGAAGAGGAAACATGAACAACCAACACACACACAAAAGATGTTCAGTCTCAATTGTAATCTGAGAAATACAAATTCAAATCCAATGAGATACAATTTCACACCTACAAGACTGGAAAAAATTAAGTCTGATAGGCTAAATGGGACAATTACACACTGCTGGAGGATATATAAATGGGACTAACCATTTTGGAAGACAATTTGGTAGTACCTATTAAGCTTAAAGCTGCACACATATCTTGTGACCCTGTAATTCCATATCCGCATGCATTCTGGAACAGGATTTTTCAAACCATGGTTCTGAGAGTTGGGAAATCAATTTAGCAAATTTTGACCAACTTTTTAACATGAAATACAACAGACTAGAGTAGAATAAAAATATCAGTGCATTTGTAGGAAGGACAGTATTCTTCCATGAGAAATTTGCTTCCATATATCTACATGTACACACATAGCTTATACATGTGTGTACTGGGTCAGAATGTAAAATGTATTTATTATATGTGATTCATGGTAAAAAAAAAAACTTTGTAAACCTCTACCTTGGGTTAATTCTTGCACATGTAAAATATTTAAAAACAATATTGTTTGTAAAAACAAAAACTGTAAACAACCCAAATGTCTATCAACAACGGAAAGGATAAATAAATTGCAGAATAATTTCATACAATTAAACCTCTTCATTCATGAAAATGAATTAACTATAGTTACAAGCACCAACACAGGATGAATCTCAGGAACATAATGTTGAGAGAAAAGAAGTTACAGAATACTTAAAGCATAATACCATTTATATTAAGTTCAAAAATATATTATTGGATACAAACATATGGGACAAAGCTGTAAGGACAAGCAAGGGAATTAAAGACACTTCTGTGAGTGGCAGGAGAGCAAGGAGGATACAAAGGGGGTTGCAAAAGTAAAAATAATGTTCTTCCTCCTCAACTGGGAAACAGGTACAAGAATGATTATTGTCCAATTATTTATATCTTATATATATATTTAAAAAACCTCTCTATGTCTACTCAATATTTAGTTTTCAAAAATTTAAGACTTATTTACAAGTGAACCCATTTCTGTACTTCACAGATGAATGAGGAGCCTCATAATCTTTCCAGCTTACCTGGAAGGAAAAGTACCCAATTATTCCCAAGCAACCAACAGTTTCCTTTAAGAACTTAGGGAAGGTGAGGGAAAAAAAACATTATGTGCTAAGAACACTCTTAACTTCCCTTCATACTCTTTCCTCCTTCAAATCGTCCAGTCCCTTAAAGTTTAAATTTAAAAACCCTCTTAAAGCAGAAGGCTGAATGCTAGAGACAACTCATTACAGGACTACTGCGAATCAAGGAACCGAAAGTTAGCAAGGAAAAAAAAAATCCAAAATTCCCACGAAGGGAATTTAAACTGATTTCAGATTTCAGCTGCTAATTGGTCTACATTTAATAAAATGCAAAGTTATTACTAGCAGAACACAAAGACATAATCTTCCGGTATATTGTCAAGTGCTAATTTTTTTCAGAGTGAAAGAAAAAAGAATACCACGTGATTTTTAAGGGAGAAAAGACCTATAGTTAAGCAAAATACACACCTCAAATAGTATCTTTCAACAATGGCAAAAACAAACAAACAGAAAACCACCTACCCTATTAATACAGGCTCTTAGAAGCACTGCAGCAAAGGGCCACTAGAACACAGACATTTTCAACTGTCCCTTTTTCACTCATTAAAATTTGTCTTAATATTCTCTGCTTAGCATAAACACTGGCTAGCTACATTGTAGAGATATTTATGCCTTGCAATTTAAAGAGAGAATTAACATTTACTTAATGCCAACTTTTAGCTTAATGCCAAGTACTCTGGTGATGGTAGTGATAGTGATGAACAACAGCAGCAACACCATGACAAGAGAGAGTAATCAGAGGCGTAAAAATGGAAATGAAAGAGGCAAAAAGATATCACTATATTATTCTTTTTTTTTAAATTTTTTATTAAGGTATGAGTGTCATACACTCTTATGACGGTTTCACATGAAAAACAATGTGGTTACTACATTCACGCACATTATCAAGTCCCCACCCATACCCCAATGCAGTCGCTGTCCATCAGTATCACTATATTATTCTATATATTATTATATATTAATAATATTCTTGTATATATGAAAATCCTATAAAAGCTAATGAAAGACTACTATAAACAGAGAATTTGGTAATGTAAGGGAATATGAAATTAACACAGAAATCAGCAGCCTCTGTACAGCTAGAACCATGGAAATGAAGACCCCATTTACAACAGTAACAACTACAAGTATCTAGGAATGAACTTAAGAAATATGCAAGACATATGAAAAAAACTCCCAAATAAATGAATTCAAAATCTAAAATAAAGGAAAAAAGATGATAAATTTCACTACAAAAAATGATTGAGTATAGTCCAAAAAACCCATAAAGTGAAAAGATACACAGTAAGTTGGACTAATCTCCCTAATATATAAAGAACTCCTAGAAAATAATAAAAAGATAAAGATTCCAATACATCTGTGAAGTTCAAAAAACTGCCAAGGTTCTTAAACAAATGAAAAGCTCAACCTAACTCATATGAGAAATGCAAATGAAAATTACACACTCACTTTTCACCTATTAGTTTGGCAAAAATTCAAACATTTGATAAATTCTGTGGTGAGGCTATGAGGAAACAGGCACTCTCACTCTCATACTGCTGGTGGGAGTGTAACTGACACAATCCCTATGGAGGGCAATCTGGCAACAGTTACAACAAATTACAAATGTATATTTCCTCTGACCTGGTAATTCTGCTTCTTGGTATTTTTCCTACATATATATTTGCAACATGCAAAATGCCTTATGTACAAGATTATTCACTGCTGCATTGTTTGTAAGGCAAAAGATTAGAAACAACTTGAGTCTGCATCAGCTTGGAAACTGGCTAAATAATTTATAATATTTCCAAACAATGGAACACTATGCAGGGATAGGAAGGAATGAGAAATTTTCTGGGCACCAATACTAACAGATTTCCAAGTTACATTGTTAGGTAAAAAAAGCAAGCTCTGGAATAGTGTTAATAGTATGTAACATTTTGTGTGAAAGGGGAGAAAATTAAGAATATATATGCATATTTGCATATGGACACTCTGGAAGAAACACAACAAATTAGTAAAATGGGTCTGGGTAGGCACTCGATGAGTGGCTAACAGAAAGGAGATAGACTTTTCACTGTATAGTAACTTTATATATTTTTGAACCATAAAAAGCACTACTTATTTAAAACATGAAATAAAAAATAATACAATAGCAGCTATCATGTACTGAGTACTTTCTTCAATGTGGACGTGTATTATCTCATTTAATCCTAACACACTGAAGTAGGTAATATTAACCCCATATAAGGGAGAGAAAACTGAGGTCAGAGAAGTTTCACATTTGTAAACCAGTGACATCATCTATCTCACAGGTTGTTGTGAGGGATAAATGAGATAACATATACAAAATACTTAACATAATGACTGACACACAGTAAATCCTTAATCAACCTTTACCATTCCAAGGCAACAACTATTTTCAAGGATGTTTCAATCAACTGAACCATATAAAACACAATAAAATCAGACAAGAAGTTTAGCAAAGATATTTTGATTGGAATTTTTATACATGTAGATTAAACAGCCTCTTCTAATTAATTGAAGGCTGCTTTAGATATGCTGTATCTCACTATATAAATTACATGGTCATTAAAATAACTGCCTCATATCCCATAATCATATAAACGGGTCTTTGAGACCACTATTTAAGAGTCTGACTAAACTTGATGAGAAACTGAAAAGCTTGTAAGTGTAATCATTGTTTACTTTAATAAAAGGGGGGGCGCTGTACACATGATGGTGGTTTTAAGACAAATTCCCTAATGTAAGATCTGATTCCAAAATACTATCATTTTGAATTCACTTAGTTACTAATGGATAACAGAGTGCCCAACACCATGAAACTACACAATTATTGCACATGTTGCTAGGCTATAGGCAAGATTCAAAAGAAACATCAACTCTCCCTCTTCTAGAAACAAGCTATACAACCTAGGATGCCTTTTAATAATAATCCCTTATGAAAAGAATATGAAAAAGGAAAAAAAAACTACAAAGAAACAGCTGAGTTTTCCTAAGCTTACCAAAAGCCATATGCTCAATATAAATGAGATAAGATTGAATTCAGGGCAGAGGCTTACAAAAATTTTTTTAATTGTAGTTTGAAGTGTCGTTATTCTGCCTAAAAGATAAGCTACACATGGATCATCCAATTACATAGTAAAAAAAAATACAAGTATACAAGAAAAAAACTGAGGTCATATTTAAAGTATAGAAAGTAGCAGAACATAAACAGGTCACTATGATTAAGGTAGTGAAAAAATAAAAATTTATTGTTTAAAAAATTGCTCTACATGACACTTAGTCACTATAATTATAAGGGAAACTATGTCTTCTATTCCCAGGCTTCCCAGCTTTAGCCACCAAACAAGTCTTTCTGCTCTTTTAGAAATATTGGGAAGATACTCCCTTCATCTCAGGAAGACTGAATTACCTGGCATGGTAATTCGCCTGTTTCAGGCTCTCTCAGAAATGCCTGCTCAGCAACTGCTTCTGTGTTTTAAGATTTTTGGGTCAGGGCCCTGGCCACCTTCTATGAGCAGGTCTGAAAGCCCAGCTCTCTCTGACCCCATTACTGGCACGGATAGGGTAAGAGACAATGAACAATTCTGATTAAGTCTGTCTCCTCTGCAGATCCAATCAGTCTTTGTAAGTCATCCCAATGTCTAGACCTACACTGTCCAATACAGTAACCACTAACCACATGTGACTATTTAGATTTAAGTAAATTTAAAAATTCAGTTCCACCATCACACTAGTGACATTTCAAGTACTTAACAGTCACATGTGGCAAGTAGCTACCAAATTGGACAACACAGATATAGAGTATTTCCATCATCGTAGAGAGTTCTACTGGATAGTGCTGGTCTATTCTCAGTGGAGGAGGTTATTAAGGAATTAGGGCTGCAGATTCTAGACAGACTTGCCAAGAATAAAATGAGTATTTATAATTCTGTTTGGGTTTTTTTCCCCCCTACATCTAACTCTCAAATATCCCAAGTCAGATCAGGAAGAGGTATGGTTCATGTTCACTTCCAAAGCCCTAACAATAATAATTAACAAAAACAGAACATTTATGAAGCACCAGCCACTAAGCTAAAAGCTTTAATTATCTAATTTAATTCTCACTACAATCTTATAAAGAAGATATTATTACCATATCCCTTTTACAGTTGAAAAAATTACGGCTGAGAGAAATAATTTGCCCATGGTCACATAGGTAGTAAGTGATAGAGTTACAATTCAACTTAGAAAAACAATAGCAGAAAGTGTAGGTGCAACTTATATGTACAACAGAAGTAAGTAGGGCATTTTTATCACTATAGAATCACAGAAAGTTAGAATAGGAACAGAAACTAATGCAGTGTTTCATGACCATCTTTAACCCATGACCCCTTCCAACAACTACAAAAATCTCACACACCCCCAAAAATTATGTGCACCTTACCAGGGCCATTAAAATTTCTTCTATCTTCTTCATATTCCCAACAGTCAAATTTTTCATGAAGCTGTAGTTTTTTGTAAGTATTATATAAAAATTATTTTTAATTTTCCTTATATAACATTAGAATATCGAGTATGCTTTTTTAAAATACATTCATTTCCCCTTCAAATACACACATACTAAACAACAAAAAGAATGACACTGTCCAAGCTTCCCAATTTTAGAAAAAAGGGTGGAAATGAATGTCTTGCCTGCAGTGAGGGACAGAACTGCTGAAACCAGAACCTACTGGTAAGGCCCAGCCAACATACTTTACCACACCAGGCTCTTGAATGGCAAAATTCCTTAGGACCTCCTCTGCTGCCAACCCAAAAAGTTAAGATTTTGTCCTTTTTGACAGATCTTGTGGGATTTGTGGGAATGAAGCTCTGGGAGTACTTGGATAAGAATTCCCTGTGCAATTTTCATAGACTATTGGATCCAGAAAGGACCTCAGAAAACAAACCCACCTCCTAATTTCAGAATGGAGGAGACAGCAGCTCAGCTAGCTATACATAAAACTCAGGCATCCTTCTGATCACCATTTCATAGTCTCTATGGCAAAGATGGCCTCCATTTAATTTTGCTAAGTGACTAGTGGGTACCAGGATCTGTGCTAGTTGCTGGGGTTATGATAACTGAACATTGTCCCTGTCCACACAAAGCTTACTTTCTCGTGGAAGGAATGATAAATTACAATGGAGAGTAATAAGTACAATTTGCAGGAGTGAACTTGAGTCAGAGGAGAGCATATGTGGGCTGAATCTTAAAAGATAAACAGTAATTCACTGACAAAGAAAGACATTCCAGGCAAAGAGAACAGAATATGCAAAGAATAGGATGGTGTGACAGAATATGGAATGCAGTAATAAGGTGAGAGAGGGGATGTTTTTTTTCAGTTTTATTGAGAAATAACTGACATATAACATTGTATTAGTTTATGGTATACAACATAATGATTTGATATATGTATATATTGTGAAATGATTACCAAAGTTGTTTAAATAAAATGCTTCACTATGTAGTTTATCAAGAAAAATCACATAAGTAAGGATGAAGCTCTAATCATTGTGTTTCCACTTGTGAACTCTGCTTTCATTTTAAGTCACTTAAGACAAGAATGTGCCTTTTCAACAAACGGTGCAGGGAAAACTAGATATCCATACATAAAAGAATGAAGTTGTACCTTGCCTTACTCTGAATGCAAAAATTAACTCTAAATGGATTGAAGACCTAAATTTAAGATCTGACACTAGAAGAAACATAGTGGAAAAGTTTCATGACATTGAATTTGGCGATGATTTCTTAGATATGATTTCTTGGGTACCGAAATCACAGGTAACAAAAGGAAAAAGACAAATGGACTATAATAAATTTAAAAAACATCTGTGTAGGAAAGGAAACAATCAACAAAATGAAAGACAACCTATAGAATGGGGAAATATATTTGCAAACTATGTAGGTGATAAGGGATTGACATCCAAAATACATAAAGAACTCCTATAACTCAACAACAAACAAATCAAATAAAAAAATGGGCCAAGCACATTTCTCCAAAGAAGATACACAAATGGCCTAAAAGCATATAAAAAGATGCTCAACATCACTAATCATAAAGGAAATGCAAATCAAAACCACAATGAGGTTATAACCTCACATCTGTTACGATGACCATTACAAAAACCAAACAAACGAAGAAAAAAAAAGTGTTGGTGAGGATGTGGAGAAATTTTTGGTAGAAATGTAAAATGGTGCAGCTGCTATAGAAAATTGTGTGGAGGCTCCTCAAAATATTAAAAATAGAATTATCATATGATCCAGCAATCCCACTTACAGGTATAGAGCCAAAAGATTTGAAAAAAGGATCTTGAAGAGATGTTTGCACACCCGTGCTCACTGCTGCATCATTCACAATAGCCAAGAGGTGGAAGCAACCTAAATGTCTACCAACAGATAAACGGACAAAGAAAATGTGACACACACATACAACAGATTATTATTACACCTTAAAAAAAGGAAATCCTGTCATGTGCTACAATGTGGATGAATCTTAAGGCCATTATGCTTAGTGAAATAAGCCAACCACAAAAAGACAAATACTACATGATTCCACTTTCATGAAGCATCTGAAAAAGCCAAACTCTTAGAAATGGAAAGCAGAATGGTAGTTGCCAAGAGTTAGAGGGAGGGACAGGGACAGCTGATGTTCACTTGCTATAGAGTTTCAGTTCTGTAAGATGGAAAAGATCTAGAGATCTGTTGCACAACAACGGACATACAGTTAACACTACTGTCCCATTCACATAAAAATGCAGGCGTGGCTTACTCCCAAGCATCTATACTAGCA
Source organism: Manis javanica (assembly GCF_040802235.1). Taxonomy (NCBI): domain Eukaryota; kingdom Metazoa; phylum Chordata; class Mammalia; order Pholidota; family Manidae; genus Manis; species Manis javanica. Next base: position 9,294,411 of record NC_133157.1, on the reverse strand, counting down.
GAAGGGGAGGCAGGGCCATGGATAATAACAAAAGTCATTTTTAGGTATCTTTAGAGTACAATATACATGGCTTTTGCAACTCACTTAATTCATAATCATATTCAAGTGACATGAATATCAAAATCAGTTTGCAGGCTCCATCTCAGAAACAATGTGGGAAATAGGATGGAGGAGTTCTGAGAAGTGGGAGGCACCTAATAAGGCCTTAGACCAGATCCTCTACAAAGTAGAAATGGAAGAGTCAGTGCCAGGACATGACGGTATCTACACTCTTGGAACTTCTGAGGCATCAAGGGTCCAAGAACTGTGATTCAACAATAACTGCTCAAATCCCTACTGTGCTAGGTGCTTTCTAATACACTATCTTCAGCCTTCCAAAACTATGCGGCTTAATTATTTCAAATGAGGCTACTAAGGCTCAGAAAGAAGAAATCTTTTGCCCAAGGCAGTGGAAGCAGCCTTGGGATTTCAACCCAAGTCTAGGGAGCTAAGGCTCTTTGTTTTACTATATTGCCTCCACAAAAAGCCAACACTGAACACTTAGCCATGGAAAGATGGTTAATACTCCCTTAATTATGCCCAACCTGGCAGAGCCATATAGAGCCCTCTTCTACCTGAGAGCCTTTCTACTATTTTCAGGCAACACTTAGATCTTCCTGGGTTTCTTCTCCGGACGGTTTCTGGAAATCCCAATTTATATGCCCTGGTTCCCAATCCCCACAGCCTCCTGGTGGCCTGAACAGAGGTTGTTTATAGTTGCCAACATTTGGTCTTAGAGGAATTCACTATCCCCTTGCCCTAAACTCTCTACTTTGCTGACCAGAGGCAGTGATTTATTTGGACCTAAGGATGTCAATCCTTACTCAAAATATGACTACCAGGAGCAGGTCAAAACCTTCTTGATCAAGTTTTGTCCTGTGTCTCTTTCACCTTCACCCTCCAAGTTTTCAGGCCCACTCAACTATTTTCATTCCCCAGAATTTCCCAGAAATTCTCTCTGGCTCACCTCAAGACTTTTTGAGCATCTCTCCTGCCCTCCAGTCTCTGGCCCAACCAACCCCCTCCCATCCTCCAAGTTTGGCTCAGGGTTCCTCTAAGGAGTCTTTCCTAACACTCTCCTATCCCAAGTCCAGACCAAGTACCCTCCTCAAAGGAACTCAGCCTACTAAACTTTCCCTCTCACAGCATTATTACCCTATATTTTGCTTGTCTTGATCCCCTACAAGATTATATAGACCATGAGATCAGGACTATGTCTACGTTATTCACCACTGTATTCCTAGCACTTAGCAAAGTCCTAGCATATACAAGCACTTAAGAAATATTTGAAAAATGAATGAATGAATGAGTTTTTCTTCCAACTATCTGGCTATGTTAAATCATACTGAGCTTATAACCAACCATGAACCCAAACCTTTTATGTACTTGTTAATTAAACCTTATCTTCCCCTTCCCTTTCTCCACCACCACTGCCATATACAAACGATTGCATTTTATGACCTTAGTATCATTTTGTCTTGTCAAGCCCACTTCAGTTCCTGACTTTGTCACTGTACATGCCTGCTATTTTTCCCAGTTTCTGCCTTCAACAAACATGATCAGTCTATATCAGTGTTCTCATTCCAGTCCCTGACAGTGAAGACACAGAGCCCTGCAGCTTGCTACAACAGGTAGCTCTCCCGGTTGACATGAATCAGTGACTAGTCACTCAGCCAGGTGCTAGTCCACCTGACCACAATGTTACTGGCCAACACTGTACAAGATTCTACTAAAACAGTTAAATGCTTTACTAAATTCAGAACAGCATGACCACAGTACTCTCTCTTGCTAATCACCCTACTCAAACAAGAAAGAAATGAGATTAACATATGCTCTGCCTGGTTCCGAGTGAACCCATGCTAGCTCCTAGTGATCTCTACTTCCCTTTTTCAGATTTACAAGCCCTCGGATTGCTGCTAAGTGAGATCTGTAAACAAAGAACTGCTCCATCTCAGAGCCCAAGAGAGAAGTCTGTGAATGCCTGGGTTGCTGAGGGCAGTTCCATGAAAGAAGTGAGTTTTAAGGAAGACTTTAACACGGTACTTGGTAGAAGACAGAGGGTGATGACTACTCAAGCCTCAGTGCGAACAACAGAGACAGTAAGGCTAAGTGCGAGTACAGAGACAGTGAGCCAGAAGGCCTGGGCCAAGTATAACCTGCGACAAGCAGGGGAAAAAGCAAGTTCTTCCTGCTGGGCTGCCTCCTTGATCAGAAAGGTCAACCATAGCTGGGCTCCTGCCAAAAGTCTCACTTTAAATATCTTAAAACACACATACAAGATTAAGCAGAGCAAGGAAGTAACCCCTATGCAAAGGACAGTTGTCAGAATGGCTAGTCTAGTTCCTCCAAAGATCCATCTGATGACAAATCCACTACTAGAATTATGTGTAATGGACAATTTTGTTGCAAAGGACTATTGTGCAACATTTTCCCATTTCTCTTCCAGAAAAATGTATAGGTAATTATGTACTCATAGCCAGTGTAGCAAATCAGTTAAATTAAACCTGTATTTCATCTAACTCATATAGGATATTATAACATAACTAACTTTTCTAATTTCATACTCTAGTACTCCCAAGTAAATAAAAGGGAAAAAAAGTAAAGTTTTGCCCCTACAAATAGAATCTGTCATTTCCTAGGATGTGCACTTTTCAGCTCACGCATCCTAAATGCATGTGGAGATATTATATGCACTTTCTATTTAGCAATTTAATTATATCTTTGCATTCAAAGAGTGGCAATGGTTTGCAGTAATAATCAGGTGAAAGCATTCTAACATTAATATGCTGGAATCCGATGTGTTAATTTGATGCAACTTTGCCTTGACAATATGTGATTAATTTGTTCTCAGGCTAGCCCTGCTCCCAGGTCTGACAGTTTAAAATGCTGGGTTTCTTTATCCATATCGCTATTTGACACGCCTTAGCCCACTGCTTTGCTAAGACCACTGTTAATTTGTAATGAACTTGCTTTTCAGGGGGGCTCCTTCATTTTTAATTCTGTCAGTGTCACCTCCTTGAGGAAAATTACAAGTTTCCGTAGGTGTGATTACTGCCAAGTGCTGCTGATAAGAGGTTTGAGAAAATAGGGCTTTATAAAGAAGTCTGTATTTAATCTGCTGAAACAGATTTATTGCCTCCAGACAGATAAATACAATACAAAGTTCTCTTATTTAAAAGTCATCCCCAAGTTTTCCCTCACCACCACCTCCTCCTAAACAAAAACACAGTTGCATTTCCAGGACTCAATAATGAGTCACTCAGGGAAAAGAGGTGAAAGTGTAATAAATTTAGCAGTAATGGTGATTTTTGTCATCAAATCAGACTTGTAGGGGAGTCTTATAAAACCTATGAATAGACCTTTCTCAATGTGAAGAAGATGAAAAAGTTCCACTGAAACAATTACGGTTTCAACCCCTTTCTAACTAGCAAAAGAACATTACACAGCTTCACCAGCCCTTTCCTGTGGGCAAACTGAGTGTTGGTGAAGTTAGGCATGTTTATTTACATTTCTCCTTGGAAAATAATCCTGAAAATGCCTGATGATGTGTTACAGGGGAGATAGTAAGTCAAAGTCCCAAAACATAATGCTTAACATAAAAACTCATTAGAGTAACACCAGGCAACCCTCTATAGCACTTTCATAGGCATCTCCACTTAACCTTCAAAATAACCACATCCAGTAGGTATTATCCCTATTGTTTTTTACACGAGGAAATTGAGGCTGAAAGAGTCCATCAGAAGGAATTACCAGCAAGGAAAAGACCAGAACTTTGGACAGGAAAACACACCTTTTGACTGCTGGTCCTCTGCATTTCTCTATCACAGTCTACTGGTCACCACCCAATCTCAATCCCCTCCATGGATCAAGCTAGCCAGTCTAATGCTGGATTCATTCTCTTCAGCCCTACTCCTTACTCTTTTCCCATTAATCAGCGACACGCTGTCCTTCTGCAATTCCAGCTCTCACCATAAAGCCTACTTTCCAGACAGCCAGGAAGATATCCAGTTCTGCTAATTCTACGCTCAGATTTATCAGATGTTTTGAATGTCTATTTACATCAACAGCCACAAACTCAGAACAGCCCCCACTCAACTCAAACATCATTAGTGGCCTCTTCTCAGAAGATTGCAGAAGTTTCCCAATACTCAAAACAAATTCAAACTCTTGGATATGAACTACCTACCACTGGGTTCCCCTACCTCCCAATCTTTTTCTCTCTATGTTTCCCAGTTGCTGCTCAATTTAAGGAAAAAAAAAACAATCAAGAAAACTACCTTCACCTGTTATGTTCAGGCTGCGCTGACTCCCAACCACTCCATCTTCACCAAGATCATTGCCCTACTCCTTACAAAGCACTTCTTGCCTTTGCCTTCTCCACAAGACTGTTCATGAAGCACCTCTAAGACAGAAGCATGTAAACTGTGGAATATCTGCTCAAAGGAATGCAAGTTAGTCACTGAAAAGGAGTATTTACTTACATCACATAAAAAAGAAAAGTTCAAAGATTACCAAGGTAGGTGCCAAAGCAGAATGCAACATCACACACAGACCAAAACAAAATCAAGCTAAATGATGCTCAAAAACAGATTATGTGAAATTTTGATTTTTAAGTTGTCTTTAATTTAGCACTTCCTTCGTAATGTTTCTTTGTGATCTGTGTACCCCCTAGTCTGCAAATTCTTTCAGTGCAGGAACCGTAGTTTTATTCATATCTGTATTTATAGGACCTAGAAATGGGGCTCAATAAGTGTTTATTAAATTAAATGAAAACAAAATTGCTAGGGGGCATGCCTATATCTACTTAAATATGGCCCACCTAGAGCAGTTCCGTTCAGTCTAGCACACATCTGACCTCTGAGCACCAGCTGTGGCGCGCGGGGTGGGAGCAGCTGCTGCTCTGAGGTGCCTTCCCCTAAAGGACAAATGGCTCCAGGGCAGAGACTACATTCCCTATTCCCACGTCTTTCTCCTCCACTGATTTGTGTCAGAAGGAACTCTAGGGAATTGCTGCTGAACAACAGAGGAAAGGAGGCCAGCTCTAAGATGAACATGACGCTGAGCCAAGCAAAGGCAGAAAACACCTCTCCAGTGACAGGTGTCATGCCGAGAACAGAAAAGAGTTACCTTGAGAGAGATGTACAAATGAATACAAAAACAAAGCTGAATAGAAAGAGGGAAAAAAACCTACACCAAACATTTAAAAACAATAAGGGAAGTACTGGTTTCAAAAAAGTACACAGGAAAATGTTAATGCATATGTATCAGACAAAATAAAGTAGACAATTCAAAACTCCCCACACCTAACAACTCTGTACTGTAGTATCCCCCAGATACCTACATATTCTCTAATACGTGGGCTGGGAAAGCCAATCTAACCCTACCAGAAAGGTCATCAACCCTAAGGACAAAATTCTAAACTAAATACTGCACTCAGGGTAGGTGGTCTACTGTATCCAGTTAGTTACCAGAGCCATAACTAAAAGAGTATTAATTAACTGAACAAATGAATCTGTATGTCTTGGTCACCTGTTATGCGTCAATGACTACAGAAGCATTTTCTCATGCACGATCCTTCAGCTATGTCTCACAACCCCTACCAGCAAGGCTGGCAGGAGAAGGCGCTGGAGTCCAACCGATGTTAAGCTCTTACCTACCCAAAACTGCACAGTAAGTGGCAAAGCCAGGACCCAAATCTGTCTGACGCTTAATCCATCACACTCAGACCCTGGCCCAGAGAGCCCACGGTCTAACTGCAAAGACCCACATACATACGTGATCTGACTAGAAATATGACAAATCAGCATTTAATTATATATAATGTAAATTATACAAAAGTGCAGAGGGAATGGGCAGACAAGAAACAGTTTAAGTACCAAAGTGTTAACCAGACTAAGTTCTGCCCTGTGTTCTAAAGAAAATGAGGAAAATGGGCTAAATGTAGTGGAGGCCGAAGAAATGACTACAGCAAAGGTGTGAAAATATGAGAATCACTTTACGCCAAAGAACAAAACTGTCAGCAAAGTGGGGATACACTGGGAGGTGGAGTAACGGAAGATCTAGAATCAGAGAAACCCAGGTTCATGTACTGTGTAAGTTTTCTTAATTAGTGGCTTTATCCACTCACTCAGCAAATAGTTATTTTGCACCTACATGCCAGTTCCTTTGTGGGGATTTTCTCCTCTCTGCCTCTTGGTTTCCTCATCCAGAAAACAAGAATAAAAATCTCCGTCTCTCTAGGCTATTGTGAAGCTTAAATGAGAAAGGATGAATTGATTAACACAGCATATCTACAACAGGAAGGAAGGTGGTAGGTAAATAATGGTTGAAGGAACAGCTAGAATAAAGTCTGAAGGCTTGTGGGGGAAAGAGTGCCACTGCTGAAGTGCTCTGTCAGGAGGAGGAGTTTAGTTTTGCCACCTCAGAGGGCAGTGGGGGTTATATGAGCTGACCACCACTGGGCAGGACCCACTGAGGGAGAGACCCACGAGTGGCAGGGAGGCCAGCGTGGAAGCTGCTGCGCTAACATAAATGGGATGTCAGAAGGTCCTGGAACAAGGGAAAGACTGGTGAATCTGAGAAGTGTCAAATCTGACATTCACTGAGAAGGTTCACTGGCTGACCTTAGGGACACACTGTGAGGTGAGAGTGGCAAAAAAGAACAGGACTCCCATCAATTCAGATCTTTAAATGGCTTCTATCTCACTTTGGAAATATTTTTTCTTTGAAAAGTAATCACCTGGACATTACCAGTTTCACAGAAAGACCCTTTGTTTTGCACACAAAATACACTTTATTATCTTCCTGCTTTTTCTACAAGCCACATTCTTTCTCCTATTCACGTCTAAATACTTACTGGTCTGTACAAATTA